>NC_081414.1:856973844-857618148 GCF_030272615.1 Cryptomeria japonica | reverse complement strand
ACACCTAAGGGGTCATATGGTGGGCTAATAAAATGATATATTAAATTTAAAGTTATGAATAGAACATCATACAACAAGACTCCAAGCAAACAAACAACGAGGCTTTACTAAAAAGAAAGTGTAAGAGCTTGACCTAACCCTAAGAGTACTGCCTAAGTTCTAAAACATATGATGCTATTAAATTTGCAAGGTTGTAAGACTGATCTCGATTGTGACTATAGGAATTACACACTTGATTTCTTTCATGGGTATGTACCGTTCCAAGCTGTTTGACAAGTGATGATCATCATATACTACCACTGCCATGCATACAACAAACTTTAATTTCTTTAGGTGACAGGCATTGTGTAACAACATGGGAACTCTCGCATACCCACCACTATCATTCTACAGGACATCATCTGTGTTACTCTCCCTCTTTCTCTTCCTACCTGTTGTATTCTTCTAAAAAACATATTGCAAGTACTCTGACTCATCATGTTGCTTTGTTGACACTATTTTCCACATCTGCTTTGCTCATTAAAAACACATTCCAGAAGAATATTGCTACAGGTTTCCTTGTTTGTCATAGTAATACACCCGTGGTTCAATTTCAAACCCTATTCCTCCTATTCAATACACACACACAAATCCATCAGTCAATTTTTTTAGGAGAGGATACATGATAAAAATCAAAGAGGAAGTTGCAGACAAGAAATAAATTCACTTACTTCTATAGAAGTGCAAACACAGTTGCAGTGGGGTATGGAGGGAGGGAGGGAGAGAAGAAGAGAAATAGGGATGGGGTATGGAGGAAGAGAGAGAGAGAGAGAGAGAGAGGAGAGAGAGAGAGAGAGAGAGAGAGAGAGAGAGAGAGAGAGAGAGAGAGAGGCATCTTGTATGTGTTTGAGACGGGGAGACAATACACTTACATGTGTATATATATGTTTAATACATTATATATATACATATATTATAAGTATATAAACATATTATACATACAATATCATATTATACACATATTATATATTACATATATTATATGTATATACACATATTATATATAGAATATCATATTATACAATAGCGCCTACGCGCTGTTTATAGAGAAACAAGCGCGTATGCACTGCTTACACTATAAGTACCCCGTACGTGCTTTTGACTGTTTAGATTTGGAAATAGGCCTGGATGACAAAGCTACGGTTTGGAAGTTTGATTTCCCTCCATTTCTCTCATTTTTGACTTGTTTTATTTTATCAACTTGGTTTATCGACTTTGTCATCATTAGGTTTACACTTCATAAAGTCGGTATTTCTAAAATTACCACCACATTTTCACCCATGTTCTGAGCTTTCTAACCATATAATTTTTTTTCAATTTGAACAACAATAACATATTATTATTCAATTTCTTTTACGAGTGCCTCCATAGTTCTCACAGACATAGGTGCACCATTTTTTGAATAACTTTTGATATACTTGTCCAAATTTAAAAAACTTTATATATTATTGTAATGCACTTGATTTTTTACAATTTAAAAAAAATAAAATTGTATTTTCAATTTGTTTAGTGCAACTTATACTTCGTGCACGGACAGGTACCTAATTTTAAGGATGTGCTCGATTGGAAAAATCATAAAAAAAAAATACTCAACAAAAAATTACAAAAAAATACACATCTTCTAGTGCTCACTCTTAAATATCTTTTTGCCAAAGGATTTGTCAAAATACTAAATCTAACTATGACGTTTTTGATGCGCACGTCAGACACTATGTTATGTTTTTCAGAAAAAATCAGGGTCAGTTTTTCGTGCGCAAAGGATTTGACCCCCTTAATCTTATCCAATTTTGAAAACGTTTAGTAGTTTGGAAATTAGATTCAGAGTACTACAATATTTTTTCTTTGATTATCTTCATATCTTGAGTGGATGACTTTCAAATTTTGCCTCCAAGTTCAGGTTCACCCGATTTCAGAAAAAAAGTGTTCACTTATACCCCCCTTTTTGACCACCATCTTTGTGCACTTACCCTGTAGCCTGGTTAGAAGTTGTTGAAACAACCCAGAGAAGAGGCCAATATATTGAAGATGTGAGTGAAGATGAAGAAGAAGAAGAAACACCAGAGGAACAAGTAGCAAATCCACCGGCGAATGATTTGGATGAGGAGAGTTTTATAAGGGCATTGTCAAGAGCGAGTACTAGACCACATTTTAGTCCATCGCATTATGATGGCAGATTGGATTCGGATGAATTATTAGATTGGATAATGGAGATGAAAAAGTATTTTAATTTTGAAGGCACCATGGAAGATAAGAAGCTGAGATATGCTTGCACTAAGTTGAAAGGTCATGCATCGCTTTGGTGGGAACATTTGCAGGTTGATAGACAAAGAAGGGGTAAAGAGAAGATCAAATCATGGGAGTGGATGGTTACCAAGTTGAAAATGAAGTTTATGCCCAATGATTATCAAGAAAATCTATTCCAAAAATTATAAAACCTGAGGTAGAAGGAATCAAGTGTGAAGGAGTATACATAGGCATTCTACAAGTTGAATATTAGATCTAGACATACTGATGATGAAGTTGAAGAAGTTGCGAGATATTTGAATGGGTTACAGATGTCTATACAAGATGAACTCCATTTGATCAAGTTGCAAAGTTTTGATGAAGCTTATCAATATGCCCTAAAAGTAGAAGAGATGTTCAACACAAGACATGAGCATAGACAAAGAGGAAGAGGTGGAAGGTTTTCTGGAGGAAGGTTTCAAGGAAGAAGAGGATATTTCGGAGGAAGAGGAACCTATGTGGATTAGAACAAGGACAAGGAAGTAAGCAAGGATGGTAGTTCGTACCAGAAGGATGACATAAATTTCTACTGAAGAAGAGAACCTGATGGTTGCTGGAATGAGAGTTATGGAAAAGATGACAAAAGACAAGATACGAGAATATTTAGAGGAACTTGCTTTAAGTGTGGAGGAGAAGGACATTATGCTTTTGAATGTAAGAAGGCAAAGAACACTGAAAGAATGACATTGGTAGAAGAAGACCCTACCAGATCAGCTAACAAACCGGAAGATGGAGAACTGTTGATTATGAGGAGACCTTTGTGTCATACAGGAAATGAAGAAGAACCTTTGCAGAGAAGGAATTTGTTCAAGACCAGTTGTAAGGTATTTGGTAAGTGTTGTAAAGTCATTATTGATAGTGGAAGTTCATATTATCTTATTTCAAAGGAGATGGTGAATAAGTTGAATTTGGAAAGATTGAAACACCCTAAGCCTTATTAGATAGCATGGATTTAGGATGATCAAAAGATTAGTAAGAGCAATGTTTGGTGAAGTTAAAAATTGGGAAGACCTTGACAGTATGATAGACAAGAAATACATGATGGGAGAAAGAACATATACATTATTTTGCAAATGGGATGAAGAAAACTTTGTTACCCTTGGAGGAGCCCCTAAAAAAGTGAAGTCAGTATGAATGGGAGAATTTGTTTGGTTGATGGAAGGAGATTCCTGGAAGGAATGAGACATGGGAATGTGTGTTTTTCCTTAGTTCCTAAGAAGACTGATAATCCGGAGCATGAAGAAGAACAACCAAAGGAGATAAAGGAGTTACTGACAACAAATTATGTGGACATCATTTTAGATAATGTGCTTGATGGATTACCACCTATGAGGAGTATTAGTCATTTCATGGACCTGATTCTCAAAGCTAGTTTGCCTAACAAAGAAGCACACTGGATGACACCGATAGAGAATGAGGAGTTGAATAGACAAGTGTAGGAGTTGTTGAAGAAAGGTTTGATCAGAGAATGTTTGAGTCCTTGTGCAATACCAGTTGTGTTAGCACCTAAAAATAATGAATAATGGAGAACGTGTACTGATTCCAGAGCAATAAACAAGATCATAGTAAAGTACCAGTCTCCTTTACCTAGGATGGATGGTATTTAATGGACTATTTGAGTGGAGCCAAATACTACACAAAGATAGACTTGAAGAGTGGATACCATCATATCAGAATCACAGAAGGAGATGAGTGGAAGACAACATTCAAGACAAATGAATGATTGTATGAATGTTTGGTGATGCCTTTTGGGTTGACTAATGCACTAAGTACTTTCATGAGATTGATGAATGAGGTATTGAAGAAATTTTTGGGTAAGTTTGTTATTGTGTATCTGGATGACATTCTAATTTTTAGTAAGACAAAGGAGGAGCATTTGTTGTATTTGAGACAAGTTTTGCAGAGATTGAGAGGAGAAGTTGTTGATAAACATTAAGAAGTGTAGTTTCATGAAGGAAGAGTTAGTCTATTTGGGATTTGTATGTGGATGGATTGAAGATGGACCCTGAGAAGGTAAGAGAAATTGTTGAATGTCCTACACCAGAAAGCATTGGAGAGGTAAGATCATTTCATAGATTGGCTAGTTTCTACTAGAAGTTCATCAAAAAATTTAGTTCAGTTTGTGACCCTATGACTGAGACAGTGAGAGGGGATAGAAAAGAATTCGAGTGGACAACCAGAGAAAATAGGATTTTTGAATTGTTGAAGCAAAAGGTGATTGAGCAGCCTATGTTAGCTTTACCAGATTTCAGCAAAGTATTTCAAGTGGATTGTGATGCAAGTGGAAATGCAACAGGAGCTGTGTTAAGTCAAGAGGGGAGAGTAAAAGCTTATTTCAATGAAAAGTTGAATGATGCAAGAAGGATATATTCAGTGTATGATCAAGAATTTTATGCCATAGTTCAAGCCTTGAAGAAATGCAGACATTACTTGTTGCCTAAGGAGTTTGTGTTGTATACTGATCATCAAGCTTTGCAATATTTGAACAGTTAGAGTAAGTTGAATTAGAGACATATGAGATGGGTAGAGTTCTTGTAGAGTTTTACCTTTGTGTTGAAGCATATAAGTGGAAAGTCAAGCAAAGTTGTTGATGCATTAAGTAGAAGAAAAAATTTGCTGACAAAAATGAGAGTGACAATATTGGGATTTGAGGAGTTGAAGACCTTGTATGATGATGACGCGAACTTTGCAAAACCTTGGAAAGCATGTAGAGAACCGGTTATGGTAGATAGAAGTAAGTGGTTGGATTATTTAATTTAGGATGGGATGTTATTCAGAGGAGTTCAGTTGTGTATACCCAAGAGTTCTATGAGGGATAATTTGATAAAGGAGAAACATAGTGGAGGATTAGCTAGACATTTTGGTGTTGATAAGACAGTAGCGTTGGTGAGTGAGCTTTAATTTTGGCCTCAGATTCATAAGGATGTCAAAAAATTTGTGCAAAGATGTAGAGTTTGTCAGGTTGCAAAAGGTAGTAGTCAGAATGTGGAATTGTATAAACCTTTGAAAATTCTAGAGAGACCTTGGGAGGACATAAGCATGGATTTCATACTGGGATTGCCTAAGACACAGAGAGGGAATGATTCTATATTTGTGGTGGTGCATAGATTCTCAAAGATGGCTCATTTCATACCTTGTAAGAAGACATCAGATGCAGTGCATGTAGCTGACTTATTTTTCAAGGAGGTAGTGAGATTGCATGGATTACCTAAGAGCATAGTTTCAGATAGAGACACTAAGTTTGTTGGATATTTTTGGAGGACACTATGGAAGAAGATGAAGACAGATGTGAAGTTCAGTTATACTTTTTACCCATAGATTGATGGACAAACAAAGGCAGTAAATCAGAGTTTGGGAAATTTGTTGAGATGCTTAGTTGGGGAGAAGACCGAAAGATGGGATTTGATTCTTGCACAAGCAGAGTTTACCTACAATAATTCAATGAATATGAGTACTAGAAGAAAACTTTTGAAAATTGTTACCAGAGCACACCCTAGAGGTATATCAGAATTGAGAGATGTCAGTAATGAAGACAAGAGTAGTGCAGAAGCAGAAGAATTTGCAGATCATATGAAGGCCTTACATGTTCAGGTTAAACAACATTTGGAAGACATGAAAAACAAGTATAAAGAGAAAGTAGACGAGAAGAGGAGACATAAAGAATCTCAAGTTGGCGATGAAGTGATGGTGTATTTGAGAAAATAAATATTTCTAGTTGGAACCTATAACAAGTTGCAAATGAGAAAGTTTGGACCTTGTAAGATCTCGAGGAAATTCAATTCCAGATGCATATGAAGTGGAGTTACCAAATAGTTTGGGTATTTCACCTATATTTAACATTGCAAATCTACAATAGTATCACGAATTTGAATTCAATGAAGATAGTATTGTAGACATATAGAAGAAAATGTTGTGGAAAGAACCAGATTAGATTGAAGACATTTTGGATAGTAGGATTGGGCACAACACCCAAAACAACCAGTATACAAAGTATCTTGTGAAGTGAAATGACAAACTAGTTGAAGATTCATCTTGTATTTATCAGGTAGAGGTAGACCCCCTTGGTTTCCCTCTGACCCTGAGAATGTGAGGGACTCACTTTTCCAACAACCCCAGATGTTTGATGCAAGAGCATCCCTGGTTCTTGGCAATCTTGCATCAACCAAAAACATTTATTTTCAGTTTGTTTCCTGTTTTGCAGTTTCAATGTTTCTTTCTACATTTTCTTGCATTTTCTCACTGGATCTTGCGGTGCTGGATTCTGCTTGTGAACATGATTATGTTCCTTACACTGAGTCTGTAGAACATTTGGATCTTTTTCCAGCAAGTTATCACTTCCAGATTCTGAGAGTTTTTTGGCTTAGAGCACCGAAACTGCTTGGACCTATTTTGGCTTTGGCAAATCTTGTGGATCCTTTCCATAGCTTGCGAAGCCCCACTTCATTGTTTCCAACATTCCTTGGCATGTGACCTTCCCTTATCCTCTGGTTTGCACTTCATCCTATAGATTTTTTGGAGGATTCTCATTGGTAGACGCTGACCTAGTGGTTTTACACATTTCATCTTGTTCATCAACATTTGATTTTGATGCAGGAGCATCCACGATTCACAACAATCTTGCATCAACCAAAAACATTTTTCCTTTATGTTTTATTTTCTGTTTGCAGTTTTCAGTTTTCCTTTTTGTGTGTCCCAATTTTGGCTCACCGAATCCTGTGGAGTTGGATTCTACTTGAAGACTTGATCATCTTTCTTTCTTTCATATCACATCGCATTTGGATCTCTTTCCAACAAGATATTGCTACCGGTTTTCATGACAATTTCTTGTTACCAGTTGCCTGAAACCTATTCTGGTGATCTACTGGAACCCATTCCAAAGCTTGCGAAGTCTTGGGTGTTGATTTAAATGTTCCTTGGCATGTGGCCAACCTTTTCCCACAATCTATGTTTCATCCTTTAGATTTTCCAGAGGAATCTCTTGGGACTGACCTTGTTTATTTTGCACGTTAGGTCTTGTTCTTCAGGTTTTGATCCCTTTTGGGTCGATTGGATCCTT
The DNA here is from genome assembly GCF_030272615.1 of Cryptomeria japonica. Classification (NCBI taxonomy): domain Eukaryota; kingdom Viridiplantae; phylum Streptophyta; class Pinopsida; order Cupressales; family Cupressaceae; genus Cryptomeria; species Cryptomeria japonica. Next base: position 857,610,770 of record NC_081414.1, on the reverse strand, counting down.
TGGTATGATATATATATTTGTAATCATGCTTTAGAATACAATCGATTAGAATCAATTAGAGTATCATATAGATAGATAGTTCCTAGAAGATAGATCTTTTGATTCAAGGTCCCGATTGTGACCTATTCTACCAGGCCTGTGTGTCGGTATGTTGTAACGTGGTTACTATTGGTTGGATGTAAACAAATTTCATGCAATAAAACTATCTATTTTGCATTGCCTCCATCATATCTATGTGTTTTCATTGTGTTTACTATTGCTAACCAGCTCGAGTTGATCTCTTTGAGGTCCCTCCTCACCGGTGACTGCTTCAAGTGGTATCAGAGCAGAGTTTTTGTTCTGGAAGTTGTGTGTCCCGAATTTTATTATAGGGTGGCGGATTGTGGATTTGACCTGCAATTGCAAAGGACTAGTGTGAATCGATGGTACGAAGAGGAACTAGGAATGGTGGAGCACGTGGGAATGCAAACCCTGCTATGATGGAGATTTTGCAAGGAATAGAAGCCCGATTAGAAGTTGTGGAGACAACCTATGGAAGAGGCCGACATATTGAAGATGTAAGTGAAGATGATCTGGATGAAGAACAAGTAAACCTATCGATAGTTGATCCGGATGAAGAAAAGTTTTTAAGGGTTTTGAGTAGGATGAACACTAAACCTAATTTTAACCCACCAAAATATGATGGGAAGTTAGATTCAGATGAATTGATGGATTTATCTCGGAGATGGAGAAGTATTTCAATTTTGAAAACCCTATAGAAAAGAGGAAGGTGAAATATGCCTGTACCTGGTTGAAAGGTCATGCATCTCTTTGGTGGGAGCATTTGCAAGTTGATAGACACAAAAGAGATAAAGAAAAGATTAAGACATGGGATCAGATGATTGCTAAGTTGAAATTGAAGTTTGTGCCAACAAATTATCAAGTGGATTTGTTTCGAAAGTTGCAGAATCTAAGATAGAAAGAATCTAGTGTGAAGGAGTACATCGAAGCATTTTATAAATTGAACATCAGATCCAGACATGTTGATGATGAAGTTGAACAAATTGCAAGATATTTGAATGGATTGTGGATGTCTATACAGGATGAACTCAATATGATCAAATTGGAGAGTGTTGAAGAGGTTTACTTGTATGCCCTGAAGGCTAAAGAGAAATTGAACAAAATACATGAGCAGAGACAGAGAGGTAGAGGTGAAAGGTTTACCGGAGAAAGATTTCAAGGAGGAAGAGGATATACCAAATCAAAACAAGGACAAGGAAGTAAACAAAGAAGGTAATTCATATCAGAGGAGAGAACCAAATGATTACCAGAATGAGAACTTTGTAAGACAAGACAAGAGGACATTTAGAGAAAAATTCTTTAAATGTGGAGGAGAAGGACACCGCGCATTCGAATGTAAGAAGACATAGGCTACCAGAAGAGTAGCAGTGGTGGAAGAAAACCCCATCGGATCAGATAATAAACCGGAAGATGGAGAGTTGTTGATGATGAGGAGAGCTTTTTGTCATACCGAAGGAGATGAAGAACCCTTGCAGAGGAAGAATCTGTTCAAAACCAAATGTAAGGTATCCGGTAAGTGTTGTAAAGTTATTATTGATAGTGGTAGTTCGGATAATCTTGTTTCAGAAGAGATGGTGAATAAGTCAAAATTAGAGAAATTGAAACACCCTAAGCCCTATCAGATAGCATGGATTCAGGATGAACATAAGTTGTTAGTAAGTGAATAGTGTTTGGTGAAATTGAAAATTGGGAATTATCATGGTGAATTTTTGTGTGATATTATGCCTATGGATATTTGTCATCTTTTGTTGGGTAGACCTTGGCAGTTTGATAGACAGGCAATACATGATGGGAGGAAGAATACATACACTATTGTGGCCAATGGGATTCAAAGCAAACCTTTTTACCTTTGGAGGAACCTTTGAAGAATGAAGTCTGTAAAAATGCCACAATCTATTTAGTAGATGGAAGGAAATTCATGGATGGACTAAGACATGAGAATGTGTGTTTTTCCTTAATTCCTAAGAAGACTGAGAGACCAGAACCAGAAGGAGAACACCTGGAAGAGATAAGAGATTTTCTAACGGAATATGAGGACATCATTTTAAATAATGTACCTAATGGATTTCCACATATTAGAAGTAATATTCATTGCATGGACTTGGTTCCCGGAGGTAGTTTTCCTAACAAAGTTTCACACCAATTGACACCAACAGAGAATGAAGACCTGAATAGACAAGTGCATGAGTTGTTGAAGAAAGGTTTGATTAGGGAGAGTCTAAGCCCTTGTGCAATACCATTTGTATTAACACCTAAGAAGAATGGAGAATGGAGAATATGTACCGGTTCAAGAGAAATAAACAAGATCATAGTGAAATACTGGTTTTCTTTGCCTAGGATGGATGACATAATGGACTATTAGAGTGGAGAAAAACTTTACAAAGATAGATTTTAAAGAGTGGATATCATAAGATCGGGATCATAGAAGGTGATGAGTGGAAGACAACATTTAAGACAAACGAAGGACTATATGAATGGTTGGTGATGCCTTTTGGATTAACTAATGCGCCGAGTACTTTCATGAGGCTAATGAATGAGGTATTGAAGAAATTCTTGGGTAAGTTTGTTATTGTGTATTTGGATGACATTCTGATTTTCAGTAAAACAAAAGAGGATAATTTGTTGCAGTTAAGATAAGTTTTGCAGAGGTTGAGAGAAGAAAAGTTGTTGATCAATATCAAGAAGTGTACTTTCATGAAGGATAAGTTGGTCTATTTAGGATTTGTGAGATCTGAATATGGTTTGAAGATGGACCTTGAGAAAGTGAAAGCCATTATTGAGTGGCCTACATTGAAAAGCATTAGGGAGGTATGATCATTTCATGGATTTGCTAGTTTTTACAATGATTGGCTAGTTTTTACCGGAGGTTTATCAGAAATTTCAGCTCAGTTTGTAACCCTATGACTGAGATCATGAGAGGAGATTGGAAGGAATTCAAGTGGACCACCAGAGAAAACAAAAGTTTTGAATTATTGAAGCAAAAAGTGACTAAGAAGCTTGTGTTAGCTTTACCAGATTTTAATAAAGAATTTCAAGTGGATTGTGATGCAAGTGGAACGACAATAGGATCAGTCTTGAGTCAAGAAGGGAGAGTAGTAGCCTATTTCAATGAGAATTTGAATGATGCCCGAAAGAGATATTTAGTGTATGATAAGGAATTTTATGCCATAATTCAAGCCTTGAAGAAATGGAGACACTACTTGTTGTCTAAGGAGTTTGTGTTGTATACAGATCACCAAGTTTTGCAGTATTTGAAGTCAGAGTAAGTTGAATCAGAGACATATGAGATGGCTAGAATTCTTGTAGAGTTACACCTTTGTGGTGAAGCATAGAAGTGGGAAATCTAACAAAGTTGTTGATGCATTAAGTAGAAGAATGAATTTGTTGACTAAGATGAGAGTGATAGTATTAGGTTTTGAAGATTTAAAGACCTTGTATGATGAAGACCCGAATTTTGTAGAACCTTGGAAAGCATGTAGAGAACCGATTATGGTTGATAGGACAAAATGGTTCGATTATTTCATTCAAGATGAGATGTTATTCAGGGGAGTTCAGTTGTGCATACCTAAGAGTTCCATGAGAGAGAACTTGATAAAAGAGAAACATAGTGGAGGTTTAGCTAGATATTTTTGCATTGAAAAAGTTGCATTGGTGAGTGAGCAATACTTTTGGCCCTGGATTCATAAGGATGTTAAGAGATATGTGTAGATGTGTAGAGTTTGTCTAGTTGCAAAAGGTAGTAGTCAGAATGTGGGATTGTATAAACCTTTGACAGTACCGGTAAGACCTTGGGAGGATATAAGCAGGGATTTAATACTTGGATTTCCTAAGACACCAAGAGGGAATGATTCTATATTTGTGGTAGTGGTATATTTTTGAAGATGGCTCATTTCATACCTTGTAAGAAGACATCAGATACATTGCATGTAGCAGACCTATTTTTTGAGGAAGTGGTGAGATTGCATGGATTACCTAAGAGCATAGTTTCAGACATAGACACTAAGTTTGTTGGCTATTTTTGAAGAACACTTTGGAAGAAGATGAAGAAAGATTTGAAGCTCAGTTCTACTTTTCATCCACGGACTGATGGATAGAAAGAAGTTGTTAACTAGAGTTTGGTAAATTTGTTGAGATGTTTAGTGGGAGATAAAACCAGAAGTTGGGATTTGATCCTTGCATAAGTAGAGTTTGCCTACAACAATTCAGTGAATAGAAGTAATGGAAAAAATCCTTTTGAGATTGTTACCGGAGTGCATCCTAGAGGAATATCAAAATTGAGAGACATTATAAGTGAAGACTGAAAGAGTTCAAAAGCAGAAGATTTTGCAGATCGCATGACAACATTGCATAGTCAGGTTAAACATCATTTGGGAGACATTAACAACAAATATAAGGAGAAGGTAGATAAGAAGAGGAGACATAAGGGGGGTTGGAACTTATAATAAGTTGCAGATGAAGAAGTTTGGACCCTGTAAGATTTTGAGGAAGTTCAGCTCTGGAAATGCATATGAAGTGGAGCTATTAGATAGTCTAAGTATTTCACCTATATTCAACATTGCAAATCTTCATGAGTACCATGAACTAGAATTCAGTGACGACAATGTTGTAGACCTTGATAAACAATTACCCCGAAAGGAACTAGATCAGATTGAAGAGATTTTGGATAGTAGGATTGGGCGTAGTACCCAAAATAGTCAGTACAAAGAATATCTTGTGAAGTGGAAGGGCAGACCAGTTGAAGATTCATCTTTGATTTCTCAGGCAGAGGTAGACCGCCTTGGTTTCCCTTTGACCCCAGAAAAGTGAGAGCCTCACTTTTTCATTAACCCCGGATGTCTGACGCATCCTCGATTCACATCAATCTTGCATCAACCAAAAACATTTTTCCTTTATGTTTTGTTTTCAGTTTTCCTTTCCATGTGTCCCAGTTTTGGATCACTGGATCCGATGGAGTTGGATTCTACTTGAAGACTTGATCATCTTTCTTTCTTTCAGACTGCATTACATTTGGATCACTTTCTAACAAGATATCACTACCGGTTTCCATGATAGTTTCTTGCTACCAGTTGTTCCTTTGTTACCGGTTGCCTGAAACCTATTCTGGTGATCTACCGAAACCCATTCCGAAGCTTGCAGAGCCTTGGGTGTTGATTTCAATGTTCATTAGCAAGTGGCCGACCTTTTCCCGCAATCTACATTTCATCCTTTGGATTTTCTAGAGGAATCTCTTGGCGGAGGCTAATCTTGTTTATTTTGCACGTTAGGTCTTGTTCTTCGGGTTTTGATCCCTTTTGGCCGACTAGATCTTTGGGATCGATATATATATTTGTAATCATGATTTAGAATGCAATCAATTAGAATCAATCAGAGTATTAGATAGATAGACTGTGCCTAGAAGATAGATCTTTCGATTCAAGGTCTCGGTTGTGACCTATTCTACTAGGCTTGTGTGCTTGTATGTTGTAACTCAGTTTCTACCGGTTGGATGTAATCAAATTTCATGCAATAAAACTATCTATTCTGCATTACCTCTATCATATCTATGTGTTTTCGTTGTGTTTACTATTGTTGACTGGTAGAGATTGATCTCTTTGAGGTCCCTCCTCACTGGTGACTGCTTCAGATTCTTCTTTGGCCAACATGGATCTCTCTTGCTCATATAAATCAATGTAATTAAGCATTAGAAATCATTCCTAAGAAGTTAGGAGATATATCTTGAGATTTAGAGGTTCGGAGTTGACCTATACTATAATTGAACATGTATGTGATAGGCCGGTGAGCCGAATCTTGTAGTCTGCATGTTGCCGACAAATTGTAAACAATTTTCATGATATAGTTCATTTAGTTCTGCATTACCTCCTCATCTTGTCTTGTTTCCATTGTGTTTTACTCTTGCTGCACAGTCCAGATTGATCTTCTTGAGGTCCCTCCTAACTGTGAATGCACCAGTTAGTCAACCATTTTGGAGCCAGATTAGCCGCATCCTATTTCACCCACCTAGCTAACGTCAAAACTAACTTTTATTCTTTTTACTCGCTTTCTTTCTTTTGTCTCTTTTGTCATAAGTCACCCTTTATGTTGGCTTAAAATGTCCTTTTGTTTTCATCTCCTATCTTGTTCCTCTCGCAAAAGCAAATGATGATATTGGAATGCCAAAACTTCAATCAATTGCAACCTTTCTAATTATAGTTCAATATTTCACAAATTTAAAATATTGTGGATTTGCATACATATTAATTTTGAAAGCTTGATGCAAGATGAATGGACAACTTCTCTGGATGCTCCTACATCATTTTTAGCAACAAGAGATATTAGTGTATCATTTCAAATTTTTGAGATGTGCATCTATCAAGTCACAAATATTTAATTATGTAATCTCACAAATTTGATATATGCCAAAAAAATACATTTAAATTTTTATTACCTTTATACAATTCATTTCAAAGTCACTAACTTCAATACTCTCAATTTTAAAAAAATAGATATTAATATCTTTAATAGTATATGAGTAATATTTCTATGACCTATTTTTAACTTTCAATTGAATAATACAAATATTAAATACTTTATATCTTAAATATATAAATCTCATGTATGCATTCCTCATTCAAGATGTAAAAAATAATAATATATTCAATTAGATATAAAATGTTATTATTCTCTTTACAAAATTCATTTCGAAGTAGTTGTTTTTAAAAACTTACCAAGCATGTATTACAAAATATTGTCTTTTTTTCCTAAAACTTCATTTCTCTTTAATTTATTTCATCTATATTTTGTGTAGTTAAATCATTTATGCAATTAATAGATTATATGAACAATTGATTATATTTTGACAAAAACAACCTAAACCATATGTTAAATTGCGTATTGTTTGTAGTTATGTGAAAGTTATTTTACACAACTTCAATTGGTAGATTTATGATGTTCTTTAATAGTATATGAAGTGTTTGAAAGAATGGCTTTCTATGAAATTGTAGGCAATCTAGTGATTTTTTATCCTTTGATAGATGAACTGCAGATACTTTTGGGAACACTATTAGACATTGATCATATTTTCATGTATATATACTCAAATTTCTAACATATAAATTTTCCTATCCTTGATTTCAATGACCAGATATTGATAATAAATGGTTGAACTCTATATGATTAGTTATTTTATTTCTGAAACTTTAAATACTTATAGTTCACAATATGTCAATTTGTTAAATATTATTTTTGTCATTATTTTGTATTTTTAAGTTATCATAATTTCCATATGATTGCACTAGTACAATTGGATTGTTGGTATATAAGACATTGATGTATTTTCACATTTGTCTCTTTCATTTATATGTTTTAGTGTTTTTCAATATTGTATAGTTGTAATATTGCAAAAATTTTGAAATGCTCCCACCTAAAAAGAGTTCCTATTTTCTCTTAAAATAAAATAGAAGAATCCATTTTATCCTATAAATTCACCTAACAAGTGTAGACGGATATTAAAAAAACAAATCTATAGAGTAAATATGGATGAAAATTGTTCAAATTGTAGCTCTATTTCATCTTACATCTCTTCAACATACCCATTGCACACCAAAATACAATTGCTAGTTTAATATATGGAAAGTCTCTATTTAATGAAATAGATTACTGATTTTGACACGAGATTTAATGCTAATATTATTTTATCAAATTTTCTTAAAAGACGGTATGTATTGAAAGGATAGTCGCAGTATTCATTTATTACACTATCGAATCACCTCCTTTGTACATTGAGACAGAGAAACATTATTAATGCGAAGAGGTGCAAATTTTTATTTTATTTTATTTTTTTGGCTGTTTATGTGTGCATCTCCCCTGCCCTTTAATTTACTGTAGTCTAGTAAACTTATTTGCTGTCTAAAGAACGAGAGTTTATAATTCTCATATTTACCTCTTGTCTAGCAGCCCAAGCCTAAAATTGACTATACATTGAAAGCAATCGGATGGAGCTTAATAGCTATTCCTGGTCTATCAGACAGGGTAGATAAGACATTAGATTACGATGCTCTAAAGCTTATTTGAAATCTGTGATTAAAAGAAAGATCAAAATTTTAATTGTATAGTTAAGGACTGGATTTCATTATTTGAGATGTGAAATCGGTAGATGGAAGATGTTCAAAGAAGATTGGGAAGAAAGGATGTGATTTTTTTTTACAGAAAAAGGACAGTAGAAACAAAATGGCATTTCATTAGGGAGTGTGCAGCATATGAAGATATTTGCAGCCAATTTGATAAAAACTTAAAGATGGACAGTTAGAATAAGCTTTTTGAAGAGTCAGGCTTCACAAAACAGCAAGTCTCTTACTCAAGATTCATAAGAGAAGAACCAGCATGAAAAAGAACTTGAAATCGGATTAATTTGATACATCTTAATCCTTTAAACAACTGAATCTCATAAACGTCATTAAAATTCCTTCATTTATTCATTCTATATACATATACCCATGTATCATTTATTTCGCCGTCTTTAATATGATGGATACCATTGACAGGATAATAACATGGGTATAATTGTTGTCTGCCCATATGAGCTCACCTCCTAAAAGATTTTATTGATCTCAGGACACTTAAGGAGGCTGATCGCCCACCAACTTACCATACAACGATAGAATTCAATGCATTCATTGGTGGCTAGTGCAAAAAGGGACCCTCACAACAACATTGATTCGAGCCAAACCATGACTGAATATAGATAGGTATCAACCATTTCCCAATAAATTGCATTGGTTGGGGGTAATGTGATGAACAGGGTCCAGCCGAGGAGAGCTTTCATTAATAGCGTCGCTATCCTAACAGCAGAAACGAAGCTCCGCTTGGGTGACTCGATATTTTGCCTAACATTTATTTCATGTCTTGCTTGGTTTTCTCACTTGCATGGCAGCAGGCGTTTGAAAAAACATAAAGGTTTAATGGTAGTGAGGGCTATGTTGTGCAAGGAGGGGTCTACGTCAGTTAAAATAGTAAATGTTAGGGTGTAAAAGGTCAACTTGTTGAGAAATTAAAAAAAAGGTCAACTTGTTGAGAAATAAAAAAAAAAGGTCAACTTGTTGAGAAATAAATAAAAAAATACTTGCAAATTTATGCACATTTACAAGACAAACCCGGCTGTTTCTAAAATATATTTAAAACGAGACAAAAAAGTGACAGCAACGAGAGGTGGACGTGTCCTCCTTCTTTACTTGCTTCCCCATGCTAGTCCCTGCCAACTTAATACACACATACTGCACAATTACTTTCCCACTTCTCTCTGTGTCAGTCATTTCCCACCACATTTTAGGCATTATTCGCCAAACAAATTTCTTCAATGTTCTGTACAAAACCAGGCACTCTTTATGACTGCACATGGTAACTACAACCAGTCACTAATTACTCACGAAGCAGGGTTTCTTAGAAACTGGGCACTGGAATTATTATTTCTGAGTGAGTTGTCCCAGGGAGCAAGTGGCTATCTTTCTACCAGCACTCTCCCCCTACGAAACAGATCACAACTTATTGACGTCCCATTCAGATGATTTAGGTAGTTACAAATCTTAACATTCTCTTTATAGTATCCAAATTAAATTGGTCTATCTGTATAAAGCTGGCATCCAGATTTCCCAAATCGAGTTATATTTTCAATGATATATACTTTTGCAGGCCGGCCAGGTATATAATCACGTTTTATTTATCATATGCTTGATAGAACTACAATATTAGGACAAATTACAAATCTTTTACAATTAGTAGATGCGGAAATATGGTGTAGTCTCCCTTCTTTTCTTTTCTTTTATAAAAAAATAAGGGAGTTTGATTTGTAGGTTACCACCCACTTATTGGTAGCGGGGAAAGGCTCAAACAAGCGCTTGTGTTTTATCCCTACTACTTTTTAATATACTAATCAATGTAAGGAAAGAACCCTCTGAATTTGGTTGAATGCCCCTACAAACAGTAATGAAAAAGAAACGTTTTTTTTCTTTTGGGGTAAATTATTATTTTTAAATGTGTCTTTTATTCCTGAACACACACCCCTTAGCAAATCGACTAGCTATCCACAATTATGTTGTTGATATGTGTTGCATGAAGTTTTTTATACTGAAAAATTTATAAAGAGTTACAGATAAGAGACAATCAATAGACTGTTAAAAAGAACTGAAAAAATTATGAAGAGTTAAAACTAAAAGACAATCAATAGACTGTTAAAAGAGAAAACAACTTGTAGCTTTACAAATATGACACTGAGAAGAACAACTGCAGATAGACATAATGTTTTCAGCCAAATACAAAAATTCAACAACAAGATTACAATAGAACAGCTCAGCAGGAACAAGAGCAATAAAAATCTGATTTAATGATCCACCAACAATTAATTGAGTATAAATACCCTATAGAAAGTATGCTCTCATTCTATTTATATTACTATTCCACTTTAAGAACCAAATAATAATCAGGGGAAGGATTTGATTAAGTTCCATTTAGCATTTTTATTCATATTTGTAAACACTTAAATTTGGTCGTTATTATTTTATCTTATTTTTTGCTTTTATTTTTCAATTGTCATTGTTTTGTTAATTAAAAAATTTATAATTATTTAGTTAATTTACATTTATTCTTCTAATTTTCGTACATGAATTAATTCAATTAATTTACCTAGTCCATTGTAGTCTTTTAATCATTCACCAATTTAAATAAATGAATTCCTACATTAAATTAATAAAAATCCCCTTTCCCTCTTTCTCCAAATTTTTGAATTTAAATTAATTCAAAAATCACCTTTTCTCCATCCATTTACATTCTCCAACTTTTCCCACTTGCATCCTAATTATTTTTATTAGCCTAATCACCCCCTCCTAATCATGTGCTCACTCCTAATCTTAGTTATCAAGGAGAGGGTCAACTCATACCATAAATGGCCATTCCCACTTGCCCTCTAAGCCTTAAAGGCTACCCACTTTAGAAAAGTACCCAAATGAGTCCCCTTCCCACTTGTCCCTTACAAGTAATTTTTAAAAAATTATTCTTCATCCCCATATACTTTGGAATGGAGCACAAGAAGTGTCTTTATAACAAATCTTCCTCACACTCCAACTCCTTCCATTTTCAACCACTTTGTCATTTCACCTTCTCCTAGGTTGACACTTGTTAACCTCTCAAGAGAGGTGAGGACCAAATCCATCTCCACACTTGATCTTCCTCCTTTCATCCTATCCCTCCATTCCATTCTATTCAACACTTAGCCAAGTTTTCCTTTATTCTCTTGTTATGCAATGCAATACAACTACAATCAACTTATGCAATCTTGAGCACATCAAGCACCCTTATGCTCCCAAAATCATGAGTACATATCAAAACCATCACCATATGAAAAATCATTAGATCGAGGAGATTAACATACTTCATTTTTGTGGTACATTGTGTTTGTTTGGTCTTCTCTTGCCCAATCTTGATTGTTGCTTTGTTTTTGTAATTTTGAGTGTTTTTATTGCTATTTAAATTCTTATTGCTCGATTACAATTCCTTGGAAACAATAGTATTTACATGTAAAAGTGTAGGTAAATCTATAACTCCACTTGCTTGGATTTAATCAAATTTAATTGGAGATATTACCCACACAGAGGTGTATGCTTGAGGGTGGTTTATTCTAGTTTAATGATATACATGTGAGACATCCTTTAGTCGTAACCATGAGAAAAATTCCAACACTTCAAAGAGTTTATGCTGATGAAAATTAAAATTTCACATTTACCACAAGAGATTAAGAATATCATGACATCAATGGTACACATGCCAACTACAAGGTTCTTGCAGTTTTTCAACTACTCACTCAAATGCCACATAAAGGATTTTAAAATACCTATCCAATGATAAACCATGCAAACATATATCAATTTTACAACACATAAGCAAGGGTTAGAGGGAGAAAGGAAAAAAATATCTTTTGAAAAAGCTGAAGGGATTAGCTCCCCGTCACCCTCCCTTCCCCAAACCAAGCTATCTTGATCACCATCTCCTAATATGCCAGAGTTTCTTTCCTTCTATCCACTCTCCTCTCCTCTCAAACTTTGACAAGTATTCTCAAAAAGAGAAGTGGGTAACAACCCACTCTTCCTATTGATTCCTACTTGGAAGACCCAAAATAAGGGAGTTTCTACTTGGAAGACTTGGATGGTAAGGTGACACTTGGCACCTTCCTATTAATTCCTCCATGCAGGTCTTTTCCCCATTTAAGAGGGGACAAACACTAGGTCACCCCATCCCCACTTAATCTCCAAACTTTTCACTCATATTAATGAGGAATTTTGGAGTTTAGGATCAAGTCTTAGGGATTTTATTGCATATCCAAGGCTCCCACCTCAAGGGTATAGACCTTAGGGATCTTTCTTTTATATTTAAAACAAGAAAATTGACCAAATCTTAGTTACCCTTTAAATATTCATTTACTAGCCCATCTAAGTTTTAAACCTAACTAGGGTTTTCAAATGCTAACCCTACTTACACCATGTATGACTCAAGATTAAACAACTACACAACCACTATCAAGTTTCAATCACAATATTAAACATCTAAAACCCTCATTTCCTTCTAACTAAAAAATGGTTAAATTTTTCACTTCTCCAAGAGATAATTCATTTGGTATAGATGTTTCTTTATTCTCTTTTTTTCCCTCTTAATTCCCTACACTGTATATATTAAGGTAAGTGCTATCAAGTATGGGGATAACGCCCTCTATTAAAAGACTGAAAAATTATATCAAGTTTCATCACCCATGTAGGACAATAGGCGGGTGAATTGATTCATCCTAGCTACCCTAAGACGCGACATTACAATTTGATAACAATACACAAACCATAAACAAATACCAGAGAAGATGACCCAAATATGACGAACATATACAGAGACATGGCAGTGACCAAATGCAGGGACATTATTCTCCCTAAAGAGCTTGGAGGATCAGAGTTGCATATTCTCCAAGGGTAATAACATTTATAGTAGAGGCAGTAGGGAACCACCATTCATTGGAGTTGGTAACGCACCTGAAGGGGTCTATGTTCCCATTCAAGACCGCACACCTAAATATCTCCCAAGCGTTTTCCACGAAGGTCTTCATTTGCTCCCTTTCCCCAGCCTTCTCCAATCTTCTTTGCGTTGTGTTGCTCTTATCATTGTTCTTCGAATCCAACCCATCCTCCACCTCATCCTCTTTGGAATTGTTTGTATCCTCACTAGAATCAGAGGGAAAATAGTACTCGAGCTGGAAATATGTTTTAAGTATGCTGACCCGTGTGTTTTCATCCAAGCCAAGGATACCATTGGCAACAATGTTCCCAACAGACGACTTCACAAAATTACACATCAGCTCAACAAACCTCTCCGTTGAGTTGATGATGTCAACTAAGGGAAGCACCACTGCTTCATAAATGAGTGCATCACACCAATGCATGTCAAAATTTAGAGTAATCCCCATCAGCCCCTAGATTGCCTCATACACATACTCCTCTGTTAGGAATAGGCTTCGGATTTGAGTGCCCACATGCATTTCACAGTTGACACAACTGATTTCTCCAAAGTGTGCCATTATCCAAGCTCATCAATACAAGTGGCATCATACTGTGAGGCATTTCTTTATAGAACCAGATGTGTCTGAAAGTTTCCTTCACAAAATCACAAAAAAATAGAGTTTTGATATTGTTGCCCGATTCGGTCAAAAAAAATTATGCAACTGTGCTGCCACTATTGTAGGAAATATTAATTGAATCTTCTTTATGGGATATAGATTGCAGTGACATCCAGTCACAGTACCATGTGACTGATCCAGAGTCTAGTCTAGTGCCACCTCAATCCTGGGTAGTTGTCTTACCTGATACCGTCACGTGAAGAATCCATTTTGATGTGATTAGTTATATCGTTCCTTGTAGAGTGTTGGTCAAAGGTAATCTTGTTATCCTTACATACCACGCCCAAGTTTGCAAGGTAATTGGCCAAGTGGTTCCCTTCCAGGTACACATGCTTAATCTCAAAAGTGCCAATCAATTCCAATAGATGATTTATTCGAGGGAGCCATTTGCATAACTTCCAGCATTGGAACTTTGATTTGGTGATTCCATTATAATTATTTGGGAATCTCCCTCAATGAGTACCTTGGAGATACCATTTTGAATGCAAAGATTTAATCCAGCCTCTAATGCTCTGATTTCAGCCTCATTGTTAGTAGCCTTGCCCAGTCCACCGTATACACCATGAACTATCATACTAGAATTGTTCCTAATTATTGCTCCAAATCCAACATCTCCTAGGTTACCCTTGCTAGCTCCGTTGATGTTTAATTTCACCCAATCCTGTGATGGGGCTATCCATTTGATATCCCTCCTTTGCACTCTGTTATTGTTGTCTATGATTACAGGGTGTTTGAGGAGCTAGATCTTCTCCATGCTATGGTCCCAATGGTTATAGGATATGATTCTCTTTGAGGCAGATTTCCCATTTATCATTTCCTCAACAACTCTTTTGATGTTCTCAATGATTTTGTTAACCAGGAGTGTGGTTTCTTTGAAGATCCTCTTGTTTCTTTCTTTCTAAATGTGCCAAATGATTAATGAAGGCCCTACCAGCCATAGGTCGCTCCACCTTGAATTGTAGATCCTTGGCCAAGGTCCTTGAGTACTTCACTTCTGACGATTCTAAGATTGGTATTTTCAAAGAACCAATTCCAGCAGGCCTCCGCCATGGGGCAATTGAAGAGTAAATGATTGGAAGATTCTTCATCTGCCTTGCACATAATACACATGTTAGGTCCAAAGATACCAATTGATTTTAATATGTCCCCTGTGAGGATCCTATTGTGAAGTGCCAGCCAAAAAAATGCCCCCTCTTTAGGAAGAAGTATCTTGCTCCAACATAGCTTATGTGGCCAGTCCGTGCACAATACCCCTTTGTCTTTGTACCTCATAACCCAATTTGACAGAATATTTGCCTAATTTGGCAACACTATAGAATATCCTATCCTCATTATTAGACAAAGGGATACATCTACTTTTTAGCACATCTTTTAGAGACTCGCATAGAATAGGGTTGCCAATGGATATCTATTTCCACACTCGCTTCCCATCCAGTTCCTTATTCTGCTCGAAATAATCCTCAACAAACACACCATACTTAGAATCGACTAGCTCAATCCAATCCCGACTAAAACTATCAGATAGTGCAGGAGAACCATCCCATGAGTCCCTTCAAAATTTTGTAGATTTGTCATTACCGATGTGCCACGAAATGTGATTAGTTATAATGAATCTACAATCCCAAAGAAAGTTCCAGGAGGTGGATCCCCGCTCAGTATTTGCCACAGTGAGAATTCGGCAAGGGTTCTTAGAATCCAAATATTTCTTCCTAAATATTTTGCACCATAGTTTCTGTGGTTCTTTGTACATCTTCCAAGATAATTTGGCACCCAACGCAATATTCTGAAGTGCCATTTTCCTAAGTCCAACTCCGTCATCTTTTTCAGTAAACACATGGTGTCCCAGTTAATGAGTGGTCTCTTTTTTTGTCTTTTTCCCCCTCCCAAACAAATTTTCTGAGTAGGTTGTCAATCTTCTTATCAGTAGCATAGGGCATCTTGAAGCATGACATGCAGTAAATGGGAATGGCCAATAAGACAAACTTCACCATTGTCAGTCTGCCAGCTTGTGTTAGCCATCTATTCTTCCAAAGCGTTCTCTTGGTCGAACAAGATCTCAAAACATCTTCTCAAATCTAAGTTTGCTTACATCCTTTCTCAATTCTAACCCCCAAATATTTGATTGGAAGTTGAGAACTTTTTATTCCCAACATGTTCGAGATCCTTTGCTGATCCTGCATTTTAGTGTTGAAGAAGAATAGTTGCAACTTGTTTCTGTTCATCACCTACTCGGATTGCTCAGAGTTTACATTCAGTGAGCTCATGATGTTCTTGGCTTCAATCAGCGAGGCCTCCCCAAATATTATTGTGTCGTCAACAAATTGGGAATGAGTGATAGTATCCAATTGGTTGTGTACTTTTATCCCTTTCCATTTGTTGTCTGCATGTCTTTTTTCTATCAATTTCCCAAGAACTTCAACCATAATCACAAATAGGACAGGTGATAATGGGTCTCCCTGTTGCAAGCCATTCATGGCACCGAAGAAGCCACACACATTTCCATTGACTATCATCGAGAAGTTAACGATGGATATGCAAAATTTAATACATTCGATCCATTTGATAGGAAAACCAATTTTTTTCAATACGCATGTTAAAAAGCCCCATACAACCCAATCGTATGCTTTGGAAACATCTAGTTTAATGACCATACCTTTCTGTTTCTCTTTGTATATTGAGTGGACGACTTCTAAGACCAGAATGATGCTATCAGCAATCTCCCGCCTGGGGGTGAAGCCATTTTGGTTCTCTGAGATGAGCTTCGGTAATAATTTCTTAAGTCTTTCTGCCATTCCTTTGGAGATAATCTTGTAAATTGTGTTGCACAGTGAGATGGGGCGATAGTCCTGTTAAGGCTCAAATTTGCACCCTACTAAACTACAAGTTTAGTAATTTGGCCTAACATGGGATTCACTTCTGCATGTGGGCAATGCGCAACTTGAAATGAAACCTCCGGTTCCTAGGCCGGTTCCTATTGGATAAATCACCTATTTTCTCTTCTAACAACTGAAAACTTGGTAGGAAAGGGAAGAGAAAAGGAAACAATAAAAATAAACTAAGTAACTAGGTGATTCACCAAACTTTGAGGGAAACTAAAATGATAATGACAGGTCTCTTATTGCAAAAATTTCTATTTTAGTGGGTAACACTTCTGTTCTATATAGGCCTGCATAAATGTTTCACAGAAAGGTCCTAGACTGAGCAATCAAGGAAAATATATATTCACATGAAAGCTCCATGTTCTTGTGGACACAAACTGCAACCTGCAAACAAAATACACTTCTGCAACTAGGCTCTTGATGAGACAAAATAACAAGGAATAATACAATTCACTGGTTACCTCTATCAATCATGCTATGAACACAAAGATACAGAAAGAAAAGAAGGCTTGAAAAAGAAACTTAATAAAACCTTGCTCCAAAAAATACTGTCATCATATATTCAGTCTCCAAGATTGAGTTACAGAAATTATACAAGAAAATATACTAAGGACAAAATGTTGTCACAAGAGCCTTCTCTGCATAATCAGAACTAACTCCAAAAATAGTGTCTTTTTGCACTAAGTACAAAAAACCCCAACTGATTTGGGTCGGATGCAAGAAAAATGCCTCAAAAAGAGGAGTCTAGAAGACACCAAAGAGGGCTATAAACCTGGAAAAGTCTTCCTTAATAAATAATCAACCCAAAAAAGCACTAGAAACAGCCTCAAAACACTTAACCAAGTAATAAAAGCTCCCCAAAATGGTGGAAAAGTCCAACTTCGACCCTTTACCTAAAAATGCTCCAACCTCCCTAGATTTGCTCCATTTGGTTTCAAACAACCTCATGTTCCTATAAAGACGCTCTTGTCTCCAAAAATATCTCAACTCCTTTTGAATGCTTCCCAAGTGGTTATGAGTGATCCTATATACTCTCCTTGTGTCTCCCAACTGAAAAGACCTCTTCAATGAAAGCCTTATCTCTCCTGAATTAACTCCTCCTTCAAAACTAAGTCAAAAGACTTAGTCTCCTTCTTGCATATGAGTATACCTTTTACATTTCGAATAATAATATTTAATTACAATTTATAATTGCATTGTAATTAAATACTTTTTTACAAATAAATACCAGTCTTGGACCAAAAATGAAAACAAAAATATAATAAAAGTAAGACATATTTGATATATTAATAAACATTTATTTATCAAATATGTTTGATTTTTATCATATTGAATAAAATAAAGCCCAGCGGACTTGAGGAAGAATTATCAAATATAACAAAGGGTTTTATAACCCTAAAAATATCTCACTCCCATCGCATTTTTTCATTTTGCAAAATGAAAACAACTTTGAAGGAAAATCTTCAAGGGTTTGGTGCCGCCATGGATGAAGGATACTGGGCTTCCTGAGTCTTCATCTCTGAATGCAAATCTTTTCCTCTACAGGTATGCTCGCACCACATTTACCAGGAAACTTATTGTGTTCGTTTTTTAATGCTTCTTTAAAAGCAGTAAAGGCCTCCTTGTTCCTCTTCTTCATCATATGTAAGCAAGCAATGTTATTCCAAGCCTCCCCATTATCTGGATCAAGCTGTACAGCTCGTGTAAAACCATCTATGGCCTTATCAAAATCTCTGGCCTTCAAGGCTGCTGAACCAAGTGCAAACCATCCGTCTGGATGTAGTGAATTTAGAGCAAGTGAAGCTTCCCAATGACTTCGGGACAGTTTGTACTCCCCTCTATTATATGCACTTCTTGCTAACGATCTCTCAGCACGAGCAAATCTATTACCAGAAACTTCCAAGGCTTTGATGTAGTTATCATCATTAAGAGTAACATCTCCCAGTGAACACCATAGTCTAGGGTCCTCTGGATTATGTTGTAGGCGCTCTTTGATGAGATCAATTGCTGCTGGGTTTTTGCCTAACAAACGATAGCAATATATAAGATTATCCCATAGCTCAAGTTCCTCGAAAATCCTTAAGGCATCTCCAACAATACCACAGCTCACCATAAGTTCAGCATACTCCTTGAGAAGTGCTGGTATGGTGGGGAAGTCAACACAGTAAGCATAGTGCATTCTGTCTGTAGCTGGTGTTAAGTACCCTCGCACTTCCTGTGCCTGTAGGAAGATAGAGTCAAACTAAACCAGCTCATCCATCATCAGCATAGAACGCTGTTTTGTGCGGCTCCTTTTGTGCTCCCAGCGAATGCGAAGAATCTGGTATAAACATCTCACCATAAAGTAGGAGAAATTCTGAGCACCCACAGCTTCTATATAAGGAGCCATCTGCCAGTCCTGCAAGTCATCATCTGGTGTACTCTTTTTAATGTCAAGACATTCTGCCAATATAACTGCCTGCTTAATGGTATCAAATATCTTTGAATTGCTTTGACTAACATTTTCAACACTCGTGGAAACTCCTCCATCTTCAACTGCTTCAATTAACCTTGGAGCTAACGGTATGTCACTGTCTTCATAATCATTAGATGAGTGCTCAGTATGTCCCTCGAGAATTTTAATCTTATTGTGCACTAGAGAATTGTCCATTTGAACTTTGTCACTTCTCTGCTCACTCTCTTCATTCAAGGGAGCTGCTACCAGAACCATTTGAGCCTTTGCTTCTGTCTAATGAACTGTACGGAAGCCTAGTGCACCAGTAACAGAAAGTCTCAAGCCACATGCTGCTTCTGCTTGTTTGAAGAATTGCCTTGCACGATCAACATAACTGTAGACAAGTTCTTTGATGCCAGCTTCAAGGTTTGCAACTGCTACTATATCAGAAGCATCTCCTTTGTGTAACTCGTTCTCCCAATAGCCCATAACATTAGTGGATTGACCAAAATGCTTCAAAGTCTCTTCCATTGTCACTTGCAATTGATCATGCAAAGAACGAGACCTTTCATCCAAAAGCTTTTGCTGAACCAAAAGCAGACGAGATGACCACCAGGCAATGCTTTTGGGGCAAATGATGGACATATTATCATACTCATTTGTAATCTGTCTTGTTTTCAACAGCAATATTTTGGCAAGAACAAAATACTGAGGAAGGACATATTTTCCAAGCAAATCACAACCATCAGACATGAGTTGTTGAAAGGACCATCTCTCCCATTCTGTTTGCTCGTCTAGCATTACCATCTCTTGTTTTGAACCATGGCTGAAAGGAAATCTTTCGAAGTCTCCATGTGGCCTGTTACGCTATGCATATATCAAACTGCTAATCCTCTGCATGCATGTCTGTGTATAGGTATATATTCTGTATATATCATTTGTGGTTATACCAAACACGAAGAAGAGCATCGTTCAGCTCTTTTAGATTTGTGTCCTCTCTTGCATTCCTAAGCTCCCTCATGCACTCTTTTAAAGCACCAACCAAATGAGATACTCGATCTTCAAGTGCAAACTTTTGTTGTGTTACAGTGTCAAATTGTTGCTTTAAAGCCATTGCTTCCCTTTCGGCTTTCTCCCAACCTGAAACAGCTTCTTCTGCAACTTTAGCATGTTGTTTCACTAAATTATCTTTGATAGTATTGTCTAAAAGGGCCTGTGACAGCTTCTCATTCAAACTCTTTAATCTTTCTTCTGATACCTGGCATGCCATCGTTGTGTCGTCTGACATTTGAAAATGATCTACACCAGCTTTGGAAGTGTCCATTTTGTCCATATTCTGGAATCATCACATTCCATGATACCGCATCTTTTAGGCATTTTATCGAACAGTTCCAACACTTTTTATATTCTTCCACATTTTGTATACAATTCTTCCAAATTTGGATCCCAAGTTCCAAGTAATCCTGTAGATTCATTTAGTCCTTCTTTGAGTTCAAATAATGCTTGACCTTCAGCATTTGTTGCAGCTTTTGATGAGATTGTGTTTTATCCTTATTGAATTTCTGACTTTGGCACATGCTGGGATTGATCTTATGTAGAAATGAAGTTCAAGCACGGGCTCGTGACACTCATTCCTGTACCAGTTAATTCTGATTTCATTCAGCTCACTGTTTGAACATGCATTTAAGATTCAAATACTCTTTTTCTTTACCAACTTGTTGCATTAAATTGTTCAACTTCATGATGTAGTATTGATCCTTTTAAAATACTGTAAGGTTTCACATTGAAATAATATGTCCCTTAAAACAGTTTATGCATTAACATTTTCTTTCTATGCATATCATGAATAGTAAAGTAAAAGGTTTCATATTTAAAACAAACATGTCCCTTTGATACTTCAGTTGGTTTTTTCATCATTCCACTTTGATAATCTGAGATTAGTTACTCTAAAGGGTATGTCGGGCTCATACCCGAAGGGAGCCTCGGTCAGGGGCACATGCCAATTAGAGTAACTAATTATCTGCACATGAAAAAAACACATTAGCATAAACATTTCTTTTTCCTGAAGCAGTGATTTGTCTTTATCTTTCGCACCTTTTCAAAACAGAGATATGATAGGCTATAATAAATGATATGTCGTAGGATAATCTTTCATTGCTTAGATCGGTTGGATCTAACACCTCTTCTTTTTTTTGTGCAGGAAAGTAGGAGTTTTCAAAGTCTGAAGATCGAGAAAACATTCACAAGAGCAACGGGGCAGCCAATAACCAGTCAAAGCAACCCAAGGCAATGACTGGTTATCCTCACACTCATTTTTTAATTCTATCCTTTTTTGTTTTGGATATGTAGGAAAGATAAGAATGCTAAGCTCACGGCTTGTGTGAGGTTTTAAGAAACTCAATGTATATAAATATGCTCCAGATGCATGAACTCAATTTGTAATCTATCATTGTTCAATACAAATGAAAAATATCCTCTTTTTCCTCTTTTTTAAACACTGCGATGTATCTTTATGTAAATGCAATCATTCGATAAATATGCATCCTTTGGCTAAAATTACATGGGTAATGAAATTTTAGATAACAAGTCCATCATCGATTCATAGTCATGCTTCTTGGGAATCAGTGTTATCAGGGTATGGTTGATTTCTTTGACAAATTTCTGTTTTTTCCTAAATTATTCCACCAGCCAGCCAAATGTCCTGTCCCATGAAATCCCAACATTTTTGAAAGCATTCGACAGTTATACCATCTGGTCTGGGCACCTTATGTGGTTGAAGGGATAAAGTTGTACTTTTAATTTCTTCCAAGGTATACGGAGCTTGTAGCATAGCACAATCTTCGTTAGTTATGAGTGTTTCAATAACCTCATCAATTAGTGAATATGTCGAAATGGTATCAATGTTTTTGCTCCCCAACAACTCGGTGAAATAATCGATGGTAGCATGTTCAATTTCTTTCTGTAAAGTGCATACATTGCCATTTCTATCCTTGATGGATCCAATTTTATTGTTTAATCTTTTGGCCTTGGATGAGGCATGAAATTTTTTTTTGTTCAAGTCCCCATCTGCAATCCATAATTCCCTAGATTTTTCTTTCTAGTATAGCTCCTCCC
The DNA here is from genome assembly GCF_030272615.1 of Cryptomeria japonica. NCBI lineage: Eukaryota > Viridiplantae > Streptophyta > Pinopsida > Cupressales > Cupressaceae > Cryptomeria > Cryptomeria japonica. The sequence continues at coordinate 857,588,605 of NC_081414.1, read as the reverse complement.
TTTTAAGGATTTTCGAGTACTAATCTTTTAAGAGCTTTTCGGTTTCAAACTCTTTATTTATCATGCCCATTGCCATCACCTGATTACTGATGTCCTCCAATTCTTCCTCAATCCTATTTTTCTCCACGAAGATGTTTTTAAAGGATAATTTATTCCATGTTTTGAGCTTATTTTTCAAAAAATGCATGCATTTAGTGAATCTCAAGCTTGGAGATCGAGAGAAGATATTACTCAAATTCTTCAACAATTTTGGATCCCACCACCACATGTTAAGAAATTTGAAATAATTTTTCTTACAAGGATTATCGTGAGCAATTGAAAGTGAAATTGGAAAGTGATTTGACCTAGTCTGAGGTATAATGTTAGATTCCAATGAGAAGTTGCCATTCATCCACCATTCGCCAACCAGGAACCTGTCAAGTCTTTTGGAAATCTTGGAGAAATTGAGTCTTCTATTTGTCCAAGTGAATCTCCCATTTTGGGGAATGATATCAATCAATTTGCAGTTTAAAATAAAGTTCCAAAAATCCTCCGTTATCTTGGTGGGTTTTCTTAGGCCACCCGCCTTATCATCTATATCCAGGATGGCATTGAAATCACTGATAATTATCACCTTATCAGATGCTAACAAATTTATCTGAAGGGAAATCTAATTCCAAACTTTTTGCTTCTCCTCAGTCTTGGTAGGTCCATACACATTAAACAGGGGAAATTGAAGATCTGATCTCCTACATTGAATGATACAAGCCATCCAATGATTGCATGAGGCAATTGGGATAACATCAATGAGAGATGGATTCCACATCAAGCCCAAACCACCAACCAATCCCCTAGCATCTTGGAAGATTCCTTCCCATTTATAGCAATAATTTATAAATTCCACTACGTTCTCACCATTGAGCTTTAATTATTATTTCTGAATCAAGCTTGGTCGAAGATCTTTTGACCAAGCATTTATTGTCAGGGGAAGATAAGCCCCTGACATTCCATGAAGAGATCTTCATTTTTCTCCAAGGGAGGGGTTCTCTCCCTTGGATACTTTCAAATAATTCAAGACACTGACAATTTATTTTTCGTTGGCTATTTGATCTCTGACCAACCTATTACTCTTTTGGATCGACCAAGGAGGATGTTGGCGGATTGGCTAATGTATTTGGGGTCCAGGGTATCCATATCCTCCATTTCCTCAAATGGTTCAGAGGTCTCTAAGCAAGAATCCACCAGACCATCCACAATACCATGATCGTTTCGATCCATATCCTTTGGAGGATTCTCCTGAATTGACCTATCCAAGTTGCACGAGATGTTGTTTTCCCCCATATTGAGGATTGGCCCCTGATTTTGCAGAAGTGGGTTATCATTCGTCATTCGTATGTGTTTTGGGGGGATTGACTTTGTTTTTTAGGTGCTTCTAACATTAGTATGCCCTCATGTGAGTTCTCGTTCTTTTTCCTTCATTCTTGTTTGGGTTTCCTTTGTGGTCTATTAAATGCTTTTCTCACAAACATTCTACATTTGTCATATTGGTGAAATTTACTACCGCATCTGTGACATGCCCTAATTTATTTCTCAACCTTGACCTGTTGATTCCATTCACCATTTGATGTTAGGATCGTGACAGATTGTGGAATGGTCTTAACTGCCACAATTTTTAACCTTGCGTATGTGTACAGATCGCCTTTAATAATATCCTCATCGATTTCCAGAAGTATACCCAGAGTTCGACCAATTTTCTCTAGACTTAAGTCGCTCCAGTATTCGATTGGGAGATTGAATAATCAGACCTAGACCAATTCTTCATAAACTGCTAAAGAGGTAGGATCAAAGTTAGGGGTCCACGGTTGGATGTATAATGGATGATTATCCAAGTACCAGTTTTTCTTTACCAGGATATGATCCCTTTTGGTTTCTTATGTGAAGACAACGACGAAGAAGCCTTTTGGGAGGAACTTAACTACAATATTTTTTCCCCATTTGTTATCAACCCAAATTGTTAATGGATTTCTTGGACATCTTTGGTCCTATGAATCTAGCAATGATCACTTGTTTCTCAAAAAAGACTCTTTCATCTGCCACCTCCTCTGTTAGGTCAATTTCAATCTTGGATCCAAAAATTTTTGTGTCTATTTCCTCACAGTGTCTACTTTCAAGGGTTTGATTAGTGTTTCCCTCTGTAGGATCTTTCTGCGCTTTAGTTTTCTCATCCCAATCAACCTCCAGGATCCTCCATTTGATGGGGTTTACTAACAGTTGCTCGTGCTCTTGTGACTCCTTAGTGTGCCTACTAATCTGATCTTCGATGTTCGTCTACTCCTTTCTACTCTGCTCCTTTTCGCTCTATATATATATATATATATATATATATATATATATATATATATATATATATATATATATATATATTCATTACATAAAATAATAAAAATAAATAATAATGCCCAAAAGTGAAATGTAAGAGGCCATCCATAATTTTGTTCAATTTTCATCATAATTTAAATATACTCTCTTCAAGGTATTTCAAAGAAAGAGAGATCCATGAATTCTATCATTTACTAACAAGATTGAAATATTTCTATCATGATACACACTCAATTACTTAATTTATGACCTTCAATGAATCTAACAACAATTAATATAATAAATTAGGGTATCAATTATCTCCTATGAGGTGGGGTCTTACAAAAAGAATCTTGCATCATGGCTAAGCAAGAAGTAGGATTCTATTTTTAATCCACAAAAAAAGTAAAGTACATATTATTAGTGTAATGTTGCACAAAAAATATTTGGATGAAGTAAACATTGAAGGAAATCAAGGTGGAATATGTTCATCCCGACTCAATTGTTTGTGATTTAATACAAGTGTAATAATAATATCAAAGAATTCAGTCATGCAATTAAGGAAAAAACACATTTATATCAAATATCATTTCTTGAGAGAAATCCTTTTAGAACAAGAAGTTAAGTTGAAAATTGTTGCTACAAAATAATAGAATGCAAACATCTTCACAAAACCTCTAGTAAAAGATACATTTAAGTATCTTAGGAAAAAGTTATGAATGATATCTCCTTATCTCTAAGTTATTAAAGAGAAGCGCAACTTCAAGAGGAGCTCATCAATTTTTATGCTTCATCTTTGAAGTGCTACAATAAGGGGGAGAGTATACTAGATGCACATACACTCAAATTTTAGTCAGTTTGAATATGGTCAAATTCATTCACTAAGTCTTATTGATAGCGAGAGTGTATCTACAATCCTTGAGAGATACTCAAAGGTGAAAAGTTTCAATCAAGGTGAGTGTACAATAATACGGTCTAACTTAGAAGATACATGACTTTAACAAAAAAACGTGAACAAAAATCTTTATGCAACTCTAGACATCCCTTTACCATTGAATTCAAAGGGGCAATAATATAATCAAGGGGAACATACAGTGGATGAATTTGTTGTGTTGGTTCAAGTGTTGTCATCGTGAGAAAGGGTGGGATTCTTGAAAATATTGTCATTTCTATCATTGATGTCAAAGGTTGTAGTCTAATAGTTGCATATGTTATCATTATTGTCTCAAATGTTAAGGATTGGTTATGGACTATTGGAAATTGGAAATGATCTTTGATGCCTATTGTGCACTCTACATTGGTCTTTGGATTGCCTTTTTATAATGGGTTGGGCTTAATATTTCTTGTTAGGGTTTATCTACAGACCCTAAGGCCTTAAACCCTAAACCCTAAGTCTAGCCAGGTCTCTAGTTTGATTTTGTCCTAATTTACCATTGACTAGATCTATCCTACAACTGATAGCTTAAGTTATAACTTAAGCACCATTTTTTTTTGTGCATCAACCCTACCTACCTATCATTACTATCCATCTTGGTTGTGTAAAATATTTTGATTTAAATACATACATAAGAATCAAGATTTGGTTGATGTAGAAGTGGTCCTCGCTAGGTTGTTTATTAGAAGAACACGAGCATAGGATCTTTTTTCTTGGTCCCACGCTGAAATATGATATTGCATTGAGGTAATAAGTGTTGTGTTTATGTGAAATCACACTCTAAATTATCAGGATTCTATTAATACTACATGGTTGCATTGTTGTGCCATTTGGTGAGGATGTCAATGCAAGGACATGCCTTATCAAAATATCAAAGCAATATTCCATCTAGCTTAGTTGTCTCTAATTTGTTTGCACTGGTGTGGGGGGATATTGCTTTGACCTTGAAAGGAGATTGTTGTAGTGCTTTGTTTCCATGCAACTTGGGCCACTGAAGGAAGTCAAGGGAATCCTTTAAGGCTTGGAGAGAGAATTATTACCTCGTCTTGGTTGTGATATTGCGTCTAGTTAACACATGGACTTGTTAGTGCCACTTGGACTTATGTGTCAATCTAACTTAGATTTTGACGTCGATTCCTCTATGCACCATGACCAATGACATGTACATTGGATTTTATCCTAATTTACTAGTGACTTTTTAATGTTAATCACTTTATTTTAAAAATTTGATCAATTCCCAATAGTTGTTCATTTTCCCACAAATATTGAGATCTACAACTACTATTCAAACTTTGTAACAACTCAATAAGTGTTTGTTTCTTTAAAGCGTGTCTAGGATGACATAAAGGTTTTAATGAATATATTTTATGACCAACTTCTACACATTATAGTAATGATTATAACTGTTCCAGGCCAACATCTCCATGGTTTCTAATAAAATTATTGTCAATTGGATGTGCACCCTTGTTGAACTACGTTCAACCATCCACTAAAACATGAGAATGATCTTTAGAGTGTGGGCTCCGATACTTGACATCAAAACTCTATTTAATGAATTGGCTCTCTTTGGGATAATCACTTGAAACTAGTAATACTTTAAAGAAATCTAACACTAGTGTTATAGACCAAATTGACTTTCCAAGAACTATACCCCATTGATTGATCTACACAATAGATCAATTAATCAACTATTACATGACACAAATCAAAATTTATTCATACCTATGCACAAGTGTTTCATCACTTGAGGTGAAAATACTCACAACTAAAGAAGGAAAATGAAATTTCACAACTAGTTGTTGTTTATATCCATCACATAGTCATATGACTTGCCTTGAAAATATGTTTATTCTTGCCTAAAGGTGCAGAAAGAGACAACCTTAAAAGTAAACATGAAATTTCACAAGTATATTCATCCATCTTTACTTTGCACATAATAAGACAAGCTTTGAGAAGGTAAATGACAGTAATCTTTATTGAGAAAATATGTTTTTATAGCTACCTACAAGTCTAAAATTGGAGTTACAATGCTAATATTTTATAGGAAAGAGCTTTGAAAAGCTACAATATTTACAAGAAGAGAAAGAACTCACTAAAAATAAAGAAGAGATTTGTTCTTTATAGAAGAGCAACAACTAATTACAACCTTTTAGACCATTAAATGAAAAGAAGAAAGAGTTATGCTATATTACTTTCTTTCTTGGTCATCCAAAATCTTCATGGCTACTTTTGAGCCTTCAAATGTGCACCAAAAGGTAATCATAATGAAGAAAAAAATTCATCTTTGACTTGTCTATGGATAAGGCCTTTAATTTTTCCCCTAGATTCTATATTCTCTCAATTGTTTGAAGAAGTCTTCAACCTCCTCCTAGATACTCTCCTCCTCTTGGAAAAGTTAATGATTGGTCTTAAATACCCTCTAAAATTGTTGCAACCTCCTCCTTGTTCATAGGACATGTGATTTTAAGGTCCTTAAAGATTGAAATAGTCCTAGGTTGGATGGATTTGAAATAGGACATTTAAGACCCCTAGAAATGCTCAAAAGTGCTTCATGAATGCTCAAATCTCGCCCTTGAATGATAATATACCCATTTGGAAACCTTTGTACATGTTAAAAGGAAATTATGATACCCAATCTTCTCCAAAATGAATGCACTTAATCACCTTATCGTGATTATCTTTATTCAATCTTAAATTACTTTTATTCAAATGTTAACAAGCTCCTTACTATTCATGACCTTATACTTTACTCTTCATTATCAAAATGCACTTGATATTTTCCTCATTGAATATAGGATGAGTGGCTTCAATACTTCTTATATCTCACTAAGGATTTATTGTCCTTTTGTAGGTTTTCATGAAATTGCATACTAGTATCATTTGTCAAACTCATTCATAGTATTTTGCTTGTTGGTGATTTAGCAATAGTATTTCTACTTATTGATGAATGATCCACCTCATACCTCTATTCTATTGACAACAAATGAAAACAATGTCATTAGCTATATCATCTTCTTCATTTTTTCTAACTATTTCTTTTCTCATGGTCATGACTATCCCACTAATGTATTACTATCATTTTTTTATTCCCATAAGATCATTATATTTTCCCTTGCTAAGATTATTCATTCTAGCCTTACAAACTTTGCATTTTCTCCCACCATATTTCTTGTCATTACTCATTTATTGGTGTTATCAATAAATGAAGCCCCTATATTGTTTGAAAGCCTATGACACCCTCTTATACTCAGTCATTCTTTTAGTGGCATATGATATAAGGTATAAGAATAAAGCTTTATATGTGATAGAATATCAAATCATGACCTAGATTATCTCCATGAAGATTTATTGTTATTTTCTTTTTCTTCAGTTTCTATCTCTTTTACCTTAGTACAAAGACCTAAAAACAAAACAATGGACATTTCTTTCTCTTTTTTCTGTTTATCCATCATTTATAAAACACTTATGTTTTGACTTTTGTCATAACATGATAGTAGTCATCATGGAATGCTACCAGGATGTCATATAAGTCTATCAATAACTTGACTTCTTAATGTTCATGCAATCCTTAAGAACTATTGAAATAATTTTGATGAACATACATAATACTTCCCCATAGCTCTAGCACAAAATAACATTGAATTTGACCATTATGGAACTATATTGTAAGCTAGCTATCCCAACTAACTTCTAATCCTATTGTTGTAGCATCACTATCATTTGGGACTATGAGTGGTCAACTTCTTTGCTTTAAATATGTGTGCTCTTTTTACTTTGCATGCCAATGTCATACATAGGTTTGTCAAAATATAAAATTAAACCTTGGACAAATATCTTATCATGGCTTCATGCCTTTTGGTATCAACCTTTTGATTTTTTTGATAGCTATCTTCCTAAAACGTTCACCATATGCCTCTTTGTCAAATTTGACTATAATTAACATCTACTATCTTGTTGTCTTATCATGACCTATATTCCTTTGATGAATAAAATCCTTACATTCTCCTTCACCATTGTCTTTTCTTATTCAATTATCAAATAATCTTTGACCTCACTGTCATATGCACTTACTCAGTATCACCAGATTGACCATTTCATTGTGCCCTTGTTTGAAGCTATCACCATCCTTGGGCTTAGGATTATCATTTTCATGACGGCTTGTTGGATCATAAGTTTGTTTCTCACTATCCTTAAAATATTATTGTGATTGCAAAAAACCATTATGGTTGTCCTCTAAACTCTATTGTGACAACCCTTCCTTTATTTATTGGCTTCTTTACATGGTTCCACCATGCCTTCTTTAGTTATACATGCATGACTCCCCAACTACATTTTCTCTTTACAAAAACCATGAGAAACTCAACAGGACAACAATACAAAATAGCATCTAACCACTATGTGTTATAAAAGAGAAGAATTTATCACTCCTTCTGACAGTGAGAAACTTTCATGGAAGAAGATTAGAGCCCAAACCTAGCACAACCTTTCTTCTCCATGCAATGAGTCATGAATCTCTTTATTTCTACTGCAATGTGTCATATTCCCATTTATTTTTTCTGTAATGTGGATTTGAATCAACGCACCATCTTCTATCCTTGTGCCATTTGACATTTGAGCTCTCTTCCAACAAGAAACCCTACCCTTCTCTTACTACATGGATACAAAGATATCCATTAGAAAATAGAAATAAAATTGTTTCCCTCTCTTTCCTTTCCCTCACATGTTGCAAAAGGAATGTTAGGGATCCCAAAGATACTGAGAAGGGGGGGTGAATCAGTATCTGACCAGTATATTAAATTTCTTAACTTAAAGCATGCAAAACATAATATGATAGTGTACCGGTATGCAAGAAATAATGCAATAAACAAAATCAAGAACATCCACATGAAAAGCACACCATAACACAAGATTTTAATGAGGAAACCCGGTGTGGGAAAAACCTCGGTGGGATTTGTGACCCACAATATTCACTCATTGGCCAATAAGAGAATATTACTTACAATAGGGGCCTGCACATGCAGGAAGGCCAACTGCCTAGAGCTCACTGCTCAATGGGAAGTCTCACTGACTTACAATAAGGATTATACAAATCCAATATCTTGTACTGCTTTACAATAGCATCTTCAATGCCAGATTCAGTACCGGTTCCTGCTCTGTTCTTTACATATACCCCTTAACCTATATTTCACATAATAGGTCTGCCTAATATTTTTCTTTAATGTTTTATCTCCTATATCAAATGTCTACAATGATCTCTTTTATATATAACAGTCATTTTACAATTTGCCAAGTCGGCTTACACATTTTTACAATAATAAACAAAATATAATATAACAAAATCTTGTCGGCCTTTGTGCCGGTATACTTCCTTTCTTCTGTGTCGGTGTCGGTGTCGGTGTCCTGAGTGCCGGTGTAGAGTGTGATCTGCTAATGCCGGTATAATGCCTTTGCCGGTGCCATAAGATTGCAAGGTTGCCATCAATGACAAAACCTTCAATCACATACAATGTCTCATTGGAGTGTGCATATGCCAACAATCTCCCCCTTTGGCATTGATGGCAACACTCATGAGAAATTTCAAAAATGATCCAAAAATGTGAAGTCCAAAAATGTTACCAAAAATGTGTGAGCTCCCCCTGAGCATATGATTCCTGTCCTGTGATTTGAATTTTCTCATCCCACTACTTCCCCTTTGGCATCAATGACAAAGGTTGTCAAGATGTCAGTAGAGTCTGTAGTTTCAACCTTGTAACTGGGTAGTTACAATTTGAAAAAGATCTCCCAAAATCAAGTTTATACTATCCATAAACATTTTGCTATCCTTTATTGTTGTCTTTGTTCTCTTCACTGTATCGGTGAGATGTTGCAAATGCTTTGCCAGTGTTTTCATTCCCTGTATTAGTGCCTCAGATACTTCCTTCCATAGAGATGCTAGATAGTCCAATCTTGGACCTAGTTTTGATCTCAAATGCTTTGCTTTATTCACTATTCTTTCTTTCTCTCTTTCCAATTTAAGTAGTTCTTCCTCAAAATTTGTTATCTTCTCCTCAAAAACTGATAGTGTATCAGGCGAGTTGACAAAACTATCTGTAAGTTTATTGATCTCATCCTGTACCTTGCTCATTTTCTTGTCTATATCTGCAGTCAAAAAGTTTGTTTTACAGGTATCTTTGTACAGATTTTTGTACTCTTTCAACAAATTACATAATTCTGGTAGAAGTGTGTCAAAATCTCTGTTACACTTCTTTATTTACTCATCAAAGAATTTTTGTTTTTCAACTTCTACTTTATCCTTCACTGACTCTTCTTTTATTTTCTCAATGTTTTCTGAGATATATTTACACAGTGTATCAAGTTGTCCTAAAGAATATTTGTTGTCTATATTACAGTTGGGAGAAATTACCTTCAAAATTGGTATGGTATCATCAATTGCTTTGTAAGCTTGTGAGCTGCAGTTGGTTATTTTCTTGATAGAATCGAGTAGTACCTCAGTCACATTAGTTGATTTGAACCTTGATGATGAATCAACAATCTGAGTATCGGTGGAAGTAACCAAGTTTGTATTGACCTCTGGTAGGTCTGTTTGTGTTTGCATTTCTTTAAGCAATGGTTTTTCTACTTCACTAGTTGCCAGTGGTACTGTTTCCTTATGTACCTGTTCCTGTTGTTGTTGTTCTTGTTCTGGAGCCTTTTGCTCTGTTTGTTCCTCTGTTTGTTGCATTGCCTCAGTCTGAGTTTGAGTCTCTACTTTTAGTTCTTTATCTTCTGCCAGTTTCTCCTGTGAGTTATCAGTTTCCTCAGCTACCGGAGGCTCACTAGCCATATCAATCTTATCTGTTGTATCTTTGTCTACCACTATGTTGATCTTTTGAGTATCAACATCCACAGTATATAAGACTTCAGGATTAGGATTATCATCCTCTACATCCATACTCTCAGCTGCCAGTTGATCTTCAGTAGTTGTTGTTTTTACCGGTGGAGTAATTAAAGGAGGTGGGGTTAAGTTGTCTCTAGCCTTGATACTAGGTGGTCCACCAACTTTTCCTTTCCCCTTGTCTCTATCTTTCTGATAAACTTTTATGGGTTTGGGGTTCCTGTACTCTTCTTGTTTTTCTTTCTCAACTAGGAATATATCCCATCCATTTTCTGTCTCCTCTGTTACCTCATTAACTCTTCCTACCATTAAAGCAACGTGCCGGTGTGCAGTAGAAAATACTGTCCGATTGGCTTGAGAAATTAGGTCATCAATTTCTTGGGGAGAGTTTACTGGATATACAACAAGTAGCTTTTCAATCTTTATTTTCTTATCCAGTTCTATTACTACTTGTCTTCTTGCTTCTAGTCTTTTGAATAGTTCATCAGGAATTTCATTGACTACTTCCATCAAAAATTTCTTGTACATATCCATATGTAATATAACACTATTTTCAACTTGCTCTTTTTCATCAGCTGTTAGAGTGTCATATATTTTCTCTATGTTCTTCAATTTACCTTCCTCTGTGATTTCATTCAATAGTATATCAAGAGGGGCCAAGTCTTTGTTTGTCCTCTTCTTCTTCTTAGGTGTCAGTTTCTTCTTTGGTGTGGCCTTTCTTACCAGAGATCTCACTGCTGCTTGTTTTTGCCTTGTCCTCCTAGGTGAGGGTGTGGTTGCCGGTGAGGGATCTCTTTTTCTAACTACTCTTTTGAAAGTTGCAGAAATGTCACTCCCTGAAGAAGTACCTACCGGTGATAGGTGAGTTTCAGGTTGTGGAGCTGCTAACTCATCCTTTATTATACTGGTTTTCTTCAGTACATCTTCTTTGATGGATTTTGCTTGTTTGGAACCTTTCCTTACTACTGCCTCAACCTTTTTCACTCTTTTCTTTGATTGTATTTGGCTTTCAATGGTTTTTTCACTACCAAATACTTCTTCCTTAGGTTCTCTAGGGGCTTCCAGAAGTGCTTTAGCATATGTTTCAACTATGTGATCATCTATTTCATAGCCCATCTCGGTTACCCAAACTGTCCTTGGGATGACTGCTTCCATCCAGATTTCATCTTTCTTGATGACAAAGCATATTTCATCTTTGTATTTGTCTACAATCTTTTGTGATAACCTTATTGTTTTCTTCATTTTGGCCTTTAATGCTTGAAAGAAGTCATGAATATTGTTTTCCTTGTTTTCACCCAAGTTATTGAATAGTTCTATTAATTGTTTGCCTATCGGTACATCATATCCAAGTTCTTTGTAACCTATACCAGGAACCTATTTTGTTATGTGTAGCATCAGACATACTAACAAATTTCCAAACCTGAAAGTTCCTTTCTTGTCCTTCTTGATCTTTCCAAGGTTGTCAATTAATTCATCTTTTAACCACTCACATATATCAATTTTTGCATTGTCTGCGACCATATCATAAGCACTCTTAATGCATAAGCTTGAAACTGAATTGAGTCTATTTGCATGAGTAGCTTTATATCCTAAAATCATGCTGATGAATCTCACATTGATATCTATTACATCATTAACTCTTAGGGACCTCTTGTCGAATGTTGCACCAGTTAGGTTTATAACTAGGTCATTGGAAGCCTTCTTGGTTTTATCTGGTCTTTTACCAGTGGTTGGTAACCCTGTGACAGCTTTCACAGCTTCCTTGGTGATTTTGTGGACTGCATCCAACCAGAAAAACTCACCATGTACCCTGCTTAAGACTATCCTAATCACATCCTTTGGAAATTCAGGAATGCTAAGGATCTCTTTAAATCCTAGGGTCTCAATGATTTTGTGTTCATCTTTTACATTGCTGGTTTTATCACATATCACAGTTTTAAACATGGTTTTAATTTCTTCATCTCCTAGTTCCTCAATGTTACAGTGGATGTACATTCTGGGGTCTTCAGCATAAACAACTCCCTTAGGAATTTGAGAAAAAGCACCTAAGGTATCATCTTTCTTTGCTACTTCAGGAACTAACTGAAATACGGGCCTAGGTCTTTTTATCACTTCAACAACAGTAGGGTTTGCTATGTGTTCAATTGCAAAGGTGGATGCCATGATTAAATACCTTTTACAACCTTAGGATGGATGATTGTTTGGAGTGTTCTTGCTTCTTGCTCGAAATGCCTTAGCTCGGAGTCTTCATGCTCTTCGTAAATTTGAAATCTCGGTGAAATGAAATGGAGCCAAAACCTTGATTATATAATGTCTTTTCACCATCTACCACATTAATTGCATGCCGGTTAAGTATTCACTTAACATTGTTTGTCGGTAATAAGTAATTTCCAACTTCTTATCTCTAACCGAGGCAATAATAGCACATGTATCAATAGATTGCCAAACCCTCAAGGAAATTTTTTTCAATTAGATGAAGAACTTCTTGCCGGTGGAGCACTACTCTGTCCTTCCAGTGAAGCATCACTCTGTTCTGCCGGTGAAGCACTAGTTGGTTCTACCGGTGGAGGAGTATTCCCAATGTTTAGATCAGTTTTTCTAATCCATTATTTTGAGAATTCTTGCTTAACCTCTTCAACTTTTTCTTTACCTTTCAAGCTAGAACTTTTGTTGTCTACCGGTGTTCCTTTACTTCTACAAAATTTAGCAATATGCCCAATCTTGTTACATGCATAACAAGTTACATTATTTTTCTGAATAGCTTTTCCATAACCTATACTAGTTTGTGTTCTGCATTGATTAGATAAATGTCCAAAACTTCCACAAACATAACATCTCACATTCATTCTGTAGTTTTCAGAGTTGTGACCAACTTTGTTGCATTTAGAAAATTGACCGGTGGGTGTGTTGATATTCTGATAATTTCTAGATCTACATTCATTTCCTCTATGACCATATTTATTATAGTTAAAGCATTTTCCATTGAATTTATAAGCATTAGGTTGTCTTACCGATTTGCTATGATCCTGAGTATTTGCAATACCGGAGCTTTCACCAACTTCAAAGCCAATTCCAAAAGTGTCACCTTTAGGTTTTTGATTCTTCAGCAAGGTGCCAAGTTCCTCTGAGCTTTTCTTGAATTTTTCTTTATGTTGATTTGCAGTTTCTAGTTCTCTTTCTAAGACTTCTTTTTGTCTCATCAGTTCATTTGAGTCATTCTGAGTATGCATCAGATCTATCTTCAACATGTCATTTTCATAGCTAAGTCTTGTGTTCTCATTTGCTACATCACTTAGTCTTCTGGTCAATTCTTCTTCATTCTTCTTCCTATCCTCAATCTCTTTGCAAAATCTCATAGTCATATCCTGCATCTCATTCTTGGTTGTCATGATCTCTTGTTTCAACTTTCTTATCATATCATTAAGTGAATCCTTTTCATCATTCTCATTTTGCAATTTTTCACAAAGTTCTCTTCTCTTATTTCTTGCAACAGTAAAATTTTCTTGAAGTGCCTGAATGATGTCCTAAGCTGCCCTTAAATCATCTTCTAGTTTGATATTTTTCAATTTTTCTGCATCATAGTCTGTAAGAGCTCCTTCAAGTTGCTTCATCATATTTTCCATCTTTACCGGTGTCAAGATCTTCCTCAAGCTGTTAGGCTTCTGAAAATAGAGGACCAGGCTCTGATACCAATTGTTAGGGATCCCAAAGATACTGAGAGAGGGGGGTGAATCAGTATCTGACCGGTATATACAATTTCTTCACTTAAAGCATGCAGAACATAATATGACAGTGTACCGGTATGCAAGAAATAATGCAATAAATAAAATCAAGAACATCCACATGAAAAGCACACCATAACACAAGATTTTAACGAGGAAACCTGATGTGGGAAAAGCCTCGGTGGGATTTGTGACCCACAATATTCACTCACTGGCCAATAAGAGAATATTACTTACAATAGGGGCCTGCACATGTAGGAAGGCCAACTGCCTAGAGCTCACTACTCAATGGGAAGTCTCACTGACTTACAATAAGGATTATACAAATCCAATATCTTGTACTGCTTTACAATAGCATCTTCAATGCCAGATTCAGTACCGCTTCCTGCTTTGTTCTTTACATATACCCCTTAATCTATATTTCGTATAATAGGTTTGCCTAATATTTTTCTTTAATGCTTTTATCTCCTATATCAAATGTCTACAATGATCTCTTTTATATATAAGAGTCATTTTACAATTTTCCAAGTCTGCTTACACATTTTTACAATAATAAACAAAATATAATATAACAAAATCCTGTCAGCCTCTGTGCCAGTATACTTCCTTTCTTCTGTGTCGGTGCTAGTGTCCTGAGTGCCAATGTAGAGTGTGATCTGCTGATGCTGATATAATGCCTTTGTCGGTGCCATAAGATTGCAAGGTTGCCATCAATGACAAAACCTTCAATCACATACAATGTCTCATTGGAGTGTGCATATGCCAACAAGGTATTAATATTTATTTTCTTAACAAAGCTAAAAACTCAAATTATTAAGCAAGGCAATGCAAAGAAAGACATAAGAAAGGCATGGGTTTGGCTAAAATCTTAAACCTTTAGCCATTTTTTATTGAATTAACTTTTGAAAATACCCCCATGTTTTAGTGTATTAACTTAAGGCTCATAAACATCCTAAAAAACAAATAGAAACAGAGGACAAAACAAGACCCATATTGGCATGAAAAAATAAAAATGTGTAACAAGTATAGATCAATCCATGTTGGAGATCTTTTATAGAAGATCCAAGCAATGTATGGTTGAATATTTATAAGAGGATCAAAGCAAAAATATTGGTAAAGAGAATCAAATTAGATAATTAGATCAAAAGATAAAGAAAAAATTAGTTTGGTCATTAAAAATTGGAGAAAAGCTCTATAGCTTTCATCTCATGTTGTCAAAAGAGGTTGTTGCCTCTTGATATATGAGATTGGTGTCTCTTGTTGAGTTGGATTTCAATTTGTGGGGATTAGTGTCTATAGTAAGTTGGTGCCTACAAATTGTAATAAGGGGATCGTTGTCTCATGTGGGTTGGTGTGTACAAACAATTGCAAGAACTATTCATTTCATTTTGTGAAGATGGATTTGGATACCAGATAAAAGTAGTCCTTCACCATGGTTCTCTCCCCAAGGGCTTTCTACGTAAATCTTGTGCTCTCTCTCTCTCTCTCTCTCTCTCTCTCTCTCTCTCTCTCTCTCTCTTGTGTGGATGTTGTGCTTTTTATATTGTTATTTTTCCTATTACTATAGTTAATCTCACAACAATGGTTGAAGTTTTAAATTAAGTACAAATATCACATTATATTGATTCATCCCCCTCTCAGTATAATTGTGCACTCTTCAGTATATGTGTGTGTGTGTGTGTGTGTGTGTGTACATGTATATGTATATGTATATGTATGTGTGTGTGTACACACACACACACACACACACACACACATATATATATATATTAAAGACATTTACTAAAGTTTATCTAGTTAAAGTTGTATTAGAATTTCCTTCCTTGGTGTGCAGTCATATTGGACTCTTACCCCATGTCCCCATGCAGCTGCTTATCAACATTTTTTGCTTAAATTTAATTGAAATCTTACCCTATTTTAGTGGAGTAGCAACTACTTAAAAGTTGAAAATAAGCTTTGAAAAAAAGGGGGGCTCGAAATGGCTGCTTATTGAAAAACTAACATGTGGATTTACCATTTTTTTTTCCTCTCCTTTCTATTTGCCTACACTTTTTATTTGCAAAAATATTCTAATAATTTCATTTACAAAAATGATTTAAAAGGATTGCATAAAAATAAGCAATAATTTTACTTTCCATGAGACCACCTACTCCACAAATTACTCCTCATAAAATTGAGTAGCTGTAGCTAACCAAAATAAATTAAACAACAACATGAAGACATGCCCTTATTTATATTCATATTGTATTTATTCCTGCTGTGATCAGTTAAAAAGAAAGGTTTGTCTTCAATCTGAATCGCTGAAAGATCTTTTATGTATGAATTTTGATCAATGAAAAAAAAAGGGTTAGTCTTCAATCTGAATCGCTAAAAGATCTTCTATGTATGAATTTTTCTACACATAAGCAGATTTTTTGGATTCTGCTTGCATTTTCAGTTTGTTTTCTGAGATAACTGGAAACAGAAAGCTCGGAAGATTTCATTATTGCTCAATGAAATTTGGTAAGGAGTTTGTGGCACAAATGGTGCCCGAATGGCACGAGGCTTACATGGACTACAATTTCCTCAAAACTGTCTTAAAAGATATCACGCGCTACAAAACAAGGCTAAAACCTTCTCTCAAAGTCAGCAATCCTCCCCTGGGAGAGATCAGAAAGGCCATCTCTTTCAGAGCCTTCAGCGGTCTCGTGAGACGAGGTAGCAGCCATATTTATTCCCCTAACAAGGAAGAAGAAATCATACTGGTAAGATATTTTTAATACATTATCTTTAATTTAGGAACACCCAAATTTCTGGTCTAAAGATTTTATTTGTTTATTTGCAAGTGAAGAGTAAGGAACAGGGCGCAAAGGATTCGTATGAAACCACGTTTTTAATGGCTGCGGAGGAAGGGGGTGAATATGATGTGGTTTTCTTTAAGAGATTAGACGAGGAGCTTAACAAAGTGAATTCTTTTTATCGTAGCAGAGTTGAAGAGCTTGTCAAGGAAGCGACTGAGCTGGATAAACAAATGTCATCTCTGCTTGCATTCAGAGCCATTGTGCGCAATAAACCTGGTCAATATTTTAAGACCGCTGAAATTGAGGGAAAAGCACCTCCAGCCCTTGGAAAATATTCTGGTATCGATCTGAATTATTTACAAATTTACAGTTCTAATCTACTACATTTTGAGCCTGCATTTAGTCAGACATGCTTTTCATATAATATTTAACTAGAGTAGCTTCACAGCATCTCACAGTAGCGTTATGGAAGATAAAATTCTCGATCTCTTACGATACAATGAAGAAGCCAATCTCTTGCTTCAATTGCTTTGTTATTTATCATCAAGATGGAAGAGCTAAAAATAACTGTCGAATCACAATTTTTATTATTAAAATTTCATGAATTATGGCTTGAATTCATCAATTTCTACAATTTTCATATGCAACTTTGAATTTAAGGGATGGATCTGATCCGACGGAATCTTCTCATAACTAATGAAAGCTGGCGGCCTCTTGCAGAACATTTATTCTTCGTTTCTTTTTGTCTTCTATTTTTAGCTTTTCTTTTCGCCACTGTCTGACTGCTGTAAGTAGAGAAAAAGCTGTAGGTTTTGTTTTTCTTATTTAAAGCCTGAAAAATACTCCATTTTTGGTAGAGGTGAGTATGGAGCTCTAAAAATAGAGGTTTTTTAGTTTTCACCACAGAAGGAACCAATCTTGGTTCTCTGTACTTACCTTTTCTGTATTTACCTAATCAAATATTAATGGAAGCTGTACATGCATGTTGCAGGTTACCGTTGTTTTTAGCTATTTTTCTGTATCTATAGCTGTTTGGAACACATTTCCAGTCCAACTATTATTCTGTTAGTGAGATCTTGCAGGGACAGCGGTGCTATTTGTATCAATTTTGCTTCAGTGAACTTCGCCTATTCCAGCCACATGATTCTTGATATGAAATTTTATTTGAACTGACTTTGGCTTATAAATTGCCAAAATATCCTTGAACATGTAATCTGCGTTTACATATTTTTCTGTCTTTGCAGGCCCCTCTCATATGGAAGAGATAAATGAAGTTCTGGTCAACGCCGGCGGCATAGTCGAGACTGAAAGCATGCACACCGGAGCAGAAGCAAAAGCAGATAACGAAATTGAAATGACCGGTCGCGGGCTCGAACCTCCCGCACCCAAAGCAGCTCCGGCTGAGAGCCAGATCCGACACAAGCTGAGAAGTAACAATAAACCACATCCCATTGAGATAATGAAAAATGTAAAAATAAGGATTACACCAGACACCCCGCGGTCTACCATACGAAACATCCTCAACAATCCGGAGAATCAGACACTGAGCAGAAGGGATCTCAGGAGAGGCAACGAAATGGTCCGCACCGCTTGCATTGAATTTTATGAGAAATTGACCCTCGTGAAAAGTTACAGGTAACAAAAATGCATTATTTATTGTAGGGGAAGAGCACCAGTAGTCGTGCGAAGTTAATGTGTTTTCTGACCTCTGTCTCTGCGTGCTGCAGTTCGCTCAACTTGTTGGCCTTCTCAAAAATAATGAAAAAATACGACAAGGTGAGTCCACATGCATACTTTGTCCTCTGTCACATTCATGAAGTTATGAGATTCTTTTTATAGAATTCCTTTCTTTGAACTTCTTTTGTGCATTAATGTATGAAATAATGGGGCATAGCGATTGAATGTTTCTCCTCCGATCCACTTAATCGTTTAAAGTCATGGAGGACCAACTATTGTTTTATAGACATGAAAGCTATTAAAAAAAAAAATGGATGCCGATAATTTGTGATTTGTTTCACAATTAGTATATATATATATATATATATATATATATATATATATATATATATATAATTAATGCATATTAAGAATATTATATAGTAATATGTGTATATATTAGTTTGTTCTAGATTTAAGTTAAATTTATAGTCGTAAAAATGTTTCGCGCTTGTAGAAATGATTCAACAATGAATGATTCATATAGTTTTATTTTCTATCTTGCATAATTAGTCTCTATTTCTTTTATCTTTTTTTATGATTTAGGATTGACGATATTTAGAATTACCTTAGAAAAGTTTGTGTTGCGTTGAAAAAGGATATGTTCTTTTAAGTCAATTCGGAGAAATGTATGTAAATGATCGACAACTAAATTGTTTCCTTTACTAAATGAGAATGATATCTTGGAATGCTTTGAGGAGAGATTTAAAATGAATGTCTTTAAATACTAGCACATAACACCAAATTTTGTAAAATATGTACTTAGTTTGTTCAATGTAAGAAAACAAAGGGAATCATTCAATAAATAAATTTTAAAGTTTAGAAAGGAAGAGGTCAAGTCCTCATCTTCAAGACCAACCCTAGGTTGATCCTACAATGACGAGCACAACCTTAGATGGAAAGAAATCATTTATTAAAGTGTGTAATTTCTATATAGAGCTAGATCATGGATAAATGTGATATATATGCAAATTTTATTGAAATATATCAAAGTGTGTCCATATAAAGATAAGATGGAAATAAATATGTAGGAATATGTATGTAAAGATATAGGTAAAATCAATGGGGATGAGCCCAAATTTACATAAGATTGTGGCATTCAATGATCTATACATGTATCAATATATTTCCTCAAAATAAGGAAACAAATCAATGGGAATGCCACGGATATGCAAATTCTATTATTATTTTATTTTTTCTTTTAAGGCATTTATGAATCATAAAATGATCAAGTATCTTAAATCATGTATGTTAGTGTGAAAAGAATAGTTTACTTAGCTTAATCACCTAGGTCCTATTAACACTAGTTACTTAAGTTTACTTAGGGCTTTATGTCTCAGGTCATATAATTAAGACACATGTCTTAATATTATACAATCCATCATCTCGCATTTATTTATATAACCAATGAGATCCCATTATAATTTCAATCTAGATTCTCATTGTATATTTGTATCTCGATATAATAGAACCATTCTCTCATATATAATCGATCTTGTGCTTTCGTGGAAGTTTCTAGCTTTTAGATGACTACAATCTTCAATAAAATCTTACATGGTATAGAGAAATCTAGATACCAACCCTTACAAGTAATAGAGCTTTGTGGGATCATTTCTTATTAGTGTTAAATGAGAGATGTAAGTTGTAAAGCCAACATCCACTACTCTGAGCTATTAGACAATTTCTGCATTCAAATTCCTTTAGATGACAAATATTTCCATCAGTCCTTGTACCTTGTGCAATTAGTCTTCCTAAGCTTCCTTTTTTTGATTTCACGTCCATTCTCATGAAATATAAGTTTGTATCCTTTGTTGCACATCTAAGTGACACTAAGAATATTATGTCTCAGTCCCTTAACATAGAGAATATCATTTGTCTTGTTCTTTCCATCAATGGTTATGGTTCCCTTGCCACAAACCTGAGCAACGTCTTCACCACCAAACTTGGCTAATCCACCATTTCACCTTTCAAGATTAATGAAATTTTTTCTATCACCAATCATGTGATTAGAACACCCACTGTTAATTACCCATGCATTTGGTTCTTCTTTTGCATGAAGATAAGTCCACACAATTAATGATTTCTCACTATTTTCTTCACCCAATAGAGTACCAGACTCCTTACATTCATCAACATTATCAAATTTTAGAGCCATAAACAATGTTTCTCCATTTGAATCATCACATTCCTCTTCTTCAGATGAGTAACTACTTTCTTTGGAATAAAAACTTCTTTTAGGTTTGTCTCTTCTATCTTCTCCTCTTTTGTTTTTATCATCTCCTCTTCTATTGTTATCTTTCTTGAAAGTACATGTAGATGCATAATGACCAATTCTTTCTCAATCCAAAAATTTAAAGGGCAACTCACCTTTGTATGTTCCAATTATTTTCTTCAATCTTCTCACAAAGTTTTCTTCTGCATTGTTAAGATCATCATCAGGATCAACATCATCTTCCACTTTGTTATTGGCTTTAAATGCAGCTTCCTTCATAGGGTTATCTAATTATCTCATCTCAAAGAAAAGATTGTGCCATAGAGTTGACATTGTATATTTGTCCAAATCCCTACTTTCCTCAATAGCATAAACCTTAGAGCTATAGGATTTGGGAAGAGTACTACGAACCTTCTTCACTACTTCATCTTCATTCAATTTTCTACCAATACCTTTGATTCCATTTACCACTTCTATTACTCGGTTTATATAGCTTTCAATATTTTACTCTTTTAACATTCTTAGATTCTCAAATTCACTAGTGAGGTTCTACAACTTGACTTGTTTCTTTTCTCATCTCCTTCATGTAAATGTTGTCATTTTTGTCCTTTCAAGTACAAATGAATAAATTTTGGTTAAAACCCTTATCAAAATTAAATTGTGTAAGGGCCTACATTAAAGAATCATTTTTGCTTTCCTAGTTTTGCAAAATAAGTCTTATACATTGTGAATGAGACCTTGTAATCACATGAACACTTGGAGGGAAATTATTGGTTCAAGCACTTTCTTTTCTTTTTCTTTTTTTTGGCCATTTTCGGATTAGATTTAGGAGCTTTTTTGGGCTCTCATGCAAGAAGGAACCCTACTTTCTCTTGCTCTCTCCTGCAACATCTATCATGAAGCTTTATTGGTGGCCACAAAATGGGAAGATTTTAATGGGATGGTTGGACAATTTTAGAATCATGAAAGAATTTGAAAGAAATCTCAAGGAAGTTCTCATTCAGTCCATATACCCTCTAGCATGTGTAAGCTTTCAGCTAGACGTATTGGTAAGCATATGTGCTCCATTTTATTTTCATGACCAATTCATGCGTGATGTATTCTGTCAGCTTTGGGTGACAAAAGGAAAGTTGGAAATCTTCTTGAAAACTTTTTTGAAGTTTTTCTTTTGGATCTGTACGAAGGAAATAGTTATCGACCCCTTTTATCATGGGACTTTGTATCATGACATTGGAATTCCTAAGTTTATGGCTCCAAAATTTTATGAAGAAGATGTTATTGTGTGGTTTTAAAGAGAAATATCATGAAGTTGCAGTCATTCCAAAGAGATATATTATCAAATCAATGTCAAATAGTAGTCATCATAGAGGTAAGACAATCCACTATTCAAAAAGAGCCAATGATTGTCACAAGACAGTGGAAAAGGAATGGACCTAGGGCAGTGACATGATTGTGTAAAGAAATGATAATAACAACCAAATGATGATTACATAGTCTACCATAGACCAATACAGTCTGTGTAAAGAACACAAGATAGTAAGGTCAATACACATAGCTTACAAAGTAGCCCTCAATGAGTTTGGGATAGTCACACAAAGAAAACAAATATACAGTCTAGGGTTATGAGAGGGCATTTCATGAAAAGTGTGATCAAAAGATTCATCTATGAAGCATTTATGTGGTTGAACACAGTATAAAGAAGACCACTATAAAAAAGGAGCAGTCTAGTAATGGTGGCAGGATCACAAATCAAAGCAATCTCTAAAGGTCAAAAACATTGATGAGGCTAAAAGGGATGCATGATAGTGATGTATAGATAACTACTTTTTTGCCATTGTTGCAGTTCAAAATGCAACCAACACCCAGGAACAACAAACATATAGGACCCTATGAGCAATAAAATAATAGTCATTCAGAACAACAAGCATAGATTGAGACTAATGCACAGTGCAAAGGCATCAAAGATTATCAAAGACATAAAGTTTTGTTGCAGGCAAAATATAGAGTATTAAGAAATTATGATAGAAATTTGACAAAAGTGTAAGGAAGGTTAAACCCTCTATAGTGTCGAAGCTAATGACAATGATATGTATATTCTTAAACTCCTACATTGTGATATTTATCATGTAACCAATGACAAGAGATGGTATTTTTGTAACTTTTGAAAAGAGAATGGATAGCACTATGAGCCACAAAGTAGTTAGGAAATATCATTATTGGGTCAAAGTAGAGATTTTTAGACCAAAAGCTTCACAAGGATGATATGGAACAGTCATAAGCCTATAAACTGAGAGATATATTTTCCAAACATAGCAATGGCTTCAAATATAGCATCAAAGGTTGTCTTGAAGAAGACAATCTGTATCCTATATCTTCATGAATCAGATCATAGAGTAGCAAAGGAGTTTTCTCACTGTCCATGATAGTTATTTCAAAAGTACAAAGGCTCAAGGCATCAAAGTATTGAAGACATGAGGGTGATCCTGTTGGAATAATGTTGCAAATATGTGCTTAAGTGATATCTGAGAGATGTGTTGTCATTGATGTCAACATATTTTCTCTATTTGTGTCAACAATGTCAGAGTATTAGTATTTTGATCTGTATTGCTCCGCATTGTAATATCTTGATTTGCGGATTTCGAAGTATGTTCGGGATGTTGATATGTGTATCCTCAATTTAAGTGGTTCGTGGTTTGGAGGTCCACAAGTGAATTTTTAGTTTGACAGTCGTTGTTAATGTTGTTGAGATCCAGTATGATGATGATGATGATGATGATTCTAGTAATTTGTGTTGATGCAGATGTTGTTGTGGTAATTCGTGATGCTTGTGGATGTTTCTAGATCATGTGCCTTTTGTGTTGGTGGTCCATATTGATCGTTGAATGCGCGTAATTGATCATTTTATTCAGTCCAGTGGTGTTCTTCATGTTCTTGGCCGATCAGATGATTGTATCATGTTGCAGATGTTCAAGGCATAATTCTTGGAGGTGTTTCATGTTCGATGTGGTGGTTTAGGTCCATGCTATACCTTAGCCGAAATTGTTTTGGTCTGCTTGTGGTATTTTGTATTTGATCAACGACTATATCATTATAATTGTTTTATGTGTGTTGAGCTGACCCTGGTGAATTCTACAAGGTTGATGTCATGTATAAATCAATGTAATAATCTTGTGTGAGAGATGTAAGAGTGAGAGAATAATGTGTCAATCTTTCAGTGGCAGAGAAGAAGTGTGGAGAAGAAGATGAAAGTTGTTATGTGTTTAACCGTCCAACTATAACCAAGCATTGAGGATGTTATTTCTCAGTTCATGATTTCCGAATGTGACCCGAATCTATTTGTAAGACAATGAGGCTTCCCTAGGTTGTAGCCCTTATTGCTTTTGAGAAGTGATCTCTAGGCAATGTGCCTGAATGCATGTGCATTCCCCATTGTAATACTTCTAACAAAGTATACCTATTTTGTGGGTTCATCCCCACCGTGGTTTTTCCCTTAACTAGGTATTTCACTTCAAAAATATTTGTGTTATGTGTATTCATTTTGTGTTGATGTTCTATGCTTTCATGTTTAATAATCAGATCTAAAATTAAGTTTAAGTGGTGTAAGTTTTGAGACAACTGATTCTCCCCCCCCCCTCTCAGTTGTCTACCCTATTTCAATCAATTGGTATCATAACAGGTTCCTTCGAAGAAGTTTAACAACTTGAGGTGATTCGGGATGGCAACTTACAAGAAGGATAGTGCGAGATTTGATGGCACTAACTACTCTCTTTGGAAGAATCGCATGGAGTGTCACTTGAGATGCATCAGTGAATCTTACTGCAGGGTAAAAGAACAATGTTGTGTCACACTTTTATAAAGGCACCAACCAATAGAACTAAAATTGTTTAACTTCAATCGTAGAAAAGTAAAATTTCTAAATTGAATTTTGAAATGATGTAAACTAACCAAATGTAGAAATATTAATGACATTTATGTCTGTTATTTTTCAATTTTTTTAGGAAAAAAATTGATATTTTTTTTTATAATTTCAAAGATAGATTTTTCATTGTTGAAAAATGCTAAAAATCAGGGGTTCTAGTCGGCGCCACACAAGAAAATGAAAATCCAGACTTATTTTTTCTAATTTTTTTTCCAAGTAGAGAACATATATATGTAGTGTTAAATATTGATTTTTTAAAAATTTTGATGTATCTTTTTCTCGTTATAATATTTTGAAGTCCAACATAGCTAAATTTGACAGTTTTTGGCCGGTGCCACTTCTTGATGAGTAAATTTATAATTAACCAAAAAAAAAAAACACCTTTTCAAGAAGATTCTCTCGTCTTGTGAAAAATTATTTTTTAAATTTTATTTAATATTTATTTTTTAATTTCTAATCAAACTCTTTTTTTTACTTTAAAAAGCTACTCGCAATTTTAATTAATAAAAAATATTCAAATTATCCAAATAGTAAAACAAATTATATGACCGGAATCATGACTTCGAGATCTACAAAAGGGTATTTTTTGTTTAAAAAAAAAGTTCAAATTGATGAAAAATTAGCTAGAAGTTGAATCCGGCAAAAATGCACAAAAAGTGGCCTTTTTGGTGCCACATGGAAGACCACCTCGACCTATTCAGCCGAACACTTGGGTGCCAAACCTTGGCCCCCACCTGACCAAGGGACAAAATGATTTTTTTGTCTTATTTTTTTATTTTATTTGCAACGTCAACTGCTAGGTTATCAAGCTGAATTTGACGACCATTTGGACGTATTGTTGATATTTTTTACAAGGTATTTTTATTCAATTCAAAAAAAATTTGAGGTTAAATTTAATTTATTAATATTTAAATATTTAAATTACGTGTATAATTTGAGTTTTTACGCATTTTTCATTTAAATACTATTTGAAATTTTATCTACATGACTGTCTTTTTTTCCTTTCTATTTTTCCTTTCTAGTTTAATTAGGCTCACAAATTTATTCCATTTTGGGGTTAATTAGCTTGTTTGAAGTGTTTTATGCCTTTGGCATGTTGTGTTTAGATAAAACCCTAAAGATGATAACAAAAGAATTTGAACTCCCCTCGTCTTCCATTGGTCATTGGGTGTAAAAGAAATTGTTATCATCTTCTTTTTAGGTAGTAGGGCCTGCCCTCTCGAGAAGCCCATTAGGCCGGTGAGAGGGGAACGACCCAAGTGGTACTTTCTTCTATCCGCTATATAAATTAATACATTAGGCGAAAGTTGCAACACCTTGGTGACATGTATCTACACTGATGGTACTCCCTAGTATCTTCACTATGTGTATGCACTTGTGTGGAGAATGAGGAGTGGGTTCTTGAATGAGTTGTCGCCGCATGGGTAGACACCAAGTGGTGCAAGAGCACCTAGTTTTTGACTAGTTTGTTGATGCATTTTCAAATTTTGGAGTGATTGATCATGCTTAGGATCAATTTTTGAATAATGAATTGTTTAGAGGTCCACTTGTGTGTTTGGTAGTCATTTGAAGGGTGATTGTCACCAAGGTTTGTTTGTTTTCCCAGTTTTGGCCAATGAGCCCTTGTAAGCCTAAAATGGCAACTTTTTGCATTATGATGTAAAACGTCTTGTAAAGCCTCATTAGGAATTTGGTCATGTCATTTTGATGTTAGGGAATCATCCTAGGAGGTTTAGTATGAATATAAATGCATAAATGGCAAAAATGCAAAATGGAGCAAAAGTTGTCATTGTTGCTTGACAACTTTTTGCAACTTTTTGAGCAACTTTACAAAATTGAGCAAATCAGTGGTTAGGAAACCAATGAGGAGTTGGTTATGACTGAGAAGGATTATAAAATTCTTTTTCAATGATTGTACATGGGTTGGAATATCCAGGAGAAAGTTTGAATAGATTTTGAAGATAATTTCTAGATTTTTGCCTTATATTTTATCATTTTAGTAGCAGCAGTCCGTACCAAATGGATTGATCTTGTTACTATTCTTTCATTGTGGTTTATTGGATGATAATGTGTTTCTCAGGAAGTGTTTATGTTTTCTCTTAGTGCAGGTTTGAAGTGTGTTTACAATTTGTCTCTTACTGCACAACTCTCAGTCTAAGAAAGGGTTTAAGACCCAGACATGTTTCCAACTTGAAATCCCATTGTGTTTGATCAATGGCCCTTGGGATTAAAGTCCCGAAACCTTTGTATAGTTTACATATTCTTGGGAATGGTCTGGAGATTATTTGGGAACCACTTGCTATCATATCCTTGGCGAGCTCTGCCATAGCCCAGCTAGGAATATGACTATCAATTTTGTCTTTACTTGCAGGGATGAACAAATGTGAATGTGCCAAGTGTTTGGAATGGTATTATGAAGAAAAGAAGAGTCTTATACAAGAGATGGAGGTGTGACGGGGTGTAGAAACTGATTAAACCCATTGGTGAAGACTGTTAACTCTAAAACCCTCAAAAGTACCATTTTTGGGATCCGTACTAGTACGGATAGACCACACAGCCTACCCTAGTAAATATAGAAGTTTTTCAAAAAGGGTACTCAAATAACCAAGTATTTTGGGGGGTCCTTTGAAGGTTTTCTGAGTAATTGCACAAAAATCGGCAAGGTAGGGTTAATTGGGGCTCTAGGGCTACTAGGCCTAGAAAATAGGAAGAAGAGGGAGCAATGGGGAAATGATGAGAAACCAATTGAAGAATAAATTGAATGGAGTTGAAACACTTACTAAACACCTCCTGAGACCCCTACAAGTGTGTGTTGGAGGTTTGGAGAATCTAATGGTTGGAATTACTCTTGTGAATCCTAGTCATGCTTGAAAGCAACTGTAGAAAACAAATTGATAGGGAGCACTCCAAGAGATTTTAAATATTTGATTTGTTAATGGAAAAGTCAAGAGTGCTGAAAGACAACTAAAAAATCCTTTACCTACCTATTGAGCATGGTGTAACTCTTTTGTGAGAAACTCCCCATCAAAGTGGTATTAGAGAAAGATAAGATTTGGGAAGGAACCAGTTGATGTCAGAGACTGAGTCAGTAGGAGAAAATAGCCTCAGGATGGTGACCAATGGAGAGTTATCCAAAAAGGTAGAAGATCAAGAGGAAGATAATAGATTCCTCAGGGTAAGATTGCAACAGTTGGAGAGAAAACTAGGTGAAGTTGAAGACAAGACTAAGAAGGTAACAATCAAAATCAACGAAGGGAAGGGTAAATAAGTAGTAGAAGAGGATGGAACACCTGAACCAGATCCTATTCTATCTGAAGAACCTTTCCTTAGAGCCATCAAAGCCTTAGGAGGGAAATCCCTAGAAGGAGTGCCACTTTTTTGCAGAAAAATGGAACCAGGAGTGGTCATGGAATGGATTGAAGGATTGGAGAATCACTTTGAATGTGATGGGATTAGTGAAGCACAAAAGGTGAAGGTAACCAAATATAGATTGAGAGGAGAAGCCTTGACTTGGTGGAAGTTCATCCAAGAGGAGAGGAAAAAGGAGGGTAAGAACCAATTGCCACTTGGAAAGGAATGTTAGCCAAGGTGAGAGAAGCATATATCCTTACATAAGTCTCCTAGTCAAGTCTTCTTCATTCTTGTTTCTATCTTCAATATCCTTACATAACCTAATAGTCATATCTTGCATTTCATTCTTCATATTAGTGTTTTCTTGTCTCAACTTATTTGCAATGTCTCTAAGAGTCTCCTTTTCATCATCATTATTTTGCATTTTCTCACGAAGTTCCTTTCTCTTATTTTGTGCTATAACAAAGTTCTTCTGAAGTCCTTTAATGAATCCTGTGCAGTCCTCAGATCATCTTCAAGTTTGATATTCTTCAATTTTTCTGCATCAAAATCTTCAAGAGCTCCTTCCAACTATTTTCTTAAGTTCTCCATCTGTACCAGTTTCAGAATCTTCCTCAGAGACAGAAACCAGTAAACAAGAATTAATGCAGTAAATAGAAATAGTAGAGACAATATAGAAACACACCATAACACAAGATATTTTAACGAGGAAACCCGGTGTGGGAAAAACCTCAGTGGGATTTGTGACCCACAATATTTACTCACTGGCCAATGAATAAATACTACTTACAATAGGAGCATGCACATGCAGGGAGACCAACAACCTAGAGCTCACTGCTCAAAGAAGAGTCTCACTGACTACGAAATGGATTATTAAATCCAATACAATGTACTGCTCAAAACAACATCTTCTAATGCCAGGTTTAGTAGCGGTTTAAGCTTAGATAGATACCTTAACCAAAAACCTTCGCTACCACTAAAACAATTATCTTCTACCATACATCATCTATATCCTATCAAAATGACCTATAAGATCTCATACATATATGAGTCTTTTACAATATACCAAGTCGGCTTAACAAAAGATAATTATATTACAATAAACAAAAGTTCATCCCATGTCGGCTTGAGTGTCGGTATGCTTTGTTGCCAATGTAATTTGAATGCCAGTGTAAGCGCCTGTCAGTGCCTGTGTATGAAGTTAGTGATGTCGGTGCATGTAGAAGCCTATTGCCAGATGGTTGCCAGTTGGTTGCCATCAATGACAACATCAACTATTCTCATAAGAGTGTAGAATGCCAACAGACCTCGTACGGTATTGTCATACATGTGAGACCATCTGGTCTGCCAATGGGGTGGTGGACCAGGTGGAGTGGGTGCTGCAATTTCTGGCCACACTGAGGTTATTAGCCATTGATTGGTACTCTGACATAGATATACAAAAGGTGACTACATGGGCTAACTTACATAAATAATTATAAGCAGAGTTTCGGCTACTATGAGACGATAATGAAATTGTGGCCGAAATCTATAGTACAAAACAAGGTAAAAAGGAGACGGCCCACGCGTATGGCCAGAGGCTGAAAGAGTTGTTGGGGAAGATGGATAGACAGCCAACAGACGGGCTGAAGAAGAGATGGTTGGTGGAAGGGTTGAGGCCTTCCCTTCGGAAAAAAATGAATATTGTACTACCCACATCATATGACGATGCGTACAATAGGATGATGGACTTGGAGAGTGAACATAAAATATCTAAAAAGAAGGACAAAACCTCATCCAACGAAGACTCCTTGGAAGAAAGCAATAGCAGCGGTGAATCCAACAAGAAGGTCCAGGCACTCTGGAAAGACATGGAGCGAATGATGAAAGAATTTAAAACAATGAAGGGGAGCATGAGCAAAACCAAGGAAGGCAATTTATGGTGTACTGAATGCAGAACTGATGGGCACACGAAAGGTTCTTGCTCGAATAAGGCCTGTTGTGATATTTGCCAAATAATGGGACATTCAACGAAGGAATGCCCTTATAATATGAAGACGAGGAATCAAAAGATCCTCTTTACATAAGAGCAGTCATCAACGTCCGCAGTAGCGGGCAGGACCCAACCCACCAATAACAATGCATCATCTAGCAGGTACCAGAACAACCAGTGTGGAGGAAAAAGAAATAACAATAATAATAGCAACCGAAGCTGGATCCAGTATGATGCAAAAGGGCGACCAATGACCTAGTGTAGGGCCTACAACTAGTGGGGGCACTTCGCCAGAGACTACACAATTGAAGAAACCCCACAAAGTTGTGTAAGTGGTGTAGACCAGGAGATCATGACAACGGAAACTACCCAAAATCGGGGGTCGGCCTAATAAACATCGAGGGAACGGGGACGGAAGAGTTGGTGTTGGATCTCACAAGGTCAAAGATGAAGAAAGCCACCTACCTTGACCCATGTATAGAGAAACAACGAACACTGGAGGCGAAATCCCAAGTGGAGAAAGAGATGATGGCACAACAGAGGGACACCTACAAGGCGGCAAGTACCTCCGGCTTGGAGGCAGAGGAAAATATTTTGAAGAAAATGTTGCAGATAGAAGTACCTGTAAAAGTGAAGGACCTTCTCGAAACAATGCCTCAACTATGTACAACACTCTTGCATTTAGTACTAATAACCACGTAAGTTGGATAACCCAGGGTATGGATGCCTCTAGCGAGTCGACAACAGACCCCTTGATCCTGACATTGAACAACGGTCAGCATCCAACAGTCGTGAAAATGGGCATACTCGGGACCATCCTAATGGACACCATTGTAGATGGTGGGTCTAGAGTAAATGTGCTTCCTGAAGAAACCTGGAAGAATCTTGGCAAACCAACACTATGGCCACCAACTTTTAACTTGCTTGGTGCAGACCAACATGGGATAAAACCCATGGGAATGCTTATGGCAGAACAAGTGAAGATCAGAATGCAACCATTTTTCCAAGATTTTGTGGTGATCCCACTTAAGAAGAAGGGCTACAACACCATCTTAGGGAGAAGGTGGCTAGTTACAACAAAGGTGAACCATGACTAGAAGAAGAACACCCTTTCCATGGAGAAAGGGGGGTGGAAGTACACCATTGATCTGAGGACCCAGGTTGTTGACAAGGAGCTCACATCATTTGACTCAGATCCAGAGGACTCAAATAGATGGGAGTGGGATTCCTATGAAGGTAAAGACAAGAGGGAACCCAACGATGAAGGAGTGCTTGAACTTGATGGATGCTCAGAAGATGACCTTTCCTTATTGAATGGACTCTTTCACTAGCAAATGGAAGATTATGAAGTGTTTCACCCTGCTTGTCACATGTTGCAAATTGACGATGAGCCAGGCGAGAAGGAGGAGTTTCCGCTAGAATACACGGAGTACAAGGAAGGAGACACCAAAGTAAATGATGTTCCGACATATGAATTTTCAAAGGATAGACCAATACGGTACGAAGACCCCACCATGAAGGAGACAAAATTAGGAGACACTGCCAACCCCCAAAATATCTAGGTAGGTAACGATTGGAGCCTGGTGCTAAAGGCCACAACATTCAAAATCTTCATGGAATACAACTACGTATTCACTTGGTCCTACAAGCATCTGAAGGGGGTTCCGCCATAAATGTGCGTCCATCGGATACCATTGGTCTTGGGAGCCCAACCGGTATTGAAGAGGTTGTACCAAATGAATAAGAACTATGCTGCCAAAGTGAACGAAGAGATTGAATGGATGCTGGAGGCCGACATCATATTTTAGGTGGAGACAAGTGAGTGGGTCTCGCTGATTATGATCTCACTGAAGAAGGAGGCCAACTAGATCTGCATCTGCATGGATTTTTTATGCCTTAACATAGTCACCATCAAGGATCTATTTCCTATACCTTTCACAGACAACATCCTCGAGGAGGTGGCTAACCATGAAATGTCCTCATTTCTGGATGACTTTTTGAGATACAACCAGATTTTGATAGCCGAGGAGGACAAGTTGAAAACTACCTTTGTGGTGGAGGATAGAGTCTATGCATACAACCAAATGTCATTTGGGTTGTGCAATGCTCTCGTGACCTTCCAGAGGATAGTCCTTCACATCTTCGATAAGATGTCTGTGGGGAATTTTAAATCCTTTTTGGATGACTGGTCAATTTTTAGTAGCTAAGACGCTCACTTGGTGGCACTAAGAGAGTGCATGGAGAGATGTCGAAGGGCCAAGATCGCCTTAAATCTACGGAAATGCAGATTCATGGTACCACAAGGGAAGTTACTGGGCCATATCATTTGTAAAGCTGGACTGAAAACTGACCCGAATAAGGTACGGGTAATTATAGAAATGGAGTCGCCCATTGATGTGATGGGAGTCAAGTCCTTCTTGGGACACATTGGATACTACCAGAAGTTCATCAAGAAATTTTCCCAACTCTCTTTTCCATTGGACAAATTGACAAGGAAGGGCAAACTGTACATATGGGAAGCGGCACAAGGGGAAGCATTCGAGGAACTCAAGAGGAGACTAGTGGCAACACCCATTCTAGCCTATCCAAATTAGGACCGAGAATTCCACGTATACGTGGATGCCTCGAACCATGCCATTGGGGCTACACTGGCGCAAGAAGGGGGACATGGGTTGGATCATCCCATCTATTTTTCCAGTCGGTTGATGTCGAAAGCCGAGAAGAACTACAGTACCACCGAGAGGGAAGCCCTCAAAATGGTCTATGTCATACATAAATGTTGACACTACTTGCTAGTGACACCCTTCACTTTCTATGTGGACCACCAGGCTTTGATGTACTTGGTAAACTAACCCATCATCCAAGGCAGGATAAGCAGGTGGCTACTACTCCTTCAGGAGTTCACGTTCACAATAATTCTACGGCCAGGCAAGAGCCATGTCATTGCTGACCAGTTGTCCCGGATTAGGTCCAGAGAGCCGCCAGAGGGGGTGAATGACGACTTTCCAGATGCTCACCTATTCAAGATCGCAGTACTGCCACCATGGTATACTACCATTGGGGAATATCTCTCTACCTTTCTATTCCCCCACGGTATGCCACCGGGAGAATGAAGA
Source organism: Cryptomeria japonica (assembly GCF_030272615.1). Lineage (NCBI taxonomy): Eukaryota > Viridiplantae > Streptophyta > Pinopsida > Cupressales > Cupressaceae > Cryptomeria > Cryptomeria japonica. The sequence continues at coordinate 857,555,672 of NC_081414.1, read as the reverse complement.
AAACTCATGTTGAGAAGCCTCACGTTTCAGTTGATTAATGGATTCTTGTATAAAATGGGACCCAACCAAGTGTTACATTGGTGTGTGATGGAGGAAGAGGTACCAAGCATTCTGAGGGTGGCACATGAGCGGCCAGTGGGAGGCCATATGGGACCAAACACTACGGCAAGAAAGGTGTTGCTAGCAGGCCTGTGCTGGCCCACATTGTATAATGATGCGAGAGAATGGGTAGTAGGTTGTGATATGTGTCAGAGAGTGGGGAAGTTGTTGAAGAGGGATTTCATGCCCCTCAACCCTTCGCATGCTCAAGAACTATTCGAGTGTTGGGGGTTGGATTTTATTGGGCCACTCAAGGCTAGCCACGCTAGGAGGTGTCGCTACATTGTGGTAGCCTTAGAATATCTAACCAAGTGGGTTGAAGTGCGGGCCCTGCCTCACAACTCAGTCATAAGTACAACAAGATTCATTTATGAGAAAATCATTACATGATATGGTATCCCTATGCAGTTGACCAGCAATAAGGGTGGACATTTTTTGAATCATGTCATCAAACTCCTCACTACTAAATTTAAAAAATTTCATTCATTTTCCAACCCCCATTATCCGCAAGCCAATGGGAAGGTCGAGGCTACCAACAAGATTCTCGTGGGGGTAATTTACAAGTCTTGCGGTGTTGAGGGAGAAGACATGGAAGAAAAATTACCTTCGGTCTTTTGGGCCTACCGTACAACCTACAAGGTGACCATCGACCAGACTCCGTTCCAACTCATGTATGTGCAGGAAGCTATTGTGCTAGCGGAATTCATGGTACCAAGCCTTTTGATTGCAATTGAGAATAGACTGGGGGACATGGAGAGCCTGAGGGAGAGATTGTATGTCTTGAACAAGCTGGACAAGAAAAGAATGATGGCCCGCAGTGGGCTACGGAGGCAGCCCAACAAAGGAGGAAGTTGTGGCATGACAAGCACTTGAAACGATTGAGGTTTGCTCCAGGACAACTGGTACTGAAATATAATGGGCGTAATGAGATTAAACCAAGTAAATTCAAGGTACGATGGTTAGGACATATAAAGTCTGCAAGGTGGCAGAGAACGAGGCAGTGAAGTTGTGGACACTAGATGGATGGGAGGTTGCAAGCAACACCAATGGATCGAAATTAAAACTGTATCATGAGTAGAGGCAATCGACCGATCCCGAATCCTCCCAAAAAAATAATAATTAAAAAAAAAAATCGTATGGTAGGTAGCTGTACGGCCAAAAAAATTAAAACTTATATATTAAAAAAACATACAACAGGCAACCGTATGGCCGTCCAAGGGCGTACGAATTTTTTTTTTTAATTTTTTTTTTTTTTTAAAGTACAGCAACCAAATGTACAGTCGTACGGAAAAAGGAAAAAAAATTAAAATACCGTACGGGAGAAAAAAAGAAGAAGAATAAAACACCATACCACGCACCGTTGTCCATACGGCGAGGGAAGACATTTAGAAGGCAGATCGGGGAAGGAAGGGAAAACAAGAAAGTGGCATGTGCAAGGAGATTAAAGAGAAATAAATTCATATTAAAGTAAGTAATCTCGATTTAATGAACACAAACAGGAATAAGGTGGATTGGAGAAGACGGTTGCAACCATTAGAAGAAAAATTACAGGCAGGGCGAAGAACCCCTAAATCAAGTAAGGACATAGGCAAGAGAGTTTTTCCATCAGGTGTGTGTGTTGCAGGTAGCTTGGGGATGAGCAGCACTCAGAAAGGCAAGAAACATCATCTGAAGACCCAGTTGGCAAAAGAGAAGGAAGAGGTAACAATGGATAACATCATGTTTGAGGGTCTTAATGGACTAGATTGCAGGAATTGGTGGACGAAGACATCTCATGATGACCCAATAAAGAAAAATATCTGCTAGGCACAGGTACATTGGGTTGTACAAATGCCATTTTTTTGTATAAAATATTTTGAGGTAGTTTTGCGTGCCATGATTGGCACCTATGATAGACACAGCTGCCAGTACGTATTTGAATACTAGCACTAGCAGATAACTATTTCCTTTACGGCAAGCGAGCTCACAAGGGTTTTTGGGATACTTGGAGTGAAGGGAAAACAAATTTATACTTCGCAGAAAATCACTCAAGACGTCCATGCCACCTTGCTACAGTTGATGTTGTGGGATAACCTCACACAAGCAGAAAAGGATAGCCTCAAAAGTGCTAGTAAGGGAAGGGGGGTCAAGAAATCATTTTTGGCAAAGGGAGTATGGAGATTCTTGTTGTCTGTGGTGAAGAGTTGCCTTACAGGTGCCAATCGTGTGTCTGATATAGCTATTACACAAATTGTCTTAATGAATGGGTTGCACAATGGAGTGGTGTACGATTGGACATCATTGCTGACGGATAGGATGGAGGAATTCATTACCCTCCAGTATAAGAAATTCTACATGCCACATCACGCCATCGAGATATTTCTTGATGTAGTTCGCATGCAGATTACCCTAGGCTCATAGCCATTAGAGCCACAGGGTCGTGTTGCACCTGACCAGCCACTTATATTTTACTGGTTGCATTTGGATGTCTTGACACACGGCGCTGAAGAACATTTGGGCAAGAAACGAAAGAAGCCCACCATATTAAAAACGGAGTCAGAGACGGAGGAGTATGATGCAGATGAGGAAGATGCTGATAGTGGAAAGGAGGAATCTGCCAACACCTCCCAAGTGAGCAGAGAGAGTTTTCGATTGGCAGGTAGAGGTGGTGACCAGTTGCTGGATGAGGAGGTAATGGAATTAGCAGGCATCGAAGGATCCTCACCAGTAAGCACTGCTCCAGCATCGAATCCAGCTAGGGTCTAGTTTACACCAGCATGCCTACCAGTGACTTGCCAGTTGGTGATGCCACGTTCAGTGGGGATAGTCAGTACAGTCACCACCGTGTTAGTACCTGGTTTTGGTCAATCTCGGGTGATGATTGCTATGACACCGTTGAGGGCCGAGACCACACCAGGGACCGATTATGTTACTATTGTAGTCCCTATAGTAAAATTCGTAGAGCAGCTAGATATCTTGGAGGGTGCGGGGACCTCCATTCAGTAGGATATGCCGAGTCATATACAAAAGAAAATGGTGGAAATAGGTGCATTTCAGGATGACCTCAGTGCCTGGTTGAGCTGCTATCAGCTCACACCTATGGAACCTATAGGCGAGGTTTCTCTATCTCCACGTAGGGAGATGCATTCTCTGGATGTTATTGATCTCAAGGGAGGGAGTTCTCCAGGTAGTAGGGAGATTCAGAGGACTAATTCGCCCTCCTCAGATGTAGTGATGAGTCCTTGTAGAGATGAGGGGGTGACAGTTGGAGTACAACAGGGTTTGGGAGAGTTTGAGCAGTTCATTGCCGATATGACTTTAGGAGCTCAACAACCTCTACGAGACTCCAGGAGGATGTCACTACATTGTGGTAGCCATAAAATATCTAACCAAGTACACATACACATACACATGTACACATACACATAGACATACACATACATGTGTGTGTATGTGTACATGTGCATGTACGTATGCATGCATGTGTATGTGTGTATGGGTGTGTGTATGCATGTGTGTATGGGTGCATGTGTGTGTATGATTTAGGGTGTGGGGTGTGTGTGTATGGTTTAGGGTTTATGGGTGCACGTGTATGTGTGTATGGGTGTGTGTATGGGCATATGTGCGTACACATACACATACACACATACATATACATATACACATACACATGTACACATATTGTTGGCTTGATGATGATGATATGATGTAATATGTTGATTGATGACTTCTTTTGTGTTGTCATTGATGGCAACCATGTTTTTTTAGTTATTTAGTCCAATCGGTAGTGGAATTAGTTAAATAGTGAGGGGGTAAACAAAGACAGTTCTATGTTCAAGCGAGTGGTATAGAAGATCGGTGAAGAGTTAAGTGTTGCAGTTTGAAATGAATGTTCATGACATTGGCAGGAGTCTATGACCGGAACTGCATCAACAAATTATATGGAATGAGCAAGTTATGATGTATTGAGCAGTTAGTCAAGAAGAACAGTTAACCGGTAGAACAAAGTTACTTAGATCAAACCGGTAGTCTTATTGTTTTATTTTTGAGTTACAGTATGTTTGGACAACATGAGTAAAGTGTATTGAGAAATATTGACTAGATACATTAAACCTAGGTAATTGTTCCAAGGGTTTTTGTTGACTTAGCAGAGTTGTTTATAAAAAGGTGAATATTGTGTGATGATGTATTAGAGATGAATCTAGAATAAGAATTTGATTGTACGGTGAAAATTGAAGCTCTGTATTGATGTCTAATCGGTGTTAGAAGCAAAACTAAAGCGGATCTAATCAGACACAGAGGTGCTATATGCAGATTAGTTAAACTTGTTGTTCCCTAATAGTTGCGACAAGATAAAATCCTCTAACAAGGTCACTCCTAACAAGGTGCGGTAGGATCCTAGTAGGTCCGAAGATTTAAATCCTCTAACCAGGTTACACATTAGCTTGTGTTTTGAAATCCCATAGCTGGGTAGCTCCTAATAGGGTTGGTCCTAACAGGCCTTATTGTAATAGCTCTTAACCGAGCTAAGATACTCTTAACCGGGTGTGCTCCTAATAGAGCAGTTGTATGATCTTAACCAGTCAGATCTCTATTCTGCAGATAGTTGATCCTTGTGGGTACTAATTCCCACTGTGGTTTTTCCCATTTGGGTTTCCACACGAAAAACATTGTGTTACGTGGTGCATGTTTTATTAGGTGTTATCTTATGTGGTTATTTTCCTTGCATGCTTGTTAAGTTACAAGTTGATTAAGGTGGTGATTAGATTTATATTGTTTTTGCTTGCACTAGTTCACCACCCCCCTCTCAGTGCCTTATAAGTTTATCAATTGGTATCAGAGCCTAACTCCCTTAAGGCTTAACCGCTTCAGAAGGATCCTTAAGGCTAACATGGGGGAAGGAATGAGTTATAGAGAGAAGTCTAATAGGCTTGCAGAATCTGAAGAAGCCCTTGGAGAACTTAAGGTTAAGTGCAAAGCCTCTTTGGCTAAGAGAAGAGAGCTAGCTGAACAAATTATGGAACTTAGTGAAAATAGTTTATCTGAGGAAGAAAACATTGATGAATTGGCTAATGAGGTGGAAAAGTTGAATGATGAGAAGTCAAATCTGAGGAGAGAGTTGGAAGCCAGGAGGACTGTTGAAGAAAAGATCAGAGAGAAAGAGCATGAGATCTTTAAACTGAACCAAGAGGTTGGAACTCTGACTGCATATTTTCAAGAAGAAAAAGAAGAAAAAGAATAACTAAAGGTTGTTGGCATTGTGTTGTCATTGATGTCAACCGGTATAGAAGGAAAATTGGTATGGGATTTTAGTTGATGTGCAGTCATTGACGTCAAATAGTGTTACAGGTCACTGGTAACGGAGAGAATGTCATTTAGTACAACAACCATTGGAGCCACAGGTACACAAGTTAGTGTCTGAATTGTGTTGATGAAATGGATAGGTTACCGGTATAGTCTATCACTAGTAAAGAAAGGGTGTCAACTGGTAAGTGTTATGTTGAAAGTGAGTGGTTGCCAACCGAAAAGCTTATGACCAGTGTACAAGAAGGATGAGTAGGATGTTGAGTTGTTTGTGATCAAGAGGCAGAATGTTATCTAAATCACATCAACACTGGAGGAGAAGGATGTACAGGTCACTGGTATGCTGTGTGGATGCAAAACAACATAACTCCCACTAGATAGAGATGCAGTCTCCATGTGAAGAGATGACTGACAGTGAATGTGCCCCAACTGGATCACATGTTCCTGCTTGAAGATATCCTGCACAAATAGGGAAGCCACAGGAGTACATTGTAGGATACAGATGACAAGGATCCACTACCATTGGTAAGTGGAACTTATCTCCTATTATGCATAGTGTGCATCATAGTTCTGTGAGATAAGGAAAAAGAGGTAAAGGTGGGTGTTTGAAGGCTCACACCAGATCTAGTAGTGAATCACAAAGATACCTCAAGTGCATGAAATCAGGGTTATGCACTGGACCGACATAGAAGGCATGATGAGCTGTCGGGATAGATGAAGAGTGATGGGTTTGTCACATTAACAAACCAATTGAGATATGGTCCAGACTGATGATGAAGAAGGAAAAGTTGAGCAATTGTAGATAGAGAGTGCAATTGGCATGCAGATGCCTCAGATAGAAACAGTTGAAGATTGATGACATGTTGTCATCAAGCTGTTTACCGGTATGTATGCCCACCGATAATATGGACAAGGTGTAGATGCAAAAAGACTCCCATATGATGAGGATGTGCATAAGGAATTTTAGCAAGAGTGCTAATAGGTTGAGTATTCCACGGGAAGAGAAGCAGAGTGCAAGGTTGATGACAGACTAGTTAAGGGTCTAACCAGCAGTGTTAGTAAACTGATGGATGTACTCGGTAATGGAGTTGGTTGGTGATCCCATCCATACTAACATAGATGACATAACAGAGGTGGCTGTCAACATAGGGGCCACATGGAGGTGAAGTGGCATGCATGCATAAGTTGGCATGTTAAGTTGGTGAAGTATCAGACGGTGAGGTAGCTGGTGACAGGTTGACATTTATGTTGACTATGTGATTCATGGGATGCACAATAGAGGTTTGCAGCTCAAGGTCAATGGATAGATGAGATCCAATACAAACAGTTTGAGAAGATCAAGGAAGGTGAAGGAAACTGCAAAACCATTCTTGGTGATCAACCAAGAAAACCGTTGACAAGTTAAGAGTAGGATGCTAAAAATAGAAGGCATGTTCTAGAAGGAATGACAATGGCTGGGTTGATTGATGCATTTTAGTTCATCAATCAAGGTGATTAGATCTGATGAGATCTTATTGGATTTGGTTTGCCTCGAGGTCAATGAGGAAACCCTAATTGCCCGAAATTTGAATAGGATTTTGGTGGGAAAACTAGTTTATAAATTGATGTAGACCTGGCAAAGGAATGGTGGTATAAGACAATGCTGAAACAGGTATAGATGACTTTGTAAGATATAAAGGAAATACAAGGTAGGAAATGATAGATCCCCTTAAGCCTACAAACACCCCAAATGGTTCAAATGGGCCAATTATGAAACAAGACCTTCCCAAATGAAAATTATGGTTTAGAAGGTGTACTTAGGTCTATTATGAAAGGTTAAAACTATTTTTGGCCTTCTTTTCAATACCCAAATGCTCAAACCCCAATTTCCTCCTACTAGCCCTAGAGCCCCTATTAGCCCTATAGAGAGAGAATTTTAATGATAACTCTATAAACTTCCAAGACACTAGACAAATAAAATAGATTTTTGGATACCCTTTTGGATTTTCTATAACATAGTCAGAGAATTTAGCAAGTTTTTTTGGAAAGTATCTGTTGTTTTTAGACTGTCCTTCGTTTTCAAGCAACTAGAATGGTGGATTAACAAAGCAACTACAAGAAATATTACTTCTGGGTACTTCTAACCTCAAAAAAGTCTTAGCACATGATAAATTATGAAGGAATCCACAATCAATTTTAGTTTGTGAGGCCTCTAACCCCAAAAGCCCCAAATTTTTATCAAAAAAACCTAAAACCTAGGGTTTCTCCAATGTCCCACGTCCACTCACTCCTGGATCAATTGGTTGTTGATTCACCTTTAGATAGGTGTATTACCAATTTACAAATCATAAAAAATACCCCTCATGTAGGAATATCTCTCCAACCTTCACCCTACCGAGCCTCTTGGCTTCTCAGTCCTTCAAATGGTGATCACCTACATTAAACCCCTCAATTGCATATTTTAGTTGTTAGAATATATTATACATGTTATAAAATAGTCGTCCCATGAGAAACAGGGTTCAAAATTCATGGAATGACCCCATGATTGAATTTTGTCAAAGCTACCAAAGGAAAATACTCAAAAAGTTATGACAGTCAACCCTTTGACAGAATTTCAGAATGAATAGTGAACTCAAATCATCCACAGAGATTTGGAATGCTGATAAAAGTACTTTAAAATGTTAGGGAATGAACAAATTTAAAGTAAACCTTCACACAGAATAGAAAATCTGAGAAATTACTCCAAAATTCTGAATTTTCATTGAGTTTCTACAGTAGTTTGTACTCCTTGGCATTCAATCTGCCTTACAAAGCATGTCTATGGATTTCAATAGCCTCTCCAAGTTTGTTCAACCACCATATGGTTGGTTACAAAGTTTAATTAACACTAAAATAATTACAACTTGCTTTTCACTCCTAATTCTTCCTAACCGTTGCCTTTTTGAAATTTTGAATTTGCACTTTGGAAAATGCATTACAACTTTGACAAAAACATTAAAAACAAAAGAATTTTCATCCCTTATTGCATTTAAAATGAAACTAAACCCTCCTAAATCCATTTTTGGGTGTTTTGACACAATATCCAACATTTGACAACATTTTACAACTTTCAAGACAAGTTGACAACTTTTGCATTTTTTTAGTTTCAAAAGCCACTATTGGCTTTAGGATCTCATAATTGATTTTATTGAATTTGTTTGATGTTGGACACTTCTCCTTGGTCTCAAAGGTCTTCAAATTAGAATTTGTTTACCTTGGTGCACCTGCACCATAAATATGCAAGCCAAAATTGATAAAGGTTGCCGCTAAATTAGAGAGTGTCGTTACATGTAAGAAGAAATTAGTCAAGTTCTCACCAAGAAGAAGAAGAAGAAGAGACTGAGTGTGAGGAAGAACAAGGTTGAAGTGTTCAACCAGCAACATAAGTGTAGAACTAGCAATGACCATAATGGTAGAGAAGAAGTTTAGAAGACTGTAGAGAAGGCAGGCATAGAACTGACAGAGTTTAGTACTGGTGGAGAGGAATGGTGTAGCAGAGAGAAGAGAGAACCGGTAAAGTGCAAAACCGATAGAGAGTAGAACCAAAAAAGAAGGAGAAGAGGTTGAACCAGAAGAGTGCAGTAGAGGGTAAGGTTGTGGTAGTGTGAAGGTTAGCAAAGAACCGACAGTGAACTAGATAGAAGATCCAACAAAGAGATTTGCAGAAGTGTTACAAAATCCATTTGTAATAAGGCTATTAACATGTAAATTATTATGTTTATTGAAGAACTCTAAGTTGGAGCTCGGTGTAGGGGTTGTAGCTCTTTGGGTTGGTTCCCTAAATTAGGGGTTGGTGCTCCTTGGGTTGGTGCCCTAAACAATGTAATCAGAGATTCATTATGAGGCTAGATTGGAGCAATAGACTCCAACATCATTTCTCGCCGAGGTTTTTCCCATCTTGGGTTTTCCTTGTATATGTTGGTGTTATGTGATGTCCCCTTTATGTGTGAGTGCATTGTGTAACCTCTCCTTAGCATAACGGTAGGTTATCTTAGGCTTAGTATGATTATCGGTACATATACTTAGGAGTTCAAAGGAGAAGAATTTGAGAACCACTGATTCACCCCCTCTCAATGGTACATTGTGTCTAACAATTGGTATCAGAGCCTAGGTTCCCGATTGATAAGCTTTCTCTAGCCTGGGTAGATTATGGCTTAAGGACACAATGGTTTGTTTAGTGTCAATCCTAGCTTCGGTATTTCATGGTTCAAACTATTCCATTTGGAGTTATAGAATGGAAGTTTACTTGTCCTCCCTAGGGTTTGATGTGTGGATGTATGTTGTAAATGGCTGCCCTAGTAAAGTCAATCCTCCCACTGATTCTGATGCATAAAGAAGAAACCAATGTAATGATGCAGCAATGAAGACATTACTCTATGGGTTATTAGATGATATCTCCTCACAAGTGGATAGATGCAGATCGACAAAAAGATTATGGGATAGACTGAAGAAGCTCTATGGAAATGAGCCTACTACTGTAGAACCAGTTTGTGAAGATAGGATGAGAAATGCATCTCATATATCTGCAAATGATGAAGGTAGATCTGCTAGCAGCCACAACAATGATGATGAAGGAACCCACCTCTTCATGTCTCAAGAATCAGAAGATGAGAGGCACATATCTAAGAATGATCATGCAGATCACTCCTACCGACAAGATGTGTTTGGCAGTGATAGTGAAGGTGAAGAAGACGAGAAAGAAGAAGTTGATCTTGAAGGTGAACCTGTAAATGCACTTGAAGAACTCAGTAGAGTAAGAAATGAATACATTTTATTCAAGAATCTTGCAGTTGTGGAGCAGAACCGCCTGATCAAATGCCTTGAAGATTCTGAGAAACGTATCTCAAAGTTGAAGACTCAAGAAGAAGACACCAAGGAGTGTCGGAGTAAAGATCTAGCATCTGAGCTAGAAGTAAAAGATAAGGAATATCAGCAGCTTCTTGGAGAAATGGAGATTCTTCAAAATAACCTTGAGAAATGTCAGGATGAGCTCAAGGTAAGAATCCAATTTGATGGCAGCAGTGATGCCTTGGACAAAATGTTGAAAAATAAAAAACATGCCAAGGAAACTATAGGATTAGGTAGTGGTGCTGGTGAATGCTCCACCAGCAGGAATGTCCCCCATAATGGCATTTTGTTTGTCTCTTAAAATGGAGAAAACAAGGGACAAACCTTCATAGTTAGAAATTCTCCCCAGAAGAAGGTTGATCTAACCATAACTGGTGAAGAATTACAAACAAGGATGGAGACCAGTGCTACAAGAAGGAGGGACAGTGCAAATCCCAAAGGAAAAGGGAAGATGGGAGAAGATAGCTTCATCGGAAGAAAGAAAACAAGAAGACATTAAAGAATTCCTCCCACTTGTAGAAGAAAAGGAAATGCTATCAGCCACAAGATAAATAAAGTGTGGGAAAAGAAGAGATCAGATGGAAGAGTTGTAGAGAAAGGACAACCTAGGATCCATCCCTGAAGAAGCAGAAATGGAGATTCTAAACTGGTAAGATCTCCCCATGCATGGCAGAATAAGTTTGTAAGTTATAAATGTTTATTCTCTGGTTATTGCTTTGCATTTAATGGTCATGGCCATAGGGCAGAAGAAGGTAGAAATGGATCTAGAAGGAGTAGTCTAGGATCTCATAGATATCATGCAAATGAGAAAATGGTATCAAGGAGTAGATACATGCATATTCCCTCTCCCGGTTATGCAAAGAGTGTCTGTTATTACTGCAATAGATTTGGCCATAGAGAGTTTAAATGTAGAAAGAAGAACTTGCAATCATATGGAAGTCGGTATAGCAGCCATGCTCAACATAGAAATGGATATAGAGTATATGGAAGTCAGAGACCTGCATGGAACCAAAGAAGAAATGTCCCTGCAGGATCAAGAGGTCCACCGGTTTCAGTTGCCAGTCACAACAACATGACCAAAAGAAGATGGTCAAACCCGTATGTTAAGAGATTCCCCAATCATGAGGTTGGGATGGATGTTGTATGCTACTATAGCACTACTTCCGGTTATGATGCAGAATCCAAAAATGGAAGGACCCATGAACAGAAGAAGGTAAGATCTACTCCCAAGACTAAAAATGGGAAGAAGAATATGATCAATCGGGTATGGAGGGAGAAGCAAGAAGTAGCAACCATGGACCATCACTGTGCATTCAATTCATAGGTGATATGTCCTAAGGCTTAAAGGAGATACATGACCTTAGGGTGAGTAGTACACTGATCTTATCATTCAACCCCTCAGTGGAAAAGGACAAATGGAAGAACAAGATACTAACGGTATCAAGGAAGAAAATGAGATGATAAGCGTGTGTAGTGGTGGCCTTGGCTACACACCTACAGATTAGAGTTGGATCACTACTGCATGTGTTAATAGAAGGAGATTAACAATTGGAATCAGATGCAAAGTGACATAAAATATCAGGAGTTACAAGAAGGTGCTCCGGTAGTGTTGATGGACGGGTATGTACAAGATGTTACTAGTATAAATATTGATAGGTACTTGCAGGTTAAGTAAGACAATGAGCTTGAGATCATTGCATTAGCCCCGATAGCATGGAATGTGGAGTTTATGTTATAGGTGGTATTGGAAAAGACCCGAATGACATATTTTGGCTTGATTGTTGATCATGCAAGCATGCATGTTTTTGGGCTGACCAGTTTGACCCATGGCATGATGATGACATTGTATGGAATTGTATACATCTAGTATCATGTCATAGGTTGTGGTGAATATAATGGAGCTGAAAGATCATCAGATGATCACATATGCATAGCTCAACCAATTTAAAGGGCAAGATGACCCTAGTATTGGACCTGATAGACAATGAGGACATGAGATGTATGACTCAAGGGGATTTCAAGTGCTTATGAAGCAGAGATGACATGTTGGAACTTGTGAGGGTGCCGACTGCCTAAATTGTAGATGATGAAAATTGATATAGGAATACCTAGGATAATTTCATGGTTAAGGGTATCTACTTTTCGTTTGGGTGGTTGTATTCATGGTACAATCACACTTGATTTTAAAGGAATTTAGAATCAGACATGGGAAGATGCAATTTGACCAACAGGTAAGTAGTATTCACTGACACATCCTTCTACAATTGAGAGCTTTAAAAACTAATATCACATTTGTATGCTCAATTGGTTTCAGTTGATGGTTGAGTCCTCCATCTCAAGTGTTGTGACTTGAGAAGATGTAACAAATGTTGGTTGAAGGATGAGAAGCATCCGATAGAGAAAAAGGGGAGAAAAATATCTGATAAGTGACCAGTAAATATAAGGAAGTGAGAGACCCTGACAGTGCCCTTTGCCATTGTTATCAAAGGGGGAGAAAGATTTTGTAGTATACTACATACTACATGTGTGAGAGTTGGATTACACATAGGGGGGAGAGATTATGTAGTATACCGGATACTACATGTGTTGACATCAATTCTAAAGGGGGAGATTGTTGGCATTGTGTTGTCATTGATGTCAACCGGTATAGAAGGACAAACAATATGGGAGTTTAGTTGATGTGAAGTCATTGATGTCAACTAGTGTTGCAGATCACTAGTAAGGGAGAGAATATCATTCAGTACAATGACCATTGGAGCCATCGGTACACAAGTTAGTGCTTGACTTGTGTTGATGAAATGGACAGGTTACCAGTACAGTCTATCACTGGTAAGGAAAGCGTGTCAACTGGTAAGTGTTGTGTTGACAATGAGTGGTTGCCAATCGGCAAGCTTATGACTAGTGTACAAGAAGGATGAGCAGGATGTTGAGATGTTGTTTGTGATGAAGAGGTGGAATGTTATCTAAATCACATCAACACTAGAGGAGAAAGATGTACAGGTCATCGGTATGTTGTGTGGATGCAAAAAAATAGAACTCCCACTAGATAGAGATGTAGTCTCTATGTGAAGAGATGACTGACAGTGAATGAGCCCCAACCAGATCACATGTGCCTACTTGAAGATATGCTACACAAATAGAGAGGCCACATGAGCATAGTGCAGGATACAAATGACAAGGATCCACTACCACCGGTAAGTGGAACTCATCTACTTTTATGCACAGTGTGCATCATAGTTCTGTGAGATAAGGAAGAAGAGGTAAAGGTGGATGTTTGAAGGCTCACACCAGATCTACTTGTGAATCACAAAGATGCAACAAGTACATGAAATCAGGGTTATGCACTGGATCGAAAGAGAAGGCATGATGAGTTGTCGAGACATATGAAGAGTTATGGGTTCGTCACATTAACAAATCAATTGCGATATGGTTCAAACTGATGATGAAGAAGGCAAATCTTAGCAGCTGCAGATAGAGAGTGCAACCGATATGTAGATGCCTCAGATAGAAACAATTGAAGGTTGATGACATGGTGTCATCAAGGTGTTTACCGGTATGTATATCCACCTGTAATATAGACAAGGTGCAGATGCAGAAGACTCCCATCTAATGAGGATGTGCATAAGGAAGGTTAGCAAGAGTGCTGGCCAGTTGACTGTTCCACCGGAAGAGAATCAGAGTGTAAGGTTGATGACAGACCAGTTAAGGGTTTAACTAGTAGATGTACTCGGTAATGGAGTTGGTCATTGATCCCATCCATACCAACATAGATGACCTAGTAGAGGTGGATTCCGACACAGGGGCCACATGGAGATGAAGTGGCATGCATGCACAGGTTAGCATGTTAAGTTGGTGAAGTATCAGGTGGTGAGGTAGCTGGTGGTAGGTCAACATTTATGTCGACTCTGTGATTCATGGGATGCACAACAGAGGTTTGCGGTCGAGGTCAATGAACAACAAAGATCCAACACAAAATTTTTGAGAAGATCGAGAAAGGTGAAGGAAACCGCAAAACCATTCTTGGTGATCGACCAAGAAAACTACTGATAGGTTAAGAGAAGGATGCTTAAAATAGAAGGAATGTTCTAGAAGGCACGATAATGGCGGGGTTGATTGATGCATTGCATTTCATCAATCAAAGCGATTAGATCTGATGAGATCTTATTGGATTTGGTTTGCCTCAAGGTCGATGAGGATGTTGGTATTTTGGTATGGTTTTGTCATTGATGTCAACACCTACTAAAACACTAGCACTCTAGAGATCCAGCAGCATTCACCGGCAAGCAAGTAACTATTGCACAATTACTGGTATATAGTTCACTGGCAGGATATAATGATCACCGGCACTTGGAATGATATGGAAGACACTTGGTAATGTCGAAGACATTGTGTGGACACTTTGTTTTGAAGAATTAATCATTGGTATATTCATATTTGCATATTTTCTTTTACCGGCAAATAGGTCCAGGGTTACCTAGGGTTACACCGACAGGTTTATCTTTTCCAGATCAGCATGGCACGCTATGGAGATGATTAATTGTTGTTGTAAATGCATTAAGCCGACATGCTTAATCGGTTATTGCATCGGATATATATTGTTTGTAAAATGTTTTTATTGTAATATATTGTAGAGCCGACCTACTAAAATTGGTCTTAGGTTATGGTATAAATGTAAGATCTTATTTGTAAGATCAAATGTGGAATGCGAAAAAGAATTGTGAGAAGGTATATGCAAGATAAAGCAGAGCTATACACGAAGACATCATTTGAAGGTGAAGCTAGGTTTTTGTGGAAGCATATCAGCATTACACCGGTACTGAATCCAGCATATGAAGATGCTATTTTGTGCAGTACATTCTTATTGGATTTAACCATCCAACTATAGTCAGTGTGACTCCCATTTTGTGATTGAGCAGTGAGCTCTAGGCTATTGGCCTTTCTGCATGTGCAGACCCCATTTATGTACACTTACTATCTGCAGTAGTATCATCTGATTGTGGGTAAGGTTTCCCACTGTGGTTTTTCCCCTTACAGGGTTTCCACGTACAAATATTGGTGTTATGTGTTCTGGATGACTTTGTGTTTATGTTTCATGCATTAATCTTTACCGGTATAGCAATTAACTATTAACACTGTCTACCGGCATACTTAACTGGTTTACTGGTATTAAGCACTAAGTTGGTTAAGTTGTTTTTGGTTTGAATTTAGTTGACAACTGATTCACACCCCCCCCCCTCTCAATTGTCTCCGGGACCTAACAGAGGAAACCCTAACCACCCAAAATTTGAACTGGCTTTTGGTAGGAAAACTAGTTTATAAATATGCAAGCCAAAATCAATGAAGGTTGCCACTAAATGAGAGAGTGTTGCTGCATGTAAGAAGAAATCAATCAAGTGCTCACCAAGAAGAAGAAGAAGAAGAAGAAGAGACTGAGTGTGAGGAAGAACAGGGTTGAAGTGTTCAATCGACAACAAAAGTACAAAACTGATAGTGACCATACCGACATAGAAGAAGTGTAGAAGACTATAGAGAAAGCAGGCATAGAGCTGACAGAGTGTAGTTCTAGTGGAAAGAAGTGGTGTAGCAGAGAGAAGAGAGAACTAGTAAAGTGCAGAATTGATAGAGAGAAGAACCGACAAAGAAGGAGAAGAGGCTGAATCGTAAAGGGTGTAGTAGAGAGTAACGTTGTAGCAGTGTGAGGGTTAGCAAAGAGCCGACAATGAACTGGATAGAAGATCCAGCAGAGAGATTTGCAGAAGTGTTACAAAATCCATTTTAAATAAGGCTATTAACTTGTAAATGATTATTTTTATTGAATACCATTGAGTTGAAGCTCGCTGCAGGGGTTGTATCTCCTTGGGTTGGTACCCTAAATCAGGGGTTGGTGCTCCTTGGGTTGGTGCCTTAAATCAAGGGTTGGTTCTCTTTGAGTTGGTGCTTCTTGGGTTGGTTTCCTAAACATTGTAATCAGAGATTCATTGTGAGGCCAGATTGGAGCAATAGACTCTAGCAGCATTTCTCACCGAGGTTTTTCCCATCTTGGATTTTCCTCATATATGTTGGTGTTATGTGATGTCCCCTTTATGTGTGAGTACATTGTGTAATCCCTCCTTAGCATACCGGTAGGTTATCTCAGGCTTAGTATGATTATCGGTACATATACTTAGGAGTTCAAAGGAGAAGAATTCGAGAACCATTGATTCACCCCCCTCTCAGTGGTACATTGTGTCTAGCAAAGGTTGATCTAGACATGGATATGTCTCTTAGAGACAATATTATGAAGAAGAATGAAGATCTTACTAAGGAGTTGGATGATGCTAATGAGTTATTGACTAAATTCAACAAGAGAACTTCTATGCTTGATGAACAAATTTAGTCACGAAGGCAGAAAGGAGAAACACAAGGCTTGGGATACATAACTTTTGAGAAAGAAGAGCCTTCCAATACCAAGGACACTTTGCATGAAGATAAAACTCCACTTAAGAACATGAAAACTATCGGTAAGAAAACCTACAAACCAGTATGCTTTAATTGGCATAAGGTAGGTCATACTGCTAATGTTTGTAGAAGAAAATCTAGTTCTTTTGATGGTTATAGGTCTAATGCTTATGAGGGTTACTAGCCTAGAACTTTTAATGGTTATTTCTACAATTGCAACAAGTGTGGACATAGAGCTATTGAGTGCAAGTCTGGAATGAACAATCAGAGATCTTTCATAAATTGGAGACCTAATGGTGAATGGCAAATATCTTTCAATGATCGGAGAAATGCTACTTAGCAGAGACCTTATGTGAACCGGTCTAGTCCTTTTGAAATGGAGTATAGACATAATGTGACTTGTTCTATCTATCACAAATTTGGACATGCAGCTTTGTATTGCAAGAGAAGAATTGGTAAAGGCAATGATGGACCCTGGAGAGCATCTGGAATGGCATGTTTTCATTGTCACAAACTGAGACACATTGAAAGGTTTTGTGGAGCAAGAATGAACCAACTAGTTAATCAATCCGTTGACCGGAAAGGTAAGAATAACTTGATGTGGAAGAGACTAGGAGCTAGATGAACAAGATCTAGAGAAAGAAAACTAAAGACAAATCATCGAAAGATTCCCATTCTTCACCTAATGTGGAGAATCCATCACTGGTAAACTAAGTTGTTATAAAGCTTAGGGGGAGCTTATTGTCAGATCTATTTCCAAACCCCCTGAAGGACTGTGTGGTAAGTTAAAAATGCATATTTTTGATGCATTATGTTGTTATGAAGTGATTTTAAGTTGAAACCAGTAATTTGAATGTGATATGAGAACCGGTAGCATGTTTTAGAGTTGAATGGTGTTAGGGTTTGTTCAACCAAGTATAACATTTAATGCAGTAGGTGTTAAGCAAATAAAAGGAATTTTTCAGTCTTATTTGTCACCTAGCATTCTCGAGAGAACTTGGAGAGAAAAGAAAGTAGAGAAAGAGCTTGTTATTACTACATTGGTAAAGATTGATAATGGATTGAGAAGATTTGTGAACAGTGAGTCAGTGAAAGTGCATTTTGGTATAGAAACCCTAGCTGCGAAGGCGGTAAAAGGTATTTATTTGGAATTTGATTCTGAGTTTGATATTTTACAATGGATACACTACACATTATAGATGTTATTGTTAGGCCTCGACCAGAATTCAAGAGGCATCCACATAAATCAACTAAAATTGATCCCACTGAAGCCCTATCTAGTGTTCCTTATGGTGTTATGCATGTGAAAGATGTCAGATCTTATATTCACTATAAGTTAGAAGACTTAGGTATTTTTTCTATCTTTGATTAGTACAGGTTAATGTGTGATAAGGAAGGAATTTTGAAAGAAAAATTCAGACAGGTTACCGATAAAGGAAGGAATTTTTTGAATGATTTTGAGGAAGAGCATGTTAGTTATGTCTTGAGCAGAGTTCATGACCAGTTTATTTGGTTGGATCGACCGCATTAAATCACAAAGGAAGCTATTCATTCCCTCATCGGATTGTGTGCAACCGGTGAAGTCCCTGCATTGAGATCAATCCCTAAGGATGATGTGACTAAACTGACAAAATCTAGGTGGGATGGACGAGCAATGACTGTGAATGAGATTGAAGATCCTAAAGTAAAATATGTATCTATGGTTATCGGCTATAGAGTTTATCACTCTATTTAGATTAATAGTATTCCCTGTGTTGCAATACACACTGGCTATCGAATGATTATGGATAATGCAGAATATAATCTTTCTGAAGCCTTAAGAGCTCAGTTGATGCTGAATCTAGAGTCAATTAATAAGGACAAAAGACAGAAATTCAAGTTTGGATAGGTGATTGTTGGTTTATTTTTCTACTTTCAAAATTTCTTTCCTGGTGTAGGTGAAATATAGTGGTCTAGTGATACATCGACATCCCTACAAATAAAGAACAACATTAAAATGTTTGGAAATGATTTCACAAAGATAATCTGGGGTTATTTCAAAGACTTCCAGAAGAGGATGCATGGAAGAGAAAGAATAGTGGAAAGTGTTGTGAAGAAATATGAAGATACTATGTGTTTTATGGTTGACACTGACACTTGTCAGATGGAGGCAGCTGATCCTAGAACTTCATGGGTGATTCCCATGTGATATGAAGTGGAAGAAGATATTGTGACTATGTATGTTGACAATCTACTATAACAATCGGTAGATCCTAATGCAACAAGACTTGGAACCTTCAAAGAAAAATCTATTGAGGTGCATTCTGAATTAGCAAAACCGGTTATTGCAAAGAAAGTTGGAAAAGAAGTTGAACAATTTGTAGTTGAACAAGGGTTCACAAAAGAGATGATAGCTGAAGCAAGAGCAAAGTTTGAAGCAAGGAAGGTTGAATCCTCTAGTGCCTCAATTGGTACCAGCACTGGTAGACAAACAAGAAGTATATTTGTTTAGGAGAAGCCCTCTCCTCCTCCTAAGATCCAAATCAGAAGAAAACCTAAAGTAGAAAATCTCAAAGCACCTAAATTGAAAGAAGTGTACAGGAAAAGGAAGAAACAACAAGCACAAAGAACTCTTGAGACTGTTGTTGAGTATATAAAATATGATACATAATCTGAAGGTGGAGAAAGAGAGTTGAGAGCCAGTGGGAAGAAATCCAAAGTGGTTGGAGCTCCTACTATGAAATCTGTAAAGCGACTGGTAAGTAAACTCACTTCACTTGAAAATATATTGGAGAAAAGATGAAAGTATGGTATTTTGGTTGATGTAAATAGACATTATGACAATTTTAGTGAAGATGAGAAAAAGAAAATTGAAGATACTATTGTTTAGTTTATGAACAAGTATAGCAAAGCATTGATTGAGTTGCAAGGTTTTATATCTGATTCTTGTACAATAAATTGGAAGCAAGATGGAAGACTACTATAAAGCAGGACAAAGAATTAATTAAATTTGTATTGATGCACTTTCAACCAGAAACCTCTAGGGAAGATATTCAAGAAATTATTTCTAAGTCTAGATCATTGTTTCTAACAAAGAAGAGGTTGACAAGATTTCTTGTTGGTGAATCCCAGACAATACATGTTGAGACTGAGAAAATTTTGAAGAAGTTTTTTAGGACTTATTCCTGAAGAAGAGAAATTGGAGAGAATTAAGGGAGAAGATATCCCTGATAATTTAAATATTGATGATATTATACCGGATGAGATTGTTTTTGCTGACACATCATTTGATACAAGCACTAAGAAAGATCCAATCATTATCCTTGACAAAGAGACTATGTTACCGAGAGCTACTTCAACTGGTACAAGTAAAGAAGATGTGAAGTCAGATGCAGAGAAGGAACATCAACAAGATGAAGAAATGACAGAGCAACCCGTGAATGAACGAATAGATAATGTACAAACCACTGAGCAACTGAAAAACTCGGAAGCACAAGAGCCATCGATGATTACATAAATAGAAGATGTACAAACCACTGCACCACCGGTGAAGGACAAGGAGAAAGTTGAAGAGAAAGTAGAGGAGGATGATAAAAATAAGTCACCAGAGAAGGATGCAGAGAAGAAAAAGGAGGAAGAGAAGCAAGAACAAAAAGTGACCCCAGTCACATACATCTAGGAAAATTGTTGTTGATGATGAAGAGGATGAATCAGTGAGTATTCAAATACCTATTAACATGGACATGATAAGTACTACTGAGCTAATGGAGATTGCATCTGCTATGAAATCTAAGGCACATAAGAATATTATGAAAGCATAGAGAAAAGAGGCTCAAACTATTCAAAGTGCAATTGATATACTTTCTAGTATATGTTGGCATTATGTTGTCATTGATGTCAACCGGTATGGAATGGTCATCGGTAAGTAAGTAGTGGTGACCGGTATGGGTGAAGTAAGTAATTATGTCAATCGGTATGAATGATGGAGTGTGTAAGTAGATAGAAAAGATTTGTTACCAGTACACATGAAGTGCAGCATCTACAGATAAAGAAAGACCACCAACAAGCAAGCAAAGAAGCAAAGAAGAATAGAAGGATGTGATCATCGATAGACAAAGAGAAGTATAATGTAATTGGTAAATGGATTCAGTGGATGGACTAGCATGTTTGATGGAAGGCCAAGTTGATCCATTGACAAAGAAGAGGTCAACAGGTATGAAGGTCCACCGGTGAAGTTAGGTTATATCGATGAGGTGTGTTTAACCAATACTGAGTCTTGGTCATTCAAGGATGTTAAACTAACTTTGTAGTCTGATCATAGGTGGATGTCGACAAGCATGATAGGTGGACACTAGGTGGCGAGAACGCAGAGGTTGGTGAAGTGTTCATTGATGTGATAATTGACAAGAAGGTCAAAATTAATGAATAACCTACAAATCATGAGATGATGGCAGGATGTTGCAGCTCGAGGGAGACAGAGTGGCAAGGTGATTGAACTGACCTTGTAGGATGATCTAATCCTTGTACTCATTGGTTGAAGGAAAAAACTGAGCCATAAAAGGTGATTGACAGAGAAACGTCAAAAATCATGTTGCAGACGTCTAAAAATAGAAAACGTGCATTGGGAGGCAAGGATATGGAAATGTTGTATGGTTAAGAAGCCATCCAAGTGTGATACTATGTAGGGTGAGGTTGTAAGAAAGAGAAGAGAGGCAAAGAGTCATCGGTAAGAGATCAGAGAGAGCAATCTGATAACTGACAGAAGGACTGGTGAAACAGAGGAAGGTGATAACCGACAGACATCAGTTGATCAGGTGTTGCAGAACTCATTTTCAACTACATGCTATCATTGCATTAAAATTGTATTTCATTATATTACACTGAGTTGGTGCTTGGTGCAGGGGTCGATGCCCTAAAATCAGTAGGGTTTGTTGTCCTAAATCATTTGTAACCTGTTGTTTCATTGTGAGGCTGAATTGGAGTAGTAGACTCCAACAACATTTCTCATTGAGGTTTTTCCCATATAGGGTTTTCCTCTTACATATGGTGTTGTGGGTTATGCATTTGTGTGTTTACCTCTTTTGATATCCTCTCATATCTTACCCGTTTGATTACTTAGTGTTTAGGTTGTTAACTAGTACTCAAAGCTTGGTTTAAAGAGAAGATTTTCTAGGAATGAGTGATTCACCCCCCTCTCAGTGGTACATTGTGTTCAACAATTGGTATTAGAGCCTAGGTTCCTGGTTGATTAAATCTTTCTTTAGCTTGGGTGGATTCTAGTCAAAGAACACAATGGAAAGAAATGATTCCACCTTCTCAAAAGCCCCCATGTTTGATGGATCTAACTATGCCTTCTAGAGAAGAAGAATAGAGACCTAGCTTTCCTCTCTTGGTTTTGATGTGTTGATGTCTGTCAAGAATGGGTATATTGTCCCTAGTGTTCCTCACACTGATCCAGATGCTAAGAAAGAGTATGAGAACAATGCAAAGGATAAACATGCTATTCTAAGCAGGCTGCCAGATAATGAGTTTGTCAAGGTCATGCACTGTGCATCTACCAATGAGACCTGGGATAAATTGCAAAGATTATTTGAAGGAGATGCCAAAGTCAAAGAGGCCAAGCTACAATCACTAAGAGGTCATCTTGAAGGCTTGAAGATGAAGGATCAAGAAAAGATTGTAGAATACCTTCACAAAGTAGATGAAACTGTGATAACCATTAGAGGACTTGGAGAGGAAGTTGGTGATGAAATTATTTTCAAAAAGGTACTTAGATCTCTCACATCTAAGTATGATACTAAGTTTTCTACCATAGAGGAAGTCAAGGATCTGAAAACCTTCACAATGGATGAGTTATTTGGCTGCTTAACTGCCTATGAAATGAGGATAATCGGTGAAGCATCTTCAAGAAAAGAGGCAACCTTCAAATCCGTCAAAAAGGGCAAGGAAAAGGTTGCTCATAAAGGATCCAGTGAAGACTCAGATGGAGAGGTGGCAAACTCTATCAGAAAGCTCAAGAGAGGATCCGTTAAGTATAAAGGAAAGTTACCACTCAAATGCTTCAACTATGGTAAAGCTAGACACTTTGCTTCAAAATGTCCCTATAATGAAACCGGTGGAGATGAACAAAGAAGTTTTGGTAGATTTTTCAATAAAAATAAAGAAAAGAAAGTTTACCGAAAAGAAAGAAGAAGCTACCGAAAGAAGAATAGCCTATATACTATTAAGGATGATGCCACAGATGAAGAGAGTGCATCAAAAGATGATTGCGATGAAGATGAAAGAGAAGTTAATCTATTTATGGCACTAGATGAACTAGATGTGGAAGAAGAGGAAGATGAAGACATTGAAGATGAAGTGGATCTAGAAGGAAAGATCATAAGCTCTCTTGATGAGTTAAGTAAGACAAGAAGAGATCTCAAGAAAGTTAAGCTACTCTTATAGAAGAACCAGATCACCTAAAGCAATCTCTGGATGAGTCCAATCAAGTGATTTCTGACTTGAAACTCCAATTGGAAGAAGCCAAGAGGATATGTGAAGTTACATCCTCTGATCTGATGAAAAAGAAAAAGGAGCATCAAGACCTAGAAGAAGAAATAGTGAAGCTCAGAAAGGAGCTGAAAAGAGTAAGGATGAACTGAAAATGAGGAGCAAATATGAGGGTAGCATGGAAGCCTTGGACAAGATGTTGAGAAAACAGAAACAATCTAAAGATACTGATGGCTTAGGATTTGAAGAAGGAAAAAGTTTAAACAACAAAGATACATATAGTAAGTAGATACAGTTTACTTCTTCAAGTGAAGGTGAAGAGAAGAAAAAATTCATAGTAAGCAAGGATACCAGTAAGAAGACTTATGCAGAAGCTATTAGCAACTGGTATACACAATCAATGAACCAGAGGCCACACTCAATGTAGCGAAATCTAGATCTTAGGAGAAATTTAAAGGTTGATAATGAATGATTCACTAGAGTTAGCAGCATGAAATGAAGATCCTCGATGAGACAGATGTTTGCAAGACCAAGACAACCTAACCAGTATGTTCCAAATTTTCATGGTTATTGTTACCGGTGTAACAAATTTGGACATAGGTTAGCTAACTATAGATTAATGAATAAGCCAACTATAAGTTATAAAAATAGAAACTCTTTTCCTGCAGTCTAGGAGATAAATGTCATCTACTATCAATGTAATGGATCGGGTCATAGAAGTTATCAGTGTAGGTGAAGTCAACCAGTTTCCTACAATAATTTTTAAAACTCATCATTTAATATGAATGTAAAGTGTTATAGTTGTCACAAGTTTGGACATATTGCAAAGCATTGTAAAAATAGGAAAATCAAGCAGAAGAGGACAACTCCTGAATAGGAACCGGTAGTCATACCGGAGCATAAAATTGAAGTTGATAAGAAAAAGTAAACTCAACCAGTTTGGGTTGAGAAAGAAAAGGACAAAGCCGAATCAAGTCTAATAGTGCAAACTACCCTACATGCAAAAAGAAGAAACTTGTGGGTTCTAAATAGTGGCTATTCCAACCACACGACCGGTGATAAAAAGAAATTCATCAAACTTGAAGATTGGAATGGTGGCTCAGTGAGGTTTGGGGACAACTCATCTATCAAGATAAAGGGAAAAGGTACTCTAAATATTGATGGCAAACTAAAAGCACATGATGTATATTATGTGGAAGGCCTAAAGCACAATTTGTTGAGTGTGAGTCAGATGTGTGACAAAGGTTATAAATTCACCTTTGATTCTACTGATTGTCAGATAAAGAAGGAGAGTGTCATTCAGGTTGTAGCAGAAGGTAAAAAGACAGATGGAATGTATACAACCTAAAAGAATATTTTGAATCCCAATGCATGTTGGGACAAGTGGGTGAAATATGGTTGTGGAACATAAGATTAGGCCACATAAATTTTGATAATCTAGTTGCAGTACGTAGAAAGGGTTGTGTAAGAAATATTCCACCCATCATCAAACCAGTAAGCAGATTTTGTGATGAATGTGTCAAAGGAAAGAAGAATAAAGTGAATTGAACTTGTACATATAGATCTATGTGGTCTGACTAGGACAAGAGCTCTTTCCGATGAGATATACTTTATGCTCTTCATTGATGACTACTCAATAATGACATGGGTCACCTTCCTAAAGGATAAATCACAAGCATTTGACAGAGTCAAGATCTTCTAGAAGATGGTAGAGAAGGAAAGTGGATGCAAGCTGAAATGCCTAAGATCCAACTGAGGTGGAGAATTCACATCAAATGAATTTGAAGATTACTATGAAAGACATGGGATTAGAAGACAATACTCAGCCCCTAGGACACCACAACAAAATGGTGTGGTAGAAAGGAAGAACATGAAAGTCAAGGAAATGGCCAGAACCATGTTGAATGAGGCAAGTTTGCTAAATATGTATTGGAAGGAAGCGGATCATACTACAACATATACTTTGAACTAGGTTTAGTTGAGAACAAACAACAATATGATACCTTATCAATTGTGGTATGATTGGAAACCCTCGGTCGAGTACTTCAAGGTGTTTGGGAGTAAATGCTTCATTCAAAGAGATCAGAATGGCTTGGAAAGCTTTGACTCTAGGAGTGATGAAGGGATATTCCTTGGTTACTCAACTCACAGTAGAGCCTACAAATGCTACAATAAAAGACTAAGAAGAGTCATTGAGAGTGTGCATGTAAGGGATGATGAGGATATGCATAAAGGAAGACAAACACAAGTGAACCGATATGATGATTCTGATGATGAAGGTGAAGAAACTCAGCCAAACAATGAACTGGAAGAAGTATCCAATAAGGTCTCTAACTGGTATGTGCAGAAAAATCACCCAGAAGAGAAGATTTTAGGTAATAAGAGTGATGGTGTGCAAACTAGAAGAAGAATTCCCGGAATGATGAACAAGTCAATTTATACCTCATGACTGAAATTGAACCTAAGACATTCAATGAGGCCAGCAAAAGTCAGAAATGGATGATACAATGGAAGAAGAGTTGCAGAAGATTGAGAAGAACAAGACTTGGGAATTAGTCCCTAGACCGGTAGACAAGAACATCATTCACACCAAATGGGTCTACCAGAACAAGATGAATGAAGAAGGTAAAATTGTTAGGCATAAAGATAGACTTGTGTGCAAGGGTTACTCTCAAGTAGAGGGCATTGATTTTGAAGAAACACTTGCATCGATAGCTAGAATAGAAGCAATTAGGATGTTTCTAGCTTTTTCAGCCTACAAGGATTATAAGGTATATCAAATGGATGTAAAATATGCCTTCCTCAATGGAAATTTGGAAGAAGTATACATGGAGCAACCAAAAGGGTTTTTGTTTCATGATGATGAAACCTTTGTGTGTTGGTTGAAGAAATCCTTGTATGGTTTAAAGCAGGCTCCTAGAGAATGGTATTCAAGGCTAGATAAGTACTTGAAGGAGAAAGGATTTAAAAAGGGGAGCTTTGACAACAATCTATACATCAAGATAGATAGAAACCACATGATCATTGTGGTTGTGTATCTAGATGACATCATTTTTAGAGGTAACAAGGACACTCTATGCAAGGACTTTGCTGATCAGATGAAAACAAAATTTGAGATGTCTATGCTTGGAGAGCTATCATTTTTTATTAGTTTGTAGGTCTCACAACAAGACAAGGAAATTTTTGTCTCTCAAACCAAGTATGCTCAGGACATGTTGAAGAAATTCCAAATGGAAGATAGTAAACCGGTAAGTACCCCATGGTGACCGGATGCAAGTTGAGCAAGGATGATGAATCAACAGTAGCAGATCAAACATTGTATAGATCTATGATTGGCAGTTTGCTATATCTTACTACTTCTAAACCAGATATAGTGTAGGTAGTATGCATGGTGGTTAGATTTAAAGCTACACCCAAATAGTCACATGAAAATGCAGTCAGGAGGATATTTTGGTATATATAAGGGACACTTGATTATGGAATATGGTATCCCAAGCAAGGGGATTTTATCTTGCATACCTACACTGATGTCGATTGGGCAGGTTGCATTGATGATCGGAAGAGCACAAGTGTTGGTGCATTCTTCCTAGGTAACCTATTGGTCTCATGGCACAACAAGAAGCAGGATTTTGTTTCTCTATCTATTGTTGAGGCAGAATGTATTATTGTTGCCACATGCTATATTTGAGTTCTATGGATGAAGCAGACCCTCAAGGATATTCAGGTAGAGATGTCTGAGCCCATTTCCATCTAGTGTGACAATTTCAGTGCAATTAACATATCAAAGAATCCGGCTATGCACTCAAGGACATGTTGGCATTTTAGATTGTCTGCATTTTGCATATAGGTTACATTAATGATATATTGTCATTGATGTCAATTGAACGAGTGTATGGTATTCATGATATTGTTGATGTTATTGTTGTTATTGCTTTTATCTTGTAACCGATGTGATGAATTTTGAGGAAGATGTTGTAAACTGGTATGTTAGTTTGTAAACCGTTGTAAAGGGTTAAACCTTTCTATGTTTTGTAACCGATAAAACCTACTAGTTGTTTTTGATAAACCCTAACTGATCAAATTTTGTTGGTTTAAGATCTAATAATGAGCGGTAATGATGGAGACACGTGTGATCATTGTATGAGGATAAGTTCAGATTATTTTGGCGCATTTATTTTGTAGGGAAGGAGAAAAGTGGATTGCATCAAATGCATAGCGGGTGATGAGTTACAAAGTCTGATGAAGTGGTGATCATGGAGTGGTTGGAATTTTCTTGTTAAATGTGAAGAGATTGTTATGATTTCTACTGGTCAAGATTGTACTGACTTGTTTGTAATCTCAATTATGAGAATTAGGTTTTTGTTGTGTTACCGACCTATTTGATTTGTACTTAAGGTCGATGATGTTGTTTGTAATAGTGTTGGAAAAGTTGGCAAGATTGGCAGAAACCAATTGAGTGTGAGGTTGCCTAACCGGTGGATGGATCTGGAGTTTGAGTAAAGGTAGATTGAAGGTTAAGAAGGATATGATCAAGCAAATGTAGTGTTATTCATAAAGATCAAGAATACCTGTTCTTTTCTAACAATTACAACAGAAATTGAAATCCCCTAACAGGGTAAGCTCTAACAAGCTTGGTTACTTCTAAATCCTCTAACAAGGTGGTCCATTAGTTTGGATTCTCAAATCCTCTACCGAGGTTACTCCTAACAGGGTATTGTGCTTTTCATCAAGGCATATTTGTAAATCCCCTAACCGGTTGATTCCTAACATAATCAGTTCTTAACAAGACTTATTGTAAAAACTTTAATAGGTTTGGCTCCTAACAAGGCGAACATCAGAAGAGTTCAGATAGCTATCCTTGTGAGTCTCATCTCACTGTGCCTTTTACCTATTTGGGTTTTCCACGTATACATATTTGTGTCAAGTGGTGAATACTTTTGTGGTTATGATCTTATTTGTTGATTTGATTAACTAATTAAATATTCTGATAAGGCATGATAACTGGAAGAATTGAGAGATGAATATGTTGACATGTGATTAAGAACTTTTTATGTTTACAAGATTGAAGTTGTTTACTGTTAAGTTGGTATAACAGTCAAACCGGTTGATGTTGGTTGATGTTGAGTATTCTTATGAGATATTATCTTGACAGAGCTATTTGTTGATAAGTTTATTTTGAGTTTGGGAGTTTGTATCAGTTTTTCAGTTTACTGATTCACTTCCCCCCCTCTCAGTAATCTACCTGATACTTATTCTTTCATCATACCATCAATTGGTATCAGAGCATCCCAGGTCCTCTTTAACCTAAAGCCTAACAACTTGAGGAAAAGATCTTGTAGATCATGATGAAGAAGGAAGGTCTGAAGTTCAACAAAGATAACTATAGGATATGGAGCAATAGAATGAAGATTTACATTAAGAGTCTTGGAAGCCAGTATTGGGATCATGTAGAAACTTTGTATGTTGCACCTACTAGAACCCTGACTGATGATCAGAAGAAAGAACAACAAGAGAATCATTAAGTATTGGAGGCTATTATAAGTTCCATGTCTAATGCTAAATATGTAGATGTTCATGGTCTTGAAACTGCACGTGAAGTATGGAAAAAACTTGAAGAGATTTATAGCGGTGATGAACTTGTTAAGATTGCTAAAGAAGAGAGTTTAAGAGGAAATTTTGATGACATGAGAATGTCTGAAGGTGAGAATATCCAACAGTATGGTCAAAGGATAAAAGAGATAGTTGGTGAAATAAAGAGTGTGGGAGGGAAAGTGAAAGATGCCACAGTGATCAGTAAGGTATTGAGAACCCTGCTACTGGTCTATGGTATTCGAGTTGTAGCTATTCAGGAGCTGAAATCCATTGATGAAACTAAGGTAACTCTTGACTCTATCATTGGTAAACTTACTACTTTTGAACTCAATGGCTATGATGGTAGTGTACAGAAATCAGAATTTGCATTTTGAGCTTCTATTTCTAACCCGTCTATGAGAAGAAGTGGAGCTATCGGCCATAGCTATGAATCTAGATCCAATAGAGATGCTGATGATGAAGAAAGCTTAGTGGAGCTTGAATCATTGTTGGCAAAACAATTGCCTAGAGGCACTAGAAAGTACAGAGGTAAGATACCATTGAAATTTTTTGCATGCAACAAAATTGGTCATTTAGCAGCTAATTGTCGTAATAGTGAAAATGAACACAAGAGAGACAAATTCAAGAAGTATAAGGGTAAAGGAAAGAGAGATTGTCTTGTAGCTATTGACAGTAGTACCGATGATGATTCTAGTGAAGATATTGTGTTTGTGGCTATTAAGGAGGAGAAATCATATCAGAAGGCATTAGTGTCTAGGATGGATAACTCTGATGATTGGATCATTGATAGTGGTTGTTCACATCACATGACTTGTGATCAGAGAAAATTTATTTCCTTAAAGGAATTTGATGGTGGTGTTGTCAGATTTGGAAATGACTCACCCTATATGGTTAAAGGTAAAGGAGTTATTTCTCTTAATGAGAAGAGAAATGCTGACGATGTCTATTGGGTTGAAGGTCTAAAGCACAATCTTCTAAGTGTGGCACAACTTAATGACAGAGGATACCTACTAGAGTTTAGAAATAGTACGTGCAAAATCTTTTACAACAAAGGTGAATTGATTGCAACCGGAAAACAAACCAAAGGTAATCTATTTCATCTTAATCCTAAATTTAGCAACTGTTTGATGGCAAAGATAGATGATAGCTGGCTTTGGTATAGGAAATTTTGTCATATAAAATTTGATAACATTGTTAAAGTGAGCAAGTCTAAGATAGTAAGAGGTCTACCTTATATAGACAAACCGGTTAATGCTCTTTTTAAAGAATGCCAGTTAGGAAAGATGACTTCTTCAACTTTCAAGAGTAAGTCCTTCTTAGCGAAGCACTTGTTGGATTTGGTTCATACAGATCTATGTGGACTAATAAGAACTAGAAGCATTTCAGGTGATAGATATTTCATGATCTTCATTGATGATTGTTCAAGGATGATGTGGGTCACATTCTTGAAGGATAAGAATGAAGCTTTTGGTAAATTCAAGGCATTCAGAGCCTTAGCTGAGAAACAGAGTGGAAAAAAGATTAAATGTTTGAGAACAGATCAAGGCGGTGAATTTACTTCAGAGGAGTTCACTAAGTATTATGATGAGAATGGTATCAAGTGGCAACTTTCTGCACCAAGGACACCAAAGCATAATGGTATCATAGAAAGGTACAACTGGTCAGTGGTTGAAGCTTCTAGAACTATGTTGATACAAGGAGGTGTGGCGAAAATATTTTGGAGAGAAGCTGTAAGTACAACGGTCTACACAATGCACTGAGTTCTGGTGAAAAGAGGTAAGGAAAAGACACCTTATGAGTACTGGTATGGAATATCACTTGATGTTAGCTATTTTAAGATCTTTGGTAGTAAATGTTTTATCAAAAGAGGTGATTACATAAGAAAGTTTGAAGCTAAGAGTGATGAATGCATATTTCTTGGCTATTCCACCAAGAGTAAGGCCTACAAGTGTTTCAATAACCGGATAGAGAGAATTGCTGAGAGTGCTGATGTTCATGTAGATGAATGTCCTAAAATTTCAGAAGGAACCGGTTCAGAGAGAAAGGATGAAGATCCTTGCGTTTTGCTTTTGGAACCTGAAACTATTAAATCAAAAACCGGTAAGACAAATCCTGATGTACTTGTTCAATCAGAATGGATAAATTCAAAGGAAGAAGACAATGAAGAAGTTGAACATGAAGAGAATGATCATGTTATTCCTAGATATGTGAAACTGAATCACAGTCCTGAGCAGATTATTGGGGATAAGGATGTTGGAGTACTAACTAGAAGGAGAATTAGAGAGAACTCTTGCATGATCTCCATCATTGAACCAAGAAGTGCTAAGGAGGCATTTGGTGATGATCATTGGGTGAAAGCTATGGAGGAGGAATTGGATCGAATTGAGAAGAAAAAAATTTGGACCCTGGTACCCTGACCGATAAACAAGAATGTCATAGGTACTAAATGGGTGTTCAAAAACAAGTTAAATGAAGATGGTGGTGTAGTTTGCAACAAGGAAAGACTAGTTTGCAAAGGTTATGCGCAAGAAGAAGGATAAGATTATGGAGAAACTTTTTCACTAGTAGCAAGACTGGAAGGAGTTAGAACATTACTTGCATTTTCAGCCCATAAGAAGTTAAAGGTATACCAGATGGATGTTAAGTCTACATTTTTAAATGGGATATTGGAAGAAGAGGTATATATAGAGCAACCTGATGGTTATGCATTGACAGATAAGGAAGACATAGTATGTAGATTGCATAAAGCTTTATATGGATTAAATCAGGCACCTAGAGCATGGTATGAAAGGCTTCATACACATCTGATGAAGATAGGATTTGCAAGAACCAGTGATGACAGAAATATTTATCTCAAGTCTAAAGGAGATGAAATATTGGCCAGTGAAGTATTTGTTGATGAATTTATATTTGGAGGTAATGATGTCATGAGCAACAGTTTTGCAGATGAAATGAAGAATGAGTTTGAAATGTCTTTAGTAGGGGAAATAAAAAAATTCATAGGCTTGCAAATACAACAAATGAAGAATGGTATTTTCATTACTCAATCTAAGTATGTGAAAGAGGTTTTGAAGACTTTTGGCATGAGTGACTGTAAACCAGTTGGAACTCCAATGGTTATAGGTTGTAAATTGTCCAAGGAAGATGCATCTAAGTCTGTTGATGAAAAGGAATATAGGTCAATGATTGGAAAATTACACTATGTTATTCACAGTCGACCAGATATTGCCCATGTAGTTGGTATAGTTGCTAGATTTCAGAAAAATCTAAAGGAAACACATCTGATAGAAACCAAGAGAATTTTTATATATCTGAAAGGTACAGTTGACTATGGGTTATGGTTGTTGGCATTATAACAGACAAGTGGAGATTGTTGGCACTTCAATAAGGATATTGAGAAGGTTGTTGATGATTATGGATATAACTGATTAAGGATGATTACTATCTTAAAATTATTATCTTGTCATTGATGTCAAGAAATTGATTTTCTAATTCAGTATGATGTTGCCATATCTTAAGAAGTATGATTTGATGAGTATAAAGATGTCGGTAAAAGACACATAAAGAATATGATGAATAAGGGGAGAAATAAGTTATTCAATGGGCAACTATTACCAAGTTAGACAATGATGAGATCATGATGTTTAGATTGTTTTGATGTCATACATATGTTATTGATTGTAAGGTTAATACTATACTATGCTACCGAACAAAGAACCTAGTCAGTAAACCCTAAGGTTATCACTATCATTTAATGAAGGCGAAATGTCTACCGAGTGAAGTTTAGTATTTACTGAGTTGTAACCGAGTAATAACAGAATGCATTAAATGATTACATGTATTATTTAATGAAGGAAGCTAGTGAGCTGGCTATGATTAAATGATTGGTATGCAATGAATGAAGTTTGTTAAAGAATCTATGGCAAAGAAAAATCAGCAGGAAGATCTACAACTCAGATTGAACCGCAATATCCTAGCACAAGTTCCAAGAAATGTATACAAGTTCCAAGGCGGGGTAACATGTGTTCAGATTGCCGAATACATTGAACTTGGACAAAGTTTGAAGATCTGATGGCTATGATTGATCATGGGAAATGTGATCAAGGAGATTAAGCAGTTGGCAAATTGTTTATAAATAAGGAACTGTTGTTAAACAATGCATGCGGCCAAGTGTATGCACAGGGATGCTACATAGTGATTACCGAGCATTGAAGCTTGAAGACTTGTTTTGTATAATAGAGTATAAAGCCCAGTAGATGGACAAGATGAGTCCTATATTGTATTGAGCAAATAAGAATCTGCTTTAGCATTTTAGATGTGAAGTTGCAGATAGATTTTTATTACTGTTATTTTGTGAAGTGACAGAAAATCTCTTAACTGAGTGGACTTAACAGTCTTATTTGTAAAACCCTCTAGCAAGGTGACATGAGTGTTTGAAATCCTTTAACAAGGTCACTTCTAACAAGGTGAAGGTCCTAACAGATTTGAGGGAAATCCCTTAACCAGGTCACATCTAGCAATGTGTTTGTAATCTTTAACAGGATTTGCTTTTAACTGAGCATACTCTAGAAGAGTATATTTCTTAGTGGGTCCGAAATCCCACAATGGTTTTTCCCTATTTGGGTTTCCACATTAAATTTGGTGTTATGAGTGATATGATGTTTATATGCTTTTGAGTTTGCATGTTTAGCAGTTTTGGATATATTACTAAAATATATGTTACCGAGGTTGAATCTGATGTTTTTATGGAAGATTAAGTTTGTATGATTCACCCCCCCCCTCTCATCTTATTTGTTTGGCATCTGTACTTACATTAAGTATCAGAACCATCAATGGTATCCATATGGAGGAAATTTTGATTTGAATGTGTACACACATACTGATTGGGCAAGAAATGTTGATGACTGGAAGAGTACTACCAGTGTAGCATTCTTTCTAGGAGGGAGCCTAGTTTTATGAAGTAGTAAGAAGCAGAGTTGTACTTCATAATCTAGTGTGGAAGCTGAGCATCTAGCAACTTATATGAATTGCACACAAGCTTTTTAGATGAGGCATATTTTGGAAGGTTTTAAGATGAAGATCTCAGAACCTATAAAGATTTTATGTGATAATACCAGTGCAATAAATATTTCTAGGAATCTTGTTTTGCACGCAAGGACTAAGCACATTGAATTGAAGTATCACTTTTTGAGGGAAAAAGTTCAAAGTAAAGATGTTATCTTAGAGAATGTTTCTACCAAGGAGCAACTTGCAGATAATTTTACCAAACCTCTGCCTAAGACTACATTTGAGTGTCTTAGAATACAACTAGGGGTTGTACCCCTTCATGAGGTCAGTTGAACATGATTTTGATTGCATCAGTCCCTGAGTTACTTATAGAATCTTACTGTTAGGGTTCCCACAGATACTGGGAGGGGGGGGTGAATCAATATCTGACCGGTAATGAAATTTTCTTAAAACTGAATGTGCAGAATATAAAGTAACAGTATACCGGTATGCAAGAATTAATGCAAATAACAGAATCAAAAGCATCCACATGAAAAGAACACCATAACACAAGATGTTTAACGAGGAAACCCGGTGTGGGAAAAACCTCGGTGGGATTTGTGACCCACAATATTCACTTACTGGCCAATAAGAGAATATTACTTACAATAGGGGCCTGCACATGCAGGAAGGCCAACTGCCTAGAGCTCACTGCTCAATAAGAAGTCACACTGACTTACAATGAGGATTTACACAAATCCAATATTTTGTACTACTTTACAATAGCATCTTCAATGCCAGATTCAGTATCGGTTCTTGCTCTGTTCTTTACATATACCCTTGACCTACAATTCGCATATTAGGTCTACCTTATAATTTATTTATTGCATTCTATCCATATCCTACAAATGCCTACAATGATCTCTTTTATATACAAGAGTCATTTTACAATTTGCCAAGTCGGCTTACAATGATAAACAAAATATTACATATCAGAAATCTTGTCGGCCTCTGTGCCGGTATACATATTTCCTTCTATGCCAGTGTACATCTTCTATGCTGGTATACATCTTCTGTGTCGGTGTACATCTTCTGTGCTGGTGCTGATGTAAATTGATTTTGTTGATGCCGGTGCACTATTGTGTTTGAGTAAAGCTTTGCTGGTATAATGTCTTGCCGGTGCCATAGGATTGCAAGGTTGCCATCAATGACAAAACCTTCAATCACACACAATGTCTCATTGGAATGTCCATATGCCAACAATCTCCCCCTTTGGCATTGATGGCAACACTCATGAGAAATTTCAAAAAGTATCCAAAAATGTGTAGTCCAAAAATGTTTACCAAAAATGTGAGAGCTCCCCCTGAGCATGTGATCCCTGTGTTTTGAATTTTCTCATCTACTACTCCCCCTTTGGCATCAATGACAAAGGTTAGTAGATTTTGTAGTTGTACCAATTTATAACCTCAACCTTGTAGTTGGGTAGTTATTATCTGAAGAATATCTCCCAAAATTAAGTTTATGCCATCCATAAACTTCTTGCTCTCCTTTATTGCTATCTCAGTTCTGTATACTATACAGGTGAGATGCTGCAAGTGCTCTGCCAGTATTTTGCTACCTTGTGTTAGTGCCTCTGAGATTTCCTTACGTAGAGATGCTAAATAGTCCAATCTTGGACTTAGTTTAGATCTCAAAATTTTGCCTTGTTTATTATTTTCTCTTTTTCTCTTTCTAATTTAAGCAATTCTTCCTCAAAATTTGTTATCTTTTCCTCAAAAACTGATAATGTATTGGGTGAGTTAACAAAATTATCAGCAAGTTTATTGATCTCTTCCTGTACCTTGCTCATCTTTTTGTCTACATCCGTGGTCAAAAATTTTATCTTACAGGTGTCTTTGTACAGAGTTTTGTACTCTTTCAATAAATTGCACAGTTCCAGTAGAAGTGTGTCAAGTTCCCTGTTACACTTCTTTATTCCTTCTTCAAAGAATTTTTGTTTCTCTTTTTCTACACATTCCTTTATAGTTTCTACCTTTGTTTGCTCAAAATTTCCAAAAATATATTTACAAAGTGTATCCAACTGGCCTAAAGAATCTTTGTTGGCTATATTACAATTGGGAGCTATTGATTTCAAAACTAGAATTGAATCATCTATCACTTTATAGGCTTGTGGGCTATAATCAGTTAGTTTCTTGATAGATTCGAGCAATACCTCGGTTACATTTGATGGTGACCCAGTAAACTGAGTGCTGGTGGAAGTGACCATGCTGGTATTGACCTCTGGTAGGTCTGTTTGTGTCTCCATCTCTTTAAGCACAGTTTTTCCTGCATCATTTCTTACCGGTGGCATTTGTTCTGGAGCCTTTAGCTCTGTTGGTTGCTTTGTTTGTGTTCCAGATTCCATCTTTTTCTCTAAATCTACTGCCAGTTGCTCTTTGTTTCCTGTTGTTGGTTGCTCTTTGTTATCAGATTTATCTGTCGTATCCTTATCTACCACTATGTTGATTTTTTGAGTATCAACATTCACAGTATATAGGACTTCAGAATTAGGATTATTATCCTCTGTGTCCATGCTCTTAGCTGCCAGTTGATCTTCTGCAGTTGTTGTTTTTACCGATGGAGTATTTAAAGGAGGTGGGGGTAAGTTGTCTCTAATCTTGATACTTGGTGGTCCACCAACTTTACCTTTCCCTTTGTCCTTTTGATATACCAGAATGGGCTTGGGATTCCTATATTCTTCTTGTTTTTCTTTTTCAACCAAGAATATATCCCAACCATTTTCCGTTTCCTCTGAAACCTCGGTAACTCTACATGCCATCAGTGATATTTGCTGGTGTGCAGTGGAAAAAACTGTCCGGTTGGCCTAAGCTATCAAATCATCAATTTCCTTACGTGAGTTGACTGGGTATACTGCAAGTAATTTTTCTATTTTAATTTTCTTATCCAACTCAACTATTCCTTGCCTTCTGGCCTCAAGTCTTTTATATAATTCATCGGGAATTTCATTTAGGACTTGCATCAAAAACTTTTTATACATGTCCATGTGTAATATAACACTTTCCTCGACTTGTCCTTTCTCATCATCTGATAGGGTGTCATAGATTTTCCCTATGTTTTTCAATTTACCTTCCTCTATGATCTCATTCAATAATATGTCAAAAGGGGTCAAGTCAGTGCTTGTCTTCTTCTTCTTTTTGGGGGTCAGCTTTTTCTTAGGTGTGGCTTTCTTGACTGGAGACCTCACAGCTTGTTGCTTCTGTCTTGTCCTTCTAGGTGAAGGAGTGGATACCAGTGAGGGGTCTCTTTTCCTAACAACTCTTTTGAAGGTTGTTGGCATATCTCCTTCTGAGGAGGTATCTACGGTGATAGATGAGTTTCAGGCTATTGGGCTGCCAACTCTTCTTCTGTTATGTCGGTTTTCTTTAGTACATCTTCCTTTATTGCTTTTGCTTGTCTGGTTCCTTTCCTCTCACATGCCTCAACTTTCTTTACTCTCTTTTTAGATTGAATTTGGCTTTCGATGGTCTCAGCACTACCAAATACTTCTTCCTTTGGTTCATTGGGGGCTTCCAGAAGTGCTTCGATATAAGTTTCCACTATGTGGTCATCTATTTCATACCCCATCTCTGTAACCCAGATTGTTCTTGGGATGACTGCTTCCATCCAGATCTCATCCTTTTTTATTACAAAACATATGTCATCCTTGTATTTGTTGACAATTTCCTGTGATAGTCTGATTCTTTTATTCATTTTGACCTTTAGTGCTTGAAAATACTCATTGATATTCTTTTCTCTATTTTCACCCATGTTGTTGAACAAGTTAGACAATTGTTTTCCTACCGGTATGTCAAATCCAAAATCCTTGTTGCCTATACTGGGAGCCTGTTTGGTTATATGTAGCATTAAGCATACAAGCAAATTTCCAAATCTAAAGGTTCCTTTCTTATCCTTCTTGATTTTTGCTAAGTTGTCAATGAACTCATCTTTTAACCATTCACAGATATCAATTTTTACATTATCCTTAACCATGTCATAAGCACTTTTTATGCATAAACTGGAAACAGAGTTAAGCCTATTTGCATGAGTTGCTTTGTAACCTAGAATCATGCTAATGAATCTCACATTTGTATCGGTCACATCATTAACCCTCAATGATCTTTTGTCGGATGTTGCACTAGTTAATTTCATTACTAGGTCATTGGAGACCTTCTTGGTTTTGTCGGGTCTGGTACCAGTGGAAGGTAACCCTATTACTGCTTTCACAGCTACCTTTGTAATTTTATGCACTGAGTCAAGCCAAAAGAATGAGCCATGTACCCTGCTAAGAACTATCCTAACCACTTCCTTGGGAAATTCAGGAATGCAGAGGATTTCAATGAATCCTAGGGTTTCAACAATTTTATGTTCAGGTTTCACATTTCCGGCATTGTCACATATAATAGATTTATACATGTTTTTGATTTCTTCATCACCTAATTCCTCTATGTTGCAATTAATATACATTCTAGGGTCTTCTGCATAAACAACACCCTTTGGAATTTGGGAAAAAGCACCTATGTTGTCATCTTTCTTAGCTACCTCGGGAACTAGCTCAAACACGGGCCTAGGTCATTTTATAACCTCGACTACTGTAGGGTTTGCTATGAATTTAGGTGCAGAGGAGGATGCCATGATGATAAATACCTTTTTCTGCCTTTGGATGGATTGATTGTTGAAGTGCTTTGCCTCTTTGCTTGGAATGCCTTAGATCGGAAATCTTCGCGCTCTCTGAAAGTTTGAATTCACGGTGAAATGAAATGGAGCCAAAAACCTTATTTTATAAAGTCTTTTTTGCTACCTACCACATTAATTGTTTGCCAGCAATGTATTAACTCAACTTTATTTGCCGGTAATGAAGGATTTTCAACTTCTTTTCTCTAACCGAGGGAGTAATAGCACATGTGTCATTAAATTGCCAAACCCTCAAGATAATTTTCTTCAATTTGATGAGGAACATCCTGCCGGTGGAGCATTGCTCTGTCCTACCAGTGGAGCATCATATTGTCCTGCCGGTGAAGCATTTGTTGGTTCTACCGGTGGAGGAGTAACCCCAATATTTAGATCACCTTTTCTAATCCATTGCTTGGAAAATTCTTGCTTAACCTCTTCAACCTTTTCTTTACCTTTCAAGCTAGTACTTTTGTTATCTACCGGTGTACCTTTACTTCTACAGAATTTAGCAATATGACAAATCTTGTTACATGCATAACAAGTTACATTATTTTTCTGAATAGCTTTCCCATAACCTATGCCGGTTTGTGTTCTGTATTTATTTGATAAATGACCAAATCTTCCACAAACATAACATCTTACAATCATTCTGCAATTTTCAGAGTTATGACCAATTTTGTTGCATTTGGTGCATTGACCGGTGGGAGGATTGATGTTCTAATAATTCCTAGATCTACATTCATTTGCCCTATGACCATATTTATTACAGTTAAAGCATTTTCCATTGAATTTGTAAGTATTAGAGGGTCTTACCGGTTTGCTTTGATCCTGGGTATTTGCAGTACTGGAGCTTTCTCCAACTTCAAATCCAACTCCAAAAGTGTCACCTTTGGGTTTTTTATTCTTCAATAAGGTACCAAGTTCTTCTGAGCTTTTCTTGAATTTTTCTTTGTGTTGATTTGTAGTTTCCAATTCCCTTTCCAAGATCTCTTTTTGTCTCATTAGTTCATTCGAGTCATTTTGAGTATGCATCAGATCTGTCTTCAACATGTCATTTTCATAGCTAAGTCTTGTGTTCTCATTTTCTGCATCACTTAGTCTTCTGGTCAATTCTTCTTCATTCTTCTTCCTGTCCTCAATCTCTTTGCAGAATCTCATAGTCATATCCTGAATTTCATTTTTTGTTGTCATGATCTCTTGTTTCAATTTGCTTATCATATCTTTTAGTGATTCCTTTTCATCATTTTCATTTTGCAATTTTTCACAAAGTTCTCTTCTCTTGTTTCTTGTAACAGTAAGATTTTCTTGAAGTGCCTGAATAATGTCCTGAGCTGCTTTTAAATCATCTTCTAATTTGATATTTTTCAACTTCTCTGCATCATAGTCAGTAAGAGCTCCTTCAAGTTGCTTCATCAGATTTTCCATCTTTACCGATGTCAAGATCTTCCTCAAGCTGTTAGGCTTCTAAAAATAGAGGACCAAGCTTTGATACCAATTGTTAGGGTTCCCATAGATACTTCAGATACTGAGAGGGGGGGGTGAATCAGTATTTGACCGGTAATGAAATTTTCTTAAAACTGAATGTGCAGAATATAAAGTAACAGTATACCGGTATGCAAGAATTAATGCAAATAACAGAATCAAAAGCATCCACATGAAAAGAACACCATAACACAAGATGTTTAACGAGGAAACCCGGTGTGGGAAAAACCTCAGTGGGATTTGTGACCCACAATATTCACTTAATGGCCAATAAGAGAATATTACTTACAATAGGGGCCTGTACATGCAGGAAGGCCAACTGCCTAGAGCTCACTGCTCAATAAGAAGTCACACTGACTTACAATGAGGATTTACACAAATCCAATATTCTGTACTACTTTACAATAGCATCTTCAATGCCAGATTCAGTACCGGTTCTTGCTCTGTTCTTTACATATACCCTTGACCTACAATTCGCATATTAGGTCTGCCTTATAATTTATTTATTGCATTCTATCCATATCCTACAAATGCCTTCAATGATCTTTTTTATATACAAGAGTCATTTTACAATTTGCCAAGTCGGCTTACAATGATAAACAAAATATTACATATCAGAAATCCTGTCGGCCTCTGTGCCGGTATACATATTTCCTTCTATGTCGGTGTACATCTTCTGTGCTGGTGTACATCTTCTGTGTTGGTCCTGGTGTAGATTGATTTCATTGATGCCAGTACACTATTGTGTTTGAGTAAAGCTTTGCCAGTATAATGTCTTGCCGGTGCCATAGGATTGCAAGGTTGCCTGAGTAATGCTTTGCCAGTATAATGTCTTGCCAGTGCCATAGGATTGCAAGGTTGCCATCAATGACAAAACCTTCAATCACACACAATGTCTCATTGGAGTGTCCATATGCCAACACTTACATGGATAGATGTTTTTAGAAGTGGATGTATTCAACAAGGGGAGCATCAAGTTGCAGTATATTGATGCACAATGAGAATTTAGAATTACATGTTTTACTTTCAATTTGACATTGTTGTCAAAGGGGGAGAAGAATTATGTGATTGAGGAGAAGAATTATGTGTCTGATTAGGTGAACCAACGGCAGGCTGAAGACAAACAGAGCATGGTGAATACTTGGTAATGTAAACTAGGATTCCTATTCACCGATCCACAACAGCAATCAAAGGCGTCAATATTTGTATTGCCATCAATGCCAAAGGGGGAGATTGTTGGAATTTTGCATATAGATTGCATTAATGATATGTTGTCGTTGATGTCAATTGAACCAATGTATGGTATTCATGATATTGTTGATGTTATTGTTGTTATTGATTTTATCTTGTAACCGATGTGATGAACTTTGAGGAAGATGTTGTAAACCGGTGTA
Source organism: Cryptomeria japonica (assembly GCF_030272615.1). Classification (NCBI taxonomy): domain Eukaryota; kingdom Viridiplantae; phylum Streptophyta; class Pinopsida; order Cupressales; family Cupressaceae; genus Cryptomeria; species Cryptomeria japonica. The sequence continues at coordinate 857,514,354 of NC_081414.1, read as the reverse complement.
AAGGGTTAAACATTTCTATGTTTTGTAACTATTAAACACTACCAGTTGTTTTTGATAAACCCTAACTGATCAAAGTTTGTTGGTTTAAGATCTAATGATGAGCAGTAATGATGGAGACAGGTGTGATCATTCTATGAGGATAAGTTCAAATTATTTTGGCACGTTTGTTTTCTAGGGAAGGAGCAAAGTGGATTGCATCAAATGCATAGCGCATGATGAGTTACAAAGTTCGATGAAGTGGTGATCATGGAGTGGTAGGAATTTTCTTGTTAAATTGAATAGATTGTTATGATTTCTAATGGTCAAGATTGTACCAACTTGTTTGTAATCTTGATGATGAGAATTAGGTTTGTGTTGTGTTACCAACCTAGTCGATGATGTTGTTTGTAATAGTGTTGGCAAAGTTGGCAAGATTGGCAGAAACTAGTTGAGTGTGAGGTTGCCTAACTGGTGGATGGATTTGTAGTTTGAGTAAAGGAAGATTGAAGATTAAGAAGGATCTGATCAAGTAGATGTAGTGCTATTCAGACAGATCAAGAAAACCTGTTGTTTTCTAACAATTACAATAGAAATTGAAACTCCCTAACAGGGTAAGCTCTGACAAGCTTGGTTACTTCTAAATCCTCTAAAAAGGTGGTTCATTAGTTGGATTCTCAAATCCTCTACCGAGGTTACTCCTAACAGGGTATTGTGCTTTTCATCAAGGCATATTTGTAAATCCCCTAACCGGTTGATTCCTAATAGAATCAGTTCTTAACGAGACTTATTGTAAAAGCTTTAACAGGCTTGGATCCTAACAGGGCGAACTTTGGAAGAGTTCAAATAGCTATCCCTGTGAGTCTCATCTCACTATGGTTTTTACCTATTTAGGTTTTCCATGTATAAATATTTGTATCAAGTGGTGAATGCTTTTTGTGGTTATGATCCTTTTTATTGATTTGATTAACTACTTAACTATTCTAATAAGGCATGATAACTGGAAGTATTTGAATATGTTGACATATGATTAAGCATTTTTTATGTTTACAAGATTGAAGTTGTTTACTGTTAAGTTGGTATAACAGTCAAACCGGTTGATGTTGGTTGATGTTGAGTATTCTTATGAGATATTATCTTGATGAAGCTATTTGTTGATAAGTTTATTTTGAGTTTGGGAGTTTGTATCAGTTTTTCAGTTTACTGATTCACCCCCCCCCCCCCTCTCAGTAATCTACCGGATACTTATTATTTCATCATACCATCAAGAAAAAGCATATTGCCATCAAATATCATTTTCTCAGGGAGAAGGTGGCATTTCAGGAAGTCAAGGTAGAGTATGTCCCTATTGGTGAATAAGTGGCTGATATTTTCACCAAGCCTCTACCAGTAAACACTTTTGAGTATCTGAGACACAAGTTACTAGTGGTATCACCTCCTTCATGCACTTAAATATGTATGAATATATATGGTTCAGTGGGAGTTCATTGTAAAATCCTCTATCTCTTGGACCATATGTTGGACACAGGAGGAGATCAAGTGTTTACAATGCAGTGTCGCCATGCTTAAACTTTTGGGTGTACTGGAATAACAAACTGCAAAAGAAGGAAATTGTTGTAGGAATTCCCAAGAGAATCTAATGATTATGGGAATCTACTTTCCCAATTGATAGAACTCATAGTACAATCACATTTGATTCTTATATGCTGCTGGTTGAGTGGATTGTGGTCAAAGGGAGAGAATAATCAATGGAAAATGAATTAGATGGTAGGATGCCCCGACCCTTTGTCATTGTTGTCAAAGGGGGAGAATGATTAAATGGATTGGATGAAGGAACAGAGTGTGTTGACATCAAAGTATGTTGACATCAATGCCCAAGGGGTAGATTGTTGGCATTATGTTGTCATTGATGTCAACCAATATGGAATAGTCACCGGTAAGTAAGTAGTGGTGACCGGTATGGGTGAAGTAAGTAATGATGTCAACCGGTATGAAGGATGGAGTGTGTAAGTAGACATAAAAGGTATGTTACCGATACACATGAAGTGCAACATCTACCGGTAAAGCAGGACCACCGAAAAGAAATCAAAGAGGCAAAGAAGAACAGAGGGATGTGATCATTGATAGACAAAGAGAAGTATAATGTAATCAATAAATGGATTCAGTGGATGGACCAACATGTTTGATGGAATGCCAAGTTGATCCACTAGCAGAGAAGAGGTCAGCAGGTATGAAGGTCCACTGGTGAAGTTAGGTTATACCGGTGAGGTGTGCTGAACTGATAGTGAGTCTTGGTCTGTGAAGGATGTCAAACCAACTTTGCAGTCTGAGCATAGGTGGATGAAGACAAGCATGATAGGTGGACACTAGGTGGAAAGCACATAGAGGTCGGTGAAGTGTTCATCGACGTGATAGTTGACAAGAAGGTCGACATTAATGAAGAACCCTGGCACACCATTGTTTGAATGTTTCTTTTGGCGAGAACCCTCGCTTGTAAATATGTGAACTTGAGACTGAAGATGATGATATTGGATGTGATTTGAGAGTAAGAAGAGAGGTTGAGAAAGAAGAGAGACTATCTGCCTAAGATTTATTTCATAGAGAGTTAGAGTGTGGAGTTAGCAAGCTGAACTGGTGAGAGATTCTAACTGGCAGAGACAAAGTAATCGGTAAACTGTCATAATCTTAACATTCAAGCATACCAGTAGAGATTGTATGGTTAATAAGGTATCCAAGTGTGATACCGTGTAGGGTGAGGTTCTAAGAAAGAGAAGAGAGGCAGAGAGTAACCGGTAGAATAAGTACTAGTGAAACAGAGGAAGGTGATAACTGGCAGACATCAGTTGATCAGGTGTTGCAGAACTCATTTTAAACTAGGTGCTATCATTGCATTAAAATTGTATTTCATTATATTACACCGAGTTGGTGCTTGGTGCAGGGGTCGATACTGCTTGGGTTGGTGCCCTAAATCATTTATAACTTGTTGTTTCTTTGTGAGGCTGGATTGGAGCAGGAGACTCCAACAACATTTCTCACTGAGTTTTTTCCCCTATAGGGTTTTCCTCATACATTTGGTATTGTGGGTTATGCATTTATGTGTTTGCCTCTTTTGATATTCTCTCATATCTTACCAGTTTGATTGCTTAGTGTTTAGGATGTTAATTGGTACTCAAAGCTTCGTTTAAAGACAAAATATTTTTTATGAACCACTGATTCACCCCCCTCTCAATGGTACATTGTGTTCAATAGTATACTATCGGAGACTGATATTGAAAGTCTTCCTACACCTATTGACAAATTGGAACATTTGGTTTCATCAGTAGGTGAGTAAATGAAAAGCCTTAAAGAAGATGCTATTAAGAATGTGGAAAAGGAATATGAGAAGAGAAGAATTGAATAATTAATGAAGGACATTGATAGAGACGAAGTAGGTCTTACTATGAATTTGGACCTAATAAGAGAAGCATTACAAATCAGAGGTAAAATCCTTTCCACAATTGTTGATTTTTCATTATTTTGTGATGATCTTGATAAGAAGAAGTAGGAAGCTCAGCACGAGCTAAACTTTTTGAGTGAATCATTTAATCCCTTAGATTATTTAGCAATCAATTTTTGTAGATCGATTATTACATTACAGTAGAAGCTTAAAGCATATAAGGTAGAGCATGTGAAAAGGACAACTTCACTGCAAGAGTTACAAACTCTTTTAGTCCCTAAGATTGAAAATTTGTAGAGAGGTTACAAGGAAACACAGGGAATTTTGGCTACACCAGAGGTGAGCACTATTGATGCAATGGAGGAGCTTGCATTCCAGATTAGGACACATACAGAGATCACAAGGACACTTTTGGAGACTTGGCATAATGATTTGAAACTTTTGAAGTCTAATTTTGCAGACGTATTTCTTAAGATAACATTGTAAAAAATGTTGAACTCCTATATTTATATTTGGTAATGAAAATTTTGATATATATTGCATTTATCTTTTCATGTATTTTCTTAACTTTGTCATTGCTGTGAAAGGGGAGTAGTAGTATGATTCAAAATTTTGTAACAAGGGAAGTAGCATATATGTTGTAAATTTTTGTAATAGCATGTAATTGGTAAGGGGGAGTTTTTGAGCTTTGAGTTGAGTCATTTTTGTAATGTGACACTTAGACAAGAAAAATTCCTAAGTGTTGCCATCAATGCCAAAGGGGGAGATTGTTGGCTTGATGATGATGATGATATGTTGTAATAGGTTGATTTATGACTTGTTTTCTATTGTCATTGATGGCAACCATGTTTTTTCAGTCATCTAAGTCATTTAGTCCAAATAGTAAAGCTTAACCAGTAGTGGAGTCAGTTAAACAGTGAACCGGTAAACAAAGACAGTGCTATGTTCAAGTGACCGGTATAGAAGATCGGCGAAGAGTTAAGTGTTGTGGTTTGGAATGAATGTTCATGACATTAGCAAGAGTCTATGACCGGAACCACATTAGAAGATTCGATGGAATGAGTGAGTTATGATGTATTGAGAAGTCAGTCAGGAAGAATAGTTAATTGGTAGAGCAGAGTTACTTAGATCGGTAAACTGGTAGTCTTATTGTTTTATTTTTGAGTTATAATGTGTTTGATCAACATGAGTAAAGTGTATTGAGCAAGATTGACAAGATACATTGAACCTAGGAAATTATTCCAAGGGTTTTTGTCGACTTAGCAGAGTTGTTTATAAAAAGGTGAATATTGTGTGATGATGTATCAAAGAAGAATCTAGAATGAGAATTTGATTGTGTGGTGAAAGGTAAATATCTATATTGATGTCTAGTCAGTGTTGAAGCATAACTAAAGTGCATCTAATCAGGCACATAGGTGTTATATGAATATCAGTTAAACTTGTTGTTCCCTAATAGTTGCAGCAAGATAAAATCCTCTAACAAGGTCACTCCTAATAGGGTGTGGTAGGATCCTAACAGGTCCGAAGGTTTAAATCCTCTAGCCAGGTGACACATTAGCTTGTGTTTCCCATAGCTGGGTAGCTCCTAATAGGGTTGGTCCTAAAAGGCCTTATTGTAATAGCTCTTAATCAGGCTAAGACACTCTTAACCGGGTGTGCTCCTAACAGAGCAGTTGTATAACCTTAACCGATCAGATCTCTATTCTATAAAGAGTTGATCCTCGTGGGTACTAATTCCCACCGTGGTTTTTCCCATTTGAGTTTCCATATGAAAAACATTGTGTTATGTGGTGCATGTTTTATTGGGTGTTCTCTTATGTGGTTATTTTCCTTGCATGCTTGTTAAGTTTCAAGTTGATTAAGGTGGTGATTAGATTTATACTGATTTTGCTTGCACTGATTATAAGTTTATCACATACACATACATATGCATGCATGTGTGTTTATGTGTACATGTACATGTATGTATGCATGCATGTGTATGTGTGTATGGGTGTCTGTATGTGTGTGTGTTTATGGGTGCATGTGTGTGTATGTTTTAGGGTGTAGGGTGTGTGTGTGTGTGTATGAGTGTATGTATGTGTGTGTAGGCTTTAGGGTTTATGGGTGCATGTGTATGTGTGTGTAGGCTTTAGGGTTTATGGGTGCATGTGTATGTGTGTATGGGGGTATATGTTTATGCATACACATACACATACACATACACATACACATCCACATACACATCCACATACTTATGCACATATATGTACATATGCATGCATGTGTGTGTATGTGTACATGTACATGTATGTATGCATGCATGTGTATGTGTGTATGGGTGTATGGGTGTGTGTATGTTTGTGTATATGGGTGCATGTGTGTGTACGGTTTAGAGTGTAGGGTGTGTGTATGTGTGTGTGTGTAGGGTTTAGGGTTTATGGGTGCATGTGTATGTGTGTATGGGTGTGTGTATGTGTGTACACGTATACATAAACATACCAATACATATACATGTACGTATGCATGCTTGTGTGTATGTGTAAATGTGCATGCATGTGTATGTGTGTATGGGTGTGTGTATGCATGTGGGCGTGTGTGTGTAGGGTTTAGGGTTTATGGGTGCATGCATATGTGTGTATGGGTGTGTGTATGTGCGTATGGGCATATGTGTGTATGAGTGTATGTTTAGGGTTTCTAGGGTATGTGTATGGGCGTATGTGCATATGTGTGTATGAGTGTATGTTTAGGGTTTCTAGGGTATGTGTGTATGGGTGTATGTTTAATTTTGGTAAGTTTGATTTCAGTGTGTATGTGTCTATGTTTTTAAATTTTGATAAGTTTAATTTTCCTAATGTTTTAAAACAATAAATAAATTCATTTTTAATTATAAATACAAAAAAAATAAAAAAAAATAAATTAATTAATTTTTTTAATTATAACTACACTAACAAAAAAAATAAAAACATTAAATAAATTAATATTTTAAATTATATCTACAAATAAAAAAAATTAAAACAATAAATAAATTATTTTTTTTAAATTATAACTACAAAACAAAAACAAAAAAACAAAACCTACTTGGCAAGAAGGGGGTTGGAGTTAAGCTCTTCTTGTGTTCGATCGAACTTCCAAGGAACTCACAGTGCAAATGAGGGGCGTTGACCGAATTTTGGCTTTATAAAGACTTTTGTTTGGCCGAACTAAGTTCGGTCGGACATGCCCGAGTTGGGCCCAGGTTTGACACACCTTTGTGCTTTGGCCCTGGACAATTACTAAAGACAAGTATATCATTCGTACAAATGGTCCTTCAACTCCGAATGAGATAAAGGAAGGTGAGTACAATATTAGAGCTAAGGAAACATTGTTGAGTGCTTTGACTGATTCTAAGATGAAATTTTTTATGGAATTGCAGACTACACATGAGATCTAGAAGAAGTTGGAAACTTTGTATGAAGGTGACAGTTATGTGAAGATTGCCAAGTTGCAAAGCCTTAAGGGAAAGTATGAGATGTTGAAGATGGGTGAACATGAGAATGTCACTTAATTCATGTAGAAGGTGAATGAACTTGTGTGTAATATTAGATGTGTCGGTGGGACATTGGAAGAATCAGAGATTGTTGTTAAAGTGCTCAGATCCTTACCTGCATCATACAAACATAAAGTTGTTGCTATTGAGGAGATCTGGATTGTGACTAATGTGAACAAGGATATGTTGATTGGTAAGATTTTAGCCTTTGAGTTAAGTGAGTTTGGAGAGTCTCTTCCTAAGACAAAATCTACATTCAAAGCTACTATTTCCGGAAAGCAAAGATATGATCCTGAAGAAACTTCTTTAAGGAGGATATCTGAATATGAGAAGTATATGAAGGAAATTGAAGAAGAAAAGCGATAACTTGAGGAGATTGAAGCCTTTATTGCCAAGAGATTACCCAAAGGAGTCGGTAAGTATGAAGGAAAAAATCCTCTTAAATATTTTTCTTGCAATAAGATTGGTCATTTTGCCTCAAGGTGTCCAAAAAGAGTTCCCTACAAAAATTTCAACACAGATGTTATTATGTTGTTGATAAAGGAGTGACAGATGATGAATTTGATAAAGGAAATTCAAGTGAAAATGAATGGATATTTATTGCTATCAAGGAAAATGATCCAATACTTACTAATTTTGCTAGGTGCATGAATTTGGAAAGGGCTTTGACTACAAAAGTTGAAGAGAAAGATGAATGGGTGATTGAGAACGGATTATCTCATCATATGACATGTGATAAGAATAAGTTTGTGAGTTTGAAAAAGTATGAATGTGGTATAGTAAGATTTGGTGATGATAAAGCTGGTATAATTCATGGTAGAGGTTCCATTTATCTTGATGGTAAGCACAATACTGATGATGTTTTATATGTAGAAGGTCTAAAGCATAATCTTTTTCAGAATTGGATAGATGGTTGACAAGGGGTGTGATCTTCAATTCAAGAATGGTAAATGTAGAATCTTGGGTATCTCCGGAATTGAGATTGTATTAGGTACAAAGACAAAAGGTAATATCTTTCACTTACATGCTACCGATAAAAGATATTTGATTGCTTAGATTGATGAAATTTGGTTTTGGCATAGAAGGATGTGTCATGCAAATTTTGCTAGCATGGTTAAGATAAGTTCTACTTAGGCAGTGAGAGATCTTCCTAAGTTGATGAAACCTACTAACCCTATATGCAAGGGATGTCAATTAGGGAAGCTAAACAAAGTTACTTTCAAGAGTAAGAATCATTGTTCAAATGGACTATTGGATCTTGTGCATACTAACTTGTGTGGTCCCTCTAGAGTTAGAAGCTTGCAAGGAGATTGGTATTTCATGTTGATGATTTATGATTATTCTAGGATGATGTGGGTTACTTTCTTCAGGGAGAAATCAGAAGCATTACAGAAATTAAAGATTTTCAAAGCTATGGTTGAGACTGAGACAAGTTTGAAGCTAAAGTGACTGAGATCTCACAAAGGTGGTGAATTCATTTCTGGTGAGTTTAATGCATTTTATGAAGAGCATGGGGTAAAGAGATAGTTATCTACTACGAGAACCCCTCAAAAAAATAGAGTCATGGAAAGAAAGAACTAAACTATTCAAGAAGCTGCTAGGACAATGATGATTAAAGGAAATATTCTACATGTTTACTAAAGAGAAGTTGTGAGTATTATTGTTTACACTCTTAACCAGGTGCATATTAAAGGTGATATTGGCAATGTTCTACATTCCACCTTCAGTGGGTGATCCACTTTTAGTGGATGTTCTATTATTTCTCTTACCTAACCTTGCATCTCCTTGAGCCACATGTCATATGATTGTGTGCTCCCCCATTCCCTATAGCCTTGGCTTTATAAACAAGCCCATTTACCTTGTATGTAATCAATCCATCATTTTGTATCTTCATGAGAATATAATTTGTTTTTGTCACATATTATTTCTCTCTTATTCTTGTGCTTTTTATTGGCCTCTAGATCTTGGGTTGCTACAGGCAAATTCTCACATGGTATCAAAGGCATTGGAGCTCCATTGGGTAGTAATTTTGGAGAGATCTTGGCGCATTGTAGATTTAGATATGAGGAGTAGCATCAATTGGAAGCATCCTACGTCAAATCCGACATCGCCATTGAGTTCGGGAGGCCATTTCCATAAGTTTTGACTATATAAATTTTCTTATATTGGGCAATAGTCATTTTTGGGGCATCAATAAATTTGTTTGTCAATTTGGCGATATGGTACAGATTTTTCAAAAAAAAAAAAAATTTATTTTTTTCTACAAAGATTTTTTTTTAAATTCCATATTCTTTTCGCAAATTTTGTTTATTTGTTTGTAAAAGTTTTTATTAAGAAAAAATCAAAAAAATTTATTTTGTGGGGGGGTCTATTGTTCACCCCCCCATTGTACTTTGTGTCAGCTAGTTTGTAGGGCCCATACCTATCATGGCTGCCTGATGTATGGAACTCCATCGGTGCCTCATCTCCCACTATTGGTCATGGCCCGACCACCTCTCTCGAGCTCCTGCTAGAGGCTTCTACTCAGCCTATGTTTCTTTGTTAAACTGCTCGTTGTCGGCCCCTTTGATGTCAACTGACCCTCACCACCAGCTACCACCTCCTCACTACCCAACTCCCACTGGACTCTAGCCCTCGTCAGCCTATATTGTTTCTATCAATAGTGCCTATTAGTGTAGGTTTTTTTTATTTTCCTTATGTTAAAGAGTATTTATTTTTCCTAAACATATTATTTAAGCTTGCTTAGGTTATTAGGAGTGATTAATATGAGGACACGTGGTGAAATACTTTAGCTACATGTGTAACTCTCGACCTCACATGGGTAGTTGAGTTACACACCCTCTTTTGACTTGTTGTGCCACCTCTCTTAACCACTATTGTCATTTCCTAAGTAGGTTATGGGGTAGTTGGGTTTCTCACCCTCTTTTGGTTTTCTCACTCCTTTCCTATCTTCATGTAAGAAGGTTATGCCACATGTTTTGGCATTTAACAATAAGGTAAAACCTCCCACTTTTTATAGGGAGTAGGAGTTAATGCACCCGTTTAATGTATATGATATTATTTTTCTATATAATAAGCATTATACTCTCACCTTCACTACTTCAATGATAGCTTGGTGAAAGTCTTCTCCAAATTCTCTTCTTTGTCTCTATTTTTTTCTCATATCAAATTTATCTTCATTCAACTATTTTTTATCTTAGATCATCTATTTCTTGGAGTTGCATGTGATCTATGACCAACATTAGATTTTGGTCGGTTCTTGCTTCTCATAGAATCTAACATGGTATCAATGTCGTGTTGTATGGTATAGCTCATTATTTTTCTGATTTATTTGAGAGATTTGAGACTATTAGATAGATAATAGTTTCTTCAAAAACCAAGTATTCTCTTATTCTGCATTCTTGTGTGACCTGGAGAATCATAACAAATTAAAATAAAATAAGCTTCTAGATTAATCTGGTTTATTATATACATGTTCCTTTGAGATCTAGGTGATTGTAGCATTTTGGTAATATTGGAGGCTTCTTTAGCATTTCCAGACTGTTCAGAAAGCTTGAGAAAGTCAAAAGTGACTTTTATTTCAACAAAATCAAAGTTTGGATGACACAGTAAAAAAATTAGAGTGAAATCTTTTTACTGGAGTTGTTTTAATATCGGCTTTAGAATTCTAACTTACACTCATTTGCAAGAAAAAATATTTCTGGGTTTTCATCCTATCATTGAATTTTTTGGGGGGTTTTGATGTTGTTCCCAGAAAATTAGTACTTTTTGCATAAATCAAGTTTGAACCCGGCATGAGCCATTTTTCTAGTAGACAAATTCAACTTAAAAATTACACAACTTTTGCCTCAAGTGTTAGATTTTTGCAAACGAGTATTTGACGGAAAGCTGGAAACAAGCACTTTCCATTCACATAAGTTTCATTAAAAAAATTTGCCTTTTTCCATCAGACATTGTAGGTTGAATCAGCTGCATATTTTTTCTTCTATAGGTCATATATTTCACCTCACAACTTTGTTTTTTAAAAACTAATAGTTGTTGGAAAGGTACTGAGAAGTATTACATAGCTATAAGGCTAATTTTTTAGATTTTGCATCAATTTTTTTTGTATTAGAACTTTTTATTTTTGTCCATTGGAGCCTTAAAAGAATTGCAATATGATAAAAGTCCTTGTAAACACACTAATCATAAAGTGCCAACCTTGTAATATTTGTGGGGGTTATTTTTGAGACTAGTGAAAAGGGGGGGTGTCTTGTGTGTCCTTTTTCTTGCACTTTTCTTAATTCTTTGCAATCTTCTTTCTACTATCATAGATGCATCTACAATTCCTCTTTTAACACCATATAATTATTTTGACTGAAAATTTAAGATGATATTATATCTGAAAAGACATGGATATCATCATGTTACTATTGGACTTGAGGTTGAACCCCAGGATGCTGCAAAATAGATTAAATAGTTTGAAATGTGATGAAGCTTTTGGTACTCTATGTATGTCAGTCTCTTCTGACCTTGTTTTTCACATTGAATCTACCACTACACCAAATGCAGTGTTGAGCACTTTGGAAACCTCTTCCGTAAGAAAGATGAGCTAAGAGGTCATCAGTTGGATAATGAACTCATAGGGTTGAGTCCAACCAATTTTGACACTAGACAAGACTTCTTCACTAAACTCAAATCTATAAGATTGTAGTTGAAATAGTGTGGAACTAAGAAAGATGATAAGAAACTCATCTTGAGTATTCTTTATAAGCTTGGTAGTAACTATTTAGTGTTTGTTTTTACATTCTATGCTACAAAATATGCCCTAGGTACCACATTCAAAATGCCTTCTCTATATGAATTTGTTGCAAAACTCACTAGGGAGTAGGACAAATTAGTTCAAATGGGTACAATAAAACCCTCTAAGTCACATGCCTTAGCTATAAATCAAGGCACAAAAGAACAAAAAGGGTCTACTAAGCAAGATAAGAAACAAAATAACCAAGAAGAGAAGAAGAAAGATTAGAAATCTGCTACTTCAAAAGCAGATAATAAGACCTCTTCATCAAAATGCAAACAACCTAAGAAGGATAAAGTCAAGTGTTCTTATTGTAAGACGCCTGGTCAAGATGAACATAAGTGTTTAAAGAAATAAATTGATCACGTTTCTCATATTCTTGAAAAGAATAATATCAAAGTTCCTGATTTAGTCAAACAAAGTTAATCAAAAGGATCTTCAAATGACACAGATAAGAGTAAGGGGAAAAGAAAGGGTATGGCCCCAGTTGTTGTTGCTTCACAATCCAATTCTTGGATAATTGACTCGGGTGCTTTGCACCACATGGCTTCTTCAAAAGATGATTTCACCTCTTTAGAGCCATATTCTATAACTTCCATAATAATGGGTGATGACACTCCTATTGAAGTGCATGAGAGAAGTTTTGTTGATGTGGGTGAATGAACATTTGAGGATGTCCTTTGTGTTCCATATTTATCAACTAATCTCCTATATGTTTATCAGATCACTCACACTGGTTCTGGCAAGTGAGTTGAGTTCACACCAGATACAGTGGTAATAAGTGAAATGCATAATGTGTTTATTGTTGCTATGGGAAAAGAAGATCGTCATTCTAGATAATATCAATTTTCTAACTTTGTTCCAGACTCTCCTTTGGCAATTTTACTCACTCATGCAAATGAGGTGAGTTTTTTGTGGCATCAATGGTTTAGCCACTTGAACTAAATTGTTACTTGCAAAAACTCAGTCAATAGGACATGGTTTTAGGGTTGCCTTCTATTCAATTTTCTAATGGATTTTTCCAAGGATGCATTCTTGGAAAGAATCCTAGGGAGAAATATGATAAAGACAAATCATCATAGATAGCTACACAACTATTGGAGTTGGTACACAGTGACATGGTAGGACCATTTCCACAACCATCTTTCAGTAGGGCCAAATATGTCTTGACATTTATTGATGAGTTTTTCAGATATACATGTGTTTACTTTCTCAAATAAAAGTCTGAGGTATTTGAGAATTTTCTAGATTTCCAAGCTTTTGTAAAGAAACAATTTGAGAAGTTCATCAATATTTTGTATACAAATAATAGGGGTGAATATGTTAACAATCAGTTTGAACAATTTTATGCTTCAAAAGGTATATGTAGCACATAGTTCTATACAATCCTCAGCAAAATGGTGTCGTAGAATTCAAGAGAAGGTCTTTGAAGGAGATGGCCAATTATATGATTCACTCCAAGTCTTTGGCACCTCAATATTGGGAAGAGGCCATCAACTATGCATGTTACATCTATTAGACAGTTCAAATAACCGGAAGATAATTGAGAGGGGGGGGTGAATCAGCTATCACACATTACTGGAAGCATTAGCAATTTAAAACAACAATACCGAAACCCAAAACAATAATACCAGAATACCAGTTAATCCAATTAAGCATAAACAACAATCATAGAATAAAAGTCATCTACACAACACCAAGATTTGTTTGTGGAAACCCCATTAAAGGGAAAAACAATAGTGGGAAGCCTACCCACAGTTAGATAATACTTCTGGATTAACTATTTGAATTTACAATGAAGGGTCTTGCACTTGCAGGAAGGCCAATAGCCTAGAGCACACTGCTCATCACAAAAGGAGCCTCACTGACTACATACAAATCCAAACTACAATCTAGAGAAGTGTTGAACTGCAAAAGATAGCATCTCATATGCCTGAATATAGTTCTGGTTTAAGATCAATACTGGAGGACTAAATCCTCTTACACAAACCCAATTCGATCACCAATGATCGACCAACTCCTCTTCCTGAATGATATTACATTATTCGCACATTACATTCCTTGACTATGACCTCTTACAATAACCATGATGATCTACAATGAGATCTTACATCTTATTTATACAAAGCCTCGACCATAAACAATTAGGTTGGCCACCAGACAATAAACCAATTACATAATTACAAACCATATCGGCCTTAGACCAAAAAAAATAATATCCAACACATAAGACATCCCAAAAATACAACAATAGGTCCTATCCACATGTTACATCAATGTCGGTCCATAACCTAGATCAATTGGGACCAAGTATACGTCCACACACTTTAGCAATGATCCCCAAATGCCAAGTCTCGAACATGATCACCAACAACATCCTGAAACTCCATTAGAAGCTGCACCAACACCAATTATGCAATGCATCAAAGATCTCCATTAAAATCTCTACCGGTGAAACCCTCGCCAGAACCAGAAACCAATCTTCATTGCAAGCAGGATAGCATCCAATCACCAGAACAAAATCAACTAACCAAATATGAGTATAAGAATTATCAACAAGTCAATTCCATCACCGGATTATATCGGAGTCAACCGGATCATGTCAGATCCAAGTTAACCAAAAACTACTCAACCTATCGGGACCAGAAGGGTGTCAATAAAGCATCCAAATAGATAGTGTTAACATCAATGACAAAAAATCAATGCAACACATAATCAGTTCCACCAAATGGCCAACAATCTCTCCCTTTGGCATTGATGGCAACACTAGATGTGAAAACATCTAAGTACCAAGAAATGCCAAATAAGTCTCCCTTGTGGAAGACCCAATAATATCCTGCATATAACTCTGAATATCAATGCCTCTCACCCTTTGAGTAATATCTTTGTAAAGTTTTGAATTTATTTTTCACATCACTATCTCTCCCCCTTTGACATCAATGCCAGAAATCTGACAGAAATATAAAAGCAAAAACATAAGCCTCTGAATCTCAAAGATGACTACTCCCCCTGAGTAGTAGCATCCCACATCAGTGTCAAAATGAATAGTATCTCTGATAATGCATACCAGACTGATGCTAAACTGCATCAATGAAGTCTTTGTCGAAGGGGCAGAAACCCCCAATCTGTCTCTTAGGTACTCAAATGATTCCTTGGATAGAGGTTTAGTGAAAATATCTGCAATCTATTCCTTAGTGTTCACATAAACCAGTTTAACTTCATTTTCTTCCACCTTCTCCTTCAAGAAGTTATACTTGATAGATATGTACTTTGTCTTAGAATGAAATACCAGATTCTTTGATATATCAATAGAAACAGAGTTATCATAGTGAATAACTACTAGTGCATCACAATCCACCTTTGTATCCTTCAACATTTGCTTCATCCATAAAAGTTGTGTACAATTAGTAGCAACAACAATATATTCAACTTCAATAGTAGATAAAGAAGTACATGATTGTTTCTTACTGATCCATGAAACCAACTTCTTTCCAAGAAAGAAAGCTCCACTAGAAGTACTTTTCTGGTCATCAACATCTCCAACCCAATCAGCATCTGTATATGCACATAAAGTAAATTTATCATCCTTAAGATACCACAAACCATATTCTAATGTACCTTGCAAGTATCTAAAAATCCTTTTCACCGTCATCTCATGATTTTCTCTAGGATCACTCTGAAATCTTGAAACAATACAAACATCATTCATAATGTTAGGCCTAGTTTGAGTCAAATAAAGTAGACCTCCAATCATAGATTTGTATCTTGTAGGATTGATCGGTGCAGAAACATCTTTCCTTGTCAATTTCTCACTTGTAACCATAAGTGTACTTACCAGATTAGAATCTCCCATACCAAATTTCTTCAATAATTCCTTAGCATACTTAGTTTGACAAATAAAAATACCTTTGTTGGTCTAAGTAATCTGCAAACCTAAGAAAAAATTCATCTCACCAATCATAGACATCTCAAATTATTTCTCCATGTTCTTAGAAAATTCTATGCATAATTTATCTTCGCCTCCAAAAATAATGTCATCAAAAAATACTTTAACAATTAGTATATCATCATCGGTGATTTTATAATATAAATTAATATCAAGACTGCCCTTAGTAAAACCAAGCTTCAAAAGGTATTTATCCAACCTTGCATACCAAGCTCTAGGTGCTTGTTTCAATCCATATAAAGCTTTCCTTAACCTACAAACCATATCAGTATCATCTGCTAGTGAAAAATCATCAGGTTGCTCAATATAAACTTCCTCATCAAGATCCCCATTCAAGAATGCACATTTAACATCCATCTGATAAACCTTGTAGTTTTTATAAGAAGCATAGGCAAGAAATAATCTTACAGCTTCAATCCTAGCTACCGGTGCAAAAGTTTCTCTATAATCAATTCCTTCCTTTTGAGAATATCCTTTACAAACCAATCTAGCCTTATTCCTTATAACTTTACCATCCTCATTCAATTTATTCCTAAAAACCCATTTAGTTCCAATAACATTTTTATTTTTAGGCTGAGGAACCAAAGTCCATGTGTTATTTTTCTCAATCTGATCTAATTCTTCTTCCATAGATTTTAACCAAAATTCATCTTTGCATGCATCAATTATTGATACAAGTTCAACTTGTGAAATTAAACATACCTCATTAGTTGAAAGTCTTCTTCTTGTTATCACTCCATTATTTTTTATCCCTAATGATTTGATCTTCAGAATGATTCAATCTCACATACCTAGGAGTCTTCTGACTCTTTGTTCCTCTTCCATGTTCTTCAGTTACTATAGAATTCTCTAATGTTTCTGGAGTAACATGTTCAACTCTCTGTTCCCGTAAAGGTGCTACCAGTTCAGATTTAATCATTTCCACTACCAGTTCCTTCTCATAAATTCTTATTTGACTTTTTCTCAGCTCATCTACTTTGACATTATCACTCTCCACTATTTTCTGCAATCTCTTGTTATAACATCTATATTCTTTGCTTTCATTAGAATAACCAAGAAATATGCCTTCATCACTTCTAGGATCAAATTTTCCAATAGTATCATCTCTCCTGATATAACATTTACTACCAAAAATTATGAAATAATTAATTGTAGGTGTATTGCCAAACAATAATTCATAAGGTGTCTTATCGGTTTCTCCTTTTATATGTACTTTGTTGAATGTATAAAATGTTGTACTAACTACTCTCCAGTAGATATGAGGTAGACTAGCTTCCATTAGCATTGTTGTGGTAGAATCCAAGATAGTTTTGTTCTTCCTTTCCACAACTCCGTTCTGCTGAGGTGTTTGGGGAGCAAAAAATTGTCTTCTTATACCATGCTTCTTGCAAAAGTTATTAAACTCACCAGATGTGAGTTCTCCACCATGATCTGACCTCAAACATTTAATCTTCAATCCTGTCTCAGTTTCCAATTTAGCCTTAAAGATTTTAAACTTTTCAAATGCTTCATATTTTTCCCTTAGAAAAGTAACCCACATCATTCTATAATAATCGTCAATGATTAGCATGAATATCTATCACCTTGAAAACTTTTAACTGTAGAATGGCCACATAAATTAGTATGAATAAGATCAAGAAAACATTATATTTATCTTGTATACTCCTAAAAGAGGTTTTGACCTGTTTACTCTTTTGACATTCTTTACATACCGGATTATAGGGCTTCATAATATTAGGTATATCTCTAACAACCTTAGTTGAAATGATCTTCACAATGCAATCAAAATTAACATGACACAGCCTTTTATGCCATAGCCAACTCTCATCAATCTATTTAATCAAACATGTCTTCTCGCCAGAGTTCAAATGAAATATGTTACCTTTTGTCTATGTATCGGTTACAATCTCCAAGCTAGATCTATTAATGATTTTGCATTTTTCATCCTTGAACTGTAATTGAAATCCCTTGTCTACCAATTGTCCTACACTCAAAATATTATTCTTCAAACCTTCAACATAATAAACATTGTCAGCATTGTTCTTACCATCCAATGATATAGTTCATTTTCCTTTGATCATACATGCCTTGTCATCTCCAAATATAACTAGTCCACCATCAATTTCTTGCAAAGACATAAACTTCCCTTTATCTCCAGTCATATGATGTGAACAACCACTATCAATTACCCATTCATCCTTATCCTCAACTTTAGCAGCAAGTGCCTTCTCCTTAGGTACATTCTCTTCCAGTGTCGGATCATCTTCCTTGATAGCCAAGAATACCCATTCTTTCCCATTGTCGAATCCACTAGCAGAATCTTCTATCAGTTCATCATCTGAATCAATAATGCCTTCCTCATCCACTATGTAGCATGATTTGTCTCTATTTTTCTTAAATCTATACTTGTTCTGATATCCAAGGTTAGGCTTAAATGATCTTTGAACTCTTTCTTCAAGTCTTGAATTTCTTTTAGTACATCTAGATGCAAAATGACCAATTATCTTATTACATGCAAAACATTTAAAAGGTTCTTTTCCTTCATACTTACTTCCTACCGGTCCTTTTGGTACTCTTCTAGGAAATAGTGCTTCAAGTTGCTCAAACTCATCATCTTCTCTCTTCATGTCTTCTAATTCTTTTAAATATAAATCTCTCCAATCTTGCTTACTGGTTGTAGATGTAGATGCATGAAAAGAAGGTTCAGTCTTCATAGCTCCAGGAGGTCTAAATTCCTCAAGCTCAAAAGTAGATAGTTTCCCAACCAAAGTATCTTTGTTGACAAATGTATTAGCCATTTTTTGTAACTCATTAATAGCAGTAGCCTTCATTTTGTAAGCTGGTGGTAGGGCTCTCGGGACTTTAGAAACAATTTCATATTCGTTCAGAGTTCCACCACAACATTGAATTCCCATAACAATCTCATTTACCCTTTCCATGAATGTAGTAATCCTTTCATCTTCTTCCATCTTTGAATTTTCATATCTCATCTCGTAACCATCAAGTTTTGCAATCTTCACTATAGGGTTACCTTCATTAAGAGTCTGCAACTTGTCCTATATAGCCTTTCTAGATGATTTGTTGGTTAATCTCATTATTTGTTGATAAAAAAGTGCACACAAGAGGGCTTCTCTTTCTCTACAATCATTCTCAAGCTCCTTGTCCAGGTTTGCCAGAGGAGGATTTCCAGATCCCAGATTATAGGGTGTGACACCATTCTATGTGATTTCCCAAATCTCCTTGCCAAGACATCTCAAATGAGTCTCCATCTGAATCTTCCATATTGTATAGTTTGTTCCTTCAAGCCTCGGTATATCCCTTTGAAAGATAGCTCCAGAAGAACTAGATGAACTTGAATTGTTAGTCACCATAGGATCCTCCTCAAGCGGTTAAGCTTTCTATAGAGAGGACCAAAGCTCTAATACCAATTGTTAGACAGTTCAGATAACTGAAAGACAACTAAGAGGGGGGGATCAATCAGTTGTCACAGATTACCAAAAGCATTAGAAATTTAAAACAACAATATTGGAACCCAAAACAATAATACCGGAATAGCAGTTAATCCAATTAACCATAAACAATAATCATAGAATAAAAGTCATCCACACAACACCAAGATTTATATGTGGAAACCCCAGTAAAGGGAAAAACAACAATGGGAAGCCTACCCACGGTCAGATAATACTTTTGGATTAAGTATGTGAATTTACAATGAAGGGGCTTGCACTTGCAAGAAGGCCAATAGCCTAGAGCACACTGCTCATCACAAAAGGAGCCTCACTGACTACATACAAATCCAGACTACAATCTGGAGAAGTGTTGAACTGCAAAAGATAGCATCTCCTATGCCTGAATATAGTTCTGGTTTAAGCTCAATACTGGAGGACTAAATCCTCTTGCACAAACCCAATTTGATCACCAATGATCGACCAACTCCTCTTCCTAAATGATATTACATTATTCACACATTACCTTCCTTGACCATGACCTCTTACAATAACCATGATGATATACAATAAGATCTTACATCTTATTTATACAAACCCTCAACCATAAACAATCAAGTCGGCCACTAGACAATAAACCAATTACATAATTACAAACCATGTTGGCCTTAGACCAAAACAAATAATATCCAACACATAAGACATCCTGAAAATACAACAATAGGTCCTATCCACACATTACATCAATGTCGGTCCATAACCTAGATCAACCGGGACCAAGTATATGTCCACATGCTTCGACAATGATCTCCAAACGCCAAGTCTCAAACATGATCACCAATAACATCCTAAAACTCCATCAAAAGCTACACCAACACCAATTATGCAATTTATCAAAGATCTCCACTAAAAGCTTTACTGGTGAAACCCTCGTCGAAACCAGAAACCAATCTTCATTGCAAGCAGGATAGCATCCAATCACCAGACCAAAATCAACTGACCAAATATGAATATAAGCATTATGAACAAGTCAATTCCATCACCAGATTATACCAGAGTTAACTCGATCATGCCGGATCCAAGTTAACCAAAAACTACTCAGCCTACCGGGACCAGAAGGGTGTCGGTAAAGCATCCAAATGACTAGTGTTGACATCAATGACAAAACATCAATGGAACACATAATCAATTCCACCAAATGGACAACAACATCTAGAACCAAGTTTCTCACAAAGTTGTGAAGGGGGTAACTCCTTTTCAAGCTTGAACTGGTCAAAAACCTACAACTAAGCACTTCAGAGTATTTGGTTCTCTTGCGTGGGCCCACATTCTAGTAGAGAAATTCAAGGCTATGGATCCATAGAGAAAGCCTTGTAAATTTGTTGGACATCTAGATAATGCCAAAGGGTGTAGAGTTCTCCATCCCAGTACTTATGATTTGTTCATTGAGAGGAGTGTTTGTTTTCAAGAGAGTTCTTACATTTCTTCTCATACCACTTCTCCATCCACTATCACATTGGAGACATTGCATCATGATGATAGTTTCTTAGAGATATTGATCCTCCTAATCTTGATGAGGACTCTTCTTCCTCCACTTCAAATGGCAATAGTGATTATGAGGATCACATTCCTCTCACAGTCATCATTTAGAGGTTGATGATTCTCCCCAGACTCTCCAACCTTATTGCCTCTTTGGGCTTGACAAAAATTTGAGTCACTAGGAGATTGGATTGGTGGTCCATCATATACTAGAAGAACAAGGTAAAAATTTCAGTAGCCTCCACATCTCTTCATTGCTTCAGCTTTTGATCCACGGTCTTTTTGAGAAGATTAAAGTGTTTGGGATGTTGCAATGCAAGAAGAGTTAAATTCCTTGGAAAGAAATCACACATGGGATGTAGTCCCTCTTCCTAGCTAAGGGAAGGAAACTTGTTCAATGCAAGTGGATCTATCGAACAAAATTTGCAACAAATGGGTTGATTGATAAGTATAAGGCTTGTGTGGTAGTAAAAGGATTTTCCCATGATCTAGGGGTTGATTACTTTGAGTTTTTTTCTCTAGTTGCTAAAATGAATTCCATTCAACTTGTCATTTCTATAGTTTCAGCCTATCATTAGGAATTTCATCAAATGGATGTGAAGAGTGCATTTCTTCATGGTGACCTTCAAGAGGAAATTTAAATGGAGAAACCATAGGGGTTTGTTTAGGATCCTTCACTTGTATGCTGACTTTGAAAGTCTCTTTATGGCCTCAAATAGGCTCCTTGAGCTTGGTATGCCAATATGGACTCATTCCTTCTAACAGTTGGTTTCACTTGATGCCATTCTGATCCAAACATTTTTATTGTGCAGTAGGATGAAACTCTCACATTTCTAGTTCTCTATGGTGATGACTTG
This sequence comes from Cryptomeria japonica, assembly GCF_030272615.1. Taxonomy (NCBI): domain Eukaryota; kingdom Viridiplantae; phylum Streptophyta; class Pinopsida; order Cupressales; family Cupressaceae; genus Cryptomeria; species Cryptomeria japonica. Next base: position 857,492,866 of record NC_081414.1, on the reverse strand, counting down.
TTGATCACAGGGAGTCACTCATCCACCATCAAGGCAATAAAAATTTCTCTACATGATAGATTTTTGATGTCAGATTTGGATTACATCTGGTAGATCATGAACTGATATAATAGCATTTCCTCATGCCTTTCGGTTAAGCACAAAACACTTAATCTGTTATGTCACACTTCTTTGCACTACTACTTCTGAAAGATCAAAGTATTATTCACACACACATATACACCTCACATGATCATTACACTTTTTATACATATCATCAACCTATCTTTCAAGGTCATTTGAACACACACCAAAAATTACAAAGATATAACCATACACACTACAATAATACATGTAGACCAAAACAATGTTGGCTAAGACATAATATGGACCTAAATCACCACCTCGAATATGAAACACCTCCAAGAATTATGCCTCGAACATACTCTACACTCTACAATCAACATGTTGGCCAAGAACATGAAGAGCACCACTAGACAAGGAAAAACATCAATAACAGGCTTGTTGATCAATGTGGACCACCAACACAAATAGGAAATGATCTAGAAACATCCACAAGCAACGTGAATTACCACAACAACAACCACACCAACTCAAAATACTAGAATCACCATAATCTCAATACTAGAGCACAAGAACACTCACTAGACTAACTAACAAACTGAGAGATTCACTTGTGGACCTCCAAATCATGAACCATCTGAATTGAGCAATGCAGAGAAAAATCTAGAATATTGATCAACATGGAACAAATGAAAAAAAACCGCAATAATAGATCTCATAACTCGATCAAATCATAATGCAGACCTCTGAAACCATAGTTGAATCAACTAGAGATACTTATCACAAAACCCTTTAATCTGCAGCAACTCATCTGCAACACACTGGCCAAACTAGATCACTTAATCTGACTGCAACACTAGAAGACACGGACGAATATGTTGATGTCAATGACAACACATCACTCAACCAATCCAAACACACATTAGCACAACAATTGCAACATACATCCAATAGGAGTTGTGGATATTGACTTGGCGAGATATACAGATTCAGATTGGCAAGTCATTCTCAAGATCGCAAGTCCACTTCAAGGTATTACTTCTCACTAGGTTCTGGTCAAGTTTGTTGGTCAAGCAAGAAGCAATCTGCAATTTATTTTTCATCAGCATAGGCTAAGTATCGAGGGGAAATCAATGCCACCACTGAGACTAGGCTTAAAAATATTCTCACTAATTTTGGTATTCCAATAAAAAAGGCTACCATCATCTTTTGTGATAATTAGAGTGTTATACAAATCTCAAGAAATCCAGTTCATCATCAGAGGACGAAACACATTGAGATACAAAGCACTACTTAAGGGCACTAATTCAAGAAGGCATCATTGATCTTAAGTACTATTCTACATCAGAGTAGACTATGGACATCTTCACCAAACCCTTCACCAAAAGAAAGTTCCTTTATTTGAGATCTTTGCTTGGGATATTGCTACAGGTTTCTACTTTAGGAGGGGCTTCTTAGTCCTTCATTCTTTCTCTCTCTATTTAGGGGAGGGGGGGCCTATTTTTCTTATGGGGGGGTTTCTTCTTCTGGGGGGATATCTATGTACATGGGTACCTAACATGGCCTCATTTGTTGGGACCCATCTTTTCACCCACCTAAGCTACACTTAAGGGGGGTGTTAGTGTAGGTTTTTTATTTTCCTTATGTTAGGGGGTATTTATTTTTCCTACACATATTATTTAAGCTTGCTTAGGTTATTAAAAGTGGTTAATATGAGGACACAAGTTGAAATACTTCATCTACATGTGTAACTCTCCACCTCACATGGGTAGTTGAGTTACACACCCTCTTTTGACTTGGTGTGCCACCTCTCATAACCACTATTTCATTAATTCCTAAGTGGGTTATGGGGTAGTCAGAGTTTTACCCTCTTTTGGCTTTATGTGCCAACTTTGTCAACTCCTTTCTTGTCTTCATGTAAGGAGGTTATGTCGCATGCTCTGAAATTTATCAAGAAGGTAAAACCTCCCACTTTTTATAGGGAACAAGAGTTAATGCACCCCTTGGATGCATATGTTGTTATTTTTCTATATTATAAGCACCATTCTCTCACTATCACTAGTTCAGTGATAGCTCGATGAGAGTCTTCTCCAAATTCTCTTCTTTGTCTCTATTTTTCTCCATATCAGATTTATCTCCATTCAACTATTTTGATCTTCGACCATATGTTGCTTGGAGTTGCATGTAATCTACACCCAATAGCAGATTTTGGCTCGGTTCTGGCTTCTTACAAAATCTAACAGTGCCTAATTGCCTAGGGCCGCCTCCACCTCTACACCTCTCAGGCCACCCTGATGCCATTGCCCCCTGGAACCACCTCTCCAACAATTTATTCTCTATGGGTTACATTTGTCGCCACATGGCTATTTATCATTTACTTAGAATGTCACTATTGCCAACACAACACAACATGTGGTGATCACTGATTTGTCCTAGCAGCGCCACCTAACCTTTTTTCATTCGCTTGTGGTACCACATGGCACAATGCAACTAGTTCACACAATGTCGCCTGACCTTTTTTTATTTGCTCGTGGTGCCATGTGGTGCAATGCAACTAGTCCACGTGGTGCCTAGTCAGCTAACTTCGTATTGCCATGCAACTGCCAAATCATCCGGCCAAATAATTGCCCATACTTGCACATGTTGAACATTCGTACACACAGTCAGCACACAAGTTAGCCTTCCATAAACAAAAACATCAACACCATGTCATTAGCTTGTATGGGCATGTAGACACCCAGTCAACATTTTGTACGATGCCACATCGGATCTATACTACATAGTCAGTGACACATTTCACATAATCATACTGCCATATCAGTAGTCCATACAGTACATATTGCCACACAAGCAGGGAGGATTTTCTACAACGGTCATATGATCGTCAAATTTAATATCATGAAATGATGACATCAACACTACATAAGCATACTTTTTGAAAAAAAATGACCCTTCACCCTTTGAGTTTTCCTTTTTGTAGTCAAACTTCAGAGGCTCGGTGCATTTTTTTTATTTGGGGTTAATTTTTCATGCTCTCCACAGTGGTGTGATTAGTTTCTAATTTTGATGGATAGATTTTTAGAATTTTTAATTTTTCACAACTATACTTGTCCAATCCTCAATTTTGCAACTTCTCAAGCTCTGCTTAGGCTCATACAACCTCCTGTTTAAGTGTCATTTTTTAAAGTACGTAGTTTTTTATCTACTTTCACATGGTACTATCAGTTTTTCTTCATTTTGAATAGAAATTATACTTTCAAAATTTGGTCTTTTTTGGCATATTTGGTACTTGTAATTTGCTTTGATCTCGGTTTAGATTTTGTGCATTATTGGTTTGAGTCTTCTATATAGCCTATTTGAGGTAGTTGTAATCTTGAAATTAGAAGCCCACTCTGCCCTTGTTTGCAAGTGGCCCATTATACATGCACTAAGTATAAAGTGTCAAATCCTCATAGGGGAGGAGGGGGGCATTCTTTGACTATGTGAATCGGGTGGGGTGTCTTGTGTGATTGTGTGCTCTCATTTCCATGTGGCCTTACCTTTATAAGAGGGTTCATCTTCATTGTATGGTTTATCCAGTTGATCATTTTTTTGCATCTTGATGAGAATACAATTTGTTCTTATCAATCTTTGTCTCTCTTTTGTTGCGCTATTCATTGCACTCTAGATCTTGTTTATTATTGGTGAATTCTTACATGGTATCAGAGCCTATAGGGTGTCATGGATAGTTATTTTAAGAGAAATTTGATATAACTTCAGGTTTTGTATTTTGGAGCTTTCTATTGCAAGCTAATATTGGAGCTTCTTGGGTCAAATCTAACGTTACCATTGGATTGAGGATGTTTGAGAAAGTGAGAATCGCCTTTTGTTTATCCAAATCTCACACCAAAGGCCAAATATAGAGCCATTTGTAGTTGGAGGATGGTGACTTGTCCCAGGAGCGATCTGCAATTTTGGAGCACTTTGGGTTACATCTGACATCACCATGGTGTTCAGAATGCCTAAAAACCCCATGATCATCTAGCCATTTGTCCAAATTGGCCTCTATCACTCAAAGCTGAAAAAATTCCCCTTTCTTGTTGTTGTACGGACATGATATATATATATATATATATAATTTTTTGCTTTTATATTTCAGTTTTAAGTTTTAAAAAATTGTTTTTATTAAAAAACAAAATGGGGCATTTTTTAAAGTTTGCATTTTTTAAAGTTTTTGTTTTAATTTTTTTGGGGGAGGGGGGTTTCAAGCCCCATAAGCCACCTACGTGGTGATGTAAGGACCTGCAACCTCGCAGTGTACCTATGGGTAACTGCATGTTGTCCTGCGGTCTCGCAAAGTATCTGCAGGTACACCTATGGCCCACAGGGCTCTGTGTTTTTTTTAATGTTTTTTAAATTTAAAAATAATTTTTAATTAATTTTTTTTTAAATCTTTTTTTAAGGTTTTTTAAAATAAAAACTTTTTTAACTTGTTTTTTTATTAAGTTTTTTTAATAAAAACTTTGTTTTAATAAATTTCTTATTAAATGTTAAATGTTTAATAATAATAAAAAATGTTTTTCTTTATTGTTATTTAATAAAAAAAAAATTGTTAAATCAAAAATTTAAAAAAAAATGTGTTTTTTTTTACTTTTTTTAATGAAGTGTTTTTTTCAACAAATAAAAAAAATTGCATTTTCTTATATATCTTCTAATAATGTTTTTATTGAGATTTTTTTTAAAGTATTTTAAAAAGAAAATTTTCATTAAATAAGAAAAATTGGAAACAAAATTTTTCTTGTCTACCATACCTGTCTTGCAACATTCTCCAATCGACGGCCAAGGGGGGGTCAATTCACTCCTAGATTTTCCTTGACGACATTCCAATTAGAGGCACCTTCATCTGCAATCTTCTATCGGGCATCTTTGTTGTGGCATCATATTCATGTTTATAGATTTGCATCATCATTTTGTATTCTCTTGCATCAGCTATGGTGTACTCACACTAATATAAAGTGTCATTCTTCTTTGTAACTTGTCATTGATGACATATTTGATGTAATCCTCCTGTACTCCATAAATTAGGAAATATATTGTAAGACTTAGTGCATGGCTCCAATTGGGGCTTAGATTATACAATTTTGCATGGCTCTAGTGAGACTTAGATTGTACCAATCTACTATTTGATGAGTATCCAGATGATTCTCAAGCAGGTTCTCCATGCCTAATCTTCATTTTGTTGCAGTGAGTGATTCATCAACCATTCTTCATCAACATTGGTACCTAGTTTTGTCACACTTTTACATTCTTGGTGCAACATTGGCTCTATTTCTTCCTAATGGGGATGAACATTGATCATCATCATTGGACCATCTTTGTAAGAGATTCTACATTGAGGGGGAATTCTTGGTCCCTCTTCTTCTCTCTTATGGGGGGGAATTTTTCCTCACACTAGTGAGGTGTTGTTCTTCTCATTGAGAACATTGTGCGCTTTCATCTCTCTTTTAGGGAGAATTTTTTTCCCATTGGGCTTTTCTCTCTTTCTCTGTTTGTGAGAGATTGCATTACACTTGTACATGGGTAGCTAACATGGCCTAGTAGTTAGGACTCATCTTGCATCGTTAGCTTGAGTAGATACATTCTTGTAAGTTGCACTTAAGGGGGGGTGTTGCTATAAATTATGTCTCATAATTACACTTTACTTAAGTTGACTTAGGATAATGCATTCATTGCAGTTTGCATATGAGACACTTAGGTAATTGCACATCAGAAATTCTACGTTTTGTGGTGTTATCTTGTTATCACATTTTACCTTTGTTGGTGTAATATCGCCAAAATGTAATGGTGGGTGAAAAATGTTGAATGAGAGATCAAGAGGAAAGCTACACTTTCCCTCCAAGGAGAGATGAGATTTCCCTTCAAACACTTTTCACGCATTACATTGGAAGAGAGGGGGGGAAAATACATTAGATTCAACCTCCAAAGAAGAAGATAGAATTCTGAATGGAATAAGAATGATAAGTTAATCCCCTCTTCTACTTGAAATTGAAAGGAATTGATTGAATCATGTATTAAGACTAAGTGAAAAAGAGATGAAGAATTGATAATAACTCAAGATTAGAGTGTGGGATGAAGTTGTGCACCTGGATTTGGCAGTAATATGTTGAGATGAAGCTGCCCTACAAATTTGAGGAAAAGTTGCACAGACCGTGGCAAAAGTGTACACAGTCCTCCCAAAAATCCGCAAAACGAAAAGGGTTTTTCTACCTCTACAAATGGAGTCCAAACCTGAAAGTACAGATGTGCACCTGCAACCTACACACAGAAAAGAGAGGAAAATGGATTGGGATTGGGAGTTTTCCTTCAGGTCAAACCCCAGTTTTGGAATTAACCAAGTAATGAAAGAAAGTACTTGCAAGTAAATGTAACTGAAAGACTATAATGTAAATCACCTCAAGGGAGGTTGTAGATAGAATGTAGGTATATTTGCTTATGTGGAATTGAATGTTGGAATGAATCTCCTTTTCAATGGTTGAATCCTTGTCTTGAATGCAACACCTAGCCTTGAAGGGAGACTTGAGAATGCTCAATGCTGGAAAGGAATGCTTGAATGCTCTTGAATGCTTGATCTCATGTAAACTTCCCACTCATCCCAACTTTTTCCAAATTATCCAAATAAGAGGGTAAATGCAACTTTTATACTTGTCAATTAGGGTTAATGAAACTCATTTTCGTCACAGGCTGACATCGGGGAAGTTTTTCCGCTCAGTGCACAACCTTCAATGCAAACTTAGGAAGGGTTCTACCCCAAAATAGGGCAGGGATAGAGGCACCCTATCCTAGCAGGGACAAGGGTGCCATGCCCTTGTCCTACCCTTTTCTCCAGGGAAGAGTGCAAACAGGGTGGTGTGAAGGGCAAGGGAGAAGCAATTTTCTAGGGTTGAGCAGTCTCTGGTCTCCGATCAGGCTAGGGGATTCGATCTCACTTGCATGAGGACCCTAATGTGGTCAAAAATTTCTAGGGTCACAATTTTATGACACTACAATTGGGTGATCCGCCTTTAGTTGAATCTTCTATTATTTAACCTACCTACCCTTGTATCTCATTTAGCCACATGTCATGATAGTGTGCTCTCTCATTCCCTATAGCCTTATCCTTATAAGTAGGCTCATTTACATTGTATGTAATCAATCCATAATTTTGCATTTTGATGAGAATACAGTTTGTTCTTGTCACATATTATTTCTCTCTTATTCTTGTGCTTTTCACTGGCCTCTAGATCTTGGGTTGCTATAGGCAAATTCTCACAATTATGATACAAGTATTGTACAACTATAACACAAATATTTGATACATCAATGCTGTTAACTTATCAGTTTAACATAAAATATCTTTTTGATAGATTTTTTTATTGTCATAAGGGTTTATGTTATGTTGAAGAAATAAATATTCACACTTGGAGCTAACAATTACAAGCAAAATCTTACAAAAGATAACTAAATTTGGGATGTAATGAGGTTTTCCATAACCCATTTCAGATTATTTCCCCCTTTTGTTTAGATTTTGGTTGACCATGTGTAATTGAATGTATCTTTCTTGTTTTGATACTACCTAGGGGCATGTTGTGCAAAATTTCTTAGTTTATTTTAAACTTTGGATCTTGTAGAACATTGAAGTATTAGAAATTTTATACTATTATTTTATTTTTGTGGTACCTATCTCCTTTATGTAGTGACTTATGGAGAGTTCCTAGATTGTTTTTGTATCATGAATTCTCACCAAAAATCATACACCTTCAGAGAAGTTAATTCATGTTCTTATTGCATCCATGCATCTAGTATGTCATCATTGTTCACACTATTTTTAACACTATCCAACTCAATCTCTCAATCATCATTTGGATCTTTTTCTTTCAATTTAGAAAATTAATATAGTATATGAGCTTGTCATCTTCTTCTATATCTTCAAAAATTTCTTCCACACAGGTTGTTCTTATTCATCACCTAGAGGGATGTGTACCACCCTATTGGAATTCATGAATGAAATCTCCTCTTTCCTTAAATCAATAATGCCATTTGCATTTATAAAACAATTTAGACCCAGTAGTTCCCTTAACTTACTAAACAACTCTTTCATTTATAAACTTCAAAATCTACAATTTATTTCAAAAGTGAGAAATCGATATTCATGTTCTCTCCTTCTTGATGTCTGCAGTCTAGGTCCATCTACTAGACTGATATTAAATGTAGTTTTTACAAATTTAGGTCTTCCTACTCACTTCCAAGTAGTTGTTGGTATGATGTATATGTATTTTCCTGTATTCACCATGACATTTTTTATCTTCTAAATATTCATGTCTATAGTTATTAGTAGTGGTCCATTCTTCTGGTCTTGGTTTTCAATTATTCTACAAACTTGTAGTTGCTTGGGTGACTATTTATTCCAATATTTTCCTAATTGCTTCAATTTTACTAGAAAGTCCTTTTTTATGCTAAGGAAGCTAATTTATTTAGCATGAGTTACAAACAAGCTATCTCTTCATTTTTCTATTGTATTATGGTTTGCTTGGCCTTGTCAACCACTGAATCATGTTGCTTCTTAGTAGTTATAATCATATTCCTCCAATACTAATTCTTCCCTCAATTTAGTGTTTACTTTTTTCGTATTTATGTTAGTATTAATCCCTTGGTGAGTGAGTACCATAGCTTTATTTTTTCTACTATTTTATTTTTTATTTTTATATCGTTTTATCTCTGGTTGGTATTCTTCTCCAAAATAGTATTCATTAGATATGTTTCATGACTATATGTCATCTCACAAACATCCTCTAGCTCCTTGTGAAGGGACTCTCCTAGTCACCCTTGCTCCCATATTAGGCCCTTAAAGTTTGAATCGGTTTTCGATTGTTACAAGGAATTTTGAAAATAATGGCGTGTCCCTCTCACAATCATAAATATTGTAATTTTAGTACCATAGAATACACACCTTTTTTCTTTTGGAATTAGTACTCTATGGCATACTAACCAATCTTTCCACATTTTTAGTAGGTGGGATAACATCTCCTTCAATTGCCCCTTCCATGTCCTCTACTTCCTATATAGTTAAAATTTTGATTTTCCTGCTAAAATTTTTATGGAGGGGTGTTTTGTAGTGTATTGGCATTCCTATTATTCCTCCAAGGGGGATATCAATGCCTTGCATTATTTATATACAAGGTTTTCTCTACAAGTCCCTTGACATAGGTCATGTTCCTATCTACGTTCAAATCACATCGGTGATGCAATGGACATCTAGGATCTATATGATTTTCTACATTTATGTTTTGGAAGTCTTGGGATGAACATTGTTATATCTCATGGTTGTTCCACTCTCTACACACTTCGTAGTATTCTGAGTTTAGCTTTGGCAATATTTTTTAGAGTTCTACTTTGATTGTGGTTGACTTCTTCTCCTCGTGTGCTTTTAAGAAGTCATTTCAAATATATTCTTTTATTGACTCTCATTTTACTTACACTCTTTATTGATACCTCTAGAGTGTCAAAGTTTAATAGGAAATCCTTCTTCACTTCTTTCTAATCTTTGTCATGAACTAGGATATATTTTCTTGTACCAATCTAAGGTGTCTTTCCTCAAGTATGCCACATTGTCTAGCAATTTTAATTTTATATATCTTCTCCAATATCCTTCCATTATCAAAGTGACTCCAAGATTATTATACTCTACAAATTTTATAATATCCTTTTAAATTAATAGTAGCTTCATTGATGGATCCATTTTAGGCTTCCCCTTATCTAGTTTATGCTTGTGGACTAGCAAAGTATCTGTCTTCTTCTTTCTAGCATAGGGAATGGGTCCTGGTCTGGTGGTTGTGATTATTCATAATATCTCTTCATTTTTAGTGAAGTTTTTTAATTTATTAATGAAATTTCATTATTTATTGTCAATAACTCTTTCTCTAAGTGAAACATTACATTACTTTCTTTCTTTTTTTAATAAGTGTATGGTAAACTTTTCAATGGGACTGTTGACGTTGGAATGATGTGCCTTCTAATTCCACCTAATTTTTTTAACCCAAATCTATGAATCAGTGAGGTCACAAATGAGGGACCTCATCGAGGCATTTATCAAAGTTGAGTATCAAACCTATGAGCACATTGGATTAGCAAAGTCACAAGCATGTGATCACAAAGGCTCAACAGAGGTTTGAACCTTGGTGGCCACAATAACAACACCACCACTTAACCAACACACTATGGGAAGACCCCAAACATGACACATTTTCTTGTTCTATCTCTTCCCTTTTTAATTTATTTACACTTTTTTAACCAATTGCTCTTGTAAAGTGGAAAACAAATTTGGTTCTAGGGTTTTCACCCAAGGAATGAAAACTGCTAGTTTTTTTTTGCACTTAGGGACTTTACATTCAAAAGAGGATGGACAATTCACTAGATCCAATAAAAAATCAAATAAAGACTAAATTCTAAGTGAATTTGGATTGAAGGGGATTTCCTCTTTTGTAAGTTGAAATGCTGAAATTAGGAAAAATGTTGAAAAATGAAGGTAAAAGCATGAAAATAGTAAGCAACGGACATAGGATTTTTGCAAGCACCTAGAATTGAGTAATGTAAAATCAATTGGAACTACTCCTCGAAACTTCTCAAAAAATGTCGGGACCATGGCACATCACATCAATCCTCCAAACTTGTCACATGCCAAAGGAGAATGATTCATCTCTTTGAATAAAGCTTAATCTAAAGAGTACAACTTCGTACTTGTTCCCTGCACATAGAAAGAAAGGGAAATGTATTGAGAATATGGATTTTCCTTTGGTCAAACCTTGATTTTGGAATTGACCATAAAATTGAGAGACATTTAATTAAAATGATTGAAAGGAAAGAATCTCTTTTTCAGGGAGATAATGAATTGTGACTAAAAATTGAATATGATACCTCCTTGTGAAGTTTTTCTTGCCTCCACATGGAATTAGGGTTTATGAAGTCTTCAACAAAATAGGATTAATAATGTCTCCTTCAATGCTTGAAACTTGACTCTACTTTTTCTCCTAGGTTGAAAGAAGATTGATTGATGTTCAAATGCTCTTGAATGTTTGAATGCTTGAATGTAGGTCTTCTCTTCATTAGATTTTGTGAGAAGTGAGAATCGAGCCAGGATCTGATGACAGTCGTAGATCACATGCAAATCCCCAAGAAATAGATGATCGAAGATCAAAATAGCTAAATGAAGATAATTCTAATATGAGAGAAAAAATAGAGACAGAAGAGAATTTTGGAGAAGACTCTCACTGAGCTATCACTTAACTTGTGAAGGTGAGAGTATAGTGCTTATTATATAGAAAAATAATAGCATATACATCTACGGGGTGCATTAAATCCTATTCCCCATAAAAAGTGGGAGGTTTTACCTTCTTGGTAAATGCCAAAATATGTGGCATAACCTCCTTACATGAAGACAGGAAAGGAGTTGAGAAAGTTAACACATAAGGCAAAAAAAGGGTGAGAAACCCAACTACCCCATAACCCACTTAGGAAATGACAAAATAGTGGTTATGAGAGGTGGCACAACAAGCCAAAAGTGGGTGTGTAACTCAACTACCCATGTGAGGTGGAGAGTTACACATGTAGCTGATGTATTTTTCCACATGTCCTCATATTAACCACTAATATGTGTAGGAAAAATAAATACTCCCTAACATAAGGAAAATAAAAAAACCTACACTAAAGCCCCCCCTTAAGCATAGCTTAGGTGGGTGAAAAGATGGGTCTCGATAAATGAGGCCAGGTACCCATGTACATAGATATCCCCCCCCAAAAGAAGCCCCCCATAAGAGGAATAGCTCCCCCTAAATAGAGAGAGAAAGAATGAAGGACTAAGAACCCCCTCTTGAAGTAGACACTTGTCGCATCCCAAGAAAAGATCACAAATGAAGGAACTTTCTTTCGGTGAAGGGTTTGGTGAAGATATTCCACCAAGTCAATATCCTCTCCTACTGCATATTAAATTCCATAATTGTGAGTAACTTGAATGTAGTGAAGAATCCCCTTAGCTTCTTTCCAATGCAACTCATGTGGCTCCTGCATGAATCTAGAGACCATGCCCACATCATATGAAATATCGAGTCTCGTATGAGTCAAGTAGATGAGGCTCCCAACAAGTTGTCGGTATAAAGTGCCATCAAGTATGGGTAAAGAGAACTTAGCCTCAAGTTTGACCCCTGACAAAAATGGAGTATGTGCAGGCTTACAATCAACCATGCAAAATTTGGAGAGCATATCAAGTGCATAGTTGGGTTGTCCAAGGAAGATACCTGAAGATGACTGGGTAATCTCAATCCCCAAGAAGTAATGTAAAAGACCCAAGTTTGACATCAAAAATATATTATGTAGAGAATTTTTAACTGCCTTGATGGTGGATGAGTGACTCCCCATGATCAACAAGTCATCAACATAGAGAACTAGAAGTGTGAGAGTTTCATCCTGTTGTAGAATGTAGATGTTTGGATCAGAATGGCCCTGAGTGAAACCAACTATCAGAAGGAATAAGTCCATCTTGGCATACCAAGATTGAGGAGCCTTTTTGAGTCCATAGAGATACTTTCTAAGTCGACACTCAAGTAAGCGATCCTGAAAAAACCCCTATGTCTACTCCATGTAGATTTCCTCTTGAAGGTCACCATGAAGAAATGCACTCTTCACATCCATCTAATGAAACTCCCAATGATGGGCTGCAACTATAGCAAGGACAAGTCAGATGGAATTCATCTTAGCAACTGGAGCAAAAGTCTCAGAGTATTCAACCCCTAGAACTTGGGAATTTGCTACAAAGCGAGCCTTATACTTATCAACCAACCCATCTTCTACAAATTGTGTTCGATAGATCCACTTGTATAGAACAAGTTTCTTTCCCTTAGGAAGAGGAACTAAATCCCATGTGTGATTCCTTTCCAAGGAATTAAACTCTTCTTGCATTGCAACATCCCAACTCTTCTTGCATTGAAACATCCCACTTTGGAACACCTGAAGCTTCTCAAAAAGACTGTGGATCATAAGAAGAAGAAATGAAGAGATGTGGAGCCTGCTGAAATTGTGACCTTGTTCTTCTAGTATCTGATGGATCACCAAGCCAATCTCCTAGTGACTCAAATGTTTTTTGAGCCCAAAGAGGCACTAAAGATGGAGAGTCTAGGGGAGAATCATCAACCTCTGAATGACGACTGTGAGAAGAATGTGAATCTTGATCATCACTATCACCATCTGATGTAGAGGAAGAAGACTCCTCATCAATATTAGGAGGATTAAGATCCTTAGAAGAAATGTCATCATGATGCAGTGTCTCCAATGTGATAGTGGATGGAGAAGTGGTATAAGAAGTACTAGAAGAACTCTCCTCAAAATGAACACTCCTCTCATTGAACAACTCATGAGTAGAGGGATGGAGAAGTCTATACCCTTTGACATCATTTGGATAACCAAAAAATATGCAAGGCTTGATCTGCGGATCCATAGCCTTGAATTTATCTACTAGAATGTGGACCCATGCAAGAGAGCCAAACACTTTGAAGTGCTTAACTGTGGTTTTTTTACCAGTCCATGCTTGAAAAGGAGTTACCCCCTTCATATCTTTATGAGGAACTCAATTCTGGATGTAACACTCATAGTTGATAGCCTTTTCCTAGTACTGAGGTGCCAAAGACTTGGAGTGAATCATACAATTGGTCATCTCCTTCAAGGACCTATTCTTAAGTTTTGTGACACCATTCTATTGAGGACTGTATGGAACTATGTGTTGCATGTTGATACCTTCTGAAGCACAAAATTGTTCAAACTGATTATTAATATATTCACCCCCATTATTTGTATGTAGGATCTCGATGAACTTCCCAGATTGTTTCTCTACAAAAGCTTTGAAATCTAGAAAATTCTCAAAGACTTCAGAATTTTGTTTAAGAAATTAAACCCATGTATATCTAGAAAAGTCATCTATAAATGTCAGGACATATCTAGCTCTGCTGAAAGATGGTTGTGAAAATGGTCATTCCAAGTCATTGTGTACCAACTCCAATAGTTGTGTAGCTCTCCATGCTTTGCCTTCATCATACTTTTCTTCAGGGTTCTTACCAAGAATGCATCCCTCGCAAACTCCATCAAAAAATTGAATAGAAGGCAAACCTAAAACCATGTCTTATTGACTGAGTTGTTGCAAGTAATAATAGTTCAAGTGGCCAAATCATTGATGCCACAAAAAACTCACCTGATATGCATGAATGAGTAAAACTGTCAAAGGAGAATTAGGAACAAATTGAGAAAACTAATATAATCTAGAATGATGATCTTGTTTTCCCACAACAATAGTAGACCCATTATGCATTTCACTAATTACCACTATATCTGGTGTGAACTCAACTCTCTTGCCATAACCAATGTGAGTGATCTGATAAACAGATAGGAGATTAGTTGATAAAGATGGAACAAAAATTACATATTGAAATGTTCCTTTGCCCACATGAATAGACCCTCTCCCATGCACTTCAATAGGAGTGTCATCACCCATTAGTATGGTAGGCATAGAACATGGCTCTAAAGAGGTGAAATCATCTTTTGAAGAAGCCATGTGGTGCGAAGCACCTGAGTCAATTATCAAAGAATTGGGTTGTGAAGCAACAACAACTAGGGCCTTACCCTTTCCTTTCCCCTTACTCTTATCTATGTCCTTAGAAGATCCTTATGATGAACTCTGTTTGACTGAATCAGGCACCTTGATATTATTCTTTTCAAGAAGATTTGAAAGGTGATCAATTTGTTTCTTTAAACACTTATGTTCATCATGACTAGGACTCTTACAATAAGAACACTTGACCTTCTCCTTCTTAGGTTGTTCAAATTTTTATGAAGAGGTTTGATTATCTACATTTAAAGTGGCAGATTTTTTATCTTTCTTCTTCTCCCTTTTGGTTCTTGTGTTTCTTATCTTGCTTACTAGACCCTTTCTGTTTTTGTGTGCCTTGATTTACAGCTAAGGCATGTGACTTAGATGGTTTTATTGTACCCATTTGAACCAATTTATCTTGCTCCCTAGTGAGTTTTGCAAAAAATTCATCTAGAGAAGGCATTTTGAATGTTGTATCTAGGGCACATTTTGTAGCATAGAATGTAGAAACAAACATTGAATAGTTAGGACCGAGCTTAGAAATATTACTCAAGATCAATTGATTATCATCTTTCTTAGTTCCACATTGTTCCAACTGCAATCTTATAAACTTAAGTTTATTGAATAAATCTTGTATAGTATCAAAATTGGTTGGATTCAACCCTATGAGTTCATTCTCCAACTGATGACCTCTTAGCTCATCATGCTTACCAAAGAGGTTTTCCAAAGTGGTCCACACTGCATTTGGTGTAGTGACATATTTAATGTAAAAAATAAAATAAGAGGAGACTGACATAGACAGAGTACCAAAAGCTTCATCACATTCATTAAACCATTTAATCTTTTATGCAGCATCTTGAGGTTTAGTTTCAAATCCCATTGTAACACGATGATATCCATGTCTTTTCAAATATATTATCATCTTAGATTTCCATTCAAAGTAATTATATGGTGTTAAAAGGGGAACTCTAGATGCATCCATGATAACAAAAAAGAAGATTGCAAAGAATCAGGAAGACTGCAAGAAAGAAGACATAAGAGACACTCCCCCTTTCCACTAGTCTCAAAAATCACCCCCCGCTGAAATATCAGAAGGTTGGCACTTTAAATTAGTGCATTACAAGGTTTTTTATCAAATTACAATGCTTTTATGGCTCCAATGGCCAAAAATAGAAATTTTCAATACAAAATCTAAAAAAAACTTATCCTTATAGTTTCTCAATTCATCTCAATACCTTTCCAACAACTATTTGTTTTTGAAAAAAAAAATTGTGAGGTGAAAGATACCTATTGAAGAGAAAAATAAGAAACTGATACAACTTGCAATATTTGATAGAAAAAGGGAAAAAAAAATCAATTAGACCTGCAAGAATGGAAAGTTCTCATTTCCAGCTTTCTATCAAGTACTTGTTTGCAAAAATACGACACCCGAGGCAAAAGTTATGCAACTTTTAAGAAAGGTTGTTGAATTTGCCTACTAGAAAAATTGTTTAAGCCCTATTGAAACTCAATTTCTGCAAAAAGTATTAATTTTCTTGGAACACCATCTGAAACCCCAAAAAAATTTGATTATGGAAAGAAAATCCAGAATTTTTTTTTCCTGAAAATTAACGGAAGTTGGAACACTAAAGCCAAAATGAAATAGCTCCATTAAAAATATTTCACTCTTTTTTATCATGTCTTCCAAACCCTGATTTTGGTGAAACAAAAGTCACTTTTGAATTTCTTAAGCCTTATAGACACTCTGGAAATGTTGAATAAGCTTCCAATATTACCAAAAACTACAATCACCCAGATCTCACAAGAACAGATACATACAACCAGATTTAACTAGAAGTTTATTTTCCTTTAAACTGTTCTGATTCTTCAGGTCACATGAAAATGCAGGAGAAGAACATACTTGGTTTTTAAGGAAAATATTATCTATCTAAAAGTCTCAAATCTCTCAAATAAATCAGAAAAGCCAGACAACATGACTCTAATACCAAGTTAGATTCTGCGACAAGCGAGAACTGAGCCAGGATCTGATGTTAGTCGTAGATCACATGCAACTCCCCAAGAAACAAATGATCAAAGATCAAAATATCTAAATGAAGATAATTCTAATATGAGAGAAAAAATAGAGACAAAAGAGAATTTTGCAGAAGACTCTCACCGAGCTATCACTTAACTTGTGAAGGTGAGAGTATAGTGCTTATTATATAGAAAAATAACAGCATATACATCTAGGGGGTGCATTAAATCCTATTCCCCATAAAAATTGGGAGGTTTTATCTTCTTGGTAAATGCCAAAACATGTGGCATAATCTCCTTACATGAAGATAGGAAAGGAGTTGAGAAAGTTGGCACATAAGGCCAAAAGAGGGTGAGAAACCCAACTACCGCATAACTGAAGCAGTCACTAGCTAGGAGGGACCTCAAAGAGATCAGTCCAGACTGGTCAGCTAGAGTAAACGCAACAGAAACACAAGGACATGATGGAGGAAATGTAGAACAAATTGAATTATATCATGAAAACTAATTACAACCAACGGGTAACAACTGGGTTATAGAAACTGGCTCATGAGCCTGCTAAAACATGCTCAAAATACAGAACAGGTGACAACCGGAACCTCAAATCTTAAGATCTATCTTCTATGCTTGGTCTAACTTCTTGATTACATTCTAATTCTCTATTTCAATGATTTATACTATCCAGGAGGATCTGGTTGGCCCAAAAAGGGATCCAAACCTAAAGAACAAGACCTAACGTGCAAAACCAAGAAGGTTGGTCTCCGCCAAAGAAATTCCTCTAAAAAATCCAAAGGATGAAGTGTAGATCACAAGGAAAGGTTGGCCACATGCTAAGGAACATTGGAATCAACACTCAAGCTCTGCAAGCTACGAAAGGGGATCTGGTAGATCACCAATGCAAATAGGTCTAGGCAACCAGTAACAGAAAACTGTCTCGGAAACCGATAGCGATAACTCGCCAAAAAATGATCCAAATGCTCCACTATTTGGGAATAAGGAAGATGATCAAGTCTTCAAGTAAAATCCAACTCTATAGGTTCCGGTGAGCCAAATACAAGACACACAAAAAAAAATGTTGAAACTGTAAACAAAAAACAAAACATGAAGGAAATATTTTCGGTTGATGCAAGATTTCTATGAATCGGGGATGCTCCTGCATCAGACATATGGGGTTGTTGAAAAAAAAAAGAGTCTCTCACTTTGTTGGGATCAGAGGAAAACCAAGGTGATCTACCTCTGCTCGAGAAATCCAAGATGAATCTTCAACTGGTTTGTCCTTTCACTTCACAAGATACTCATTATACTGACTGCCTTGGGTTTTACGCTCAATCCTATTGTCCAAAATGTCTTCAATCTAATCTGATTCCCTCTGGGGAAACTGTTTCATGATACTGATGAAGACTTGAAATGTTAAGAACTGGTGAAATACTCAGACTATTCGGTAACTCCACTTCATATGCATTCCTAGAACTAAACTTTCTCAAAATCCTGCAAGGTCCAAACCTTCTCATCTGCAATTTTTTATAAGTTCCAATGATGAATCTTTCTTTTCTCAAATACACCATCACTTCATCACCAAATTCAAATTCCTTATGTCCCCTCTTCTCATCTTCCTTCTCCTTATACTTTTTATTCATGTCCTCCAAATGTTGCTTAACTTGAATATGCAAGTCCTTCATGTGATTTGCAAATTCTTTTGCTTCTAAACTTCTCCAGTCTTCACTGCTAATATCTCTTAATTCTAATATACTTCTAGGATGTACTCTGGTAACAATCTCAAAAGGTGTTCTTCTGGTACTCCTGTTTACTGAATTATTGTAGGTAAACTCTGCTTGTGCAAGAATAAAATCCCAACTTCTCGTTTTATCTCCAACTAAACATCTCAACAAATTTCCCAAGCTTCGGTTAACTACTTATGTCTATACATCAGTCTATGGATGAAAAGTAGAAGTGAACTTCAAATCTCTTTTCATCTTCTTCCAAAGTGTTCTCCAAAAATAGCCAACAAATTTATTGTCTCTATCTGAAACTATGCTCTTAGGTAATCCATGCAATCTCACTAATTCCTTGAAAAATAGGTTTGCTACATGTAATGCATTTGATGTCTTCTTACAAGGTATGAAATGAGCCATCTTCAAGAATCTATTTTTGGCAATTTTGAGGAATTGATTATGTATTGCATTAATGTTTTGTCATTGATGGCAACACTATTTGTTTTGGTTGTTTACCGGTTTCCAATTTCTTCCGGTAGAGTGGTTGGATTATGATATTGATCTGGCCTGCTCCGGTATGCTTTGGTTTGTGGAATTTATTTGGATCTGTCATTCATGCTATTCAGATACATATCACGATCAGTTGGTTCTAGATTTGATGACTTAGATACTATCATTTGTTCTAGTAAGCATTTTGGTCACCGGTAAGGGTTTTACCAGTAGAGATTTGTTGAAGAACTTTTGATGCACATGATAAGTGGTGTTGGTGCAGCTTCTAAATGGCTTTCGGGATGTTGTTGGTTATCTTATTCATATTCATGTTGATCAGTGGTGTTGCATTTTGGACCAGACCTAATGTTGTCTTATTCTACTAGGTTATGAATCGACTTATGTAACGTGTTGATGGGCAATCCCGATGCGTTACCAGATGGATTCATTGATTGGATTATGTTGTTTCGGTCTTAGGCTGACTTGGTTGATTATTGGGTTATAGTTTTATGTTATGAATTTATTGTATTTTCTTTTAGGTGGCCGACTTAATTTCTTAGGTCTCAGGTTGGTATATATATTATGTAAGATCTCTTCAAGTAGATCATGGTTATGGGAAGGTTATGCGATTATCTATGCACGAATAATAGTGTAATCATATGCAAGAGTTTTGGTTGATCATAGGTGATCGAATTGGGTTGGTAAGAGAGGTTTAAGACCTTCGGTACTGATCTTAACCGGATCTATAGTCAGGCATAGGAGATGCTATCTTTGCAGTTCACTCTTCTTTTCAGATTGTAGTCTAGATTTATTTTGTAAACAGTGAGGCTCCTTTTGTGATGAGTAGTGCACTCTAGGCTATTGGCCTTCCTGCATGTGTAGGCCCCTCATATTTTAATCACATAGTTACTACAGAAGTATTATCTGACTGTGGGTAGGCTTCCCATCGTGGGTTTTCCCTTTACTAGGTTTTCCACGAACAAATCTTGGTGTCATGTGTTCTGGATGGATGGTAACTATTATGTGATTTATGTTTATGTTTAATTTCTATATCAGTTATTCTAGTATTTGGTTTATGCATTCTGGTATTGAGTTTATGTGTTCTGGTAATAAGGATTTGAATTCTTAAATTTTGTAATCCGTTGGTAACTGATTCAACCCCCCCCCCACTCTTAGTTGTCCTCTGGTTATTTGAGTTGTCTAACATCTATCCACTACCATAATATAGAATCATTCCCTCAGTGTTTTAGGCAATCCAAGTATGAAATTCATGCTTATATCCTCCCAAGGTGTTACCGGTACTGTCAAAGTTTTATACAATCCCACATTCTAACTACTACCCTTTGCAACTTGACAAATTCTATAACTTTGCACATATTTCCTAAAATCCTTATGAATCTGAGGCCAAAAGTAATGCTCACTCACCAATGCTATTGTTTTTTCAATACCAAAATGTTTGGCTAATCCTCCACTATGTTTCTCCTTTATTAGATTATCCCTCACAGAACTCTTAGGTATGGACAATTGAACTCCTTTGAATAACATCCCATCATGAATGAAGTAATCCAACCACTTTCTTCTATCTACTGTAACTGGTTCTCTACATGCTCTCCAAGGTTCTGCAAAATCTGGGTCATCATCATACGAGGTCTTCAATTCCTCAAATCCTAATATTGTCACTCTCATCTTTGTCAGAAAATTACTTCTCCTACTCACTGCATCGGCAACTTTGTTAGATTTCCCATTTCTATGCTTCAACACAAAGGTGTAACTCTGTAAAAATTCTACCCATGTCATATGTCTTTGATTCAACTTACTCTGATTGTTCAAATACTGCAAATCTTGATGATCTGTATACAACACAAACTCCTTAGGCAATAGGTAATGTCTCCACTTCTTCAAGGCTTGAACTATGGCATAAAACTCCTGATCATACACTGAATATCTCCTTCGAGCATCATTCAATTTCTCACTAAAATAAGCTACTGCTCTCCCTTCCTGACTCAAGACTACTCCTATTGTTGTTCCACTTGTATCACAATCCACTTGAAATACTTTATTGAAATCTGGTAAAGCTAACACGGGCTGCTCAATCACTTTCTGTTTATACAGCTCAAAAATTTTGTTTGCTCCAGTGGTCCACTTGAATTCCTTCCAATCTCCCCTCATGGTCTCAGTCATAGGGTTACAAATTGAACTGAAATTTCTGATGAACTTCCAGTAGAAACTAGCCAATCCATGAAATGATCTTACCTCTCTAATGCTTTCTGGTGTAGGTCATTCAATAATTTCTTTTAATTTCTCAGGGTCCATCTTCAAACCATCCTCTAATATCAAAAATCCCAAATAGACTAATTCATCTTTCATGAAAGTACACTTCTTAAGATTTATCAGCAACTTCTCTTCTCTCAACCTCTGCAAAACTTGTCTCAAATGCAAAAAATGCTCCTCTTTTGTCTTACTGAAAATTAGAATGTCGTCCAAATATACAATAACAAATTTACCCCAGAATTTCTTCAATACCTCATTCATCAACCTCATGAAAGTACTTAGTGTATTAGTTAACCCAAAAGGCATCACCAACCATTCATACAGTCCTTCATTTGTCTCGAATGTTGTCTTCCACTCATCTCCTTCTCTGATCCTGATCTAATGATATCCACTCTTCAAATCTATCTTTATTAAGTATTTGGCTCCACTTAAACAGTCCATTATGTCATCCATCCTAGGCAAAGGAAATTGATATTTCACCATGATCTTGTTTATTGATCTAGAATCGGTACACATTCTCCACTCTCCATTCTTCTTAGGTGCTAATACTACTAGTACTGCACAAGGGCTCAAACTTTCTCTGATCAAACCTCTCTTCAATAGCTCCTACACTTGTCTATTCAGTTCTTCATTCTCTGTCGATGTCATCTGATGTGTAGCTTTGTTAGGCAAGCTAGCTCCAAGAACCAAGTCCATGCAATTACTGATACTTCTCACAGGTGGCCATCCATCAGGCACATTATCTGAAATGACATCTTCATATTTTGTTATCAAATATTTTATCTCTTCCGGTTGTTCCTCTTCATGCTCTGAATTATCAGTCTTCTTAAGAACTAAGGAAAAACACACATTCTCATGTCTCAATCCATCCTTGAATTTCCTTTCATCCACCAAATAGATTCTAGCATTCGTACAGACTTCACTCTTCAAAGGTTCCTCCAAGGGCAACAAGGTTTGCTTCATCCCATTGGCCATAATAGTGTATGTATTCTTTCTCCCATCATATATTACCTATCTATCAAACTATCAAGGTATACCCAACAAAAGATGACAAATATCCATAGGCATAATATCACGCAAGACTTCATCATGATAATTCCCAATTTTCAATTTCACCAAACATTGCTCACTTACTAACAACCTATGTTCATCTTGAATCCATGCTATCTGATAAGGCTTAAGGTGTTTCAATCTTTCTAATTTCAACTTATTCACCATCTCTTCTGAAACAAGATTATATGAACTGCAACTATCAATAACAACTTTACAACACTTACTGGATACCTTTCATTTGGTCTTGAACAAATTCTTCCTCTACAAGGGCTCTTCATCTTTCCCATATGACACAAAGCTCTCCTCATCATCAATAGTTCTTTATCTTCCAGTTTATTATCTGATCCAGTGGGGTTTTCTTCCACCATTGTTGTTCTTACAGTATTTTCTATCTTCTTACACTAGAAAGCATGATGTCCTTCTCCTCCACACTTATAGCAAGTTGCTCTAAACACCCTCGTTTCTTGTCTTCCAAAATTCTCATTCTGGTATCCATCCAGTTCTCTCCTCGGGTAGAAATTTCTATCATCTTTCTGATATGAATTACCTTCTTTGTTCACTTCTTTGTCCTTTTTCTTATCTGTACAAGTTCCTCTACCTTGGGTATATCTTCTTCCTCCTTGAAATATTCCTTCAGAAAACCTTCCACCTCTGCCTCTCTACCTTTGCTCATGTCTTTTGTTTAGTTTCTCTTATGCCTTTAGGGCATACTAGTAAGCCTCTTCAACACTCTATGATTTGATCAAACTGAGTTCATCTTGTATAGACACCCACAATCCATTCAAATATCTTACAACTTGTTCAACTTCATCATCAACATGTCTGGATCTGATATTCAACTTGTAAAATGCTTCGGTGTATTCCTTCACACTAGATTCCTTCTGTCTCAAATTCTGCAACTTCCGCAACAGATTCATTTGATAATCAATTGGCATAAATTTTGATTTCAACATAGCAATCATCTGATCCCATGTCTTTATCTTCTCTTTACATCTTCTTTGTCTATCAACCTGCAAATGCTCCCACCAAAGAGATGCATGACCTTTCGACCGAGTACAAGCATATTTCACCTTCCTTTCTTCTATAGTGTTTTCAAAATCAAAATATTTCTCCATCTTCGAGATCCAATCTATCAATTCATCCAAATCCAACTTTGCATCATATTCCTGTGGGGTAAAATGAGGTTTAGTATTCACTCTACTCAAAACCCTCAAAAACCTTTCCTCATTCAGATCAACCACCGGTGGGTTTACTTTTTCTATCGGGGCTTCGTCTCCTTCATCTTCACTTACATCTTCAATGTGTCAGCCTCTTCTCTGGGTTGTCTCCACGGCTTCCAAGCGGGCTGCTATTTCTCACAACATTTCCATTACAACAGGGTTTGTATTCCCACATGCTCCACCATTCCTAGTTCCTCTTTGTGCTATCTTTACACCAGTCCTCTGCAACTACAGGTCAGATCCACAGTTCGCCACCCTACAAAAAAATTCTAAGGACAATGCAATCTCCAGAATGAAAACTCACTCTAATACCACTTGAAGTAGTCATCGTCTATGAGGGACCTCAAAGAGATTAGTCCAGACCGGTCAACTAGAGTAAACATAATGGAAGCGCAAGCACATGATGGAGGAAATGCAAAACAGATTGAATTATATCATGAAAACTGATTACAACCAACTGGTAACAACCGTGTTACAGGAACTGACTCACAGGCCTGCTAAAACATGCTCAAAATACAGAACAGGTCACAACCGGGACCTCAAATCTTAAGATCTATCTTCTATGCTTGGTCTAAATTCTTGATTACATTCTAATTCTCTATTACAATGATTTATACAATCCAAGAGGATCCGATCGGCCCAAAAAGGGATCAAAACCCGAAGAACAAGACCTAACATGCAAAACCAACAAGGTCAGTCTTTGCCAATGAAATTCCTCCGAAAATCCAAAGGATGAAGTGTAGATCATGGGGAAAGTTCTACCACACACTAAGGAACATTGAAATCAATGCTCAGGCTCCTCAAGCTAGGAAAGGGATCTGGTAGATCACCAATGCAAATAGGTCTAGGCAACCGGTAACAGAAAACTGTCTTGGAAAATGGTAGCGATAACTTCCTAGATAACAATCCAAGTGCTCCATGGTTTGTCAATAAGGAAGATGATCAAGTCTTCAAGTAAAATCCAACTCCACAGGTTTCAGTGAGCCAAATCCGGGGCACACATAAAGAAATGTTGAAACTACAAACAAAAAACAAAATAAAAAGGAAATATTTTTGGTTGATGCAAGATTGCTATGAACCAGGGATGCTCTTGCATCAATAACCCACTTAGGAAATGACAAAATAGTGGTTATGAGAGGTGGAAAAACAAGCCAAAAGAGGGTGTGTAACTCAATTACCCATGTGAGGTGGAGAGTTACACATGTAGCTGAAGTATTTTGCCACGTGTCCTCATATTAACAACTCTTTATAACCTAAGAAAGCTTAAATAATGTATAGGAAATATAAATACTCCCTAACATAAGGAAAATAAAAAACCTACACTAACACTCTTCATAAGTGTGTATGCTTGTGATGTTCAAATGAAGGGAAATTTTCTTTATATACTTGTCGGTTGAGAAAATTGGCTAATTTTCTGACATGAGCCAACACGGAGAGGGGGATCTCACTCAAATTTGAAATGCTACATTGGCTTTTGAGGAGCCCCAAATTAGGGTGGACCATGGCGCCATGGTCCTGCCCTATTTTGGGGTAGGCATAAGGTGCATGTTGAGGTGCAATTTGAGTTAAATGACATTTGTGATGTGCATGAGCATAATCAGGTCGAGGGATGCAAGCACTGAGGTGAAGACCCAAATGCAGTCAAAATTGAATAGGGTGCAATTTAGGACACTACATTGAGCCCCCACTTTAGCAGGAGTATAAATTCAATCATACTCTCGGCAAACTACAAAAGGGTTCAGATTGAAAACTTTCACCAAGTCATCAAGGAGGCAAGATACACCAAGCCCCCAATGGACTTTAGGATATTACAACTTTGATAACAAGATAAACAGGACATTATGAGAGAGAGAGAGAGAGAGAGAGAGAGAACCGTGAATACAAACTAGTAAGGTTCTCTAACTATGAGTCATGAAAAGAAAAATACAAAAATTACAAAGAAAGAGACAAATTTTGCTAAGTAACTTAAGTATCAAGAGAGAAATCCATTGAGTGAAGTATATTCCCCCATGTTAAAGTGATTGTGTATGTGTTGGGAGCAATTGCTTTAAGGTAGGATACACCCAAAGAAGATAAGCACGTTAAAACAATGATTTAGCCCCCAACAAGGGACAAGTCAAAGGATAATGATCACAAAACATAAAACACAGGACAATTTCACTTAACTTTTGGGTCCATATATGCATAGAATTGTCCTCATTCCCCAAAGAAAGGAAATCACCTTGGAAGAAGGGCACATGTGTTTTTTGAGTCAACATAGGAGAGACCAAAAGAGATCTCAACTTTTTGCATCATCCTCAAGTAGACAACACTAGGGACAACAAGTAGAAGAAATGAGAGACAAATAGAAGAATATCACAAACAACCAAGAAAGGAGAGGTAAAGATAATGTACGATGCTAATGAAGATGATCACACACCTTATCTACCTCACGATCTTTATCACCATTGTTTCAGGAAGGTGGACAATATGAAAGAGGAGAAACATTAAGCACAGTAGATGGAGATATCACAATATCCAAACAAGGACCATGCTCTAATGATGGATCACTTTGTTTGTTACTAGGAGCTAGGATTAATGCTTGTGAAAATCTCTTAGATAAATCATTGTCAACATCAACATATTCATATTCATCATCAGAAATATTAGGATCAACATTCTCATTATTAACAACATTCTCACCTATTTCTTCATCAAGATTAATAAAAATAGGAGCTCTAATAGGAATAGAACTTGAACCATCTCTTGTCTTAATCATTTTGCGTCTTGGAGATTTAGGTTGAACCTCTTGTTTAAGAGAACGTTGATCAACTAGAATTATATTAAGAGTTGGTGTCTTGGGAGAATAAATGGTTTGGGTAGCAAGTTCATGAGCTCTCGCATGACATCTTTGTTGGCATTCTCTCACACAATGGTTTCATTTAGTTTTAGTGGAAGGTTGTGAAGGTTCAATTGATGTAGGCTCTTTTTCTTCTTTTAAGGAAGGATAAATGGGTTGAGGTATTTTGGGTTGAATAGTAGGAGATGTCAGGCACTTCCCTTTATAAGTTGTAGGAGGTGGAACTGTACCATATAGAGGAGGAATAGAAGGTGTAGGAAGGAGACTAGGTCCATTATGATGAGGAGGAATAGGTCTATCCTTAGGAAGGATAATATGTTTATCCTTGGGAGAAGGAATAGATTTGTATTTAAGAGGATTATTTCTATCTTGTCGAGAAATAATAGTATCATTAGAATGGATTGATTCTTCTTCGGGAAGAAGATTATTTATTTCATTAGGAAGAAGAATAATCTTATCCTCAAGAAGAGGTATATGATGAGTGGTTGAGGGAAGACTAAGCGTTGGATTTCTAGGTTTACTCAAGAATAAAATCATCTCATTTTTCCAATTTTGATGATTTAAAAAGAGCATCACTTCTAGGTTGGAGAGGTTGGAATTGTTCAGACCAAAAATAACTAAGGCAAACATCTCCATGTCTCATTGTAGGTTAATATATTCTATGATTAACAGTTATGATTTTACCATCATGAGGAAATTTCAAACACTTATGAACAGTAGATCGCTTTCATGGAAGAGAGCCAAGGATGTCCCAACTTCACACGAAATTGATCGGATGTAGGAATGATAGAAAAGACAAAAACTAAGCATTTAGTGCTAACCTCAATAGGAAGTGTAATAGAACCAAAAGCAGAACAAGAGAAACCATCAAAGACTTTAACTATCACATTATATTTATCATATGTCACTTGATGCAATTGTAAAGTATAGAGAAATTATTTAGTGATATGATTAACCATACAAGAAGGATCAATAAGAATCCCTCATGAGGGCATACCCTTGATCTTTGCAACAATATATAGAGGTCCTTCAGGTGCTTTAATAATCTCACTAGGATCAAATGTAATGCACAAGTCCTTAGGTGATTCATTTTTATCAATAAGATTCACCACATCATGGGATTCAAGGCCAACATCATTAGGAGAATAGGCACATTGGTTAGTTTCAATCACATTAGTAGAATGAGAAAGCAACTTAGGATCAGTGAGGATTTGAAGATTTTGGTTAGGAGCGACAGATTTATTTCCTGTATCATTCACACCAGCCACATAAATGGTATTATTATCAATCAAGTCTTGAATCTTACTCCTTAAAGAATAACACTTTTTCAGTATCATGACCAGGTTGACGATGATATTAGCAAAAGGCTTTGGAATCAAAGGAAGGTGAAAAACTCTTAGTTGTATCAATTGGTTTAATAGGGGGAAGTTTCAACACATTCCTTTGTAATAATTGTGACATAATACTATGAAAATATTCATTGAGAGGAGTAAATTATTTTCTGAAATATTTAGACAAAGGAGACACACTTGTTGATGCAACTGCTACATGATTATTGTTGTTGTTGTCATTGAACTTTATTAATCCCTTATTCGGCTTGAACTTCACAAAAGCTTGTTGAGTACCTTCACTTTTATCATTCAAAGCCATTGAAGAGGATGATTGTTCCAATTGACTCACGGTAAGATGATAATTGTGAAGTACTGTGCACAGCTATGTAAAGGAAGTAAACTCAGAAAAGAGAAGTTTATCCCTAATATATTTTTGCAAATTAGAAATGATTTTTTTTAATATATCGATCAAGCATAGAAAAAGCAATTTGAGAATAAAAGTGTTTATATCTACCAATAAAATTAGTCATTTTTCTTTAACACCTTGTTTACAATGCGACAAATCAGTCAAAGTAATTTTAGGACCAATATTATTGTAAAATTGTTGAATAAAAGCATTAGCCAATTGTTGAAACAAAGTAATAGAATAAGGAGGCAAAGAACAATACCATTGCAAAGCTTTATCTCTTAATGTTCTAGTAAACAAGTCTCCAGAAATATTTGGTCATGATAAAAGTCACTATACAAAGTTTGAAATGTTTTAACCTGAGTCAAGGGATCACCTTTTCTATTATAAAGATCCAACTGAGGAACTTCCACATGTTTAGGACGGACAACATGAATAATGTCACTAGATAATGGGCTCGCTACATCAAATGTGGGCACACTATACTTAGATTAGTTCATGGAAGCTATTTGTTGTTGTAAAGAAGACGGGGTTTGGGATAGACTATTGATGGTAGCTTCAGTGGAAGAGTTCAAATTGGACATGTTAGACCAAGAAGTAGGGGTAACATTGTTAAAAGAGGGGGGGGTAATGTTGTTGTATGAAGGTGGTGGTTGAGAATAAGGAGGGATGTATTAAGGTGGTGGTTGAGAATAAGGGGGTGGAACACTATTGTAAGTGGGAATGGAAAAAGATTAGGTAACAAATGGAAGACTCATAGTATGAGGAATGAAAGAATAATTATTAGAGGAGTTACCCCCTTGGCTAACATGTTTAGGTATGACATTTTGAGTAGAAGTAGCCATGGGATGTAAATGTGGGAACATTAGCCATAGGAGTAGTCAAAGGAATAGATTGGTTATTTTGACTAGGAGGTTGTGTATAACCAAGAACTTCGACATAACTCTTTATGGACATAATATTAGTGTCAACAATATGAGAAATATTGTGCAAAACATCACCACCATGTTTATCACTTTGAAACATTATTTTTAATCCTCCAATCAATGGAAGATCCTCACTTTCCAAGTATTGTTGACTCATCCATTGTTGAAGATCTTTAAATTGATTGTCAATCTTCACCAATCGGTCAACAGAAACCCTAGTTAGTGATTCATCCACATCATGAGAATTGTGTAAAGAATGAAGATAAACAAGATCATGTGTAGGATTGGAAGAACCACCAACATCCTAATGAAACAAAGTCTCCAAGTTAGGCTCCATTTCCTCATTAATTGAACCTTGGGAAGCCTTAATTCTACTTCTTCTTCTCATAGGGATATTATAGGTTGGACTAATAGTAGTAAAACTCATGCACTAGGGGAGGGAAATTGGAAATTTGAATCTAATTTTGAGACTTGCAAAAATAACTGAATAATGCAAAATTCTAAAACAATGATTATTCAATTAAATTTAAAAATTAGGGCCTTGTGAAAATAACCACTTAATTTTAAAAATTTCAAATTTAGAATTATCCACAAGAAAATTAAATTTGAAATTAGGGTCTTGTAAAAAGAACCTCTTAATTTTAGAATTTAAAATTAGATGTAATGTTGAAATTTGAGAATTGAAATAATTAATTTAAATTTGAAATTGTCCACAAGAAATTTAAATTTAAAACTAAGGCCTTGTAAAAAGAACCTCTTAATTTAAAAATTTAAATTTGAAATTAGATCTAAGATTGAAATTTGAAAATTGAAATGATTAATGCACAAGATTAATTTAGATTTTAAAATTAGGGTTCTTTTAATTAACCACTTAATTTTAAAATTTAAATTTGAAATAAGATCCAAAATTGTAATTTTGAAATTGAATTGACACCAAATCTGAAATAATTAATTCAAAATTTAAACAACCCACAATTTTAAATTTAAAAATCAAGGTTTTGAAAATAAACCACTTAATTTGAAAATTGGAACTAAACTTGTAAATGAAATTTTGAATTGAGAAATATGAAAGATAGACAAATCTGAAAATGATTAATCCAAATTAAGCCAATCACAAGTTCAGTTTTAAAATTAAAAATTAGGCTTTTAATGAATTTAACCACTAAATTTTCAATTTTTTCATGGAAATAAAACTTTTAAATGAAAATTTGAATTATAAATTGCATAAACTCTCAGATCTGAAAACAAAAATCACAAGCAAGCATAGGACATGTCAGGTTCACCAAAATGTAAAGTGGAATTTTGTTTTGGTTCTAAGGTTTTCACCCAAGGAATGAAAACCGCTAGATTTATTTTTCACTTGGGGACTTTAGGTTCAAAAGAGGATGGATAATTCACTAGATCTAGTCATAAATTAGATAAAGACTGAATGCTAAGTGAATTTTATTTTTTTTTCAATAAAAATTGATTATTCCACTAAACTTTTTTATGAATATTTTTTATTTTTTACACAAGATTCAAAGAGCATACCAGAGGAAAGAACCCTAGGAAGAAAACCTCTAGTTGCAGCTCATAAAATAAACCTATAGTATCTAACGGATCAGTTTATACACCCCGCCCAAAACCACATACAAAGTGCAGTCACAACACATATAATATCAGTTTTGCATAGAGCCCATATGACAATTTGCCAAAAAAAACCATCGGATAATTTTCAAATGTAGACTCCACAGCTGCTATCAATGGAAGAAGACAAAATTTTCCAAAAACCTATGCCAAATACCATGAGCCAAAAATCTTCCTGCCAAAAAAGAAAGTATCAAAAAACCATTGGAAAAACACTATTGTATCAAATACCATGAGCTTGAACTCTCCTCCAGACAACGAACATGAATACTTGAAATGAAAGGGGAAAGCGGGAATAATTATCATCATAAAATTTTACATCAACATTACTCAAGAAAATCATATAACTATTGTTGCAAACCTTCCCATACCCTAGAAGGAATTTCCTCAAAACCCACCTCTCGCTGATTAGCATTGCTATCAATGGCTAAGTTTGCCAAAAAATCTGCAATCTTATTAACTTCTCTGTAACAATGGGATATCAAGAAAGATTCAAACGATTCTAATTTTTGTAAAATGGGATCAAGTATATACTGCAAATTCCAACAATTCGATTTCTTTTTCATAACACATTGAATAATCACCATAGAATCACCTTCAATTATTAAGTCCTTAATTCCCAAAGAGATTGCCATATCCAATCCAAAAGACAAAGTATGAAATTCCGCATAATTGTTAGTTTTAAAACCAATAGAATGACACTTAGCTCGAATAAAATTTGCATTGTGATCATTTATTACCATCCCTACCCCAGCCAGCCCAGGGTTACCACGAGAGGCCCCATCAAAATTTAGTTTAAAGTGCCCCTGCGGAGGAGGTTTCCATCTAGCAGAGCATCTCTTACCTATTGCATCATTCTTTTTTAAAATTGAACCATGAGAGGGTAAAACTGACAGCATCTTCCAAACTCTAATAACTCTACTATCCTAGTGCGAAAAAGAAGTAAGATTTTCCAAATTCTTATAAATAAATGACAAAGCAACCTTAGAGATTGAAGATTCAATTTTTAATAGAACCTCAGACACAAGAGACCTTGTTTTTTTAAATATCCTATTGTTTCTCTCTAGCCAAACATTCCAAATCACAATAGATGGAGATATGATCCAAAGGTTGGATTGAATGGGATTTCCTCTTTTGTAAGTTGAAATGCTGAAATTAGGAAAAATACCAAAAAATGAAGGTAAAAGTATGAAAATAGTAAGCTACAGACGCAATATTTTCACATGCACCTGGAACTAAGTAATGTAAGATGAATTGGACCTACTCCCTGAAATTGCTCAAAAAATGTCAAGAGCATGGCGCATCACATCGGTCCTCCGAACTTTTCACACACTAAAAGGGAATGATTTGTCTCTATGAATAAAACTTAATCTAAAGAGTCCAGCTCTGTACCTATTCCCTACAAACAGAAAGAAAGGGAAATGTGTTGGGAATAGGGGTTTTCCTTGGGTCAAACCCCAGTTTTGGCATTAACCATGAAATTGAGATAAATGTAATTAAAATGACTGAAAAGAAAGAATCTCCTTTTGAAGGAGATGCTGAATTATGGCTAAAAATTGAATGATGATACCTCCTTGTGAAGTTTTTCTTTCCTTCACATGGAATTAGGGTTTATGAAGTCTTCAACAAAATAGGATGAATAATGTATCCTTCAATGCTTGAAACTTGACACTATTGTTGCTCCTAAGATGAAACAAGACTGATTGATTTCAAATGCTCTTGAATGCTTGAATGCTTGAATGTAGGTGTGTTCTTCATAAGTGTGTATTCTTGTGATGTTCAAATGAGAGGGGAAAACCACTTTATATACTTGCCCATCGAGAAAATAGGCTAATTTTTTGACATGAGCCGACACAGAGAGGGGGGTCTCGCTCATATTTGAAATATTGCATTGGAATTTGAGGGCCCCCAAATTAAGGTGGACCATGGAATGGCACCATGGTCTTTCCCTATTTTGGGGTAGGCATAAGGTGCATGCTAAAGTACAATTTGAGTTAAATGACCTTTGTGATGTGCATGAGCATAATCAGGTCTTCAATCGATTTGAGAGGCACAAACACTAAGGTGAAGACCCCAAATATGGTCGAAATTGTAAAGGGTGCAATTTTAGGACATTAGAGCTCTAAATATTCTTCTTTAATAGAAAAAAATTTCAGTAGATTTTTTAGGAATTCTAGAAACCTATCATCAGATTTGATGGTAATGTTGGATAGGTCTAGTCTAATTACAGGATTTTGGAGTATTGCAATTGGAGCCTCCATACTTTGGCAATCCTCTACCAACAACCTTTTAGATTTCCCATAGCCTTCAATGCTCTAATCTATTAGGATTTGTCCAGCTTTCTCCCAATATGAATTCAACCTTTTAGGGTCTTCTATTCTTCCCTTTTGATTTCTTGTTCTTCCTCTTTTTCAACAACACTCATCTTGGTACAATCACTAGCATCCTCATCTCATTGGGATGATCTTTCCTTGTGTTCTCTAGATTTTCCATTCTTTTGCAATGTCTTTCTTCCCATTCAATTTTTTTTTTGAATCTTATCTCCTCACCATTTGGGCTTTCCATGTTAAGTCTCCTTGTCAATTCAATTTTCTACTTGATTTCTTTTTTATTTATTTGTATCTCATTTTTCCATGGATGTTTTTTTGTTTAGTGTTAAACATTACTCCTTTATCTCCTCCAAATGGTAGTTATTTGGTATCTTCATTTTACTAGTCACATCCTTTCAAAGATCCCTTCTTTAGATCTCCCTTTTCCATTCTCTATCACATTTGTATGTAACCCCCTCTCATAAGGAAAACACTAATGAGAGTGTGCAATTTATGAGAAAAATTGCATCTCTCCTTAAAATTCTTCTATTTGGATTTAATTTTTTTATTTTTTATTTTTTATTTTTTATTTTCTTCTTGCCTCCTCTGCACAACCTAACCAAGGTCCTGAAAATGGAACCAATGTTAGCAATAAAATGGGATAACAAAGACTGAAGTACTAAGACCCAAGTAATTCTTATGTGTTACATTTATACCCCAAACTCAGTTATGTGAGAGGTGTAAAGAACTAGTCTAGATTGTGCATTATCTATTAATAGAAAGAATTAAAAAAATAGATTGCCACAAACCAAAACCCATAATAGCTATAACTTAATATGTATATATTATTGTTTTTCATTCATATACATATACTTGTCATCTATTTAGACTCTCTTATACAATCATCTCTATATCTTCTTGTCAGATATATTACTCCTATTCTCTATTCTCTCTCTTCTCTCATACTTTATTACATTGTATCTTTGTTTATATAAATATCTAACTAGTGGGATGTGACCCTTACATGCTACTACTGATGTAGATGATGTCTTTTCAACAAGGATCTCCACAACCTCCTCACGGTGGTTTGTGGTAGGATTTGATTCATTGTCTCGGGTTTTCTTTTTATTTTCTAATAACTCCCAATATGGATAGTGTAAATGGTGATAGGACCCTTAATAGATAGGAACACCGAGTTGTAAGTACATAGGGCATTAAAGAAACTTATTCCCCTAGTGTGGTTTTCAAGAGCTTGAGTGCATAAAAGTATAGGAGAGGTAAGATGTGACTAGTAGATGTAGGTAGGAAATAGGTAAATGTATGTGGGGAGTATATGATATCCGTATATAAGGAGCATGTGGCAAAAAATATCAAAGGGTAACCCATGATTACCTTAATATATTAGGACCATATGGTAAAACATGTGAAAAAGGAGGGGAAGCAAAGAGAGGAGTTTCTAGGATAATATGAATGGGTTTGGGAGTTCAAACATGGGAGGGTGAAGGACATGATGATTACTTTGTGGTAGATTTTAGCTTTAAGTCTCTTGATAATTATTTAGTCATAATTAAGCATGATTTTATGATAGGAAGGGACAAGAGGAGTAAAGGTTGAGTCATCAAAGCAAGAAGTTGGGGAGCTATGGGAGGAGGATTAGGATTGAAGTAGTAGAGGTGGATGGGGCTTTGAGGTTAATACTAGAGGAATAGGTGGCATTGTACAATATACAAACTCTTAGGTCTAAGATAAACTATTTAATATTTATAGTATTGTTATTGTGCCCATATAGAAAAGAGCACTATACTTAGATGGAATCATGAAATTCTATAGTTGGAACTCTTTTTTTGATCCGTTGGTAATAAAATTTGTAGAAAACCATTTAACTAGCATATTTGACCAGCTATTTATAGTCATTTATAAATGGTGTATAAGTACAATTATTGTCTTATGTTAGAGTACTAGGAAGTTACACTTTGACCCTATTACCCATAGGGGTCAAACCAATCCATCATGAGTTTCATTCTTTATTGGGAGTAGTTTGTTATCCATTTGGATTGATTGATTATGTGTTGAATTGATGTTTTGTCATTGATGTCAACACTAGTTGTTTGGATGCTTTACCGATACCCTTATGGTCCCGGTAGGCTGAGTAATTTTTGGTTGGATTGAATTTAACATGATTCGGTATACTCTGACATGGTTTGGTTATGGAATTGGCTTATTCATGATACTCATGTTCATATTTAGTAAGCTGGTTTTGGTCTAGTGATCAGATGTTATCTTGATTACTTGAAAGCTTGGCTTGTGGTTTCGGCGAGGGTTTCACCGGTAGAGATTTTGATGAAGATCTTTGATGATATGCATAAGTGGTGTTGGTGCATCTTCTGGTGGAGATTCAGGATGTTGTTGGTGATCATGTTCGAGACTTGGTGGATTGGGATCATTGTTTTAGCATGTGGACCTATATTGGGTCTCAGTTGATCTAGGCTATGGATCGACTTAATGTAACATGTGGATTGGACCTCTCTATGTTTTTTTTGAGATGTCTTATGTGTTGGATATTATTTTTTTGGTCTAAGGCCGACATGTTTTGTAATTATGTATTTGGTTTATTGTCTAGTGGTTGACCTAATTGTTTATGGTCAAGGGTTTGTATATATATGATGTAAGATCTCATTGTAGATTATCATAGGTAGAAGATCAAGGAATGGATAAGTATATGTAATGTGCGAATAATGTATTATCATTCAGGTAGAGGATTTGGTTGATCATTGGATATTGAATTGGGTTTATATAAGAGGATTTAATCCTATAGTATTGAGCTTAACCAGAACTGTACTCAGGCATGGGAGATGTTATCTTTGCAGTTCAAACACTTCTTTTGGATTGTAGTCTGGATTTCTATGTAGTTAGTGAGACTCGCTTTGTGATGAGAAATGTTCTCTAGGTTGTTGGCCTTCCTGCAAGTGTAGTCCCCTCAATTGTAATTCACATACTTACTACAGAAGTATTATCTGACTATGGGTAGGCTTCTCACCATGGTTTTCCCTTTACCGATTTTTCCACATATAAATCTCGGTGTCATGTGGTTGGTATTTATTCTGTGATTATTGTTTATGTTTAATTGGTTTAACATCTATTCCAGTATTTGGTTTAAGCGTTCCAGTATAATGTTTTGGGTTTTGGTATTAAAGTTTTAATTGCTAAATGTTTTGGTAATCTGTGACAATTGATTCAACCCCCCCCCCTCTTAGTTGTCTTCTGGTTATTTGAACTATCTAACAATTGGTATCAGAGCTTTGGTCCTCTCTATAGAAAGATTAACCACTTGAGGAAGATCCTATGGTGACTAACAATTCAAGTTCATCCAATTCATCTGGAGCCATCTTTCGGAGAGATATCCCTAGGCTTGATGGAACAAATTACACAGTATGGAAGATTTGGATGGAGACTCATCTGAGATGTCTTGGCAAGGAGATTTGGGAGATGACACAGGATGGTGTTACACCTCATAATAAAGCATCTAGAAATCCTCCTTCGAAAAACCTGGATAAGGATCTTGAGAATGATTGTAGAGCAAGAGAAGCCCTCTTGTGTGCACTTTCTGATTAGCAAATAATGGGATTGACTAACAAATCATTTGGAAAGGCTATATGGGATAAGTTGGAGACTCTTAATGAAGGTGACCCTATAGTGAAGATTGCTAAGCTTGATGGTTACCAGGTGAGATATGAAAACCTAAAGATGGAAGGAGACGAAAGGATTACTGCATTCATGGAAAGGGTAAATGAGATTGTTATGGGAATTCAATGTTGTGGTGGAACTCTGAGTGAAGATGAAATTATTTCTAAAGTTTTGAGAGCCCTACCACCAGATTACAAGATGAAGGCTACTGCAATTAATGAGTTGAGAACAATGGCTAATACATCTGTCAACACAGATACCTTGGTTGGGAAATTATCTATTTTTGAGCTTGAAGAATTTGGACCTTCTGGAGTTGTGAAGACTGAACCTTCTTTTCATGCATCTGCATCAGCAATCAGTAGGCAAAATTGGAAAGATTTATATGCAAAGAAATTAGGTGATATGAAGAGAGAAGATGATGAGTTTGAGCAACTTGAAGCACTATTTTCTAGAAGAGTACCTAAAGGACCAGTAGGAACTAAGTATGAAGGAAAAGAACCTTTTAAATGTTTTGCATGTCATAAGATTGGTCATTTTGCATCTAGATGTCCTGAAAGTAATTTAAGATTTGAAGAAAGAGTTAGAAGATATTTTAAGCCTAACCCTAGATATCAGAACAAGTATAAGTACAGGAAAAACAGAGACAAATCATGCTACATAGAGGATGAGGAAGGCATTACTGATTCTGATGATGAATCAGCAAAAGACTCTGCTAGTGGTTCCATCAATCGGAAGTAATGGGTGTTCCTAGCTATCAAGGGAGATGTTTGGGCACTGGAAGAGAATGTACCTGAAGAAAAGGCACTTGCTGCTAAAATTGAAGACAAGGATGAATGGGTAATAGAAAGTGGTTGTTCACATCATATGACTAGAGATAAAGGGAAGTTTCTATCTTTGCAAGAATTTGATGGCGGTCTGGTTAGATTTGGAGATGACAAAGCATGTATGATCAAAGGAAAAGGAACTATATCATTGGATGATAAGAACAATACTAACAACGTTTATTATGTTGAAGGTTTAAGGCATAATATTTTGAGTGTAGGACAATTGGTGGATAAGGGATTTCAATTACAGTTCAAGGATGGAAAATGCAAAATCATTAACAAATCTGGTTTGGAGATTGCAACCGCTACACAGAAAAAAGGTAATATATTTCATTTGAATTCTGGTGAGAAAACATGTTTGATTGCACAAATTGATGAGATTTGGCTATGGCATAAAAGGTTGTGTCATGTGAATTTGGATTGCATTGTGAAGATTAGTTCAACTAAGGCAGTTAGAGATATACCTAAGATTGTGAATCCCTATAATCTGGTATGTAAATAATGTCAAATGGGTAAATAGGTCATAACCTCTTTTAGGAGTATACAAGATAAATCTAATGATGTTCTTGATCTTATTCATACTGATTTCTATGGCCCTTCTAGAGTTAAAAGTTTTCAAGGTGATAGATATTTCATGCTAATCATTGACGATTATTCTAGAATGATGTGGGTTACTTTTCTAAGGGAAAAATTTGAAGCATTTAAAAAGTTTAAAATCTTAAAGGCTAAATTGAAAACTGAGACAGGATTGAAGATTAAATGTTTGAGGTCAGATCATGGTGGAGAATTCACATCCGGTGAGTTTAATTTTTGTGAGAAGCATGGTATAAGAAGATAATTTTCTGCTCCTCGAACACCTCAGCAAAATGGAGTTATGGAAAGGAAGAACATAACTATCTTGGATTCTACTAGAACAATGATGATGGAAGCTAGTCTACCTCATATCTACTGGAGATAATTAGTGAGCACAACAGTTTATACATTCAACATAGTACATATCAAAGGAGAAACCGATAAGACACCTTATGAATTATAGTTTGACAATACACCTACAGTTAAGTATTTCAGAATCTTTAGTAGTAAATGTTATATCAGGAGAGATGATATCATTGGAAAATTTGATCCTAGATGTGATGAAGGCATATTTCTTGGTTATTCTAATGAAAGCAAGGCATATAGTTGTTATAACAAGATATTGCAGAGAATTGTGGAAAGTGCTAATGTCAAAGTGGATGAGCTAAATATAGATCAAATCAAAGTTTATGAGAAGGAACCGGCGGTGGAAATGATTATATCTAAACCAGTAGCACCTTTACCAGAACAAAGTGTTGAACCAATTACTCTGGCAGTATCAAAAAAAATTATAGTAACTAAAGAACCGAGAAGAGGAACAAAGAGTCAGAAGACTCCTAGGCATGTGAGATTGAATCATTCAGAAGATCAGATCATTGGGGATAAGAACAATGGAGTAATGACAAGAAGAAGACTGACAACTAATGAGGTATGTTTAATTTCTCAAATGGAACTGGTATCAGTAATTGAGGCATGTAAAGATGAATATTGGTTGAAAGCTATGGAAGAAGAATTAGATCAGATTGAGAAAAATAACACATGGACTTTGGTTCCCTGGCCTAAAAATAAGAATGTTATTGGAACTAAATGGGTTTTTAGGAATAAATTGAATGAGGATGGTCAAGTTGTAAGGAATAAGGCTAGATTGGTTTGTAAAGGATATTACTAGAAGGAAGGAATTGATTATAGAGATACTTTTGCACCTGTAGCTAGGATTGAAGCTGTAAGATTATTTCTTGCCTATGTTGCCCATAAAAACTACAAGGTTTATCAGATGGATGTTAAGTGTGCATTTTTGAATGGGGATCTTGATGAGGAAGTTTATATTGACAACCTGATGGTTTTTCACTATCATATGATACAAACATGGTTTGCAGGTTAAGGAAAGCTTTATATGGATTGAAACAAGCACCTAGAGCTTGGTATGCAAGGTTGGATAAATATCTTTTGAAGCTTGGTTTTACCAGAGGTAATTTTGACGGTAATTTATATTATAAGACCACTGATGATGATATATTGATTATTAAAATATTTGTTGATGATATCATTTTTGGAGGTGAAGATAAGTTATGCATGAAATTTTCTATGATATGGAGAAAGAATTTGAAATGTCTATGATTGGGGAAATGAAAATTTTCTTAGGATTGTAGATTACTCAAACTGATAAAGGTATTTTCATCTATCAAACTAAGTATGCTAGAGAGTTATTGAAGAAATTTGGTTTGGAAAACTCTAAATTGATTGGTACTCATATGGTTACAAGTGATAAATTGACAAGAAAAGATGTTTCTGCACCGGTAAATCCTACAAGATACAAATCTATGATTGGAGGTCTTCTTTATTTGACTTGGACTAGGCCTAACATAATGAATGCTATTTGTATTGCATCTAGATTTTAGAGTGATCCTAGAGAAAATCATGAGAGTGCGGTGAAAAGGATTTTTAGACACTTACAAGGTACATCAGAATATGGTTTGTGGTACCCTAAGGATGATGACTTTACTTTATGTGTATATACAGATGTTGATTGGGCTAGAGATGTTGATGACTGGAAAAGTACATCCATTGGAGCTTTCTTTCTTGGAAAGAAACTTGCTTCATGGATCAACAAGAAACAATCATTTACTTCTTTATTTATTGTTGAAGCTGAGTATGTTGTTGTTGCTACTAACTATACACAAGTTCTATGGATGAAGCAAATGTTGAAGGATATAAAGGTGGATTGAAATGAACCGGTAGTTATTCACTGTGATAACTCTGCTACT
The DNA here is from genome assembly GCF_030272615.1 of Cryptomeria japonica. Lineage (NCBI taxonomy): Eukaryota > Viridiplantae > Streptophyta > Pinopsida > Cupressales > Cupressaceae > Cryptomeria > Cryptomeria japonica. Next base: position 857,452,619 of record NC_081414.1, on the reverse strand, counting down.
ATTGATATATCAAAGAATCTGGTATTTCATTCTAAGACAAAGCACATATCTATCAAGTATAACGTTTTGAAGGAAAAGGTGGAATCAAATGAAGTATGTTTTTCTGAGATGTCTTATGTGTTGGATATTATTTTTTTGGTCTAAGGATGACATGTTTTGTAATTATGTATTTGGTTTATTGTCTGGTGGCCGATCTAATTGTTTATGGTCGAGGGTTTGTATATATATGATGTAAGATTTCATTGTAGATTATCATAGGTATAAGGTCATGGAATGGATATGGATATGTAATGTGCGAATAATGTAATATCATTCAGGCAGAGGATTTGGTCGATCATTGGAGATCAAATTGGGTTTATGTAAGAGGATTTAGTCCTCCGGTATTGAGCTTAACTGGAGTTGTACTCGAGCATAAGAGATGCTATCTTTGCAATTCAAACACGTCTTCTCGATTGTAGTCAGTGAGACTCCTTTTGTATGAGAAGTGTGCTCTAGGTTGTTGGCCTTCTTGCAAGTGCAAGCCCCTCAAGTGTAATTCACATACTTACTGCAGAAGTATTATCTGACTGTGGGTAGGATTCCCACCGTGGTTTTTCCCTTTACTAGGTTTTCCACGTATAAATCTTCGTGTCATGTGGATGGTATTTATTCTGTGATTATTGTTTATGCTTAATTGGTTTAACTGCTATTTTGGTAATTGGTTTAAGCATTCTGGTATTAATGTTTTGGGTTCCGGTATTAAAGTTTTAATTGCTAAATGTTCCGGTAATCTATGACAATTGATTCACCCCCCCCTCTCAGTTGTCTTCTGGTTATTTGAATTGTCTAACATAGTTACTCTTAAAGGTGGGGTGTATTAGTTAAATATAGGCCACCTTGACTTTTTTATGGCTCATGGTTTTGAGCCCATGATTTTGGTAAAATATAATATTTTCCTATGTTTCTATAGCTTATATATTTAAGGCTTGGGATGCAGATATTGTGTCATGATTTATCCATAGTTATGTTATCAAAATTCCTATAAGTTCAAAATACGGATATTTAATGAAGCACAAAGATCTTTATTGTATTGTAACTATTGGTTTTAATTAATAATTTAGATATTCATTGCTTTGGAGGATGGGTTTTTCCCTTATAATAATTTTTTTAGGATATTTTTGGTGTTGATTTGTGTTGTGATTTTTTTTTCTATTATTATTCTCCTCTCTTCTTTTTTTTCTTTATCTAAGCATTAATTACAATGTTGAAACTTTGTTGAAATTTATCTAGATAGAAAAACCATAAAATACTCTTTTCATTGGAGTAAGTGGGGTTTAATGCCTATTTCCTTTCATTTGGTATTAAAGCATGGCTAAGTAGTTATATTCATGGGAGGAGTAGGGATATTTTTTTATTCACCTTGTTTAATTGGGAATTTAATTGTTGATTTTATGTTTTAAAATTATATATATGGTAAGAACTTCTATAATGGAGATTGAGAGGTCCAATAGAACTATCTTTGATTTTAGGAACCTCAAGATAGAGGTTTTACTCATTATCAAAAGATCTATTGGTATTATTGTATGGACAAAAAATATCTACCATGAAAGACGGAAAATAGGAAGTTGTTAACAAAAAGGAAAGAAGCTTGATTTAGCTTTACCTCAAATTTTAAGTAGTCTTAAAGTTTTGAGAGAGAACACAATTGAGAACCTCTAGAATAAGTTAGGAAATTTTCCCAAAAAGGTCCCTAGTAAACAAGCTTTTCTTTTGAAATAATCTTTACTCCTTAAGGATAAGTCATGAAATGTCTATAAAAAACACTTTAACATATTTAATATCATGGTGATTCAACTAGCATATGTGAATATGAAGATACATGAGGAGGCCAATGCATAAGTCTCATTTATTTTTTCTTAATACATGGATGATTTGGTTATGCAATTAGTAACATTATCACAAAGTCGAAGCTTGATAAAATGATGGAAGCATTAATCTCAAGGACATGAGCTAGGAAATTCATATTATGTCAAATATTATTTGGCCGTAATAGATTGTTGTAAAGACGAATAAAGAAAATAACAAATACAAATATACAAATGCTAGAATTGTGGCAAGATTAGGAACATCAAGAAAGATTTGAAGAAACAAAAGGCAGAGGAGTATGATGATGATTTAAAACTGAGATATTATAATAATAGTAGTGTTAATTCTTTCATGATAACCCTTTCTACACATGCACACGAGTTTGCATGTCTAGTTAATTTTAAAAAATCCCTCCACATAAATCCCAATAGGGAGTGGCTATAAGAATATTAAAGTTTCAATTATGGAAATGTACTTGACAGATAACTCTTCTCTCAGTATCATTGGTTGAGGAAAAGTCATGCTCACAAGTTTGGAGATGAAAGGACTAAAAGCCTCTACAACATTCTATGTATTCTAGATTTGGTGAGAAACCTATTGTTTTTAAGTAAATTGAATGATGTTAGTATTCATTTTATTTTAAATACAATGTGAAATTTGTACTATGGTGTATGTTATCATGTGATCTTGGATAATCAAGTATAATTTAGAATTGTGTTCCATTTAGATGCTAGTATAGAAGAATGTAAAAACTTAGTAAATGGGTTAAATAATTATGTTGAAATAATGCTCAACCCAAAATGTATAATTATCTATTAAAAAAAAGCTAAAAAAATCCACAATTGAGAGCTATAATGAAAATTGTTATACTACCCCAAGAAAAGTAAATTATTAAAAAATACAATGAAAAAAAATAACCTTTTTATATTGACAAAGATTTATCCCGAAAATGCACGTGTAAGTCCTTTTTAGGTGTAAATCGGACTTGCAAGTCCGATTTACACCTCTTAAGGCATAATGATTCAAATTGGACTTATAAGTCCAATTTACATCATTATGAAGCACGTATTGACACAATTTTTCATTTATTGTTTCGAGAGTTTGATTCATAACGGGTTTCTTTCTTCCTATATTACCAATTTGTGCCCTTATTTATTTTCATTATTCATAAAGAGATTCATAAGGCACTAGATCATTTTTGGTGCAGTATAAAAGGTGCAAATGTTCCTGATGTGGGCAACTAAATAGATAATGTTTTAGGCATTCTAAGAAAAGTGTGAGAAGATGAATTTATATATTTTTTAGGGTATCTATTAAAAGAGGCTCTATACTAGACTTTAACATTGTTATGAATTTTTTAGAAGATAAAATGTTCGAGCAGTGATCCCTGGAAAGATGTTGAAGTGAGTTTCTATTCAGAGAGAGAAAGAAATTTGACTTGTATAGAAAACAAAGGTTTTTCTCTATATATACCTTGTTTTGTGAATTCAAGATGTGTGTGTACAACCAGTGAGGCACAAAGTGTAACCAGTGAGATTCATTATTGTCAATGAGACACAAAACTCTGTAATTAGTGAAATTTGCATAGTGAATGCTTCAAAAGTGGTTTTTTACCCTTCAAGGGTTTTCCACTTCAAAACACTTGTGTCAATATCTTTTTGGTGTCTTTGATATTGTCATCTTGTCTGGTTAACCTGTGCATTACAAAGTTCTATTTTTTTAAAATTGGACTTAAGTTTAATGTATACTTAAGTGCAACAAAAGAAAAAAGTTTTATTAGTCACTAATTCACCACCCCCCCCCCCCCCCCCTCAGTGACCCAAAGTATTCCAACAATTGGTATCAGAGCCAAGTGCCTTGTATTGGGTCTAACAACCTAAGGTTGATTCTATCTTTGGAATACTATAACAATGGCTCAAGAAGGTTCTTTGAAAGGTTGTTTGATGGAGTTGATTATGCCTTTTGGAAGGTAAGAATGTAAACTTACTTAATTTCCTTGGGAGTTGATTTGTGGGCTTCATTTGTTAATGGATACACTATATCTACAACCATACCCATAGATCCAGATGGTAAATATTATGAGATTGATGCTAAAGATAAACACACCATTTTATGTGGATTGTCAAAAGAAGTGTTCGTAAAAATCATGCATTGAATTTTTGCCAAATAAGTATGGGACAAACTTAATAATATCTATTGTGGTAATGATAAGGTAAAGTAGGCCAAGATACAAACTCTTAGGGAAAATTTTGAAGGTATGAAAATGACCAATGAAGAAAAATTTGCAAACTACTTTTTTAGAGTAGATGAAACACTCAATGTCATTAGAGGTCTAAGAGAAACTATTGATGATAAGGATGTTGTCAAAAAGGTTATGAGATATCTCCCTACTAAGTATGACTCTAAATTTCCTTCCATATAATAACTTAAGGATTTGAATACCTTGACCATTTATGATCTTCATGTGACACTTACTGCCTATGAGATGAGAACCTATAATGAAGAAAATCCCCATATAGAAAGGGCTTTCAAAACTAAAAAGAAAAGAAAAAAGAGATAAAGTTTGAATCTGAAAATGATATAGAAGAGGTAAAATTTGTTAGAAAACCCACGAAATGGTCAAGAAAATACGAAGGCAAACTTCCCTTTAAATGTTTTAATTGTTCCAGGATAGGTCATTTCGCTACTAAAAGTCGATATGATGATAGTGATAAAGAAAACATAGAGATTCCTTACAAAAACAAGCCCTTCAATAGAATAAGAAATTTCTCTTCCAAAAACAAGAAGATCTTGTATGCCAAAGGTGATGTTACTGACAACAACTCTGAAGAATCCATTGGTGGTGAGGAAGAAGTTCTATTTATGGCCACTGAATGTACTGCAAAGAATCAAAGAGATAAGGATGTTATTCTACCCGAACTTGAGAGTGAGAATGAGGTTGATCTAGAAGGTGAGATAATATATTCTCTTAAAGAAGTCAAGAGGTTAAAATGGGAAAGTTTTGAACAAAAGGATCAAGCTACAACTTTGACAAACAAAATTAGTGTTCTAGAACCATTGGTGACTAATTTGACAAGACAGATTGAGGAACATAAAAGAGTTGAAGATGATATTACTACTAAACTAGCAACCAAAAAAGAGTCTTGTCTAAGACTGGAAGTAGAAATAGTTGGTTTGAAAAGAAAGCTTGAAACATATGACAATACTAGGCTACAGGATATTTTAAGCAAACAAAGAAAAGCTAAAAACATTTCTAGTTTGGGGTTTGAAGTTGGACAAAGTTCAAATGTAAACAATAATAAAACCCCATATGATATTTTCAGATCTAAATTTCAAGACATAGAGGTAGTAGATTTAGAGAAGAGTAAAGAGAATAGTTCAAAATCAACCATTACAAACTCTCAAGAGACTGTCACATCTAATTTGCAGTCCAAGAGCAGAAACTTCCTCTCTAACTCTTCATGATCTTTCAAACCAAGGTATTCATGGAGGACACAATCACACTTCTATGGTTATTGTTTTTGTTGTAGAAGATTCAGACACAAAGCCTCTAAGTGCTGGTGTTCATAAAGAAAGACACCATATTTTGATTTTCGTAATGTAAGATGTTTTACTTGTCACATAATTGGGCATACTAATAGATCTTGTAGGTTTTCTCTTCAATATTGAAAGAAACAAAATGGTATTGAATCCTCCAAAAGAGATTGTCCAAAACCTTATTTGGAAAAGAAAGCCAAGAGAAAAAATGTTTAGAGACCTAAGGAAATTACAAACTTTGAAAATTCAATGATAGTGAAAGTTACCTACCATGCCAAGAAGGAAGATGTGTGGATTATGGATAGTGGCTTCTCTCATCACACGACAAGGGACAAAACCAAATTTACAAATCTTGAAGATTATACAAGAGGATTTATCGGGTTTGGTGACAATTCTACTATCCAAATCAAAGGTATTGGAACTTTACTGTTAAATGATAAGACTCCTATCCATGATGTCTACTATGTTGATGGGTTAAAGTATTATTTTTTGAGTGTGAGTCAAATTTGTGACAGTGGTTATGAAGTTCATTTTCATTCTTAGGGTTGTGAAGTCAAAAAGAAATCAGGGAAACTTATTGCAACAGGCAAGAGGACCAAGGGTAATATTTCTCATTTGCAAAATGTATCCAATGGTGATTGTGATAGTCACATTTGTCTTATGAGTCAAATTGAAGAAAGTTGGCTATGGCACAAAAGATTAGGACATCTAAATTTTGATAATCTCATCAAGGTTAGCAGAAATTGGAATGTTAGAGACATGCCCACTATAAATAAACCTAAAAGTATAATTTGTAGAGAGTATCAAAATGGTAAACAAAGCAGAATTAGTTACAAAAAAAAAGATCATGTGACTACTAAGCCTTTACAACATGTCCATACTGACTTGTGTAGTCCCACAAGGACAAGGTCTATAAATGGGGAAAGGTATTTTATGCTTTTTATAGATGATTACACAAGAATGACATGGGTAATCTTTCTTAAACATATCTGAGGCTTTTCATAGGTTCAAGGTATTCAAGAATAGTTAAGGAAATGTCTAGGACAATGCTTGATGGGGCAAAGATAATAGATACATATTGGAAGGAAGTTGTTCATACAAGTGTATACTTTCTAAATAGAGTGCAACTATGGCTAAAAACAAACTATACACCCTATGAACTGCGGTATGGTAAACTTGCCTCTATAAATTATTTTTGAATTTTTGGTAGCAAATGTTACATAGAGAAAGATGATGCAAATTTGGGTAGTTTTGAGTCAACGTGTGATGAAGGCATATTTCTCGGTTTTTCTTCTCACAATAAAGAATATAGATGTTTTAATAAACGTTTGAAAATGATTGTTGAGAGTGCTAATGTCAAAGTTGATGACAAGTTGCAGGTTGATAGAAATTATTTGGAGAATGTAGAAGCAAAATCTGAATTAGAAATAGAGATGGAACCAAAGGTAGGAGAGATAGTAAATCAACCTCCAGAAGTAGAACCAAAAACACCAGGCAAGACACTCTTGAAACATCATCTACAAGAGAAAATTATTGGAGGCAAGGATGTAGGCATGTTAACCAAAAGAAAGCCAACAACATCAAGTGAACAAATAAATTCCTTCTTATTATCAAAATTAGAGCCTAAAACTTATGTTGAGGCAAGTAAGGATGAGTGTTGGATTAAGGTCGTGGAGAAGGAAATTAATCAAATTGAAAAGAATGAAATATGGGTATTGGTACCTAGGCCTGAAAATAAAAATGTCATAGGAGAAAAATAGGTGTTTAGAAATAAGATTTATGAAAATGCAAAGGTAGCGAGAAATAAAACTAGGCTAGTCTACAAGGGCTACTCACAAATTGAGGGAATAGACTTTGGTGATACTTTCACTCTAGTAGCTAGAATAGAAGCAATAAGGATATTTTTAGCATTCTTAATTTATAAAAACTTTAAAATCTATCAAATGGATGTCAAAACTACTTTTTTAAATGGATACCTTGAGGAAGAGGTATATATGGAGCAACCTGAAGGTTTTCAGTGTTTGGATAAAATTGGTCATGTTTACAAGTTAAAGAAAGCATTGTATGGCTTAAAAAAATCCCCCATAACATGTTATGCTAGATTGGACAACCATATTTTGACAAATGGCTTCACCAAAGGAGGAGTCGATAGCAATCTTTACATCAAGGTTGAAGGTGATGATGTGCTTATTGTAGAGGTCTATGTAGATGACATCATTTTTTGTTGTACAAATGATGATATGTGTGATATGTTCTCTAATATTATACAATTAGAATTTGAAATGTCTATGCTAGGAGAACTCTCCTTCTTTCTTGGATTCATGGTTACACAACTTCCCAAAGGCATATTTCTCTCCCAGACCAAATATGCAAAAGAGATGCTGAAAAGATTTCATATGGATGAATGTAGCTCAGTAAGTACTCCTATGACAATAGGTTGTAAATTGGGCAAAGAAGATGATTCTCCTTGTGTTGATCAAACTAAGTATAGGTATATGATAAGGAGTCTCTTATATCTTATAGCATCAAGACCTGGAATAATGCATGGAGTATGTCTAGTTGCACATTTTCAGGCTTCACCTAAAGAGTCACATGTCACTATTGTTAAAGGAATTTTTAAATATAGAAAAGTAACATTGGACTATGGATTATGGTACCCTTGAGATGACAATTTTACTTGCACTGCATTTACAGATGTTGAATGGGTAGGTTGTTTGGATGATATAAAAACAACTAGTGGAGCTCATTCTTCTTCTTGGGTTTAAAACTCGTAGCCTAGCATAGCAAAAAATAGGATTCAGTCTTGTTGTCAATAGGATAAGCAGGGTACATAGTTGTTGTCTCCTATTGTACTCAATTCCTATGGATGAAACAAACATTATCTGACATGAAGATAGAAGTGTCAAAACCCATCTCTATTCTCTGTGACAACACAAGTGTCATTAGTATTTCCAAAAATCTAGTGATGTATGCTTGCACAAAACATATTGACATAAGATATCACTTTCATAGAGAAAAAGTGCAAGAAGATGAGGTATGTTTAAATTATGTCAACACTGAAGATCAAGTGGCAAACATCTTTACCAAACCTTTGTCAAAAGAAATTTTTGAGAGTTTGAGAAAAAGATTAGGTCTTATCTCATTTTCAAGTTTGTCTTAAAATTTCTAAAATCTCTCTTTCAGGGGAGTATGTTCCTTCTCTATCCTAAAAGATAAGATGCATAGGCATGTTGTTCTTTTGATTAAATGTTCTTTTATTTTAGATATCTTTGATATATCCTAAGAGTAGACAAGTTTATTCAAATTGGTTCACAGTACCTTTGGCATTGTGTATCGTTTGGTGTTTTCTGATGACAACTCTTTCTCTCATCAAGGAGGAAAAGTTGTGTTGGGGATTGCTCGTGTAATTCACTTCTTTTGCGGAGATTTCTTCTAACTGAGATCTTTGGTTTGTGTTTCTTCATCCCTCTCATTGCTACCAAAATAGGGGGAGAAGGGCTACAAGTCTTTTTGCTATCAATTCCAGGGAGAGATTGTTAGCATAATGGCATTGTGATGTCAAAAACGTGTGGAATCAACATGGTATACTAGAGTTTTTGGAGTTCCAATTTTTGGTTTGTATGTGTTGTGTATGCATTGACTAAGCTTGTGAACATGACTACCTGGAGTTTTTGGCAGAGATCATTTTCGACTGCATATTGGACAATGAGATTCTGGTTTAGTGAGACAGTGAAGTGGTCCTAGTGAAAAGGGATTTTGATCTAACTTTGGAGTTTGGTAAGACACTCCAAGTAGTCATCTGTAGTCACATCTCTCTCCGATGAGTTACCATATCGATATAACATTTGAGTGGTCTTGGCAATGTGTGGGATTTTGGTGTAAAATTCAAGTTTAGTAAGATACTTTAGGATGGTAGTCGAAGTCACCCTTCTTACTGACAAGATATGATATCGATAAGACAATTAATATGCTACGGCAAAAATATATTTTGTTGAGACTTCAATGTTCGGTAAGACATTGCAAGAAGAAAGTCGAAGACATAGTCTATGCTGAAAATTCATAATGGTAAGACATTAAGATTTTCTGGGCGATAAAGTTGATGTCACTGAGATATTGGAGTTCGATAAGAGATTTCTAAGAAATAGTCGAAGCTGGAACTCTTGTCGATAAGCCATAAGACAAAGTGGGGACCATGTTTGACTTATTTTTACCTTCTGAGTTAGATGTTGATGGTTGGAAGCCATGGAAACTTAATCAAACCAGTTTGTAGTTGAGAGAAGCGATCATTTTTGGTGTAGTATAAAACGTGCAAATGTTCCTGATGTGTGCGGCTGAATAGGCAATGTTTTAGGCATTTTGAGAAAAGTGTGACAAAATCAATAATTTGTATATTTTTTATGGTATCTATCAAAAGAGGCTCTATACTAGACTTTAACATTGTTATAAATTTTTGAGAAGATATAATGTTTGAGAAGTGATTCCTGGATAGATGTTGAAGTGAAGTTTCTATTCAGAGAGAGGGATAAATTTGCTTTGTATAGAAAATAGAGGCCTATCTATGTATATACCTCGTTTTGTGAATTCAAGATGTGTGTGTATAGCCAATGAGGCACAACATGTAATAAGTGAGATTCATTATTGTTAGTGAGACACAAAACTCCGTAATTAGTGAAATTTGGATAGTGAATGCTTCAAAAGTGGGTTTTTACCCTTCAATGGTTTTTTGTGCTTCAAAACACTTGTGTTAATATTTTTTTAGTGTGTTTGATATTGCTTATCTTGTTTGGTTAACCTGTGCATTACAAAGTTCTATTCTTTTGAAATTGGACTTAAGTTTAATGTATGCTATGTATACTTAAGCACAATGTGAAAAAATAAGAAAGTTTTATTAGTCACTGATTCACCCCCCACCCCCTCTCAGTGACCCAGAGTATTCCAACAACATGCAATGTGAACAACATGCAAATATTATGATAATTAAGTGGTAGACCAAAGTCTATCATAAGTGAGTGAAGCTATAAAACTTCCTAGCTACAAATAACTCTACCTGTATATATTAAATCTAAGTGGATGCTAATGTAATATAGTTTTTTGTGGCAAGACATTATGATTAGATAGAACCAAGGAAAAAAAAAATTAAAAGTGGGCTTTTCTGAGTCAACGTCACCTACCCTTGTTGGGTCAGTGAAGCCTACTATCTATGAATCTCTTGGTATGTACTAAATTGATAAATGTGTAGTGCCCCAAATATACCTCAAAATTTGATTGAATGAATTTAAATGACTTTCATGATGGTCATGGGAAAAATAGGAGGCAAGCGCAACAATTAAGATATTATGAGGATGTGTGTGTGAAATATAAGAAACTGCCAACCATATATGTTGATGTAATTAATTATTCATGTTGGATAATTATTCATGTTGGATATTATTACACCTTACTTAAGTTTACTTAGGAAATGCATTTCATAGTAGTTTGGGTATGAGACACTTGGGTGTTTGTGCCACATTGGGATAGTGTGTGTAGAAGAATTTCCACCTTTTGTGGACTTATCTTGTTGTTACATTCCACATTCAATGGGTGATCCACCTCATGTGAAATACTAAATTATTTCTCCTACCTACCCACACCTATTTCCTACCTACCCGTGTTTCTTATTGAGCCACATGTCATGTTTGTGTTCTCACATATCCATATAGCCTTTCCTATATAAGCAGGCTCATATTCATTGTATGTAACACTTGATGAACCAGTTGATCAGTATTTTCATCTTGATAGAATACAATTTATTTCTATCATTTATTTTGTCTCTCTTGTAATTTTCATTGAGCTCTTTATCTTGAAAAAATCTCACATGGTATCAAATCCATTAGAGTGTCATTGGTTTGTCAATTGAGAGAAATTTAATGCTATTTGAGGTTGTGTATTTTGGAGCTTTCTAGTGCAAGTTATTATTGAAGCTTGATGGGACAAATATGAGGTCACCATTGGATTGAGGAGGTCCAAGAAAGTTATTTTTACCTTTTGTTTCATCCAAATTGGACTTCGGAGGCCAAATCTAGAGGCATTTGAAGTTTGAAGATGGGACGAAAATTTTCCAGAAATTATAATTTTGCAGGCAATTTTCAAATAGCGATATCTCACTCATCCGGACTCCTTTTTTTAGCACTTTTTTTTGTTTTGGGGTAGAATTTCATGATCTATACAGTGGTGTAGGATTTTTCTGAAATCGTTAAATCCCGATTTTTACAACTTTGGAGGCTTCGTTCGGGCTCATATGGACTCCTTTTCAGGTACTGTTTTTTTTTGAAAGTGAATAATTTTTTGTCTACTTTCATAATCTGTCATTTGTTTACAGTGATTTTAAGTAGAAATTGTACTTTTAGTATTTGGTCATTTTTGGCCTATTTGGTACTTGTATTTCGCTTGGATCTCAGTTTAGATCACTAGCAGTATTTGTTGAAGTCTCTTATATATCATTTTGAGAAGTTGTAAATTGAAATCAGAAGTCCACTTTGCCTTGTGTTGCAAGTGGCCCATTATATATGCACTAAGTATAAAGTGCCAAATCACCATTTTGGGGGGGGGTTTCTTGATTGAGTGAATTTTTTTTTTTGGGGGGGGGGGTGGTGTGTGTGATTGTGCCTCTCTCTATCTTGTTTTTTTTTCATTTTGGTATTATAGGTTCTCCTAAATTTCCACTTTTAATTCCTCATAATTATGCTTCATGTAAGATTAAGTCTTGGAGTAAACTAATGGAAAAAGGACTCATTCATTATGTAATTGGAACTATTACAGCACCACCTGATCCTAAGGCTAATCCTAATGCTCAACTAGAATGGCTCACTAAGAATGCTATGGTACTTGGAACTCTTAGAAAGTATGTATCAGATGACCTCATTTTTCACATTGAGAAGTGTACAACAATTAAAGAGGCTTGAGATATTTTTCAGAAATTGTATGGTCAAGTTGATGAGATTAAGGGCTACAAGCTTGATAGTGAACTCACAACTTTGGATCTCAGGGATTTTGATATAATCCAAGATTATGTCACAAAATCCAATGAGCTAAGAGAAAAGTTAAAGGATTGTGGAATTGAAAAAAAGGATTCTCAATTGGTTTATAACTTGTTGGACAAGCTTCCTTCAGAGTATGCAGCCTTGTATCTAGCTTTCACACCCATAGGTTAGCTCAAGGTTCCTCATACACTTGTCCCTCATTTGATTCATTCATGAAGATGTTGATACTTGAGCAATCTAAGTTGACCAAGATGGTTATTCTCAAATCTTCCAAGTCGCAAGCTTTGGTGGCTAATAAATGGAATCAAAGCAATCAAGGAAAAGGCAAGAATCAAAAGCAACCTAAGTCAAAACCACAACAAGATGGAGCACAATCTTCCTCTCCACAACAAGGTGATTCACCATTCTCACCTAAGAGGAAATCATATAAGGACAATCTTTTTTGTGGATATTGTAAGAAGTCAGGACATGATGAACATTATTGTTATAAGAAGGATATTGATGAGTTGAAGAATCTTCTTGAGAAGAATAAAATCAACCTACCTTCCAGAATGTCTACATCAGCTTCTTCTTCCAAGGATAAAGATAAAGGAAAGGATCACTCTTTTGGGACAGATAAAGGAAAGGGACAAGCTCTTTGTGCTACTACAAGTCATGATTCAGGGAGATGGCTTCTAGATTTGGGGGCTTCTCATCATATCACATCTTCACAGTCTATGTTTTCTACATTTAAGTCTTGCCACATGCTACAGGATTTTGATGGGAAATCATACATACATGGATGTGATTGGGAAAGGATCTATTTCCATTGGGGATAACTCTTTCAATTATGTGTTTTGTGTACCCCACTTGACAAACAATCTTCTTTCCATCTACCAAATCACACATGGGGCAACTAGGAAAACTATGGAGTTCACACCTGATTCAGTTATCATTAGAGACTTGGAGAGTGGAGCTATCATTGCTACTAGGGTGGTTGATCATGCATCTCGGTTGTACTCTTTTTCATATTTTGGTCTTACTGATGAGGTTAATTCTTCCTATGTTGATGATTCATATTTTGAGGAGAACATTGGGCACTTGAATTTGGGGATTCTCACATGTGACCCCATTCTTGAGCCTTTCTTTTCATCTCCTTCTCTTGATATCACACCACCTATTGCACCTGATGATGTAGCTAGTGTGACAGTTTTGCCTTCTTGTGATTTAGTGCAGCAGGATATTTCATGTCTTCCAGCTTCAGTTTCATGGGTTGCCTACTTGATAGACATTGTAGGTTTGTTTGTGGAGTCCTACATTGCAGATTTGGGAGACATCATTGCTGAAATTCATCTTCTCTTTGATGAAGATTATTATTCTTCAATTGTTGTGAGGGATCACTTTGACCCTCTTGTGCATTCTCTACATGATCAATCTTTAGAGGTTGACATGATTGTGGATACTTTTGTCCAGCAGTTGGAGGAGGTCTCTTTATCTTTTGAGGATACATGTGAGTCTTTGGATATTGTTCTACATTCTTCTCCACTAGATCTTGGAGTGTCTTTTTCAACAGTGTGGTGCAGTTTACCACCTTTGGAGGGGGTAACTTTTAGCATCGACATGGGGACACTTGAGTAGTTTTCAGAGATTTCTTTCATCATGAGTATTTTTTCTACATCTTCCTTTCATGATTGGGGAGACTTTATGGATACACCTTTGGTTTTGTTTCTTCCTAAGGGGAGGAACGTGGTTCGACGTTCGTGGAGCAGTTTCTTCATACATCATCGAGATTCTATCATTGGTGTAGATTCTACATTGAGGGGGGACTTCCTAGTCTCTCTTCTTCTTCTCTCATGTGAGGGGGATTTTTTCCTCACACTGGGTTTTTTTCCTCACATACTTCTATGAGAGTTCTCTTGTATAGTTTTCATCTCTCTTTTGGGGGAGGGTTTTTTCCCATTGGGTTTTTCTCTCTTTCCCCGCTTTGTGAGAGATTTCATTGCATTGGTTTGCATGCATTTTCATTTGTACATGGGTACCTAACATGGCCTAATAGACGGGACCCAATCTTGCATTGCTAAGTTGCATTATAGACTTAAGTGCATTCCCCTAAGTTGCACTTAAGGGGGGGTGTTGGTATAATTAATTATTCATGTTGGATATTATTACACCTTACTTAAGTTTACTTAGGAAATGCATTTCATAGTAGTTTAGGTATGAGACACTTGGGTGTTTGTGCCACATTGGGATAGTGTGTGTAGGATAATTTCCACCTTTTGTGGACTTATCTTGTTGTTAAATTCCACATTCAGTGGGTGATCCACCTCATGTGGAATATTATATTGTTTCTCGTACCTACCCACACCTATTTCCTACCTACCCTTGTTTCTTATTGAGCCACATGTCATGTTTGTGTGCTCACATATCCATATAGCCTTTCCTATATAAGCAGGCTCATATTCATTGTATGTAACGCTTGATGATCCAGTTGATCAATATTTTCATCTTGATAGAATACAATTTATTTCTATCATCTATTTTGTCTCTCTTGTACTTTTCATTGAGCTCTTGATCTTGGCAAAATCTCACAATATATACAAAGTGACATCAAAACTAGGTTTGGGGCAAGTGATAATCAAAGTAAGGTTAGATTGTTCAATGGTGTAGGAGTGAGCTTATAGTTTGTTGCAGAGCATCCAACACAAACAACAAAACACTCAAGGGTATGTTGACTCAAAACCAAATTCAAGAACTTCAACTTGACTCAAGAGGAATATAACAAGATTAACCACTCTTCTCAACTCCAAAACTCATAATCTAATAATTAAGTGAAAATACAAATGGAATTCATCCATTCTACAAGGCAATCACAACATAATCTTTACACAAGGACTTCAAAGGTGTTTTGATACAATAACCTTACCCTTCAAGGAATGGGGATCTTCTCATTCACAATCACCAACAATAAGACCTTCTACACGCCTTAGAATCACCCAAAATATCCTTCCTACAACCTTTTGTACCTTCCACATAACAAATAACTCTTTGTTGAAACAAAATCAGACTTAAGGTATAACTAATCATAAACTTCAAGAAACAACAACAACTCTTTCAAACATAGGCACAAAATTTAAAGGACTATCTACCAAGTACTTCTACCATATGACACCAATCAACCCCAAACCAATTTCAAAGGTTAGATTTTCTCCCTACAGACCTTCATTCAAGATTTAAGATCATAAAATTCACCACAGCATGAGAGAACAAATTCTTTATCACCATGGAATACCCTAGTTCAGGGATTCATCATTAAAAACGGTTTTTACAAAAACAATCACAACTTCTTCAATTCTTAACCAAATGAAGTCAGACAAAAAGCACTGGAAATAAGATTTAGAGACCTTTCCAACAGATATATCCTTTCTTTACTATGATTCCTCACGTAACCATACCAAACGCTGCAACAGGATTGTTCCTACCTTTACCAGTCTGATTTCCACCATGAACTGTAACAAACACTCATTAATATATTTTTAAATATTTATCATCAAGCCAATCTATCCGGTAAAAATTTACATTTCCTATTTATAGAACTTTTCTAAAATTTATAGCCAAATCCAACGGTTAAAACAAACGTTATGAGGGTTTTACCAAAATAGGTAACCCTTGGTAGGGTTTTGACAGTTTTTGAAAAAACAATCTTATCTTGCCAAATACTCCATAAAAATGCATAAGAGTGGATTCATCTGAAATAAATTTCATTAATATATCATTAAAAAACATCTACATAACAAAATTACATCAAATGTGAGCATCCATGGCTTTGTGACAGTCACAAATTCCTTAAAACCTTATGACAGTTTGAGGGTTTGATGGATAACCTTTGTCAAATACCCTCCAAAATTCTCAACCCCCTTGATCTCGACCAAACATGGTTTTATAAACCATTAAAAACTAATTTCAATTTCTTCTAACTTCTCCAACCAACTCACGACCAATGGATGGCATTTTACATCTTTTTTTGCACTTTTGGCAATGTTGCAACTTCACAATTTTTACAATTTTTGACAAACTACCACTACACTTGACCCTAGCCTTCATCGACACCCCTAACATGTTATAATGGATTAAATTTTCTCAATTACAAAATTTCAAACCTTTTTGGATGTTCTTCACACTGTGACCACAGTTGACCCTATGAAGACCTATTAGGTCTCTTGGCACAAAATGGCTCATCAAGCCTTACAACATGAATTGTTCTGATACAAATGGTCTTTTGTGACCTTACAACTATTAATTCAACATTAAAAATAAAGAAAAAAGTGGTTTGTCTTCATGATACATCTCCATGGCCAGGTGCCCTGCACCATAGTTAGTGATGCTAAAATGGTGAGGCATATTGATGGTGTACCTTTGTTGATGTATGGAGATCTCCCTAGTAGAATGAGGAACCTATAGACGCAGACAAAAGTGAAAAAGTCCAAGATTGGTCATGCCAAAGTGATCAATCAAAGAGTGGCATATATCTTGAAGCATGGGTGAGGTGATACTAATGAGAATTGAATCATCTATGTACAATACTAGTATCAATAGGTCATCTTTGCATCTACGAATATACACTCTGTGAGAAAAGTATCAATATGTGAAACTAAATGCAAGTAAACAACCATTAATCTTCTCATACCAACCCTAAGGATCTTGTTTGAGACCTTATGAAGAAAATTATAGCCTAAAAATAAGAGAAGAGTCCTGCACAAATCTCAAGGGTTACTCCATGTTGATCTCCTCATGAACATCATCACAAAAATTACTCTTCACATGCATCTAGTAAATGGGTTGTACTTGAGATGTGCAATATAAATAACAAGGAAAATTGAATCCACGTTGGCTATAGGGCAAAATATCTTGGGGTAGTCAATACCCTCAACTTGCAAAAAAATTCTTAGCTACAATATACTTCTTCTAATGGAACAGTAAACTACATACTTTGTAGAGTATGCCCACTTAGGCCAAATAATTTTTCTTCCCTTGGAAGAGAAACCAAATACTATGTATTATTATTCATCAAAGAAGAATACTGCACTCTAGAATACCAAAATCCTTTAAAAGACTCTAGAGATCAATAGATATAGAGTCATAGATGAATCAAAATACTATTATTGGAAGTCTACGAGTGAGTGTAGTAAGAAGTCATAGGATCAAAAACTATATATATATCCTTTTTAATAGTGCTATGACACCATCTAGGAAAAACATGAGTGGTACGAGGTAGAAGTGGTGGTGTAAGAGATGGTGGTATAAGACCTTCATTTGAAGCATCCTTTAGTGCAAAGGTATCCTCATGAGATGAAGGTAGAGTAGGTAGCGAGGAAGAATAAATGGATATA
Source organism: Cryptomeria japonica (assembly GCF_030272615.1). Lineage (NCBI taxonomy): Eukaryota > Viridiplantae > Streptophyta > Pinopsida > Cupressales > Cupressaceae > Cryptomeria > Cryptomeria japonica. The sequence goes on along the minus strand of NC_081414.1, from coordinate 857,434,852 downwards.
AAATCTATTTGTGGGAAAAAAAACTCATCAAATTGAACATATCTATAAAAGTAGACATCTCTATTAGAGGGGATGAAATAATTGATAAACCTTCACATCCTCATAATGACCAACAAAGATGACTTATCCATTTGCTTACACTGACAATCTGATACAAATGTCAAACCCTCACTAGAAACTACTGTAAAGAAGGAAACATTAGGCTTTATATTGGACCAATCCTACTTTGGAGTGATATTCGGGATTTTCTTATGGGGAATGCAATCCTTAATATAAATAGAATAATTTATCACTTTAGCTCCAAAGAATGAGGCCACAGATTGAGACTAAAAATTTATTTTTTTGTCTCTATTCATCCATTCATTCTTTGAGTGAGACCAATTTGCTAAGAAGTATATGGAACCACATATTAATGATAAATACCATGCTCAATGCAATAGTCATAAAATGAATGGTTTACATATTTCCTTTCATTATCTATATGCACCATGTGAATAAAATAACTGCATTGCTTCTCCATGAACACCTTGAGTGTCCTAAAGGTGGTGAAGACATCACTCTTCTACTTTAGAAAATATAACATGTGTGATGAGAGTAATCATAATAGAAAGTGAGCATATACTTGGATCCTAACATGGAAGGAATTGGAAAAGGGCATGAGGCACGCATGAGTTCACTATGTACCAACTCAAATAAGGTATAGGAAAAGTGGTCTTTACCCTTAGGAAAGGGTTCTTGACAATATTACCATAGACACAACATTGAAAAATTACATCTATGCATGAAACCTTAAGAAGAAAAAGTATCATCTCCTATATACTCAACTGCTATAGATACTTTTAATTGACATGACCAAAGCATTCATGCCAATGATTAGTCAAGGACTTTACATTTTTTGTAGAGATGCTATGTTTTTTCAATTATGAAAGCCTAGAAATATAGCTTTTATTCAATGATAAGACTGATTGTAATTTCCTTTTGAAATAATAGTGGGAATGAAAATGCTAAAAAATAGACTTCCTCAAATAAAAAATGAATGATTCATCTATGCAATATGAAAATAAGGTAGTGATAAAAGTTTTAGGAAATTGAATGTAGTTTATTGGCTGTTGCTTTTTAATTTGATGTTTCACTAAGGCACTACTTAAACTCTTAGAAAAGTATAAAAACTAGGTGTCATTTTGGCCAACCTATGCATAATCAAAAGAGAATATTTTCCTCCAAGATTTGAAGTTAAGGACATATGAGTGCATTTTTTTATTTGTTAATAAATAAATAATTATTTTGAAGTTTGCAGCGTGATTTCTAAAATTATTTAAAACATTTTTTTGGCCAACCTAACTTATTCAAAATAAAATGAAATTCAAAAATTGTTTTTAACCTATAGCCAATCAAACCTAGAATGTGATGCCTATTTTACATTTAAAAAGGATAAATAGTTTGAAACTTATAGATATTTTTGTTGGTGTAATTATTTATTCTTATAGGATATAATTACACTTTACTTAAGTTGACTTAGGATAATGTATCTCATCGTAGTTTGGATATGAGGTCCACTTAGGGAAGTGTGCACATAGGGATGATGCTTGTAGGAGAAATTCCACCCTTTGTGGTCTTATCTTGTTGTTACATTCCACCTTTGGTGGGTGATCCACCTCTTGTAGAATATTTTATTATTTCTCCTACCTACCCCTAGCTACCCTTGTTTCTCATTGAGCCACATGTCATGATTGTGTGCTCACATATCCATTTGGTCATGCCTATATATAAGCAGGCCCATCTTCTTTGTATTGGTTAATCCAGTTGATCATATTTTCATATTGATGAGAATATAGTTTGTTCTTGTCAAATTATTGTCTCTCTTATTTGTGCTTTTCATTGTGCCCTTGATCTTGGCAAATTCTCATATGGTATCAGAGTCATTGGGGCTTCATTGATTAGCTTTTGGGAGACATTTTTGGAGGGCTTTATTTTCAGATCTAAGGAGCTGCATATTTTGGAGGCATCATACAATGATTTTGACCTCATCGTTGAGTCCAGGAGGCCCTTTCCATAAAAAAAAAAAGTATAAATTCACCTAATTTTTACGAAAGTGCATTTTCGAGCTTCAAAAGAAATTTTGCCCAATTTGGGCATACGGTACGATTTTGCAAAAAAAAAATTTATATATATATATATTTTTTATTTTTTCTATGAAATTTTTAAAATTTCATATTATTATTATTTCGTAGTTTTTAAAATTTTGATTGTAATTTTTTTTTTATATATTCAAAAAACAAATTTTGTATTATTTGGGGTGGGGGAAGGGGGCAGAGGTATCTTCACCCCACCCCCCATTCACGGTACCCTGCATAGTTTTGCAAGGTCCGTACACTCTTGCCAACTCCACCGACAGCCACCTTGCCTCTCGACCCCCCGACTCCCGACATCTACCCTCCGCTCCTCAACTCCCAACGGCCACCTCACCTATCGGCCCCTTTGCTCCTCGGTTCTCGGTTTCGTCGCTAGCCACTCAGCTCCTAGTCGACCAGCCACCCTGTCTCCGCCTATATGTGCTCTAGCTTTGGCTACTCTGCACTATTCTCTGTCGCGTCGACCACTACATTGTCCTTTGATGCTACTTAGACCTTCGGTCATCGCAGCTTCGGCCATCGCCATTCCCACCACCCGATCTCCTATGTGACGCCACGTGGTATCCCACACAGTGCCACTCAGGCGCCACTTATACCACACCAACGTGATTTTTAATTCGCCCACCATGCACAATCATCTATTTGGTTAGTAATACACGTGGCCTGCCACATCAGCAGTCCACGCCAACGTGTCACTCGGTTTATGTATGGTGACACGTCAGTCGGTCGTACCACCCAGTCACCCTACTACGTTAGCATTTGTACAGTCAGCAAAAGGGGTAAGACGATCTAGTGACGGTCATACGACCGTCAAATTTAACACATTGTTTTGTTGATGTCAGCACTACATCAACACTTTTTGAAAATTTTAGACCCAAGTTTTTGATTTTGCAATCCAACTTTGAAAGCTCGTAACTTGGTCATTTTGAGGCATTTTTTAGTTCAATTTTTTTTATTTGGGCTAATTTTTTGTTCTCTTCATAGTGGTATAGTTATTTTCTAATTTTGGTTGATAAACTTATAAGGCACTGATAGGGGGGGGGGGGTGAATCAGTGCAAGCAAAAATAATATAAATCTAATCACCACTTAAATCAACTTGAAACTTAACAAGCATGTAAGGAAATTAACCACATAATCTAACACCCAATAACACATGCACCACATAACACAATGTTTTTCACGTGGAAAACCAAATGGGAAAAAACCACGATGGGAATTAGTACCCACAAGATTAACTATCAGTAGAATAGAGATCTGACTGGTTAAGGTCATACAACTGCTTTGTTAGGAGCACACCCAGTTAAGAGTGTCTTAGCCTGGTTAAGAGCTATTACAATAGGGCCTGTTAGGACCCAACCCTGTTAGGAGCTACCCAACTATGGGATTTCAAACACAAGCTAACGTGTCACCTGGTTAGAGTATTTAAACCTTCGGACTTGTGAGGATTATACCGCACCCTGTTAGGAGTGATCTTGTGAGAGGATTTTATTTTGCTGCAACTATTAGGGAACAACAAGTGACCGATTTGCTGATAGCAACTATGTGCCTGATTAGATCTACTTCAGTTTTTGCTTCTAACACTGACTAAACATCAATACAGAGCTTCACCTTTCACCGCACAATCAAATTCACACTATAGATCTCATATCTGATACATCATCACACAATATACTCCTTTTTATAAACAACTCTGGTAAGTCAGCTAAGAACCCTTTGAACAATTTCCTAGGTTCATTGAATCTAGTCAACCTTGCTCATCATGCTTTCCTTATGTCGCCAAAACATAACACAGCACAAAAACATAACATTATGTCTACCGGTTTACCAATCTAAATAATTTTGCTTTACCAGTTAACTGTTCTTCATGACTGACTGCTCATAACATCATTACTCGCTCATTCCATCAAATCTATTGATGTAGTTCTAGCCATAGACTCATATCAATGTCATGAACATGCATACCAAACCGCAACACTTGAATCTTCACCAATCTTCCATACCGGTCTCTTGAACATAGTTATGTCACTGTTTACCAGTTTATTGTCATGTTTATTGGTTCGTTGTTTAACTACTTCCACTACCAGTTAAGCTTTACCGATTGGACTAAAAGACTTAGATAACTAAAAAAACATGGTTTCTATCAATGAAAACACAATACAAGTCATCAATCAACCTATTACATTAATAACATCATCATCAAGCCAACATTGGTGGATAGATTTTTCAGAATTTCCAATTTCTCACAACTGTACCTGTTCAATCCTCGATTTTGCAACTTCAAAGGCTTTGTTCAGGCTCATACAACCTCCTTTTAAGGGGCCATTTTTTTTATGTTGGCATAATTATTTATTCTTATAGGATATAATTACACTTTACTTAGATTGACTTAGGATTATGCATCTCATCGTAGTTTGGATATGAGGCTCTTAGGGAAGTGTGCACATAGAGAATATGCTTTTAAGAGAAATTCCACCTTTTGTGGTCTTATCTTGTTGTTACATTCCACCTTCAGTGGGTGATCCACCTCTTGTGGAATATTTTATTATTTCTCCTACCTACCCTTGTTTCTCATTGAGCCACATGTCATGATTGTGTGCTCACATATCCATTTGGCCTTGCCTATATAAGCAGGCTCATCTTCTTTGTATTGGTTAATCCGGTTGATCATATTTTCATATTGATGAGAATACGGTTTGTTATTGTCAAACTATTGTCTCTCTTATTTGTGTTTTTCATTATGCCCTTGATCTTGGCAAATTCTCACAGTTTTTCAATATGCATTATTGTAAAAAAATTAGATATAGTATATGTAGAAATTAATAATAATTACCTATTAAAATTATAATGAGACATATATTATATTTTAAGAATATTGATAGTTTCCTTTAGAAACCTTTTTACTTAAATTTAGTTACAATAAAAATTCTATTAGTTTCAAGGATGAAGTCATGAAATATTTCTTGTTACTACTTCTCAATTATATCATGTTCATTTATTTGCATCAACGTTTTGGATCACACTCTGTGATCCACCATCAAGATGATAGAAAAACTCAAATAGCATATAAAATAAGACAATTGTAGATTTGTGGGATATAAAAAGAGGGAGGAAAGACAAAAAATAATCAAAACAACCTATGAATTAATTAAATGAGGAATCAAACAAAAAGAAAAACAACAAAATCCACCCAAAAGATGGAGAACGTAAAGGATTAAAAAGTGAAAAAATTGACAAAAACAATAAACTCAAGCAAACCAAAAGAGAAGGCAAAAACAAGAAAAAATAAGAAAATTAGTAAAAAAATAAAAAATAAATATAATAAAATAAAAAACAAAACCAATGAAAAGCTAAAAAACAAAGAAAGGATAGACAAGAAATGCAAGATGATAATGAAAATATGAGACAACCAAGAAAGGAGATGATAATGAAAATATATTTAGTCATGAAATATTTTATAATAACACTAAATGGATAAATCTAAGGTAATCTTAAGGCATTTTTTTTAAGGGATTCCATATTTGGGCTAAAAATATAACACTCTCTCCTTCCAAATATAAATATAAGTCTAGATTTTAGGACTTTTTCATTGAGTAGGTGTTTTTTCCATTTTCATTGTTTGACCTTGTGATCTTGTACTCATCCACGGACATAGGAACAAGCTGAAAAGACTACTTTGGAATTTTAGCATATTCAATATTTTCTTAATAATCAAGGAGTTCCCTTGGTCCTATGAGGGGCTCCTCTTAATGGTGTTACTTCAATTCTCTTGCTTCGCATAGATGGAATTATTCTTGTAGTTGAGGTCATTTCTATCCACCTCCTAAATGTCAACATGGTCATTTATCATTTATCCCCACATAGTACCGATGTTGGTTTGTATCTCTATGTGGAAAAGCTTCTAGGTCAAGACACATTGGTATTGGAACAATAGTTATGTTTGGACATCATTTGGATGAGGTATCATTGCTTCCGTAGTCATGCAAAAGTAACAAGATGGTTGAGAGGCACCTAAGTTGCTTGAAGAATATGTGCTTCTCAATGGGTGTTGTTGAGGTATGATGACATGTTGCTTACATTCCTTGGAGCATTTGTTTGTTCTTAGTTTTCTTTAATTACATTAGTTTTGTGAACTTGTGCATTTTTGGGTTGTACATGTCAATCGACCACATTTCATTATAAACTTTCTAAAATGAACTTGCTAAGAATGCTTAATATGATATGGTAGAAGAGATTATTGGCTATGGACCATAAAGGGGTTACAACAAGGTCCCATGTTGCTATATAGCTAATAATTTCTCAATTTTTTTAGATCTTTTCAAACTAGTGATTTCATGATATTTTAAATAATTAACATATTTCAAGAAACTATCAAATTGTATATTTTGTTATTATGAATTTTAAAGTTAAATTCCAAAATCAAATAAAAGAGAGATGGAAGTTAAAATATATAGGTGATAAAACTTGAGCCCTCCTCTACACCTAAAAGTGGACTTTCAAATTCTAAACTATATTTACACTATTTTGAGGAAAGTTGCATGCTATTGAAAAAATTAAGGATCTTTTAAAACTTGAATAATTTCATAATTTAAAAAAAAATTATATTGAAATAAAATTTTAACAAAAATGAAGAATTTAGATGAAAATTTATAAAATCTATATATAAATAAATAATCCATCTCTATTTAAAACGAATAACATACAACCTATTACATAACAATAAAACCCCCTAAATTGATAGAGAAACTTTGAACCTTACGTTTATCCAAAAATAAAATATATATTTTTTGAAATTAATATAACTAAATATTTTATTATTCCATGATAAATATATTGTCAATCTAAATGGAGCTCAAGTCCATTTCATTTCTCCACAATTATTATTTCTAAAGATTATATTAAGTTTGAAAGAGTCGCTTCAAAAATTGTGTTAGAATGTGTGAAACTTGCTCAATTTCTTTTTCCAGTTATTATATTCCTTAGATTGTACATAATTTCAATAGAATTGCTTTCAAGTTTTTATGTTGTAAAATTAATGTTTTGAATGTGTTTATAGATCACTAGAAGACGAGCATCACCATCTTACCTTGATATTGTGGAGAAATCTTATCTTATAAGCTCAGAAGAGGTCAGTCATTTGCTTTTTTATTTTCAAAATCATAAGTATTGTAGTTGTTAGACTTCTTCATTGATTCTTTCTATTTTCAAGATTTATCTTTTCAAAAATATATTTCATCCCTTCCTCATTAATGGGCATGCCTTGTAATTTTGACCAAGAAAGTATTTTACATGACTAATATGTCAATATTGGAAAAGACTCGGTTAATCTTTGATTGTGTGAATATTTTCTTATAAAATTCATCATTTTTTAATGTGATTTGATTGTTTGAATTGTATTTCCTTGTTTAAAATATTTAAAAGTTCAACAACAATTTTGATGTCTTAAATGTGTTGTGGTTAAGTAAAAACAACATAAATGAAACATATATAACCAAATAAAGAGTATAAACCTATATAAAATAAAGTAGACATGAACAATTGGCCTAGACAAATGCAAAATGGAATACATTTCAAAAAACTAAAAGATCTACTCTTCAAACTACTACATCATGAGCTATTACAAAGATTAGAACCTTCTAAGCGATTTTATGCATATCTCTTACACAAGCCTTTCAATTGCTCTTAACACTTCCCTCAAATACTTATAGCTCTGAGAAGCCCCAAAGGGTAAATCAAGATAAGTTCAATTCAACAAAAACCATTAAAACAAAAGACATCACAACTTTTCTTAGAGGTCCCTAGGAGACAAATTCAAGAGCCTCCAAATTTTGAAGTTCCTCAACATTGAATTCTTTAGCTTCTTTAAGTCATGTGGACTTGACATTTTTGTATTGTCTAGGATTCTATTGGTTATAGAGAGAATCATAGTTTGCATACTTGAACTTGAGTTAGACTTGACAAACCAAAATGTTTCCAACACAACAAAACTTGACAATGAAAAACTTGTATTTTTACAATTATAATTACAAAATGTATCAAATGAATTTGGTGAGGATGTGAGAGCATTGGCCCTAATTCATAAGACTTAAAGGTCAAAAACTTACATGGAAAAAGAAAAGGGGGTTTAGCAAATAACTCTTTGGTCTTTGCATACTCTTCTTTGTTGGCTATATGTGGGTCCCATAGGCTGTTTGGCATCGTGGACATTATTAAAAGCATTCATTCATTCAATGTTTTTCCTATGCCCACTTGTTTATCGTGTGTTTAATAAGCTTTTTACGTAGACTTGCCATAAAATTGCTAGAAACTCATTTGGAACACTCAACAACTTGAAGAGTTTTTATAACAAAATTTGAGAGGAAAAAAAATTGAAAGTTGTTAAACTATATGAAACAAAACTATCGTGCATGGCATTTCAGCGCATTGATAAATGGTATGGTAGTAGTTTCGATCGTGGAAAAATGTCACCACTAATATTAATTTATAACATGATATCTTATTCTTGAATGTTAGAACAACTTTAGAAAACTTATTTTCTTTTTTCTTCTGACTTGTATTTGCTACTCTCTTCATACATTTTGATTAAAAAATGAGTTATAAGAGTGATATATGAAGAGTTGTAATTTGGTGAAAAAATTGTGTAATTTTGCACCGCAGCTCCCCAATTAAGAGGCTTCTGGCCAACCAAAATCTTAGGAACTAAAAGGATGTGGAAATAATTCCCTAATCTTGCCTCTTGGATAACGCATGGCCTTCCATGGTTGTTGCCTATTATAAGCAACCTGCAATGTCTCCTGAAACTACTGCTGCAATTGTTTTGTTTCCTTATGATCTTGATTAGTAGCCAAAATAAGGAAGCCTAACATTCAATGCCTGGATTATTTCTAGAAAGTGAACTAAATTTGCCACTAGCATTTTATAATCTATTTGCTTGAATGCACTTACTATGTAAATTTTTGATTCGCTTTCGTTGGCATTGATGATGAATCTGTTTCTATCTTTAATCTACCTTATTTGTTGTTCATTCCCTAATATCTTTCATCTCTAAAATACTCATATTCTCTGCTAAACCCTATTCCACATACATTAAGAGGAACCGTATCTAGACAATAATTTCATCAATGACATCAAATATATATTTATACTATTTGTTGATATACAACTGTAAGGCTTTGTTTTACCCAACCCAATTTATATAATTTTGTTAGCATTTTGATTTGCCTTTTGTAAGACAACACAAAATGGAATAGTGCGTGGTAGAGCCTCCGATTAGGTTTTAAGATGCTTCTTCACCCCATTTCCTCTAAATCAGCATGCTGTTTTGAATTTTATGATTCAAATTCATCAGATGAATACACCTGTAATGATGAACTTGACCTTTCTCAAAGCACTTGTGGCCTGGAGTCCATGGCTCCTTGCATGTGAAGCATAATTTTTTCCTCACCTCTTTCCAGAGATCATTATTCTTTTTTTAAGAGACACCTTTGGAATTATTTGTTTCCTTGTGGAAATACTTATGGTTTTTTTTTTTTATTAAAAGATTTTGGGCTGAAATTTACTCCTATGAATATCAAAGAACATGTTCCTTGCCTTCTTGATTGCACCTTGAAGTATTGGCCGGTCAAAAGCTTTCACCAACGTCTTGAGAGGCTCGGTTAGCCCTTCAGTGAACAACACAAAAGGTCTTCTTTCTGAAGTATTCAACACCATCACAGAAAGTCTGCGAAAATCACCTACGTAGGCATGAAGTGTTCCATGTTGCTTCAGTTGAGACAGCTCTCTAAGTTGCAGTTTTGGATCCTTGTCAAATCTTTCAATGAGCTTACTACTAACTCCTCATAATTGATAATGAGATTGTGGCTTTAGGTTATGGACCCATGGTACCACCATTCATGTGCCACTCCATCCAGATGCAAGTTTTGTGGAAAACTTGATTTGCCTCTTCTTCTAGCGTTGGCTTCAGAGACAAATAGTTGTTCAACTTTTGAACCCATGCATGAGCAGTAACTCTTGTCACTTACATTAAAATGAGTTAGTGATACCTATCACAAAGCTTGTTGATAATCCTTCTAAACAATTGGACCTCTATTCTCGTCTTCTGCACCACCTTTTTTTTTCTATTAATAAATTGGTCGAGAGACAATATGTCTTGAATCTCCGTTGGAAGAGTTACATATTCTGCATAACTTGCCCGTATTTCAGCCACCCTATGAACTTGTGCGTCTTGCTCAGCGTCTTGCTCAACTTGTGTCTCCTCCCTAGTAGCAAATGTAGGTTGGACAGGTCTAGTGACAAACCCAACAATAGTTCCAACAGAATGGCCATCATTGTCTTGTTGATTACTGACATTAGATGTGCTGATTTCTCCATTCTGATTTTGGGGAACATTCTGAGTGCCATTATTGTCTTGTTGATTACTGACATTAGAAGTGCTAATTTCTCCATTTTGATTTTGGGGAACATTCTGAGTCTAATATAGTTTGTGGTGAAGTTGGGCCATCATGTTAAGCATGACATCGAACTTCTTTTTTGTTTTGGTATTCAAACTTTTTAAGTGATAATACCCCCTCCTTTTTTTTTGGTGCCATTTTGTTTGATGTGACTTCAATATCAACTGCCAAAAACTAATGTGCAGCCAAGGCTTTTGAAAATGTCTCTTCTAATGGGGTTTTTGGACTCTCTATCATAATACTTTTTTTCTCTTTCATTTGTAAGCATAGATAATAAGCCGCATGACAAATTTAGTTTCACAGGTGGCACTAGCTTTGACGCTACTATAACAACCACACCATTTTATTTATTTTGAAATTATCAATTGAATCAAAGCTAATGCAATGTCCTTATCACTTACTGATCACTCAGTTTCCAAGATGGGCAACATGAGAGCATAGGGTGTATAGGACCACACACAATTATCTACAATGCAACAATATGAAGTGATCTAATCAACTAAGTGGTAGAGCCAACCAGGTATACAGTTTTTCAATGGAGTGTGCTTGATCCAAGAAATGAAAGGAAACACTTATACGCTATTCAACAGTGTGAAACTACAATAAACACAATCAATTCTTGCTTATTCAAAGGAGTGCAAATACCCCAAGCACGACCACTTCTCCCTTATTCAACAGAGTGCAGCTCACTAGTAACAAAAAAATCACCCCTCTAAACAAGTTGACACAAACCCAAAAAGTCAGCAACAATTGCACTACAAGAGAACTTGAAAATGGGGACATTACAATAAACTGCTGATACTCTCATAAACTTCTAAACACAAGTAAAGACTACGGCAACAACCCCAAAATTAATCGAATGACATGTAAATCTGCTTTATCAAAAAACCGATTGTAGAGTACCTTTGGCAGATGAAACAAGGGTTGGTGAAGGTTTGATGTAACTCTATAATTGCCTATTGCACTACTAAAATGTGTTTGTTATCAATTGGAATTTTGAAACACATTGGCTAAACACTATTGTATGCTAATGCAATACTCCCAAGAGAAGGAAACTCACTCCAAACTGGAACAACCATAAAATAAGCACTCAATCTACCACTTACACACCTAAACACTCTAGAACTAAAGATCAACAAATTATTCTAATAAAATAAAAATTTGCACAAGTTTGATACATAATTTTTTGCTATCATATAATAGAATCAACGATTACCAAAGTCATGAAATCTCACCAAAGCTTTGTTTTTCTACCCTTCAAAAGTTGTAAGTCATGTGACAACAAGGTACCTCCAAACAAGAAGGAACAACTAAAGGAAGGTGTTTCAATTCCAAACTCCCACACCTCTTCCTCATTGGTATGACTTGTAGGTACCTATATAGCCTCTCTCAAATGCCCTTTACTCACTTCAAATTGTATGGCCAACATGGTATTGTATTAGCATTAACAAATCACAAAAAATAATGAGAAACTTCACCTTTATATTTTTTCTTCAAATTGTTTGGCTTGTAGTGAGGGGTACAACTGGTATGACTAGTACGACCAACATCAATCACTTCATTCAATTGCAAACTCCTCAAACACCATTAGAAAACTCAAACATCAACACCAAAAAACCCTAAGTATATAAAAAAGCATCAAAAGTATCCATCTTCGAATGCAATTGGAAAAAACTTTACTTGCAAGCACAACAGTGATTCTGGAATGAAACCATCAAGACTAGCTAGGAGGGTTTTTTGTCCCCAAAACCAATATTTTCAAGAGGGTATTAGAACACAAGAAAATTAGAGATAAACACAGATTCTCTTGGTTATAGAGAAAATACCGTATCATGTCTAACATCAACAATGAGCTCATAACATTTTGGAGGAAATAAGATAATAAATTCCCCTTTTCCCTTCACAAGTTCTTTTTTTTTCAAATTAAATAATAAACCTTTTTTGAAAGCAAAGTCCACCTTGTTTCTAGGCATCCCCATGAAGGTAGAACTTTAAACACTTTTTAATAAATAATCATACCTTAGTTGCCTTTATAATATTTCCTTCTTAGGACAACTTAAATTATAATTATTTAAACAACTTGGTGTAAAAATAGCATGCTTCTCCAACAAGTTTGGAGAGTTATCAAAAGGATGGAGTCACATTTTGAAAGCATCATGATGTTTATCAAGACTTTTTGAACTCACTGAAATGAAAAAAACCATGTTTGATCAATCTTGTGCTCTTTAATAAAGTTGGAGTTCTCCCTTTCTTGCCATTTAGCCTATGGAAAAGCTAGTAAAATAGACTAATTGTTCTCAAGTTGATTATGCTTGGGAAGGGGACATTACATTAAACTTCAAGCAATCGTGATGAATTATTAATTAAAAATTTGAACTATCAACAAATGACCTTGTAACTTCATAGGAGGAAAAACTTAATTGACATTGATTAACACAAGGATTAATTTTGATTAATAACTACAAATTGAGTTAAGGTAGTATAGAAGTTGAGTTTCATATGGGTACCAATCAGTGTTCAAGACTCGAACTCGGCTCATATTTCGCAAGCTGATTTTTGATTCGGACTCAGAATCGACAAAAGCTTGGTCAAGCCTCAACAAATTGAAAAACCTAAGAAATTCAAAGATTTTTAAGGATTTAAAACTTGTTTCATGCATCCTTTAATAAATAAACCTTAAAGCCACAATAATCTCATCAAATGGAAGCTACTTTGAACACATACACAAATTTACATTGATCACATAAGTATAAATGCAAATTTTAGGCTTGAGCGAAAGGAATTAAGTTAAACTAAATAACATATTAGAAATATAAAGTGTCAAATATCTACAAAATTCATGGAATATGAAATCCATGGCATCTAAATTTCAAAGCATATATCAAAATAAAAGCTAGAGCCTAAAATTCTAAGGCTCGGAGGAGCCAATATAAGTGACCACTCGACTTCACAACCTTCCTACGTGTGTGTCTAAGATAGGTCTTGGATAGTTCTACAACCATGATATCTGCATTTGTCTTAGACTTAGCCTCATTGACATCCACATCCTCATCCACATCATCCTCGAGGTTTCCCAATGGGTCTCCTTATGCTCTAGCCTCCTTTTTCATCGCTATTGCTTCTACCTCTCGATCCACCTGATCAACCCATTCCAAGTCTCCATCATTGAAGATAGGATCATCAACCTCAATATTCCACTTTACCTATGGATCAACCTCCTTTAAAGTGATAGGAGATGTTTCAGTGCCCAAGATATTTTTGTGACAGTGGCGAAGGTTGTAATGAGCATACACAAGATCATTCAACCTTTGCACCACCAACCTGTTGCACTTTTTGGAGTAAATATGCTTGAACATGCTCCAATTGCGCTCACATCCTGAAGCACTGCATGGTTGGTTCAAGATACGAATTGCAATCCTCTATAGATTTGGCAACTTATTACCAAACATCTCCCACCATGCATCTGAAATGAGAAAAAAATAAAAATCATTTATATTCTACAACTTTGAGTTTATGGTAATGGTAATAGAATCATAGATAGAAAAGTTTAAGATTTAAATTTTAAACTATGCCTTGAATAGATATTTACCTAGCATTATTTATGTCGGGTTTTGCTTGCATATGTCTCATGAAAATAAGTCTCCTTGTGCATTCCTAAACATATCTATCTCATGGACTATGTGTGCTCCAAGTGATGAATCAGGTGACATTTTCTCTACAACTTAATAGAGCTCACTCCACACCTCATCATCGGCCTTGAAATCTGGGTGAAATTGGAATGCTGAATTAAGGTAGTAGGCAATTGCATGCATAGGCTTGTGAAATAGATTGTGCCATCGTCGATCAATGACCTCCCATATGGGACCATAGCTTGGTTGGTTCGCTGAATAAATAGCTCTAATGGTCTCCTTCACCCTATCCATGCCCTCATAAATGTAGCCCATTGCGAGCTTCTCTCCATTAGCAACTCATAGGAGAACAACAAGAAGCTCTATGAACTATGATCATTGTGAAAGTTGAAACATTAATCTTTAAGTTTTAAGTTTTACATAAACAAGAGTAAACAAATATAAGGAAATGAAATGGAAATAAGGAAAAAGATATAATAGAAAATTACTTGCACAATCTCCTTGGCAGGTTGTCAAAAGCTATGCTCATCATAAACTTGATCAGTCATCTCAATACCTATAGTGGTCTTTGCATATGATGATGTGGTTCACTCCTCACAAAAACGTGTTTCAAACTGGCCTTGAACTAATAGAAGGAAATATGATAAAATTTGTTGCAAATCAGGTAATTCATGGTCGAGCCTTGACACTTTCTTATGTGTGGAATTCCTCATAGGGTTGAGAACCCAGGTATGATTATATATGTATTTACAAATATTTCTTTCATTCTCTACACATGTTTTAATCAGGGGAATTTTGCCAAGATCCTCCAATATGAGGTCAAGGCAATGAGTAGCACAAAGGGTCCAAACAAGGTGGGGTGCCTCTCCATAAGAAGTTTACCTACAAAAACATAATTTGGTGCATTATCTATCACTATCTATACCACATTCTCCTCACCCACCTCCAACACAACCTCCTTGAACACCCCATAGAGATACTCAACATTTTTCATTTTTCTTGAAGCATCAATTGACTTAAAAAACACTATGCTACCTAAAAAAGAAAAAAAAGCGATTTAGTAAAATAAAAATTAAAAAACATAATCACTAAATCAATATACTTTACAAAACACAAAGTACAATTACCTTATGAGGCGACAAGAAAATGCAGCAGTGTTCTATTTTTTTTCTGTCGGTCCAACCATCAGTCATGATGGTCCAAACCTTCCTCCCCCACACCTCACGCTGCTCGGCAATTGTGGCTTTGACATCAACCACCTTTTGACTCAAAATAGGGTCTTTGATCTCCTCATCATTAGGGGCTTTGAACCTCGGACCACAAACAGTAATGACATCTACCATAATTTGCCAATAAGGAGATCTAAAATAAATAAATTAAATAAATAGAATAATTATTTACTAGTAACTATTAAATTTTACTTGTAAATTTAAAAATTAAAGTAATCAATGTGGCATACTCTTAATTTATTAAAAGAAAAAAAATCAAGACATAGAAATCGAAATAATAATGAATATCTCACTACATGAAATGGAATGGTGTTGTAGAACCAAAAATATCCAATTACTTTTTTTGCAGCGTCATGCTTCTCCTTATTGGACCCATGCTCTCAAGTGATGGTTTGGGCACCCGGAGTCATGCATGGAACAAAAAGTAAATCTAATGTGGATTTATTTTTAAGAATCTGAGGCCCAATGCTCACACTTGTACTACCAATACTTCCAGATGTAGGAAATGGAGGCAAAGGATTTGAAGAAGCCTCTCTACCAATGTTTGCCATTTCTTCCATTTGCTTCCTTTTTTAATTATTTTTTCTCTTCAAATTCCTCTAATTGAGCTTGCACTTCACATGTAGCCTCAGGGAGTGCTACTTTGCACTTCACGTATTTCAGTCGGTTAATAACTCCCCCACAATATTTTGTTTTGTAATGAAAACATATAACTATTCTTTTTTGATCTAGGGTGGCATGTTTCCAAGCCTTTTCCTTTCTAACTGGGTTTGCCTTTGGGGCACCACTACCACTACCGGTAGGCTGAGACATTATGCTGCAATATGTTTTAAATGAAAAAAATCAGCATCTACATATTCTAATTAAGTTAAAAAAATAAAAATAAAGAAAAAACAAAACTAGGGTTTCTTATTTTTTCCATCAACATAATTTGAAACAATCAAACAAAATCAAAACAAATGTACAATAAAATAGAAATTTGAAAGTAAAAAAAAACAACAAAAAAATGTAATTTACCTCTTCAAATTTGCTCAAAAATTGAAGAAATGCACCTTCAAATTTGTGTAGTCCTCCTCCAAATCCTTCTTTAACTCCTTTAAATGCATGGATACAAGCTACTAACTTGCACAAACAATCAACAATCACTATCTCCTCTTCAACCGATCTGATGGTTTGCTCTTCAATGCCTCAATATTTTTGCTCAAATACCTCAATATTTTGCTCAAATACCTCAATATTTTTGTTCAAATGCCTCTTTTTCTCTACTCCTTGTGTTGCAAACAATAAAAATGAGTTTTTAGGGCAGGGAGGCAAATATAATGACCTTTTAGTCAAGTCAAAACACAACTTGTTTTTTAATCTATTTTTTTTTAAACTGGGCACGACGGAGTTTGACCCTCGAGACCTAGTGATATTTCTGAGTCTGGCAGACTTGGCAAATTTGACTAGACTCGAACAGAGTTGGCTGAGTTCAAGTCCAAAGCCTTCTAGACTCTGTAGAGCTGACCCGCGTCTTGACTTGTAGAGCCCTGGAACTATGGTACCAATAAAGTTATTTTGTTTTGTGTCACATTGGAAGGTGTGAATTAGAATGCTAACACTCTCAATAACTATAATTGTACATGGGGCATGTAGACCATTGGTTTAGTATTGTTTTGTTGTAGCTAAGTAGTTGTGTTTTGTTGTACTTATGTAATGATCTATCTTTTTGTTATTTGGTTGAGGATAGTTGTGTAATCGCTAACCATAAGCATTTTTATTTAAAAAGAAACTCTATGCTAGTGAAAGTATGTTGTTTTGGGCGGTATACCAAACAATTATAAAGAGACTACTTGTTGTGATGTAAGCACACATCGCCCCATTGCAAATGGGCACCCCCACTTTTCACTTTGCTTAGTGTTTTGCTTGGTAGTTTCTTGGTTGTTATCGTTTACTTATGAGTAGAGGATGATTCTATCGGCCCAAGGTGATTAGTTGAGGTCACATTGCTAGGAGATGTTAAAGTTGCAAAGTTGCTAAGAGTTGTTAGTTTGCAAGCAAAAGGGTCTTAGGGTTTGGTGGTGAGAATTAGGATTTTAGAGTGGCATAGGTTAAATTGGAGGAATGGTCACTAAAATTGCTTTCAGTGATAGACAGATGGTGAAGTATCATATCATTATGCATGTTAGGGTTTTGAGATAAAAATTTGACCTAGGCATGAATTTGCTAAAAAGTGTGATCTTGATGTGGGTTTGCTAAGAAAGATTGAGTTTTGCAAATGAAAGGTTCTCAATTGATTTGCTTAGTTGCAATAAGGTGATCAAAATTTGATTGATCAAATCGTTTTGTGCAAATGAGATCATGAAGGCTGATTTACCTACAAACAACAAAGCAATCAAAATTTTATCAACCAAATCTATTGTTGCAAATGAGACCAAGAACACTAACTTGATTGTGTAGTTAAAGAGTTAAAGGCCGTTTCGAGTTGGATTTTTGTAAATGAACAAGGAATTTCTGCCCAACATGTAGTTGTGTAAATGAACAAGAAATCACTGCTAAGTCTTGATGTAATAGAATGATTAGCTATTGATCAAACAAGTTTGCTAAATGCAAATGAGAGACAAAACCCTGCCAAGATCTTATGTAGATGAAGAGTCTAAGGCTGACTTGATTATGTATGCAAATGAAGAGAAAAATACTGATTGTGCAAATGAAGACCCTAATGCCGAAGTCATGAAGAAATTGAAATGAAAAAGTCCAAAATGTAAACAAAGGCTTAATTGCCACCTAGGTCATGCAAATGAATGTTAAGATGCCGAATTCTTTGTGCAATTCAAAGGTAAAGGGCCAAATTGATAAGGGAAATGGAGGACTTAATGCCGACCAAGCTTTCTTGTCCAAATGAATACTAAAATACCACCCCAACCACTTGGTTGTGCAATCAAACTCATAAAATATGTCAAAGGTAAGATGATATTTGTGCAAACAAAGGGGTGAAGACCGACTAGCCTTAAAGGCCGCCTCAAGTAGTTCAGTGCAAATGAACCATCAAAAACCACCCAAGTTGTACAAGGAGAGCATGAAATGCTGCCACATCAAAGACAACTTTGTGCAAATGAAGGTCAAGACTACATTGAAAAGGAGCTTTGTTGCTCGAGGTGGAGGTCAAATTGTTCTAAGAAAGTGGATGGACGACTCACCAACAAAAATTCAAATGGAAAGGGTTCTATCTGATCAAGACATCATCACGACATGATGAAGATCATGAATTCAAGTTGATCAAGACAAGTTCAAAGACCTTCAAGAGGAAAATACGAGGACGAAAAGGAGAACTCAAGCAAGATCATCATTAGGGTTCTTTATTTCATCAAGACTCTTGTTAGATCAATGGCAACAAAGAGGACATTCAAGGCTAGCATTACAACTTGAAAGTATCTATTCAAAGCTTTCCTCTTACATAATCAAGGTCTCTACATGATCAAGATATCATCTCGACACCAGGAAGTCAAGGCCTTGGAGCATGAAGGAAAGATAACTTATATGATGAAAGATGTTTTACAATCTTGAATTGCATTCGGGAATCCAAGAATCATAGTCAATACATTGAGGATTTAAATCCAACCAGGTCTATCATTTATCAAGATAGAATCATGAATAAGGGAAGATCAAAACATGGTCATCACATATTCTACATCAAACATGATCAAGGAAGAAGATAGTTTCAGAAGAGTTAATCAAAGTTTGCTAGATCATAACGATGCTTCCCATCCTCATTGCATTGAGAAAGTTGAATAATGTTGAGCATCAAGAGATATTTCTCAAGGCATCAACACTCATTCATGATAACGTATCTATTCTACAAGAGCAAGTTGAGATAACATCCTATTCATCACTCCACCAATCAAGAGGCTCCACATAAACATGTCCAAATGCAATGTACCTAACTCACCCATGGAGGCACAAAATTCGAGATACCTAACCTCATTTTCTATTGGTTCACCTTCAATATTGAACCTAAATGTATTTTTCTCATTGGCCAAAGGGAGTTGTTGTAACAAAGCCTAATTAGGGTTTAGATCTTGTAATCTCTGTCTTTGATTGTGAAGCAATCTGAGCCATTCATTGTAAATATCTATCTGTATAAAGCTCAGTTTTCTCATTTGTAAACGGGTTGACAGTAGAACAACAAAGAGTATTAGAATAAGAAGAATA
The DNA here is from genome assembly GCF_030272615.1 of Cryptomeria japonica. NCBI lineage: Eukaryota > Viridiplantae > Streptophyta > Pinopsida > Cupressales > Cupressaceae > Cryptomeria > Cryptomeria japonica. The sequence continues at coordinate 857,415,223 of NC_081414.1, read as the reverse complement.
GAATAGAAGATAGAATAAGAGTTAGAGTAGAAGAAGGCAAAGATTGTTGCCAAGAATTTGTTGTAAAGAGCATATGATTTCATTGAAGCGGCTATGGTTAATTGATGTGTTATTTCAACAAGTTGTATGGTCTCTACTTCTAAATTCGTTTTCAAGACTTGGTTTAGATGAATGAAAGGAATTGTGAATGATTAATGGTGAAATTTGTTTATCCATACCACTAGCAATTTGTTGATTGTAAGTTTGTTTTGTGGGGTCAATTGAAATCTTTAAATGAGCTTAACTTCAATTGTTATTTGCCTCATTGATATGCATCATCTTGATGGTGTCTATGTTGTTGGTGGTGATTTGAACATCATTTTTCTCTCCTTAGAAGATCATCACACTTAGCTTTGTGGAGTTGTTGCTTTGCATGTCAATGCAAAGCTTAGTTGAATTTCACCCAATCATTCATTGTCTCTTCCATTCTTAGGAGTAGCGCAGTCTTCTTAAGTCCTATCCATTTCCCCATTTTTAATCAAGTTAATTTCTATGTTCCAATGACGTCCAAACGTTCAACATTCAAGTATCAACGTAAGTCCCCCTTGGATTATTAGAAAAATCACATCATATCACTAAGTCTATATCCAACATAAAGTCAAAACCTGACTATAAAAATGTAATATCCCTTGCCAATTCTGATATAAAATACTGATCTTTTTGGCCTAGATATTTCATCAAACACTTGACATATGACTTATTCAAAGTACTTCAGACTTGTTTTGTCAACATAAACTTTGTTTTTATCAATAAGGGTGACTTGCAAAACATAGAATAATGATCTAAGATGATAATGCAACTATTATTCTTAATGTTTGATGCATTAACATAAATTAGTATGCAAAAATATGTAACTACAGCAGACTGGAATTATGTCTAATAGTTGGCATGCAATAATGAAACAACATGTAGACTAAAATAACTTTATATCTCCCTTTATTGAAGGCGATAGACTCATTACAATGTCTAGATAAGAGCTAAAACCCTTGGCTAACAATGATAATTTTTAGAATGTCTGAGTACAATTATCAAATCATGGATTTACACATACATGACTGAAAATTATTGTAAATAGTGCCAAGAAGAACTTGAAAATATCGCCTTGGTGTAGAAGTGAAGAAGCAAGCAATATCAAGACGCCTAGTGCACTCCTTATGCTAGTTCGAACAAGAATCAAAATCGCCCCTGCTGTAAGTATGAGGGTCTGACAATGACCATTTATCAGCTCTCGAGTCTTTTGTCAATCTCTAAAATGTTCGCTGCCTTCCTCCAATCACAACGCTGTCATCAATGGCCAAGTTCGATGCATGGATAGGAAGATAGGAGCTAAAGTGTGGGTAATGAGGTCTGATTCGAACTTGTTCTCAGACCCGATTTGACTGCTGCAACTTCTTTTTTCCTCACCCAAACACTTCTAAAAGAGTCACCTTTGGTCCCCAATGCTTGCGATTTCCTCAACTGATGGTTTTGATGCTTCACAAGGAGGCAGTAGCAAAATCGTAGGTACAGAGGGTAGAGCTGGACTTTGTCTCAGGCTTGGTATACAATCAGCAAACATCCCAAATCATCCTCCGCTATGCTTCAAGGAGATTCGCCTAGCCTCGCCCCATATGTAGACACAAATATCACTGATCATTCACCCAAGACTAAAGTCTTCAACAAATCGTACACCATGCAAAACCTGATATCACACTTAATTAGCTCAGTATGAAGGACTAAATGTCCCTCACTCTCAAGGCAACGCTTCGGAGGATCTCTCACCCCCTCACTTATGCAGATCGAAGGGATGTATCGTTTCTTAAGATCAAATCTGCGAACAACCCTTGGCTCCACAACCACAACACAAAGAAGATAACAAGTAAGTGATGATCAACAATGAATTTCCCTCCTGTATTTATTCTTTTCATAAACCATCATAAGATATCTTCTAGAAGATCCCCTCCTTATCGGGTAGGTACACTTTATGATTATTTATTACATTTGTTATTTAATTGCACTTTTACAATATTATTTCATTATAATTAAAGTGCACACGTCTCATAATACATGTTATCTCCTTATTTCGCCATAAAACCAAGTAGAAATAGAGTGTGAAGCCACTAATTTCCGCCAAGACAACCCCTAATCAACTCCTTGGCCTACGAGGGTCAAATTATAGGCCATGTCCACGTGCTAAGGAAAAGGGGACATTACAAAAAACCTTGGAATCATCTCGGATGATCATCTAATTTAGCATCTGAGGAGATTTTGTTCAAGAGAGTATAAGATACCTTGGTTTTTATTTTGTGTTTGAAGTGCATAAAAAACACATCAACACTACCTTGTTAAAAGATCTATTTATCAAATATCCTTGTGTCCAGTGTCACTTTTGCTGCAAATTAAATGGTCGTAGAATTGGTATTGTAGAATCTATAGCAAAAATATTGGCATAGAAGGCAACTTGGCCACAAAAAAAGATGGCTTAAAACAAATATTGATTGCCTCTATAATCTTTAACTTCTATTTGAAATCAGTACATGAAAATATTTATTTTATGGATAAATTGGTATTATCGAGTAAATGATCATTTATAAAGTTTTTAAAAAATTTTAGTTCATTTTAAATTTTTTAGAAAATTAGAAATTATATATATTTTTTTAATAGCCTGATTTTTTGTCTATTGATTGGATTTTGTAGGTTAATAAATTATTGGAGAGAGTTGAGGAAACTTTTACAAAACACTTTGCAAGTGGAAATCATAACAAAGCTGTGAAGATATTAAGGCCAACAAGGAAAAAGCAAAGACATAGACTTGCCTTTTTTATAGGTGAGCTATATTCTTGTATAATACCACCTAGACCAACTTCCTAATAAAAGAAGGGAAAGTATCTTCTCATCTATATGACTGGAATTTTTTAAGTCTTTAACATTTTCACATCTTAAGTAGTTCATAAGAATTTTATATCTGTTATGTGTTGTACTTGTTTGGGATTTTGTGTCATGTCCAATGTTATGTTGAACCTTGTTTTTGGTCTTATTTTCTACACTTTGGCCCACTTTTCTATGTTTTTTCATCTTCTTTCTTCTCTAGTCTTGTATGAATAATGAAATGAATTTCTCAAATGCATCTATTGGAGTGAAGAATGAGGTTTTAAACAATGAAGACATATATTGAGACTCATCAACTTGGGACAAAAGTTGTTGTCCAACAATAAAGAGCTCATTAGAAAATGAAAAAATATTTGAAAAGACAACTCATCATATCATGGCACACCAATATAAATAGAAGAAGATGATGTCAATTCCAAAATTTGCAAAAATATGTCTTGGTCTGCACCAATTGATGATAAAACCAGGCTATAAATAGAAAGCATCCATGTGGAGATATCTTTCTAAAGTCCATTCTAAAGATTGCCAATTAGGTATTAAGATACAAGATTGAGAATAGATGAATTCTTCAAAATTGTAACATTATATGTAATGTCCCCTTTTTAGGATTAAGTGTTTGGTGAAGGCCCTTAGCCTATATAATTCTTGTAGGTTAACCGAGATTTTGATAAGGGAATATTTAATTAATTAAATTAAGTTGTTCCAAATTATTATTTTACATGCAACTTATATGTAGTTAATATTTTTTTTATAAAGTTGACCATTCAATTATAAATTGACATATTCTAGGAACTAAAATTAAAAAAGGTCACTTTGTGAGAAATAAAGTACAATTTCTTGAAAGTTTGAAAAGGTGATATAAAAGGGGATTGTAAAGGAAATTTATAGATCTTTGTTGGCAATTTAGTTTTCTCATTTTGAGTTTGGACATTTTGTCCAACAAGAAACCCTAAGACAAAAACCTTGATGGTATTTTAGTTTTTGAGATTAATTTCTTCCTAGTCAAGTAGAGTGGATTCATCTAGAGTTCACTAGAAGACAAAACACTTGGTAATTAAAATTTGTAATTCAAGGTTTCAATTTTTGAGAAATTGGAAGGCTAACCAGGTATCAATTTGATACAAATCAGTTGTGAGATTCATAGGAAGCAAATATATTGGAGTTGTAGTAAAATACAAATAAATTAATGAAGAATGTAGTTCCTTAATAGAATACCAAAGAAAGCATGGGTATTATTGTGTCTTGTTGAGGAGGGTTTGACAATTACAGGTAATATTTTTATGATAGAAGTAATTTTATGGTATGTGGTCGTGGTAAATCAAAGATAGGTTAAAGAAAAAAATAAACAAATCTATTTGAGAATGAGACAAAGTTGGTTTGTAGGTTGTGGATTTTCCAGGGCCAATTGTTGAGTTTGTTCCAAGGAAATCATGGGTTTTTTATTACTTAGTCTATTGAGAATTCAAACCAACAAAAAATAATACAAACTTAGATTGAAATGAACAATAGTTGCACAAAAAATGGACACAACACCGTATTTACATGGCTCCCCATTAATGGCTACATCCATAGAAAAAGAAGGGCTGTCTCTATTTCTATTAGCTTAGTTATAGCAGCTCACTAGTTACATTCTCATTACATTATATATACAAGTTATTGAAGTTTCTAAAACAAATGAAGAAACAATAGAATAATTTGAAGAGATTGAAGAAGAAGAATGGTTCAAGAGAATTGGACTTCACATTCAACAATCTTTCACTCGACCTTCAACCACTATTACAAGTAATCACATGTAGAGATATCCCTACTTTTCCAAGCTTATTGTCACATTTTAATGAGGCCAAGAGAAAATTTTAAAACCTCAAAGCTTCTCCTTTGTGACTACTTTCGTAAGTGCATTAAACAGATTCACACTAGTATGTACCTTCTCCAATCTCAACTTTCTCTCTTTAAGAACACTCCAAATGAAATAATATCTTAGCTCTATGTGCTTTGTTCTATTGTAAAAAGCTACATTTTTAGCCATATGTATAGCACTATTACTGTCACTAAATAGAGTGAAAATTTGTTGTTTGTGAAATGAAGAAAATGCAATCCTATGCCAACATGTGCATCAACCAAGAATCAATTCATATTCTTCTATATGGGTATATTTCATTAAAAAAAGTGGCATGAATGGGTTTGACTTCAATCCTCAAAGGAGAGACAAACTATCCTAAATCAACACCTTGATTCTTCTTTGTGTTGTATGTGTAACTTACCTCTTCAAATTTGCTCCAAAATTGAATAAATGCACCTTCAAATTTATAGAGGTCTCCATCAAATCCTTCTTTAACTCCTTTAAACATGTGAATACAAGATACTAACTTGCACAAACAATCAACAATCACTATCTCCTCTTCAATCAGTCTATTGGTCTGTTCTTCAATGCCTCAATATTTTTGCTCAAATGCCTCTTTTTCTCTACTCTTTATGTTGCAAACAATAAAAATGAGCTTTTAGGGTAGGGAGGCAAATATAATGACCTTTTGGTCAAGTGAAAACACTTACCTTTTTTGTTTTTGGCTTCTTTCTTAAACTAGGCATGACAAAGTCCGATCCTCGGGACTCGCTGAGTTTGCCAAGTCTGGAAAACTTGGTGAGTCCGACTAGACTTGGATAGAGCTAGTCGAGTCCAAGTCCAAAGCCTTTTGGACTCTACAAAAATGCAGTGTCCCCTTTCTAGCATTCATAGCATGATATTGTCATTAGCCTATTTCCCCATGGTCTCGTAAGCTAACCAAGACATTGAAGGGACTTGAAGGCCTTTTGGCCTAGACAATTTCAGTTGTAGGCTATTATGAGGGTTTTTGAGGTAGTTTTGAGCACACTTACTATTTATAGTAAGTCATTCTGAACATGGCTGGACATGTAGTTGCATGACATGTCGATGATAATTGTTTAAAATCGACAAGAAGATTTATTTATCATTGATATGATTTATTATGCCAAATTCTTCATATCTTGCAAGGTTGAAAATATCATATTTCTTTGACTTATTTATGCAAGAAATTATATTAGTTTTTCCTTCCCAAAAATTATATAAACATTACAATCACATTTGACAAACATTTGCTCAAAAACACAAAAAAATTAGATCAGCCTATTACATTATACTTAGATGTGCAACGTATGAAAGAAGAGAATTCAAAAGGATATTAAAACTCCTATACATAGCACTAGGTGTGTCCTAGGTTATTGAAATTGTGGGAAAATACACAAATTATTATACCATTGCCAAATAGACAAGTAACATTAATGCCGTACCCTTAATCAAAATTAGCTTATCAAGCAGCAACAAAGGAGGGTTTCTTGCAGCTATTACAGTAATTATCATATTGTGGTTTCATTAGATAGGAAATTTCATCTTTTTATTTCATTGCATCAGGAATTTTTTTGGTCTTTATTTTGCTCCAAAATTAGTTCTCTTTTGTTCTTATATTTCATTTGATCCAGGAATTTTTATTTGACTTTAGTTTCATTTGGACAGGAATGATAATCTCCCTTTTTTAATTTGGACAGAATTTTTGTCTATAGAGAATTCAAGTAGGCGTATTAATTGACTAAGAAAAGGCATTTTGTAGCACTAAGTGAAGAAGGATAATGTCAGTTCGTCCTTGATATTGCACAAGAAGTTTGATGTTAATTAGACCAAGTTTCAAGAAAAAGTAATCGAGTTGAGGATGATCTAGAACAAGTTGAAGGTGATAAAATTGAAAAAAATCAAAAATTTAATTTTTCGGTATTTTCTAGATTTTAGTAAATCGTATTTTCGAAGGTCTTTGGGTGGAAAGTGTCGTGTTTCCTTAATTCAATAAGCTGAAGGCCATGGTGTTAAGGGACCGAAATTAGTTCTCTTCGATACCTTTCTAATGGTGTAAGACGTTTCAAATTTCAAGTTTGTAATATTCCCTATATAAAGAAATAAACTGTGGAAATAAGATGACATATTATTAATTATTTTTATATTAATACTCTAATCTGGGTTAATATAAATAATTAATATTTATTTCTTAATATTGTTAGCGTAAATTGAATAAAGGTAGTTCGTAAAACTCCTTCACAGGAGAATAGAATGGCGTAAGCGGGAGATGTTTAGGCATGCTTGGAAGAAGATATATTCATAAGTGACAGAATACGAATTGGAACAATTCCCCTTTCGTCAGGGAAAACCTGGCCTATTGGTGGTGACATGAGGCGTGAGCAGTAGGATAGAGTCCGACTAGTGAACGTCGAGGTATACTGTAGTGGCGTGAGTTCCCAAAGGTTTGCACAAACCTTATGTTCATGACGGGATGTGTTTTCGATGCACAGCGTCGGGTATGATTTCCGCAAGTAGGACAAGGTGTGATTGCCGAAGGTAGTGTCGGGTGTGAGTACGCAACACAACACTGGTGCGATTTCCAAGTGCAGTGACGGGGTGCCTCCAGAACGCAAGGTAAAGACAATGACACAACACGAACCTGTAATTTCTGAGTGCGGTGACGGGATGCTTCCAGAACGTGGGGTGAAGACACCATCACAACAAGAACCCGTGGCATGAGACAATACCTGGAAATATCAAAGATCACATGATTACACACAGTGACCAGACCCGTATCTGTTGACCATGCGATTAAGGATAAGGGGAGTAGAGGATCGGAAGGAAGCAACAACACTTGGGTATCGAGTCCATCGCGCTACCTACCAACGAGCAAGAGGTAACGCTTCCGGAGGAGACCACTGTGATAAGTCTGGCATTGCATCACTCCGAACCAACAGGTGCACCTTGTAGTATTTAATTATATGATATTGAGCATTGATCATTCAATCAGTGCTACGTTGGTCATAAAGCATGAGAGTTAATTTTGTATTCATGGATTATACTGTTGAATGAAAATCATAGATGCATGGATTATACTGTTGAATGGTGTAATGTCCCCACTTTAGCAGTTGACCAAGTGTATGTGCGTTAGCCTAGCTCTACATGGTTCCGAGGGCTAACGAAGGGTTTAAGGGATCCTGGAGTGTTTTGGCCTAGTCATTTCCAGTTTGGGCCAAAACGGAGTTGATTTACTTAATTTCAGGCATACTTACTATTTTTAGTAAGTCAGCAGGACACAACAAAGGCTAGTTTTGGTGATTGGATTCGATACTCCTCGGCGAGAGCTTTCCGACGAGCTATCACTCACGCTATTCGGAGTCCGATTGCTAATATATTTTAATGCCTGAAGTGTTATTAAAGTAACATTTAATTTAATTATAAAATATTAAAGTGTTACTTTAATATTTATTTTATGAGGATGTGTGCAAATCAAAGGGGCACCCAAGGGAGACATAAGTGAATATTTTAATATGTTTTATATTGCACATCTTTTATCCCACATTGCTCAAGTGAGTTGGGTCGACCCTTGGAGAAAGAATAAAAAGAAGCTTTTGTGGCTTCATTCAGCATGTTGAATATGAGAAGAAATTGATGTGTGAGTTGCAAATCCGTTTTTGGCATTAGAGGACGTCTATCCTTTCTTGTGACATTTTAGACGTCATTCCCTAGGGGTTTGGCTTTTGGAATCCATTGCTATCAGCTTCATTAACAGGCAGATTGGGTGCATCTCCAGCTACAGGCAGATTTGGTGTTTTGCTCATACCTTCTCCACTTCTTGACCAATGCTTATGCCATTCTGAAGGGATTATTTTATGAAGATATTGGATTGATTGAAGACTAATTAATACTGTAGCAGCACTGTAGCGCAACACTATTCACGTTACTGTATTAATGCTTATGTCATTGCTGGAATATTATGTCAAAAATGCTGGAGTATTTAGTGAGTTGAAAAATCTGCTATGTATTTGATTTTAATAATTCTGAAAATAATATCATATCAGCAGTAGTTCAATCTTCATGTTGCATATTATTGTAATTTCCTTCTAGTTCATGTTATGTGATTTCAAATCTATGCACAGACTTAAAAACAAACAAACATTTCATTTCCGAAGCTATAAGGGGATTTAAACATTAAATGGAGAAATAAGGAGTTGGATGCAAATTGTTTGACTAAATTCCTATCAGCAGTTGGTTTAGTTTTTGGGCATTCTAGGGTGTCCATTACAGTGGTATCAGAGCTTGTTTTTCCTACCATCCTGTGAGGGTTTCATGCGTCCAGCACATCAGTTTTACTTGAGGAGAAACAAGTCAAACACAAACCTATAGAATTCACCAGAGATTGAAGAGGAGGGTGACCCTTTTTCAGCACCAGCCATAGGTGATAGAGATGGGGAAAGGGGAGAACCTAGCACTAGGGAGATGTTCAGTGATCTTGCTAGGGGTCAGAGGGAGCTCCAGGCTACATTGCAGCAAATGGCTATAGCATTTACACAACATTTGATGAGAGCAGATCAAGGCAATAATGCCAACCAAGGTAATAATGGCAACCAAGGTAATAATGCTAATCAAGGAGGTGGACAAGGTAATGGAGGTAATGGAGACGCATCGGTTAACAGGGGAACCAGGACATATGCTAGAGCAGGTTCTTCTACTATGATACCACTCATGCCACAGTTTCCTCCAAGACAGAATGACCAGAATAATGTCGATCCTACACAGCAAGAGATTCAAGATATGATTATGGATGATTGGAGGGACTCTAGCCCTGAGTTACAGGCTGAGATGACATTCAGGGAATATATGGATGTTAGACTCAAGAATATGCCCATGAGAGGAAACCGACAACAGAATTATGAGATGAGGAAGAAGTTGGGAAAGTTGTCTATTCCATACTATGATGGTATAGGGAAGGCTTCAGCATGGACATGGGTCCAGAAATTAGATACTTATTTCTAGCTTAATCCCATGCTTGAAGAGGATGCGATTAAGTATGTTGCATTGCACTTGGATGGGAGTGCACAAGAGTGTTGGCACCATGGTATGGTCACATTGGGCCATAATCAAATACACACATATGGAGAGTTCACTGAGAGGTTGATTGACAGGTTTGATACGAAGGATCCAGAACTCCATTTCAAGGAGTTAGCTCAGTTGAGACAGTGGGGTCCTATCGACAGTTACATCTCAGATTTCCAGAGACTATCAGTGTTGGTTATAGACATTTCGGAGAGGAGGTTGATTGTACTATTTGTGGATGGATTGTCAGAGCCTCTTCATGGTTGGGTGAAGGGACATGATCCCCTCACATTGCAGGATGCCATTCGGAAGGCGAGAGATCTTGCACCTTCCGCTTCTAGGAGTAAGTTCACTCCTAAGGATTCACACTTCAAGAAGGATAAGGATAATAAACCTCTACATAGGGATTCTCAACCTCAGAAAAAAGAATCAAAGAGGTTAGACAATGAGACACTGAACGAGTTCAGGTGGAAAAAACTATGTTTTTCAGTGTAGGGAACCGTGGGATTTATCTCACAAGTGTCCTCTGAAGGCTAAGGCCAACCAGATGGAGTACTTCTCTACTCAGCAGTCACAGTAAGAGGATGAGGAGCAGTAGTCAGAGTCTGATGGTGAGAGCAGTGCCACTGAGGAGGGTTCAGGGAATGAGAAGTCCCTAGCTAGATTGACAGGTGCTCAAAAGGCAATTACTTTTAAGGTGCGTGGCACCATACAGGGACAAAAGGTGGTTGCTTTGTTGGACACTGGGGCCACACATAATTTCATAGGTTCACAGTTAGTGGCTAGGAGAGGGTGGCAAACTGAAGAACATTCAAGATTTCGAGTCATGGTAGCTAGTGGTCGCAAGCTACTATGCACACAGAAGATTACAAATCTTCGCATCAGATTGGTAGATGGTTATGAGCTTCAAGATGAGTTCTATGTTGTGGACATGGGTGATTATGACATTATCTTAGGGATGACTTGGATGGCATCATTGAGAGAGTTTACTCTCAACATGGAGAGAGTAGAGATGAGGTTCCAGCATGAGGGCAGGACCGTGGTACTCAGAGGATTATCAGATGGCAGTTGTAGGGTAGTTTCTTTGAGGAGGATGGAGAGGTTGTTCAGACATGATGATGTTGAGTGGGCAACAGAGTGCTTGATTATGCCAGCATCACTAGAGCCATAGGTTAAGAGCCATCCGCCTGATATGCAGGACATCCTTGATAGACATGCCAAGGTATTTGGCAGTATTCCACATGGCGTTCCTCCAGATAGGGGGATAGAGCACATCATTGAGTTAGAAGAGGTGGCTAAGCCCATTATGATCACGCCCTATCGTCATCCAAAAAAACACAAGGATGAGATAGAGAAAGCCATCAAGGAGTTGTTGGAGATGGGGCACATTAGGCCAAGAAAAAGCCCTTTTGCTTCAGCAGTTGTTTTGGTTAAGAAGAAGGATGGAACAATGCTCATGTGCATTGACTACAGGGCCTTGAACAAGAAAACCATTAAGAACAGGCACCCCATTCCGAGGATAGATGAGCTACATGGGGCATGCTTCTTCACAAAGATAGATTTGAGATCAGGGTATCATCAGATTAGTATGAGGGCAGAGGACATTGAGAAGACAACTTTTCGGTGTCACTATGGTCATTTCGAGTTTCTGGTTATGCCATTTGGGCTAACCAATGCTCCTGCTACTTTTCAGAGTTGCATGAACCAGGTGTTCAGGGGGCATTTGAGGAGATTCGTTTTGATTTTCTTTGACAATATTTTGGTCTTTAGCAGGACATGGGAAGAGCATTTGCAGCATCTTGAGGAGGTGCTATCTATCTTGGAGAGAGAGTCACTGTATGCCAAGGAGTCTAAGTGTGAGTTCGGGATGACAAAACTTTTGTACCTTGGTCATATTATTAGTGCAAAGAGAGTTCGGATGGATCCTGAAAAGATTAGAGCTATTGTTGATTTGCCCACGCCTACGAACCTTACTCAGCTTAAGGGGTTCTTTGGCTTATGTGGTTTTTATAGGAGGTTTGTTAAGGGGTTTTCTCAGATAGCTGCTCCTTTGACAAATCTTACTAAGAAGGGGGCCTTCATGTGGACAGGGGCAACACAGAGGTGTTTTGAGCATTTCAAGCAGGTGATGTCTTCATGTCCCGTCCTAGCTCTACCAGACTTCACGAAGCCTTTTGAGCTTCATTGTGATGCATCAGGTGATGGGATTGGAGCAGTATTGATGCAGGAGAAGCACCCCATAGCTTTTGAGAGTAGGAAGCTCTGAGGTGTGGAGAGGAGCTATTCTATTTATGATCGTGAGATGTTGGCCATCATGCATGCCTTGGCCAAATTCTGATCCTACTTGGTTGGAGGGAAGTTTGTGATCAAAACGGATCACAACAGCATAAAGTATTTCATGAGCCAGCGAGACTTGAATGACAGGTAGCAGAAGTGGGTCACTAAATTGTAGGCTTATGACTTTGACATTGAGTTTGTCAAAGGGAAGAAGAATGTAGTAGCTGATGCCTTATCCAGAAGACCTCACATTTGTGCTCTTGCAGAGATTACAGGAGATTGGAGGGATAAGATTATAGCAGAGTATGTCGGAGATACTTGGGCTTCTGGTTTGATTTCAGGTACTATACAAGATGATCGCTATGAGGTGATAGATGGATTGATCAGATTTCAGGACAGGGTTTATTTGATTCCGTCATCACAGTTGAGAGAGGCGATACTGAGGGTATTTCATGATGCGCCTACAGCTGGGCATCCAGGGGTCTTCAAGACCTACAGGCAGATCCGAGAGCGGTTTTCATGGAGAGGGCTCAAGGATGATGTTCAGAGGTATGTCAGGGAGTGTGTAGTTTGTCAGCAAAACAAGGGAGAGCACACGTTTCCTGTAGGTGTACTACAGCCCTTGCCCATTCCGGATAGGAAATGGGAAAATATTTCTATGGACTTCATCACTGGTTTACCACGAGTGCAGGGAAGAGATTGCATTTATGTGGTGGTAGACAGATTGATGAAGTTTGCTCACTTCTTTGCTATTCCTTCTTCTTACACAGTAGCTCAGGTGGCAGATTTGTTCTTTAGAGAGATTTTTAGGTTGCATGGGCTACTGAGATTTATTGTTAGTGATAGGGATAGCAAGTTCATGAGCGCCTTTTGGCAGGAGTTGTTCAGGCTGTGCGGTACAGATCTTAAACCTAGTACGAGCTACCATCCTCAGACAAATGGGCAGACAGAGATAGTAAATAAATGGGTGGAAGGTTATTTACGGAACTATGTGACTGCGCAACAGAGAGCTTGGGTTAGGTGGTTACACATGGGGGAGTATTGTTACAATACCACATATCACATGACCATCAGGATGACTCCATTTATGGCATTGTATGGGTATGAAGCACCAAGCTTCATGGATTTGGCTTTGGGGGACAACAGAGTGCCCAAAGCCAAGGATCTGTTGTAGGATAGTCAGGATATCCTGAGAGCGCTCAAGGAGAATATACAGCAGGCTCAAAATCAGCAAAAGTTGTATGCTGACCAACATAGGGTAGAGTGTAGTTTTGAGGTGGGGGACATGGTGTATTTGAGGCTACAGCCATATAGACAGTCATCGCTCAAGAGGAGCGGAGCAGAGAAGCTGAAGCCTAGATTTTATGGTCCCTATAGGGTGATTCGCAGAGTGGACGAAGTCGCCTATGAGCTTGAGCTTCCAGAGGGCAGTCAGGTTCACAATGTATTTCATGTGTCTAGGCTTAAGAAAGCCATTGGTCAAAGTGTAGTACCTTCTGCAGATTTACCCCCTTTGGATGAGGAGGGGAAGCTCGTGTTAGTACCTGAGGCTATTCTGGACACCAGAGAAAGGAAACTTAGAAACAGGATAGTGAAGGAGTATTTGGTTAGATGGAGAGACCTACCGGAGGAAGATGTTACATGGGAGAATGAGTAGGTGATACAACAGGCTAGACTGAGATTGCTTGAGGACAAGCAATTTCAAGGGGGGCGGACTCTAATGTCCCCGCTTTAGCAGTTGACCAAGTGTATGTGTGTTAGCCTAACTCTACATCGTCTTGAGGGCTAACGAAGGGTTTAAGGGGATCCTGGAGTGTTTTGGCCTAGTCATTTCCAGTTTGGGCCAAAACGGAGTTGATTTACTTAGTTTCAGGCATACTTACTATTTTTAGTAAGTCAGCAGGACACAACGGAGGCTAGTTTTGATGATTGGATTCGATACTCCTTGGCGAGAGCTTTCCAACGAGCTATCACTCGCACTATTTGGAATCCGATTGCTAATATATTTTAATGCCTGAAGTGTTATTAAAGTAACATTTAATTTAATTGTAAAATATTAAAGTGTTACTTTAATATTTATTTTATGGGGATGCGTGCAAATCAAAGGGGCACCCAAGGGAGACATAAGTGAATATTTTAATATGTTTTATATTGCAGATCTTTTATCCCACATTGCTCAAGTGAGTTGGGTCGCCCCTTGGAGAAAGAATAAAAGGAAGCTTTTGTGGCTTCATTCAGCATGTTGAATATGAGAAGAAATTGATGTGTGAGTTGCAGATCCGTTTTTGGCATTAGAGGACGTCAATCCTCTCTTGTGACATTCTAGATGTCATTCCCTTGGGGTTTGGCCTTTGGAATCCATTGCTATCAGCTTCATTAACAAACAGATTGAGTGCATCTCCAGCTACAGGCAGATTTGGTGTTTTGCTCATACCTTCTCCACTTCTTGACCAATGCTTATGCCATTCTGAAGGGATGATTTTATGAAGATATTGGACTGATTGAAGACTAATTAATACTGTAGCAGCATTGTAGCGCAACACTATTCACGTTATTGTAGCACGACACTATTCACGCTATTGTAGCGCGGCACTATTCATGTTACTGTAGCATGACACTATCCATGTTACTGTAGCAGCAAGATGGGAAGTCATTGCTGGAATATTATGTCAAAAATGCTGGAGTATTTAGTGAGTTGAAAAATCTGCTATGTATTTGATTTTAATAATTCTGGAAATAATATCATATCAGCAGTAGTTCAATCTTCATGTTGCATATTATTGTAATTTCCTTCTAGTTCATGTTATGTGATTTCAAATCTATGCAAAGACTTAAAAACAAACAAACATTTCATTTCCGAAGCTATAAGGGGATTTAAACATTAAATGGAGAAATAAGGAGTTGGATGCAAACTGTTTGACTAAATTCCTATCAGCAGTTGGTTTAGTTTTTGGGCATTCTAGGGTGTCCATTACAAATGGAAATCATAGACTTCTCAATAACCAAGCAGTTTAATGAAATAATACATCTCTGCATATTTGGGACATACATGTTGATTTGCAACCAAACCTAGTAAGGAATTTTACAGTGGTATCAGAGCTTTTGAATCCTGCCAGCTTGTAGGCTGTTGAAACTTCGTGTAACTTAATGCATAGTTGAGTATGCACCAGGGAAACTATAATTTCCGAAGTACTAGGGCCCGTCAAAACAGATTTTCAAACTCTCATTTAGCACAAAGTAGTGCATCTATTCCATTTGAAATTGAGGATAGCCACACAGAAACAGACGAGGAATTATTTTTGAAACCAACATGGAGACCCAGATGACAATAGGGACCTATTGCCTGCATTGATCAGAAGTCAGCAAGATATGCAAGATAATGTTAACAGAATGACCAACTTGATGACCTAGTTTATGGCTAATAATATAAATCAGCACCAAAATAATGGAAGACAGAATAATCAACATCAAAATAATGGGGGAAACAATTGGGGTAGAGATGAACAGTCAGTCAACAATCAGCCAGAAAGAACAGGGACAAAAAGATCATTTATGCCCACATTTACTGCTAGAAACCAACCACCTGAACATGAACCTACAATAAGAGAAATACAGGAAGAAATACGTCAGGATTGGTTAGGTTTAGGAGAAGAATTTAGGTCAACAATGACATTTAGAAAATATTTAGATGTCAGAATGAAACATAGGCCAAGAGGACAGCGAGGAAACAACAGTGAATTGCAAAGGAAAATTGGAAAAATGTCCATTCCTTATTTTGATGGTTCAGGTAAGACAACTGCTCGGACTTGGGTGCAAAAATTAGACACATACTTCCAGTTAAACCCTATGATGGAAGAGGAGGCAATTAAATATGTTGCGTTACATCTTGACGGTGTAGCACATGAATGGTGGCATCATGGACAAATAACCTTGGGTCATAATTTGATAGGTACTTATGTTGAGTTCACTGAGAAACTTATTGATAGGTTTGATTCTAAAGATCCTGAATTACATCTTAAGGATTTGACTCAGCTTAAGCAAACTGGAACTGTTGAACAATATATTTCTGAATTTGAAAAATTGGCTGTCTTAGTTACTGAAATTTCAGAAAGACACAAGATTGTAATATTTATAGATGGATTGTCTGATTCCCTCAAAGGTTGGGTTAAGTCCTTAAACCCTCTTACCTTACAAACCGCAGTCAAAAGAGGAAGAGAATTAGAACCATCTTCAGAAGGAAATTTTTTTAATAAAGGACCACCTCCTAAACCAGAAAAAGACAAACAACCTTTCAACAAAGATAATTTCCCTAAAAACAGGTTAGATAAGGGGGAGCGGGAAGAGCTCAGAAGAAAAAAACTATGTTTCAGTTGTAGGGAAGCATGGCAGCTTGGACATAGATGTTTAGGGAAGGGGAAAATTCATTATATTGAGGTTATGTCTGATAGTGAGGATGAAGAGAATGTTGATCCTAACATAGAATGAGCATCACAGGACACAGAGTCAGAAACAGGTACTAAACAAGGAGAAGGAGTAATTGCATCTATGACAGGAACTCCCCATTATAATATTTTCAGAGTTAGAGGAGTTTTGAATGGACAACGTGTAATTGTTATGCTGGATAGTGGCTCAACACATAATTTTATAGATGCAGCACTTGTGGAAAGACATGGCTTGCAGACTGAAAAACATGAGGGATTTGATGTTAGAGTAGCAGGAGGAACTAATTTATCTAGCACTCATAAAGTTCCTAAATTGAATATTACTCTTGGCAATTACACTGTTACTGATGATTTTTATGTGATTGATTTGGCTGACACTAATGTTGTCCTGGGCATATAGTGGATGTACACAGAGTTTTAAAAGAATGGAATTCTCCTTTAAAATTGATGATAAGAAGGTAGTCCTTCGTGGTATGTCTAACAGTGGTCCCACGATCGTCAGTGCTAAAAGAATGGAGGCTATTTTCAGACATGGAGATGTGGCATGGTCAACACAATGTTTAATCTCCAACAAGGTATCAGGTTTTGAATCCAAATCTTATGAAAATGATTTGTTAACAGTATTAGATTCACATCATGTGGTTTTTAGTGATATCCCTCCAAGAGTCCCACTTGATAGAGGATTTGAACATACTATTGAATTAGAAGAGGGTGCTAAACCAGTTATCACTACTCCTTATAGACACCCTAAAACATTCAGGGATGAAATAGAAAAAGCAATTAAAGAATTATTGGATATGGGGCACATCAGACCTAGTTCTAGTCCTTTTGCATCATCTGTAGTGTTGGTCAAAAAGAAGGATGGAACTCTTCGTATGTGTATTGATTACAGAACTCTTAACAAGAAAACAATCAAAAACAGGTATCCAATTCCTCGAATTGATGAATTGTTAGATGAATTGCATGGTGCTGTTTACTTTTCTAGAATTGATTTGAGATCAAGGTATCATCAGATTAAGCTAAGAGAACAAGACATTCATAAAACTGCTTTCCGTTGTCATTATGAATTCTTGGTTATGCCGTTTGGTCTAACAAATGCTCCGGCAACATTTCAGTTCTGTATGAATCATATTTTTAACAAACAGTTAAGGAAATTCTTGCTAGTATTCTTTGATGATATATTGATTTATAGCAAAACTTGGGAAGAGCATTTGAAACATATTGATATAGTTCTGGGTATTATGGAATCACAATCGCTGTATGCAAAGGCGTCTAAATGTGAATTTGGAATGACTGAAATTTTGTATTTAGGGCATATGATCAGTGCAACAGGGGTACAGGTTCATCAAGAAAAGATAAGAGCCATTTTGGATTGGCCACCACCTCGGAACCTTACAGAATTAAGGGGATTCTTTGGTTTATGCAATTATTACAGGAGGTTTGTCAAAGGTTTTTCATAGCTTGGGGCACCCTTGACAGATCTTACCAAAAAAGGGGCATTCCGATGGACTAAGGAAGCTCAACAAGTATTTGAGAAACTTAAAGAGGTAATGAGTTCTTGTCCGGTACTTGCTCTTCCAGATTTTGATCAGCCTTTTGTATTGGAATGTGATGCTTCGGGTGATGGAATAGGGGCAGTTTTAATGCAAAACAAACACCCTATAGTTTATGAAAGTAGGAAACTTAATAATCATGAGAAATTGTATTCTATCTATGATAAGGAAATGTTGGCAATCATGCATGCATTGACAAACTTTTGACAATATTTGGTTGGTAGCAAATTTGTAGTCAGAACTGACCATAACAGTTTGAGATATTTTATGGGACAGACACATTTGAATGACAGGCAGCAAAAGTGGATCAGTAAGATCCAAGCTTATGACTTCGAAATTGAATATGTGAAAGGTAAAAACAATGTTGTTGCAGATGCACTATCTAGAAGGCCTGAAATAAATGCATTATCTATGATGACAGCTGATTGGAAATCTTTACTGCTGGTAGAATATTCTAAGGATTCTTTGGCTTGTGATTTGCTAGATGGTAATACACAAGACGATAAATATAAGGTCGTAAATGACATTATCTATTACAAAGATAGAATTTATTTGATTCCAGGATCAAAGTTGAAAGGAAAAATCCTCCAGTCAGCGCATGATGTTCCTTTAGCAGGACACCTCGGCTACCTCAAAACTTACTGGCAGATACGAGAAAGATTCACTTGGAAAGGACTTAAGAATGATGTCCTTCATTATGTTAAAGAATGCATCACTTGTCAACAAAATAAAGCAAAGCATACTTATCTCGTGGGTCTATTACAGCCTTTGCCTATACCGGAACAGAAATGGGAAAGTATATCTATGGATTTCATTACAGGATTACCACGTTCTCAAGGTAAAGATTGCATTTTTGTTGTGGTTGATAGAGTAACTAAATTTGCACACTTCTTATCTATTACTATAGAATTCACAGCTGTTTAGCTCGCAGAACTATTCTTTCGAGAGGTGTTCCGTTTACATGGTTTACCAAAGAATATCATCAGTGATCGAGATAGCAAATTTTTTAGTATATTTTGGGGGGAACTTTTCAGATTGACAGGTACTAAATTAAATCACAGCACGAGTTATCATCCACAAACCGATGGACAGACAGAAATAGTGAACAAATGGATTGAGGGTTACCTTCGTAATTATGCGTTTGGTCATCAGAAAGCATGGGTCCGTTGGCTATATTTGGGTGAATATTGCTATAATACTACTTATCATATATATATCGGTATGACTCCTTTCAAAGCACTATATGGGTATGATGCACTTTCTTTTATTGATTTGGCTTTTGATCAGAGTAATGTTCCCAAGTCCCATGACATGCTTCAGGAATGCCAAGATATATTGAAATCACTTAAAGAAAAATTGCAATGTGCTCAGAATCAATAGAAAATTTATGCAGACAAGAAGCGTGTTGAGCGGCACTTTGAAATTGGGGAATTGGTGTACCTCAGACTACAACCCTATAGGCAGTCATCCCTCAAACGGAGTGGGGTAGAGAAATTGAAGCCTCGATTTTATGGGCCATACCCGGTAATTCGGAAAGTTGGTGCAATGGAATATGAGTTGGATTTACTTGAAAAAAGCAGAATACATAACGTAATCCATGTATCTTGTCTCAAAAAAAGCTTTGGGTCAGCAGGTGACAATATCAGAGAACTTACCACCACTGAATGAAGAAGGGAAATTAGAAATGATACCCGAAGTGATTTTGGAAACCCGCGACCGGCATTTGAGGAATAGGACTATCAGGGAATACCTCATTAAATGGTAGAATTTACCATTGGATGATGCTACTTGGGAAAATGAGCAAGTTCTTCAGTTTCCTAGATTACAGTTGCTTGTGGGCAAGCAACATTGGGCAGGGAGACTATAATATTCCCCAAATAAAGAAATAAACCGTGGAAATAAGATGACATATTATTAATTATTTTTATATTAATACTCTAATCTGGGTTAATATAAATAATTAATATTTATTTGTTAATATTGTTAGCGTAAATTGAATAAAGATAGTTCGTAAAACTACTTCACAGGAGAATAAAATGACATAAGCGGGAGATGTTTAGGCATGCCTGGAAGAAGATATATTCATAAGTGATAGAATACGAATTGGAATATACATATTTGAGACATACATGTTTATTTGCAACCAGACCTAGTAAGGAATTTTACAAAGTTAGGAGCTGAAAGTTATGACCCTACCAAGTTGTGGTACCTAAATTCTTAGATTTTTTTGAAAATTTGTAATTTGTTGTCATTTTATTTTGCAAAGGCTCTTCATTTCGAATCTGTTGGATTCCAGAGACTATTGGAATTCCATGATGATGTTTAAAACTCATTTTTGAATAAGTTAATATGACTTTTGATGCATACAACTCTGGCTTTTGAATTCTTGCTATTGTCATCTTGTTGAACAATATTTGCAGGTTTCACATACCTTTTATTGTTACGAATTCATTACTGAATTCAGATAAAAAAGGAAGTTATATATTTTTGGAGCACATGTTAATTGAAGTTCTAGTTAGTAAAAGAATAAAAGAAATGGCTGATAGCTTATAACACTTAAATTGAAAGATCTAATTTGAATCTCTGGTTAAATCTAGGATTTTTTACTGGCTGCTCTATTGCTCTCTTAGTGGCACTCATTCTGCTCATAGTGACTCGAAATGTTTACAACCATAATGAGGCTACTCGCTATATGGAGTCTGTTTTCCCTCTATACAGGTACATTCTTATATAGTTAGCTTTATTGGAAAATGGTTTGCATTGTGATCTAGTTTTGTGATCAATAAAAAACTATTCATGTCTTCTGAGGAGATGAAAAATTAAATAATTTACTAGTTAGATCTTCTACCATGAGGATTGTGGAAGAAGATGTTCCACAGTTTTTATATGCATAAATAATGATTTGTACAGTGGTTTTCTTGGCAATGGAAAATTTGGAAACAATTACATTTTATTGATTTTTTTGTCTCTTATTTTCTCAAGACACTATCATGTGGGGCCATAGTTTTTATATGCATAAATAATTATTTGTACAGTGGTTTTCTTGGCAATGGAAAATTTGGAAACAATTACATTTTATTGATTTTTTTATCTTCTTATTTTCTCAAGACACTATCATGTATTCCCCACATAGTGCAAGCCTGATTAGGGAATATTGCCTACTCATTTTGGATCAGTGTCATGACTCATGAACTATAAAAGCAGCTATAAAGCATATAAACATGTGGGAAACCTAGATGTAGGGTGTTGATAAAGCAAACAGTAAGCATAGAATGGATTTTTGTATGCATAAATAATGATTTGTACAGTGGTTTTTTTGGCAATGGAAAATTTGGAAACAATTACATTTTATTGATCTTTTTATCTTCTTATTTTCTCAAGACACTATCATGTATTCCCCACATATTGAGTTTGAGTATGTTTAAGTTTTATAGTGCAAGCCTGATTAAGGAATATTGCCTACTCATTTTGGATCAGTGTCATGACTCATGAACTATAAAAGCAGATATAAAGCATATAAACATGTGGGAAACCTAGACATAGGGTGTTGATAAAGCAAACAGTAAGCATAGAATGGATTTTTATATGCATAAATAATGATTTGTACAGTGGTTTTCTTGGCAATGGAAAATTTGGAAACAATTACATTTTATTGATTTTTTTATCTTCTTATTTTCTCAAGACACTATCATGTATTCCCCACATATTGAATTTGAGTATGTTTAAGTTTTATAGTGCAAACCTGATTAAGGAATATTGCCTACTCATTTTGGATCAGTGTCATGACTCATGAACTATAAAAGCAGGTATAAAGCATATAAACATGTGGGAAACCTAGACGTAGGGTGTTGATAAAGCAAACAGTAAGCATAGAATGGGTAAAACTCATTCATTTGATTATAACATGGAGCAGGTGTTAAAGTTTTGACTTGTATTTTGTGACTCTAGCTATTAAAATTTTGCCTCGTATTTTGTGACTAGTTAGTGAAGTTTTGATGAACAAATTCTATATACGCTTTATTTTGTTTTCAATAGATATTAATCTGTGCATTCTTTTCAATAGATATAGATCTGTGCATATGCTATTTCAGTATTTTATTTCATAAGCATATGAATTATTTTGCTCATTGTTTTCTCACATTCTTACTATTCTTAGCTTTTTACCTTTTGAATTTGTGAATTAGTAAATTAAATTTAGGTTATTGAAATTGTTCTTGCTTTTTAATTCCATGAGTGAAATCAGTAGACTATTTAAATTTGTATAGGATTGTAGTTAATTTGGATTCATGCCATTTTTTCATCAAATTGTTTCTTTTTAACTATTTCAGATCTTCCATGTTTCACTAATACTTTTGAACATTTTATGTCTCCAACATATTTTGTAAATATAAAAATTAATTCTATTTTATTTTCAAAACACCAATTTTATTTTATTTATAGTTACTAAAAGGAGGTGGCTATTGTTGAGGGTAATCACCCTTTACTATTGCCTTATACATCCAACATAATAAATTGAGAGATTTACAACTCTGAAAGTTGTGTGGGCCCATGATAATGGACAAATAGGAACCAAGATAAAATAATTAATCAAAATAGACAAAAATAAATAACTCATTAACTAGTTGGGATTAGACTACATCTCAATCAATGGATCACAGGCTCACAAAATTGGTGTAATCTGAAGCCATCATCTCTATTCAAATTATTGAAGTAATTTTCTATTTCTATTGCCTCCCTTTGTGAACCTCTCTATCAATTGCATTTGTCATTGCTGATGGAAATATTGTCATTGATGTCAAAGGAATTTGCTTGTTATCATATTGGAGATCGATGAACATATTGATGATGTTTGCATTGCCTCAGTCTGATTATATAGTGATTACAGTCCCAATCTAATTACAGTGAATATTCACGAATATTCACAATGCTGATCATGGTGTATGCATGGCAACAGAAAAATGCAGCCAGTCCTTTATATATGTATATGTATACATATAGACAGTCATATATATACAAATATAAGGTGACCAAGCGATATAGATGCAGACAGTACTTTATACATACAAATATGTATACAGCGATAAGCATCCTTGATTGACAGAGATCAGCTCTTTGGCAGCAATGATAGTTTGTCTGATAGCAGTGATTAATAATTAATGTCAGACTGATTATTATCTAGAAGTTGTGATTCTATTAACAGAAAGAAGCAATTCATATTGATAAGCAGAACTGGAAACTAAAGTCAGCAGGGACAATAGCCTAGAAAAGTTTGTGGAAAAAGCCACAAGTTATAATCAACAATTCATTATCAGAGATTACAACAGCAAGTTAATATAGTTATATTGATTGCCACATAACTTACCATAAACCAGTAATTATATTGGCAAACGGAGGCAATTAGGCATTTCCAGATTTAAGACATCAAGCAATAAGACAATTTTGGGGGAGTTAAAAGAAAAGCTTTCAGGACGTAAGATTATGGTAATTTGAAGGCAATGCATACCGACTATATTTGTCGATGAAGACAATCTCCTACAGTTGGGAGTATGGCTCCCATGTTGATTTGTTTCCATCTCCTGGAAGCAAATCTGTCACTTCATCCCATGCAGCTGATTTTGGATGCCAGCTTGTTGTTTTTCAGAATCAAAGGGATCAGCTGCTCGATTCAAGTGTTGTTAGTGATGAGCCATTGACAGAGGTTGGAGCATTTTACCGCGACTACACAGTGAGGAGTGCTCATCATTTTTCTTTTGATCTACACACAGAGGACTTGATGATGCATCCGTGTGGATTGGCTCCAAGATGCCATCCTTTGTGGGATGGGTATTCATCATCTTCAGAAGATGGGATTAGCAGTTGCGAGCGCCCGACTCAGCAGTTTATGGGGGATTACTTGCAGGGACAGCTGTCAGTTATACATCATGCTGATATGTATCCAACAGGGTTTGCTACTTCTATGTCACAAAGTTTTCCTATGGGTACATGGTTACAGGATGACTATGGTGTCAGTGGGCATGATGGTTTGGTTAGTTATCACATCCATGGGAGTTTACCGAGAGTTGTAGAGAGATATTGTGTTATAGACGCTTCCAGATATTTTTATCTCTATATGGCGAATGGATGTGGGGTTCAGTTGTTTTGGGATCCAGGAGGCGACAGGTTTGGCACAGTGTATTGGATGGGTCCCATTGGTTTGCTTCACCACTTCTGGCATGGTGAAGTTGAGATCAGAGTAGCGCAGAGGAAGTCAGAGGGTATTAGGCTTGGCAGACTTCCATTCCGGGTTTGGGATCCAGGGATATTGTGTGCAACTATGTTTATGTTGGTGCTACAGGAGTCGGTTAAGGATGTGTGGGACATTTCACAATTCTCCTTTTGGGCCTCCCGAGGATTGGAGTTTCTTTGCAGTGGAGATTGCTTGGGGACAAGCAATTTTAGGGAGGGCGGACTGTAATGTCCCCATTTTGTGAGCATCAGAGTTTGTAAGAATTAGCCTATCATTTGACCCTCGTAGGCTAACAATTATTGATAGAGGGCCTCGTGTGGCAGTTACTTGGTGATTAGAGACATTACTCTTCAGCTGGATTCAGGTTTTGGCCTTTGCACAGGTTTTTTGACTCAGATTGGCACACTTACTATTTATAGTAAGTTACTATTTTGGGAGAGTCAGGGTTCCTATTAATAGAAAGACACCTGAGCAGAGCTTATTGGCAGTGTCGACCTTGATTGGGCCTTTGCAGCTATTTCTAGACTCAGTTCCACATACTTACTATTTATAGTAAGTCACTATTCAGGGTTTCTATTTTTAGACAGGCATCCAATCACATGGAGAACAGGGAGAGTCGACTGCTGGCTCAGACGGCTTAGCAATCAGACAAGTACATCAAGAGATATTAAAGTTTAAGTGACTTAAGTGATTTATTTAATATTTTAATATTATTATAAAGTTCTAAAGAAACTTTATAATAATAAAGTCACTTTAATATAATAAAGTGCGTTAAGTGAATAATTTAATGTGGGAATAAATCTTTTATCCCACATTGGCCAGGAAGGTGTTTGAGCTCTCTTAAGGAAAGAATAAAAGGAAAGGCAAGAGTTCATTCTCGGCATCCAGTTGATGAATAGTATTTTGATTGATTTTTATTGTGGAGCCTAGGGCTTTCGCAATTTTCTTCTTTGATCATAGGAAACGAAAACTTCCTATTGATAGCAATTTTGAAGGTGTGAAATAACACCTGAATTATTGCAGTTGTGGGAAAGAATACTTCAGTTCTTTCATTTGTGCAAATTGGTGAAGTTTTCTACAAGGGTTTGAAGTTTATTGTTGGAGAACATTTATAATTGGTTGTGAATCATCCTTCTTTGGCACATGGAGTTATATCATTCTTATTGGGAGAGATTATCAACAAATTATTCAAGGTTTTAAGAGCAGATTGCAAGTTTGTTCTTGCTGCTACAGTGCGCGTGAACAGTGCGCATGAACAGTGCGCGTGAATAGTGCCGCGCTACAGTATTTGTGCTTGATTCCGATTGCAACTTTCATCTCCATCATCGAGCATCACTATTATCAGGTTCCTCTTGCAACTATTAGTAGCTAGTATTGAAATCGTAGGCATATAATTTTGCTATTGTAAGTGATAACTTTGAATCAGTTTTGGCATTGCTGTAGTCTTTTTGTAAGCCAATTAGTCTTGGCAAATCCATAGCAGCATTGTACTTAGGAATGAATTCAATAAAGAAGATATATGTTGCATACCATTTGTTTGACGAAATGTCCTTTTAATAGCATATATGATCAGCTTAATAGTTGCATGCCAGTTGTTTGTCGAAATGTCAGTTGGCTGTAGGTATGCATTCCATATCTAGTTTTCATGTATATGCATTGAAAATACCAAAAAGAACTGCACTCGCATACTAGTTCATTGTAAGAGGTATTGTCAACATCATTGGTGAACTTTCTAAATTTCTTGGCAACTTTCAAAGTGTATCAAACAATCTGAAATACAAAAATCAGAATAGAGAAAGATAGCATACAAAGTGTTTGACAATATTCCTTGAGCCAAAATCAGTCAGTTTGGGCAAGGGATATTACATACAGTGACTTAGATTAAAAAATAAATAAAAAAATTAAACAAAGTATGAAACAATGATTGATATGAACAGTGATTCTTATACACAGTCAATTCTTAGAAAGGGTGAATTAGAGAGTCAAACAAAGTCAAAAAGAAAAGGAGAGACAAGTCAGCAAGGATGATTGTCGCGTAACTTGCCAAGGATTAGTAAGAGGTGCAATTAAATGTTAATTTAACATTATTATGGGGCCCACCTCCTTATGAAAGAATTCCCCACTACAAGACACGATTTGTGTGGTCCACCTCCTCATAATACAGCCCCACTAAAAGACAAAATCCTTTTTGTTCCATTCAAAGAAAAGACAAACATACATTTGTCTTATCCAAAGGAAATGTCAGCGATTAGAAACAAATGGATTAAAATAGCATTTGTTTATTTGAAAGCAGATCCATTTGTAAAGTTTGCCTCCAATCTGAAAAGACATCATAATGATTGACTGGATGTTTTAAATAACGTTCACGAGGCCAAACAGTTTATGGGACCCACGGATAGCTAGCAAAGCAGGCATGCAAAGCCCGAACAAATCCAAACTGTTAAACCTCTTTCTCCTTCTCTTTGTGCATCTTGGATCTTCTGTTGTGTAACTTGATTAGGAAATCTGCAACTTTTGGTATTTTTTCTTCGTCAAATAGACTACTTAAGGTGTTCACATTTAGTGTCTCAACATACTTACTTCGGATGTCACTGTAGGCTAGGCACTCCATGATGTAATGCCATTCAGTCTCCACCACCCCTTGCGTACAATATCTACACCTTCTATCTTCTCATTCCTCTTTGGGTATCTTCCATCTCCCAGTTTCACATCTAAGTTGATGTGAGTTGGTCCTTATTTGAGCAATTAGCATTTTTGCTTTCCACTTTATGTCTATTCCTATGTAGTTCTTTTGTGTATGGTCATGTGTAGGATTGAAGTGTTTGATATAGTATTCTTTTTTCCTTCCCAACTGACCTGCCCACATGTTTTCTTTGAATTTTTCTTGTACGTATTTTTTTATTTCTCCAATGTTATGCAGGCAGTCTTGTAGGTTAATACTCCATTTATTCATCCATTTAATGTTTTGTTTCATCCATGTGCTCTTCCTTCTGTGTAATTTCTCCCCTGCTGCCATTTTCGGCCAGCAATGTACCTCCGTGTTTTCTAACCTCCTTAAGTAGCTTAGCAATCAGAAAACATAGCTAATGCCTCAATAGGGAAAGCCCTCGCCTCCGCTAGGACAATATCATATGGGATAGATGATTTAATCTTGAGACTGGTCGTAATTAAATGCTTTTGTAATCTCTCTATTTGCCTCCATTTTCTTGTTGAAGTGTTGTTGCCCCATACTTCACATCCGTACAATACCACTGGAATCACAAGAAGCCCAAAAAGAGTTTTCTTAGTTTTCCAATCTCATAGTTCTGTTCTTCTGCATCTATTTTGGAGTGAATATAAGGCTTTCCATTCTCCTTGGATTGTTTTTGTTCTACATGTTTCCCAGCTGAGTTTATTGTGGAAATCTAGGCCAAGGTACTTACATTCATTGACCACTTGTAAGGTGTTTCCCTCAAAGACAAATTCTCTATGGACCTTCTTTCTTTTCAGGGTAAATATCATGACCTTGGTTTTGCTAGTGTTCACCTGCATCCCCGCCTCTTGGAAAAATTGTTCTAGAGCCTTCAAGTGTTCTTTCAAATCTTGTGTTGTTTTTGTCATTAAAACAAGGTCATCAACATATAAAAGCAGCTTGATTACATAGTTGGTCAGATGAACACCCCCACCCCCAAACTTGTCTATCCATTCCTCTAACTTGTCAATGTATAGCCCAAATAGGTTAGGAGATCATGGGCAGCCCTGCTTGACCCCAATGTCACTTCCAAAACATTGTGATAGTCCCTGTTTTGTTCATAACTTAGCCCAAACTTGGTCATACAATCTATGAACAATAGCTCTATATTGTACTAGAATTTCCAACCCTTCCATTCTACTCTACAATTTGCCTCTAGGTACTGTGTCAAAAGCTTTTTTGAAGTCCACAAAACAGCAAAAGACTTCCCCTCCTTGTTTATCCCATACCTTCTCAATCAAGTGTCTGAGTGTTATGCAATGATCAATGGTAGAATACTTTGGTCTAAAGCCCGCTTGCCCATTTGCTCTCTTTCCCTCCTTTTCAGCCCAACTACTGATTCGCCTTTCTATCATACTCCCAAAAAGTTTAACGAAGAGAGGGTTGATCATTATAGTGCGGTAATTTGAGGGGTTATTGATGTCACCACTTTTGAGCAAAGGGATGACCACACTAGTTGACCAATTTGTTGGAAACCCATTTTGGATGACCCCATTGAATATTTTTTTGATGTGAGGCATGAGGATTTTTAATCCCCACCTTAAATGTTTTGCCTGTATGCCATCTATGTCTCGAGCTTTACCCACTGCAAGCTTTCTAATTCCTTCTCTAATATTGTCTAAGGAAAAGAGTTTACTTCTTGATCTAATCATCGGAGGGCTATCTTTGTCTTGATCTCACTCATATAGATGCTTTGTGTATTCTAACCATTGAAGATTTGTGATATTATTTTCTTTGTTTGTGTCTCTTTGCTGCAACTCTTTCCAAAAGCCCCTTGGATTTTGTCTCCCAAACTTAATCAATTCTTTTCTTCTTGTTTGCATGTACTCCTCTTTTTTCATTCTCATTAGTTTTGTATATTCCTTGTTGTTACCTCATATTTTGACCATTTTCTTTGCTGCCTTACATTCTTCATCATACCATGAGTTTGCGGGGAAGCTATTCTTATTGTCCTTTTTAGGTCTAGACCTTTTGCATGAGTTCAGAGCCTTGAGAATTATAGATGTCAACTTTACGCTACTGATCATTTCTTTGTTTGAATTGACCAACCCATTAACACCCTCTTCTTGCAACTGTTTTTTAGCATTGTTTGAAAGATTTCTTGATTTTCATGTGTTGAGGATAACTCCTTGAGTGACCTTCTTTTCTAATTGTTGCATCTCCTTTTGATGTTGATTGTCTTTTTGCATGCCAATCTGAACATATATTGGGTTGTGATCTGATTTCGTTTCTATGAGACATTCCTTCACCACAATATCTATTACACTTGTCACAAGCTTCTTTGAGCTTATAACATAGTCCACTACACTTTGACCATTATAAGTGTGACACGTAATGTTCCCTGAACTCGGCCAAGCCTTTAAACCGTTGCATATTATCAAATCATACAAGCTGCAAACTCCTAGCAATTCTGCCCCATAATGTGTGATAGCTCCCTTCTCATCTTAATGATCGCTCAATGAAAAGGTGTGATCTTCTAAATCCTAAGTGCCCCGTGATTACTTGTGATACGATATCATTTAGAATATGACTAAACAACATAACATAACTGTTGTGTTGAGGAATATCGACTTTGAAGGTAGTGCCATAATTTATCAATGTCTTAATGTATGCAAACAACAAACATTTTTAGAGAGGTACGACTAAGGAAAAGATGTGACTTATTGAAGAGACATGATGGTTAATGAAATGAATCTATACAAGAACATATTGGAAGGGTGAACGTGGTGTGTTGTGTCTGAATATGAAACAAGAGTATTCAGTTCTCAGAAGACTGGCAGATTAGATTGTGATCTTAGTGTGGTACAAGAGACGGATGGAGTATTTAGTGCTGTGAATATGTGTGGAGCAAAAGGAATAAAATAAAAGAATATATTGTATGTGTTACGTGGTGTGAGTGTAGAATGTATGCTGAATAAGTGGTGTAATGTCCCCTTTCTAGGTGACAGGAGAAGAGTAGTGGGATGGTCTATTATTCGGATCTCGTAGGCTGGCAGTGGTGTATAGAGACTCACACAGGGTATTCAATATCCGGAGTTGGTGTTCAGGTAGTTTGTGGGCCATTGGGAGCAGTTCCTTGATTTTAGGGAGATTCCCTATTTTTTAGGAGGTTGTGGCAGTGCCCATATTGGAGGTTCCACAGGACCATGTCATGGTTTCAGTTTCAGGGAGTTTGGGTGTGTTTCCTAGTTTCTAGGAGCATCCCTAGATTTTAGGGATGGGACTGCTAGTTAGCTCAGCTTTTCCGGCATCGGTCATAGATAGGTGACAAAGTTATATTCATGATTGTTTGGTCATTTTGGGCTATTATTGGATATTTGGAGATATTTTAATATATTTAAATATTTCCTAAGTTAGCGATTAAATAAATTAAAATAAGGCTATGTATTTAGTCATTTCGGAGTAATAAGGGGTTTCTGGCTTCATCTGGGTTGATATGCCTATGTGTTATAGCTCGTTGGAAAGGTCTTGAACTTTGCTACATGATTCTCACCTTCCAGAGTCTTTTTGGATGCCTGAAGCTATTTATTTGCAATTTAGTGTTATTTTCCTATAGTTGACGCCATAATTACAAAATAACACTCTTTTCATAATGCGCCAACTTTATTCCCTTTTAGGGTTTGGCTTGGAAAGGAAAGGAGATATAAGGAGATGAAGACCAAATTGTTCATTATTATCTTTTTACACAAGTAAACTTATTTTTGCGAATTAGCTCTGAGTGGGCGATTCTTCATCTGGGACGCAAACCCCAAGATCTGGACTGGCTAGGACGTAGCCCTCAACAGCTATTGGCATTGGATTCTTCAGGCAGAGTGCATTGTTGACAGAGATTGAGTACACCATTCTTCATTGTGGATTCAGGTTGCAGAGTAAGGGTTTCAGCATGGCAGATTGATTCTTCAGCTTGGGCGTGATCCTTGCAGCCTTAGGGCCGCCATTTGCAGCAGGTACATCCCACGTGGAATGTAAGGAATGCATGTATTCAGCCTTAGAGGTATTCTTGATTCATGATCACTATTCACCTTTCAGTTTGGCATCGTTGTTGGATGTAAGTTCCTTGGATCTACATTGGAATTATTATTTGGTTTTGCAAATCATAAATCTGTCTGGTACAGCTTGCAGCAATTCTGAATTTGGCTGTATGTTCTTATTTATTTTTAGTCTCCTTTCATGTTTACTGTTCATTATTCATTACTTGTTTGAAAACTATCAAAAAACACAAAAAGAAACAAACCTTCTGCAACTTTTGTCTATTCTCTAAAACCATAAAAGGAATCACAGGAAGATATAGTTTATTAATTTAAAAACTACAGCAGATCAGCAAGGGGATCCATCAGGGATCTTTCAGTGGTATCAGAGCATAATCCTGCCAGCCTGTGGGTTATAATTGCATTTACTTGGTGTGATTGAATTTGGTTTTCAGTTGGACAGTAAAAAGAATCATCATGACAGGGTTATGTACAAATAAACAAGCAGGGAGGGAATTTGATCAAACACCTTCAAAGAGTTCAAGACACTCTAGAGGTACAACTACATCTAAAAGTACAAGGAGGAGGCCCCCTGTTAAAAGATTCAATGATACAGTCATAAGCAACTATCATGGGTATTGCTCCCTTCCAAAAAAGCTACAGGATATGCTTACCTTCACCCAATTTATGGGTATTCCAGATGAAGCTGAAGATGCTATGAATTCATATCAACTGCAAATAAAAAGAGAAGAACCGATTGACTCATCCATAAATGAGGTTTGTAAAAATCTCTATGAGGAATTTGATAAACATGCTACAATGGATGAAGTGGTACCTATGAATGTTGAAAACAT
Organism: Cryptomeria japonica; assembly: GCF_030272615.1. Taxonomy (NCBI): domain Eukaryota; kingdom Viridiplantae; phylum Streptophyta; class Pinopsida; order Cupressales; family Cupressaceae; genus Cryptomeria; species Cryptomeria japonica. The sequence continues at coordinate 857,383,346 of NC_081414.1, read as the reverse complement.
GTCACAAAGGTATGGCAACCATTCTGATTTTTATAAGAGCAGTCCTTCATATGAACACAATGATGATTCACAGATCATGGCACATGAGGAGGAAGTTGTAGGAGGGATTCCTACAGTTGGGACGCAATATATGAGTGTTAAACAAGAAGGATGCAAGGGGATAACAAGCCATAGCAGCCCTGACTTTTATAACAGTAGTGAGTCATTCTCTCCTTTTCATGTTGTTGGTGCTTCTAATTATTGGGAAATGAGTCATGAAAATTCTATTATGGTGGGTACACATGAAGCATGCTTTGATCATGATAAGTCACATGGTATATCTCATGCTAGGACTGGGTTTAGACACTTTGGAGCAGCTGATATAACTCAGTCCCAAGTGATGAATGATGCTTGGCTAGAAAGGGCAAGGCAAACCAAGCTATTGGCTCAACAAGCCAAGATCAATCTTCAACGTGTTCATATTGTTCACCATTCATCTAATGATGACAGACATGAGTTGCCTAATTCAGAATTTCCAGTTGAGGTATTTGATCATTCTCTAAGAGATGATAGTGGTTTGATTGATGACTCTTTTAGTGGGCCAGCCACTCGAGAGTTCTTTGTGTGGAGTAGTGTTGGCATGCATACTTCATTTCTGAGTTTGTCACTTATTTCACTTGATATGGCAGCGATATCTTTGTTGGTTGGTGACTTCATTTTCTTTGATTCCTTGAGGACTAGTGACTGTCCTAGGTGGAATCATGTGGCATATCCTGACATTTCATTGTCTACAATAGTTTACCAGTAGTCTAGGAGTGTTCGGAGGTATACCTTTGGGATAGAGATGGAGTGTGGGGTGATTTTCGTTGATTGTCATTGGTTTGATGACAAATTTGATACCATCTATGTTGCTGATCAGAGTTATGACAGCGAGGGTTGGCGGCCACTTGTTTTGGTTATATGGCATATGGGGGTTCATTTTCACATTGTTTTGATATTCTACATTTTTGTATGGTTACTTCAGGGTGAACATTTGACATTCTCTACTTCATCTCCTACAACAAATTCTATATTTTGATTTGGGATCTGGGTATTGATTTGCTTGGTACATTATTTTACATGGATTCCCATACATTACTTCATGGTTTGTGGTATTCGGGCATTTTTATCGGGGTAGCGGGTGAAACAACATTTATCAGATTGGTATGGGGTCCGGATGTTGGCTTGCTAGGTACTTTGTTCCTCATGGATCACCGCATGTTATTGCATAACATTCATGTAGACTAGAACATGAGCATTCAGTATTTTATGTAAGGCTTGTATGGGATGGTGGTGGTACATGGAGGCATTGCTTGTGGATAAGCAATCTCTGGGAAGGGAGGACTGTAATGTCCCCTTTCTAGGTGACAAGAGAAGAGTAGTGGGATGGTCTATTATTTGGATCTCGTAGGCTGGCAGTGGTGGATAGAGACTCACACAGGGTATTCAATATCCAGAGTTGGTGTTCAGGCAGTTTGTGGGCCGTTGGGAGCAGTTCCTTGATTTTAGGGAGATTCCCTATTTTTTAGGAGGTTGTGGCAGTTCCCATATTGGAGGTTCCACGGGACCATGTCATGGTTTCAGTTTCAGGGAGTTTGGGTGTGTTTCCTAGTTTCTAGGAGCATCCCTAGATTTTAGGGATGGGACTGCCAGTTAGCTTAGCTTTTCCGGCATCGGTCACAAATAGGTGACAAAGTTATATTCATGATTGTTTGGTCATTTTGGGCTATTATTGGATATCTGGAGATATTTTAATATATTTAAATATTTCCTAAGTTAACGATTAAATAAATTAAAATAAGGCTATGTATTTAGACATTTCAGAGTAATAAGGGGTTTCTGGCTTCATCTGGGTTGATATGCCTATGTGTTATAGCTCGTTGGAAAGGTCTTGAACTTTGCTACATGATTCTCACCTTCCAGAGTCTTTTTGGATGCCTGAAGCTATTTATTTGCAATTTAGTGTTATTTTCCATAGTTGACGCCATAATTAGAAAATAACACTCTTTTCATAATGCGCCAACTTTATTCCCTTTTACGGTTTGGCTTGGAAAGGAAAGGAGATATAAGGAGATGAAGACCAAATTGTTCATTATTATCTTTTTACACAATCAAACTTATTTTTTCGAATTAGCTCTGAGTGGGCGATTCTTCATCTGGGATGCAAACCCCAAGATCTGGACTGGCTGGGACGTAGCCCTCAGCAGTTATTGGCATTAGATTCTTTAGGCAAAGTGCATTGTTGACAGAGTTTGAGTACGCCATTCTTCATTGTGGATTCAGGTTGCAGAGTAAGGGTTTCAGCATGGCAGATTGATTCTTCAGCTTGGGCGTGATCCTTGCAGCCTTAGCGCCGCCATTTGCAGCAGGTACATCCCACGTGGAATGTAAGGAATGCATGTATTCAGCCTTAGAGGTATTCTTGATTCATGATCACTATTCACCTTTCAGTTTGGCATCATTGTTGGATGTAAGTTCCTTGGATCTGCATTGGAATTATTATTTGGTTTTACAAATCAGAAATCTGTCTGGTACAGCTTGTAGCAATTCTGAATTTGGCTGTATGTTCTTATTTATTTTCAATCTCCTTTCATGTTTACTGTTCATTATTCATTACTTGTTTGAAAACTATCAAAAAACACAAAAAGAAACAAACCTTCTGCAACTTTTGTCTATTCTCTAAAACCATCAAAGGAATCACAGGAAGATATAGTTTATTAATTTAAAAACTACAGCAGATCAGCAAGGGGATCCTTCAGGGATCTTTCAAGTGGTGAGTGTAATAAAAAGAAAAAATTTGAGAAAAGAGTGTCGATATGATGTTGAAGAAATATTTCTGAATTCTGAGATATTAATAAAGTTATTGCAGAGATAATGAAGGGAAAATCTGGGTGTATGAAAGGAAGATTTTGTGAACAGAAGAATATAAGTTGTGAGAGAAAATTCATGTGGCATATGTGTGTCGATTTGTTGTGATTATTATATCAGTTTAGGGGCAGTATCGTTGTCATTCTATAGCAGATTTTGAAGTGAAGATTGTGGCCATTTTTGTGGCAGATTTTTATCAGACTTTAGCAGATTTGTTCAGACATATGAGACAGATTTAAGCAGACTATTGAAGCAGATTCAAGCAGATATATGAAGCAGACTTAGAGCAGATTTGAGAGCATATTTATAGAGTTTATAGGAGATCATTATGAGAAGATTTTTTATCATTATATGATCATTCTATAGCTGAGTTGATAAGGAAACATTATCAGGTTTGTGGAGAAAAATAGTATCCATCATCCGTTGTTATAGGAACATTGTAAAGCTGGAAAATCAGATTTATGTCAAGTGAGTTGGTGCTCACGAATTCTGAAGTGGGAGTTGGTGCTTCCAGTGGGTTGGTGCTCACAAATTCAAAAGTGGGAGTTGGTGCTTCCAATGGGTTGGTGCTCATAAAATCAGATTTGGGAGTTGGTGCAACCAGTGGGTCGGTACGCACAAAATCAAATTTGGGAGTTGGTGCTTTCAGTGGGTTGGTGCTCATAAACAAACTTAGGGGTTGGTTCCTATAAATATTGTAAAAGAAGAAATATATAAAAGCATTGATTTACCATGGTTTTCTCCCGTAAGGGTTTCCACGTATATATCTTGTGTTCATATTAGATAGATTGCATATGAATGTTGGTATGCAATGAATATGTTAATGTGATAAGTTTATACTTGTGATTGAAGTTGAAAACGTTTAAATTGGTTGTTATACTGATTCACCCCGCCCCCGCCCGCCCACCCCCCTCCCTCTCAGTATAACTGTGTTCTCTTCAATTGCAATGCCAATGTGGTGAGTAGCAGCAGAAAAGTGCTTTGCCTGCACTAATTTGTTGACCTAGTAACAGATATTTCTTGAATGCTTCCTTGTTTGAAAGGATTTTCCTAATTACTTTATGTATGGTCAGCCATTTGGACATAGGATGAAGTAGATCCCACTATGTTGCTTGGGATCAACAAGGTCTATACTCCTCATCTATGGTCCAACGGAGAGGGGCTATCTAAAAAATTTCAGCAGGTGTTGAGAAAATTTAGGAGTTGTTGAGAAAATTTAGGAGCGGTTTATAATAAGGGGGTCCCATTAATTTTATTGGAACAAAATTAAATTTTAATTGTATTAAGGTTCATATTTGAGTTCTACAAGGCAAAAAAATTAGATTACATTGAACAATTAGGTTCATATTTTAATTTTTTTTTCAAATATAAGAAACAAATCTACAAAATTGTTGATATAGGTAGACATTGCTAAACAAGTTTGAAATTTATATAAAATGATGCTACAATTATAAAGAGTGATAAAGTAATCAAAGTTAAATCATAAGAACATATTAAATTATGAATAACAATTGCAAAGATATGCCTTTCTTTGGTGAATAAGTGACAATCAAGAGACAAGCCTCATAAACTTAAGATAAGTTGCAAGTCATCAAGAGAACTTGGTTGAGTTGAAGCAGTGCCATTGTCACTAGATGCATGTTAGAAAGAAATTTGACGGATACAGACTAGATTTCTAAGCCCTAGTGATTTATAGTGTTGTAATATTTATACTCCGGACCCAGTCCTATTAAGGGAACATGGAATTATATCCAAACTGAAGGTTAGTTGTAAATCAGAATAAGAACATACACAACATACATATATCAAGACTTCAAAAGTATTTGTATTCATTCATATTCAATTGGTACCAATTGAAGTTGATTGATATGAGTTTGGAGCTGCACCATCTGTTTCTTTTGCCTCTAAAATTGTCCTAGGAATCTAAATGTTCTTAGCAAAGTGATGGGTCTCCTGTAGGATTCCGGTAAAGTGAGCTAACATTAGATTTACAAACCCTCTTAATTGATGAAACTGGTTCCAAATTTTCTCTTTTCATTTGTTGATGCTAATATTGATCATGCAAGTTTTCAACGTGTCCCCTTTCATGGCAATCCATATCCTTCATGGTGTCAGAGTCCCAAGAGCATTGGATAATCTTTACCTCCAAGGTGTCCGTTTAAGCTTTTGTTTTGGCCACAATAGTTGGCCATTGCAAGAAATATTGGTAATAAGTTATAAATTTCTCCTTTAGTAGTTTTTAGTATGTTGATGTTATTTTCTAATGCAAACTAGGTAGTAGCACACCTTTTCCTTTTCTCATCTATTTTGGCTTTTTGGAGCTCTTTCTACACTTTTTGTTTGATAGTATCTTTTTGTAGGGTAGGATCCTGAAGTACTTCTTCTAGAAACATCCTCAACTGCACTGGTAATGGTTGTGATGAGTCCCCTTTTAGGTGAGGAAACTTACCTGTAACTCCTTCACACTATTTCTTCTATTTGATCAAAGTTGCTACATGCTGCTTCAAAATTTCATCTTAAGTTGTTTGGTGGAAAATATCTCTTGGTTGAATTTTTTTCAATGGCTAGATTCTACTTATGTCTACTTATTCCCTGCTAGCGGTGGCTAGAGCAATTGTGAAGATGCTATCGATTGAATCTACTATTCTCTAGCCATGAAACCCTTGATAGGCTGCATGGTAGATTTCACAGAGGAGGGTGTATCAGTTCAAGGAGGCTAAGAAGACCACTTCGAAGAAATTGTTTTATATTTTGCTTCTTCCCCACGCATTTGTTGATATGCCTTTGTTGCTTTTGTAATTTCAACTTTTATCTATTGAGTGCCCTCCAGTTTCTCCAACATGAGTTTATGTATAGTTTACTTCATCTAAAGTTCATTTTCTTGTAATTCTATCACCTTTTATTTTTGTAGAATTGCGATAGTCAAGGCTACTATTTGAATGTCATTCAATTTTTCTTCTTCTTGAGATGATTTCTCTCTCTAAAGCTTAAGTGCTCCAGCTAGGGATTCCAAGAATTGGCTCATGAAATCTTCTAGTGTAATGTGAGAGGCCAACATGTATCTTATGGCTGCTTTTTAAATTGCTTGTTTGTTTGGAGTAGCCATCTCGAGGTACTTTTGTATTGTCTTCTCAAAAAACCCTTTCTATTATAGGTCATTGTATAATTGTTCTTCATCCAACAAAGGGTTGACTTCTAGGACTGATGTGTCCTTTGGTTCGCAAATTTTCTCTAGTATTGCTCATTCTTCTTCCTCGATATTTGTTCGGGGTTCTACTCCCCTTTGTTCTTTTTCATTCCTCCTTGGCATCTCCTTTTCTACACTCATGCCTAATAGGGCCTCGATTTCTTCTTCTTCATATGATTCTTTCTTTTTATCAGTGTGGTTGGTAGTCTCCTCCTCCATAGCCGATTGCCTCCATCTTGGGTAGGCTCTGCGGAGGAAGGAATTTTTGTTTGTCATCTTCCAAACCTCTTAGGAGTATATTCAATTCTATTCCTTTCTCTTTTTTCTCCTTTGGAAGCATCTCCCATTGCTTGTGTAGCTTCTCTCTATTCTTTTTGAAATGTTATGTAGACTTTTCTTTAGCCACTAAGTTCATGTATTCCTTGGTTGTAGGGTGTCTCTTTGCCTAAGTGTCCTTTGGTAGACTCAACAAGTTGTTTGCATAGGACTCTATTTCTACTTTAGTGACCTCATAAGGCAATGGTGGTATCCACAAGGTCCAAGGCTTTATGACATCCATTATGGTGGAGTCTTTGTCTACTTGAAACACAAGGCTATGTAGGTACTTCTAAACCATAGCATTTGAAATTCTCCACCTATCCTGCATTCTCTTTTGAAATGATTTAAGGAATCCTCAAAATACTTGTGTGTAAGCGTTATCATTTGGGAAGTTATTGGCATGATGTTGTCGATGATGCTAATGGTAGACATGTAGAGGGCTCCTCTATGGACGAGAGTGCAAGAGAAGCACTGGAACGTGTTCGAGAGTGAAGCAGACCCATTAGGTTCGCAACATATGATACATACCAACATAAAATGATGATGACTCCCCCAGCACGTCCAAGTGTGGAAAGGCAGAAGCTCCAAAGTTCTCGGGGAATGGATCGGAGGATCCACTACGACATTGCAAGATATGTGAGACCATATGGTTGGCTAGTAGTCAGGAAGATAAAGATTATTGGCTAAGAGCATTCCCTGCCACATTGCAGGGAGTGGCCATTGATTGGATCACCAAATTGGATGATGAACATATAGAATCTTGGGAAAAATTGAAGAAGGCATTCTATGAAGAGTTTAAGTTGTTGAGGGATGATAATGAAATTGTGGTGGAAATCTACAACACTAAGCAAGGGCAAAATGAAAATGTACAAGCTTACAATCATAGGCTCAAGGAGTTGTTGGGAAAAATAGAGAACTAACCAGCCAATGGGCTAAAGAAACGGTGGTTCATCAAGGGGTTGATCCCCTTGCTGAGGAAGAAAATGAAGGTGGTACCCTCATCATCGTACACCGATGCTTATAATCAAGTGATGGACATTGAAAGTGAAAACAAAATATCCTGAGGAAACAAGAAATCCAATGATGACGATAGTATGGAGGAGAGTAGCAACAACAATGAAACTAAAATAGTACAAGCCCTCAAACGGGATATGCTAAGAATGATGGAAAAATTGAAGATAGAAAAGGAGAGCCTAAAGGAGAATAAGGAAATGTGGTGCATTGATTGTAAAGTAGGTCACATAAAGATAACCTATCCAAAAAAACTGTTTTGCGACATCTGTCAAGTACTGGGACATTCCAACAAGGAATGCCTGTACAACTTGAAGACAAGAAGCACAAAAGTGTTTTTTGCCTAAGGGGAACAAGCAACCCCTCCGACCATACCTCCAAAACTACCTACCAATCCTAATGCATTGCCTAGTGGGTACCATAACAACAAGTGAGGGAATAATAACAACCGCTACAACAATAACAACACTCCATGAAGAAAAATAAGTAGGATGCGAAGGGTAGACCCATGATCCAATGCAAAAAATGTAATGAATGGGGTCACTTTGCACGGGACTGTTAGAGCGGTCAAAATAACAATGCAGGTTTACTATGCAAGTGGTGTGGACCTAGAAACCATGAAGATGCTAACTGCCAGAAACAAAAAGGGGTAAACATGTTGGCTGTGGAAGAGCCAAATGAGGAAATATTGGCGATCGCTAGGTTGTAAACAAAGAAAGCAGTATATCTAGACCCCCATACAGAGAAGGAAATTATTCAAGAAGCCAAAGTCAACATGGAATGGGTGATGGCAGAGAAAAGAAGAGCTTCAAATGAAACTTCCACTGCTAGTTTTACACTACGATTGGAATCTGAGAAAAACACAGCAATATGGGTGTTGCAAACCACAATACTTGTATTGGTAACCGACATTCTATAAACCATGCCACAATTAATAATGGCCATCACTAATATAGTTGGTGATGATACAGTTGGTGAGGAATAACACAAGACACAAAAGGAACCAATGCTGAAGTCACCTAGCAACTTGGCCACTGATCCCATGTTGCTAATAGTGAGCATTGGAAGGAAGTTGACGATTATCGAGATAGAAATAATGGGAAGGAAGCTGATGAACACCATCGTTGATGGAGGCTTGGGCATCAATGTGTTGCTAGAAGAAACATGGAAATGTTTGGGGAAGCCAATACTCTAGCTGCCAACCTTCCATTTGGTAGGTGCCCACTAGCACGACATTAAGCTACTTGGGATGTTGATGGCACAAAAAGTGACAGTTGGCACACAATATTTCTTCCCGGACTTCGTAGTGATTCCCTTAGAAAAGGAGGCATTTGATGCTCTCCTCGAAAGGGGGTAGTCGATCATTGCCAAGGCCAATCATAATTGGAACACTCTCCATTGAGACCGAAGGGAGGAAGTATGGCATTGACCTAAGGAATCAGGCGGTGCGTGAGAAATTGGCATCCTTCAACTCAGAGTCCAAGGGCAAAGAATTTGGGATGGATGAAGGGAAGAAGGTGATGGAACCCAATGACAGTACTTGAACTAGAAGACTTCTCGGAGGATGAGACAAGTTCCCTCAATAGGTTGTTTCATTGGCAAATGGAGGACTATGAGGTCTTCTACCCTGCGTGTAACATGCTGCAGATCACAAAGATTGGGGAAGTTGATAAAGGTACAGAGAGTGCCACATTTCCTTCGAAGTACAAATAATATAAGGAGGGAGTGGCATGAGTAGACAACATGCTAGCACACCACTTTGAATGGGACAAAATCACACAGTATGAAGAATCAAATGTGAAGAAGGTGAACCTCAGTGATGAAGACAACTTGAAGATTGTATTGGTTAGTGACGATTGGAACCTCATATTGAAGGTGGTTGTATTGAAAATATTTATGGAGTATAAGGACACCTTCACATGGATGTACAAGGATCTAAAGGGGATAACTCTAGAGTTGTGCATACATAGAATTCCCCTCGTACCAAGTGCACAACCCTTATGAAAGAGGCCATACTAGATGAATAAGAGCTATGTCACCAAGGTATAAGAAGAAATTGAAAAAATGTTAGAGGCAGGCCGCATGATCTTCAAAGTGGAAATGAGTGAGTGGGTCTCTCCAATCATCATATCCCTCAAGAAGGAAGCGAACTAGATAAGGATCTATGTGGACTTCAAGTGTCTTAATGTGGTAACCATCAAGGACCCCTTCTTGATTTTGTTCACCGATACCATACTGGAAGAGGTTGCAAGCCACGAGAAATACTCCTTCATGGATGGATCCTCCAGGTACAATCAGATAATCCTTGCCAAGGAAGACAAACTCAGCACTACCTTTGTGGTTGAAAACAGGGTGTATGCTTAAAACAAGATGTTATTCATCTTGTGCAATGCTGTTAGAACATAATGTTATTAGGGATCACATCCTTATAACATTTATATATAATGTTCTATTATAAGGTTATAAAACCTTATATATTATATGCTTTATAAGCATATCCCATTTAAAATAATTATAATCTAATAACTATTAGATTATTAATTATTTATGAGTGGATGTTATTGAAAAGGTGTGACTAGTGAAGTCACCCTTCCTCCTATATTTAAGGAGGTTCTCTCTCATTTGAGAGGTGTGTGAATTTGGAGCTTTATGGTGAGTTGTATCACTATGCATATGAGGTATTATTGGCCATGTGGAAGTATTGGAGGAGTGTCCCCAGTTTCATGTCTATTTTATTATAGACTATATTGTAAGTGTTTTAATTAAATGATGCTTTATGGGGTTTTTTACCCGAAAGGGTTTTCCCCATGTATATCTTGTGTAATGTGTACATTTTGCATGTATGTATCATATTTCATTTGCCTTATAATCTTGTTTATAATGATTAGTATCCTTAGATCCTAATTTTTAACATGGTATCAGAGCCTATTAGGCTATACTAATCATTTTTACAGATTATTCTAGAAGATCTATAGAACTTGATGGGAAAATTCCTTATGCTCAATCAACATGTATGTTATATCATTAAGTAATTTCAAAATACTCATAAAATCAAGCTTCCACATTCAAGTAAGTATACTCTGTGAGCCTACCTTGAGCCTAGTTTGAAAAGAAGGTGTACAACCATTTATATTATTTAACATTAAATAAGGACAAATTTGAGATTTTTTTTTGAAATAAATGATAACTAAAAATGTCCTTGTTAGTGAAAAACTATGATCAAATAACTTTAAATATTCTATTTGTATTGATAAATACTAATCAACAATAATTCTCAAAATTAATTTTAAATTTTCCAAATCAAGTAACTAATTGGTAATTCGTAAACCTTTTAGTAAATTACATCATCAACTTATAATTTTTTTTTGTATAATATCTTGAAATTAAATAAATATTTAAAATTATACATTATTTGAAATATCATGTATAGACTTGTATAAAAAAACTCCTATAAGCCTCATAAGAAGATCTTCTACTTTTCATTGTCATATTTCTTTAATCTCCATATTCCTCATTTAAAATGAAAGAGTTGTCCTTGTATGAAAGGTTAAGGAGGGCAAAATGGGTCACAACCCTTCACATATAACACATTGTGTTTCAAACATTTCAACGACTCTTAACACATGAATTTTATGTTGAAGATATCATTTGTGTTCCATTCACAATAGTGTGTGGAAGTAAAACATTTACCAAGTATTTTTTTAAAACCATATAATTTAAGAATGCATATAGTCTATACGGTGCATGAAGCATTCTCTCTTTCCATCACATTTCTGTTTTGATCAGCTTCTAAACTCTTTGTAGCATCGAAGAGGACAATCATAAGGTATTCGATTCAGAAGAATCTTCAAACACAAATATGAATATATTAACCAGCAAATCTAGATATCTATCTAAATAGTATGTTATGAAATATAAGGTATCAAACAAAAAGGAGGATTACATATTATTGAATGCTATAATACTCAGATCAGAAAATAACCCGTGGATATTGAATGATATAATAGTTGCTGCTCTTCATTAACATATCATTGCTGCTTTATAATGTGTGCATCAACTGCTTTACACGGATGCAAATTTCAAGCAATCACTGTTCGAAACAAAAGTTCAATCATATTCATTAAGGGATCATAATTGCTGTTTGTTGCCTTTTCGGAAGGGGAAGCTCCGGGTTTAGGGCCGAAACCACCTCTTTGATTCATAAGCGTTAATTTCTAGCGCTGCCTTCAATCTGAATCAAAGTTTGCTGCCTTCATTATTTAAGATCATTCTCGCTCCTTAAATATAATACTCGGTCCTTTAACAATGTTTTGTGGTCTTTTGTAAATGATCATGATGTCAGCCAAATATATTTGATTTCATCAAAACCATTACCATAAATGTTATTTCTTTCATCTCTATCAATATCACTACTACGAATGTCTCCCAAAACAAATGCATCGATATCATGCTCTTCAAGGAGCTTTTTTGTGAAAAACTTAGCATTCCTTCACATGTCATGGACATAGCATATATCACTGTATAAAATGATAAGACAATCACTGTAGTAACATAGAATTTATTTAGTTTTGAATACAAAATTGTTGTAAGAATGGAGGATTACATGGAAGGAGAACCGTTATCCTAAGGCACCCTGCCATGCCTCCTCATTCCATATAATCTATGACTGAGATTTGCATACTAATTGAACTTGCTAATTCATTATGAATATATGAATTCCTTGCAATAATAATGGATTTATTTCTATGTCTGCAATGTTACTTAATTGATTGCAGGTTTCCAGGATAGAGCTAGTTTATCTTATTCCCAAGTATAGAAATGTACCCCTAACTACGTAACTGCCATATAATCAGGGTTAACTGTTCACCCCCTTCGTACGTGAATCAAAAATAAATAAGCCAACATTGCTCTTCAATATGTGGGTACCTTTCAAATGAATACCTCATGTGTACGCCTAACTGTATTATATGCATGATATCCTTGAAGTGATTTTAAGATTATGGAGTATAATCTACATTTTTTTAATATGAGATTAATTTTATAACAATTCTAAATAATAGTTTCAACCTCATGTTCAATAATGCCCTAGTCTCTTTCAAGATTTCTTGAGCCTTTTATAGAAGATATTGAATTAGGTCTATCAAAATAATGATATATCAAAATCTACACCCCTTCTAAGCATATAAATTGGCATGATAATATCTAGAAGCAAACCATATTCTTGAGGTCTCTGTCATTTTTAATTGGCATGTTATTATTATGGGAATATCTCAAACTACATTTTGATAGGGTAATTTTTGGTATCCATTGTCATTATCGTATAATTTGTCTACCTATGACATTTCCCATCTACTTTCAATATTTAAAAAAATACAATAAATAAAAGGAAGTCTTCATATATATTTAAGACCCATGGAATGAATTTTGAATCTTCAATCAACTAACTTTACTTTAATGTGCCACATGCCCTTCAAGTGGCCCTCCCAAAGTACTTGTTATTATTTATATTAGTCCTTTAAGTGCATCACAAAAAGTCACATATGAACTAGTAGGAATAAAGGAAGGAACATCATGAATTATCTTAAATTTTTTTTTTTTAGTATTTGATGAAGGATATGCATTATATTAATATTGAGGATATTCCTACTTGTACTATGTTTGATGTACGAATGATTTACTATCAAATTATCACAATGATCATCTATAGATAGAGGATAAAATATTTATCTATGAAATATAAAGGCTATTAAATATGCATACATAAATTTAAAAAAAAATCATTAGCATTTTTTTATATCCAAGTGATTTGTTATTCTATTCTATATTTGATCCATTTTTTTTCAATCATACTATTTATAATGGGTGACTATCGCCCTTATAACTGTATGGGGAGCAAACCTAGAAAGGATAGCTCACCCGTTGCCTAAATTTTTATGGATCATTACTATATGTAGTAGCATGTCTATTTTTGTATTTTTATCAAGACAACAAATTATTTCTCATGAAAATATATGTTGATCTCCTTTCTACCAATCATTGGACTATATTTTTATAAGGAATATTATATGATCTTTTGAAAATGACAAAAAATAATATTATGTTCTTTCTTTGCACCAAAAATGAAGTTGATTAATATGTTATTAACTATATTGTTTCTTCTATGGCGAGGTTATTGCTTTAAAACATATGGTGCAAGTGCTATTACATGGATGCTGCAATACTTTAATAAGAAGACTATCTTCTATGTGTCTTTGAATCAAATGGACAAAATATGAATGTAGCTCTTGAAGAATCAATATGGCCTTGAAGATTTATTGAAGAATTCCATTTGGATACATATGAAAGTACTATATTACTTGAAGTTACTTTACTCTTTCTAGAGAATATCATTTCTAAAGATCAAAATAAACATTGAAGATCATGGGCACCTCACTCAAGTGAAAGCATTCTATAATAAAGGCACCTTGAAGATCATGGGCACCTCACTCAAGTGAAAGCATTATATAATAAAGGCACCTTGAAGATCATGGGCACCTCACTCAAGTGAAAGCATTTTATAATAAAGACACTTTGAAGATCATGAGCACATACTATATATTATATTTATAGCCATCACTTTGAAATCCTCTATGCAGTGATTGGTTTTGAGGTGATGGCATTAAGGGGGAGTGTACATGACACCACCTAGTGGCTAAATCCTAGATTTAAGACCTAATAGGCATAAGACCTTTAGGCATTATATGCTCCAAATTCAAATAATGCTTGGCCTTAGGTGATGCCATTGAGGGGGAGTGTGAATGTCAATGACACCACCTAGTGGCTAAATCCTTTATTTTTTAAGTCCTACAGGCACAGTATCGTAAGACCTACGGGCAGATTTTTTTTTTAAGTCCTACGGGCACAGTATCGTAAGACCTTGTTGTGACCATTTCACACATCGCCCCATCGCAAATGGGGACCCCCTCTTTTTGCTTGTTTTTCGCTTGTTTTCGCTTTCGTTTTTAGGGTTTTGTTAGTCAGTTAGTTGTCTGGATTTAGGGCTAAGCCTTAGGGTTTTAAATTTTGCCTCTTCAAGCCAAAATCCAGTCATTTTTGAGAGCTTTTGAGCTTTCTTTTCTAGAATGCAAATTTTGAATGCAATGATCTCGCCAAAATGGTCTAATTTTCAATTGGAATGTTCATGCAGAGCTTAAACTTGTCTAAATGATGACCGTCAATATGAATTTTTTGTCTGACTGAATATTTTGACCAAATTTTGACTTTTTTGAAGTTTGATCCTGGGCATTGGAATTGATTTGTTTTCGCCTCGTGAAGTGTTAAAATGTGAAAAATCTTGTTATTTTGGCTTGTAGGAGCAAAATCGCTCCTGTCCCTCAGTGAAGGACGGGAGCTCATTTTCAATTATCTCATCATCCTTGTAAAGTCCGGACAAATTTTACGTTTGAAGTGATAGAGAACGACAAGATCTTTCATTTGAATATAAATTGAAGATTTTCATGAGCACAGAAAGGCCTCCAGGAAGAAAATCGCCCTTGTCCCTCAGTAAAGGACCGGAGCTACAAATCAAATTTCGCCTCGTCCTTGCAAGATTTTGAAAACTTAATGATTTGAGGACGTCCAAGAGAAGATACTTTGCCAAATGAATATAATTTGAGATGCAAAAACGAAGGAAAATGACCTATATTGACTAAATCGCTCCTGTCCCTCTCCCAGGGACCAGAGCGATTTTCTTCATTTTGCAAAATCCAGACAAGGGTCAAGGCAAGTTTACGTTCAAAAACGAAGGAGAACATGAGATGAGCACATTGAGTATAAATTGAAGATTTTTTGGACGTCCATACCAGTGCTAAATGCCTAGTTCGCTCCTGTCCCTCAGGAAGGGACCAGAGCGATTTTTGATATAATTGCTTTTTTTGCAAAATTACAAACAATGTCAAGGCTTGGGCGGATAGAGGGAAGAAGGACGAATCCGTTGAATATAAACTTAGAGCATGGCAAAGTGAGATGAAAGCCACAAGGGAAGGATCGCTCCTGTCCCTCTCCAAGGGACCAGGGCGATACAATGGTGATGATACGTCCCTCCAAAGTTCAAGGTCGTCCCTCCAAGGTTCAAGGCCGATCCAAGTCGGGACGAAGGGTGGCGAGGACATTTCAAGGCATTTCCATCAAGCGCAACGTTGCAAAGGTCATCACATGGAAGGATTTGCACTCTAAAGACCTAGATCGCTCCTGTCCCTCTCCAAGGGACCAGAGCGATATCTACATAATGGCGTAAATTTCAAAGGGCAAACAAGTTTCAAGTTACCAAGAGGGTCGAAAGGACATCATTCCACGCAATAAAGATGATTGCAAGTTGGTACAAACAAGAACAAGCATGTTATGATGAACTTCGCTCCTGTCCCTCAGGAAGGGACTAGAGCGATATTGATATATTAGATTAATCCATGCAAGATTTACGTAAAGACAAAGATACACAAGGTTACATATGCTCCAGGACATCGTTTGAAGATAATTTGCAAGAGTTTTAAACGTCCAAACATTGCTAATCAAGGTAAAAGTCTCCCATCGCTCCTGTCCTTTGGACAAAGACCAAGGCGATACTATTAAAACACTCCCGTTCCTTCAAAGATCAAGGCGAAGCGAGGTTAGGAAGTGCGAAGGACAACGTTTGAAGGACATTGCAAAGGAGATCGAAGTTTAAAAGTCGCCAAGATCAAGGAGAAATAATGGATCGCTCCTGTCCCTCTCCAAGGGACAAGGGCGATGGTCCCTTTTATGCATCCAAACACATAATGAAAGCCAATGGAAATAAGCGCAAAGGACACGAGCAATGATATTTCGAAGGTCAAAAATGCAAGGTGAACGTGAAAACATGGAGATCGCTCCTGTCCCTCTCCAAGGGACCAGGGCGATAATGGTCATGGGATGCATTTGCTCGCACAAGAGAGGCATTCAAATTCGAAGGACCACCAGATGATCGATTTGGGAGGTGAAAATGAAGGAGTTGAACGTTAAAAACGCAAGAATCATGCCAAAAATCATGGATCGCTCCTGTCCCTCTCCAAGGGACCAGAGCGATGAGGTACGTCCTTTTATTTTCATATCTTTGGCGCCAAATTTAAACAATTCGAATTTCATTAAATGCTTAATCGATTTAAAAATTGAAAATCTTATTTTTTATTGGCATTTAATATGGCGTTAACATTTATTAATTATTTTTGCCTTATTTAAAAATCGAAATTTGCAATTTAAAAACGCAAGGCATTAATAAGTAATTATTTAATTAATAAAAAAAATCGATTTGAGCGCTCATATATGGAGGTCGGCCTTGTTATGTCATTGCAAATCATTTAAAAAATGGTTTTATTTTTATTAAGTCGGCCTAAGGGGTAAAGGATGCAAGCGCTATATAAGGGGGGTAGAATTATCATTTTCTACATCATTATTTTACCTTCCTTCATGCGAGTTGACAAGAGGCGAATATAGTGCGAGTTTCATTTATCCAAGGTGGCGAAGACACTCCAAAGGTGGTGCGAATTGCATTGAAGACCAAGGGTGGCGCGCTTAGACATTCCAAAGGTGGTGCGACTTCAAACCAAAGGTGGCGTAGACATTCCCAAGGTGGTGTGAGGCGTGCGAAGTGTGTTTGAAGAGGTGCGAATTGCATTGAAGATCAAAGGTGGTGCGAATTCGAAGACCACACCAAGAGCGAATTTGAAGATCCATTTGAGACCACGTCCAAGGTGATAATTGAAGATCACATTCTCTCCAGAGGTGGCGAAATCAAATTTGAGGGGATCATATTGAAGATTATCTTTATACCTCAATTTTGCCTAGGCAAATTTTGTTTTTGCATTCTAGAGTTAGCTCTCTATCGAGGTATGGCGATTTAATTATTATTGTTTTATTCATTCATCGTCATATTTCAAATTTTGAATTTTAAATCTCTTAGTTCAATCATTGTATTTTAGGAAATGATAACTCTAGGGACTTATCATGAGGTTTCCTAAAATCTATCTCTCTTATCTACGTTATTT
Organism: Cryptomeria japonica; assembly: GCF_030272615.1. Lineage (NCBI taxonomy): Eukaryota > Viridiplantae > Streptophyta > Pinopsida > Cupressales > Cupressaceae > Cryptomeria > Cryptomeria japonica. The sequence goes on along the minus strand of NC_081414.1, from coordinate 857,365,907 downwards.
ATTGCAAAATCTATTTCTTATAATGAAATGTTGTGTAGGTATGGCGACCCCAAAGGCGGGAGCATCCACCAGTCGCTCGGCTCTCATGAAAGAAGATCAGAAGACCGAAGAAGTGGAGACCAAGATCGTGTCCAAGTGGAACAACATTGGAGATACAAACTTGGGAAACTTTAGCACGAAGAAATTCCGAGAGGTCCCTTACATCGGCAAGCCATCACCTGTCGCCCGGAGAATAATAGAGAGTGGCATTATCAAGGCGGCCGGTTTTCCTCCTGCTATTCAGTGCCACGAGTTGATGATCGAGTGTGCCCGTCATTACAATCCACAGTCCAGGACAATTGTGTCCAATGAGGGAAACACTTTGGCGTACCTTTCAGAGGAGGCCATAAGTGAAGCCTTCCATCTTCCAGAGCACAGGGACATGATATACAAGAGCATTGAAGGAGCCAGATCAGTGTACGATGATGATCCAGATGCTTGTCTAAGCATAATCAACAAGAACTGGCTACTCAAGAGTCGTCCCCGTCTGAGCAAAGTACCGAACACACCACACCGGATTGATTTCCAAGAGGAGTACAGAGATTTGATTACCATGCTCAACAGAGTTACAGGAGCACCTCATGCCTTCTATTTTGAGAAATGGATGTTTTATTTCATCCAGGTGATTGTTCAAGGAAAGGGTACAATACATTGGGCTAGGATAATTAGCCATTGCTTAGACGTACAGTTGAGAAGACTCAGGGCTACTAAGTCCTTCCACATGAGTTCATATGTCATCTATGCCTTAATCAGGAGCGTTGAGTACGCAGGACTACCTCACAGAGGAGTGATTGGAAGAGGACCCGGCGAGGTCAGAGTTTGTGAATCCTATACCCACTTGCATCATCCACCAGGGAAGAACTACAAGTTAATCAATGATACTTTCACGATGAACATCACCAGGACGCTGCAAGGAGGGATTCACAACAGATTATCTCAGGATGCCCAGGAGTTAATCAAGAGGTACGGTGCTTGGTTCATTCAGTTTCCCAAGTTCACTTACATTAGAGTGTATGGATGTCCTTTACCCCCATACATGTTGCCGAGATACCCGACAGACAGAATTGTGTTACTTGAAGTAACAAGGCAGTTGGCAGCATATGTGAAGGCATTCAGACACAGACATCAGAATGGAGTTCAGGTACCTATTATTTTGGGTAATTCAGTTGAGGTATGTCCCAATGTTTCAGCCATGGATGACGCAGAGAGGGAGTTAGCCTTGTATCCTTTTTCATCTTTTGCTTGGAGGAATAGTTTTGACCCTCATGGACATTTAGAGGAGACAGTCGGTAGAAGATTTAGACATGAGTCCCAAATTGAAGATTTTATGATGAATCTCCTAGATGATCTTGAAGTGAAACGTAAGATACATTCTAGATTGCCTTTGGATTTTATCGGGAAATGTAAGATTTACAGAGTAGCCGACCAAGCTCAGGACAACGGCAGGCACATCCAATCTTCATATGATAGAGAGAGCAAAACAATAAGTTTGAATTGGAATGAGCCCGAGGCCGTGGATTTAGATGATTTGATGGCACCAGTCTTGTCTTGTACTCGCAGATGGGTAGACGTTCAGCATCAGAAGTTGAGAGAACAAGGCATAGCTATGTCTTTTACTTTGGAAGAAAAGCCAGCCGAAGGTGGAGCCAGTGTTAGTGAAGGCAATCCTAATCCTAGGAATTCAGGTGAAGGTAACCTTCGATGTGCCAGTGAGGGCAATCTCCATTCGAGAGGTTCAAAGAGAAAGGAAAGATCAGAAAAGAAAGAGCCTTCCAAGAAAAAGCAAGGTGCTAACAAAGATCAAACACCAGGTACATCTTCCAGGCCAGAGGGTAGAACAGTTCGAGTGGAAGAATCCATGGAATCGATGGTACAGAATGATAGACAGGAAGAGGAACAGGCACAGCATGTTTCATCCGATGGATCTCTCCAAGACTATGATTTAGATAATGATAACGAAATAACATCTCCTCCCAGACAAGAAGAAATAGTACATAAAGAGATTCAAGTTCAAGAGACGAGATCAAATATCCCAGATTGGTTGAAGGAAAGATTGACTAAGGTGATCGTAATTGAGGATGAAGACAGTGCAATTGATTTAGAGAGCCTCGTGGGACGTTCACATATGACAACAGAGAAGAAGAAGGCTATAAAGATGTCCAAGATGATTCGAGATGAGACTGGATCTAGAAAACTGCAGATAGCTACACCGGCGGCAGACAAATATGAGGGTGAGATCCTAGCAGAGGACTATCATATACAGACTATTGAGTTAGGACCATCCACAGCAGAGCAGACTTTAGATGATGCCACCGACACATTTGAGGCATTGAAGGATAAATTTAGAGAAGAAGTAGAAAAGAATAGAAAGCTTGAGAAAGAGGTCGGTGCATGGAGGACATATTTCAGTCACATCAATGAACCTTTGGGACGTCAGGATCCAGTTAGATCACCATTGCAGGCATTGCCCCTTCAATCAATCAATGAAGAAGAAAGATTCAGGAATATGGTTCAGCGTACATGTAATTGGATGGATAGATCTCACACGGTGGCCATTGAGTTTATTACAAGGATGTCGAAGATCACCCACCAGGCTATCCAAGTTCTTGAGATAATCCACAGATTGATGGCAACAGTAGCTGCATTTGCCCATACCAAGGACGTTGTCATCCCTGTCTTGAAAGTTATAAGACATACATCTAGAAGAATTTTAGCACAAGAGAGGATCTTAGAAGGTGATTCTCACAGTTTGTTTCAGTGGTCAACCTTACTCCATATAAAGAGTGTTCTCTTTGAGGACATCAGTGTTAGATGTGGTCAAGTTGAGGAGGTGATCAATCCGATCCAGGACAGAGTATTTGAGGTACTTCGTACCATTCTTGGCAGAGGGATCGAGGTCGAGACAGATGTGGATTTACAAGAATTTGAGGATAGAATCAAGATCATCTTTCGCAAGGACGCAGATGTTACAGATGAGCAGTATGATCAAATGTATGCCACCATGCTCCTGATTGATAGAACAAAGGAACTTGAACCTACTTGGGACACAGCTCTTCTAGATGCATTTGATCAGGTTATCCACTTAGAAGAGAGTATCAAGAATCTTCCCGAGATTCCAATCACAGAAATCGAAGGAATCATGACAAAATTCATTGCATATGCTAAGAAGGAAAATTGGAAAGGGAATAAGATTCTAGATGAAAGGTTGTTATAGATGACATGACATCTTATTTCTCATTGGTTGATACCTCCTAGATTTTTGTGCCAAATTTAATATTTGGCTATGTATTTAATATTGTTCAGTAAAAAGGAGGTCATTTGTAACAAACCCTAATTAGGGTTTAGGTGTCATGATCTTGTCCGTTGATTTACTTTCAATCTGGACCTTTCATTGTAATTGGGGATGCTATTTATACCCCCATTTTTCATTTTATTTAGAGGAAGTTAATAGAGAATAGGGTTAAGAGTGAAATAGAGAGATTAGAATTGTAAGCAATTTTTATTTTGTAGCAAGATTGAGTCTTGAAGAGAGAAATTCAAGCAATTGTTGTATATGATGACTTGGAAATCAATAAAATATTGAAGTTATGGTGTTTTGTTGCAAGTTTCTTGAGTTATCTTCATGGTTGTTGGATGTACTTGAATCACGCTCAATCAAAGTAGTTTGTTAATTTGAAAGACTAAGTGTGAGATTTGATATTTGGTAGGATTCGCAATCCAAACCACTAGCTTCTTGCTGATTGTAGGAACGCCTTGCGTGGTCGACTGGAAAACACTTTGAGTCCTTAACCTTCAAGCATTTTCGCATCTAGGATATGTACCTTCGTAGTAGTGTCCTTGGTCTTTGATGCATTGAACACCATTATTACCTTAGAAGATCGCACTAATTTCAGTTAAGTTGTTATCTTATGGCAAAATTGAAATTGGTTGAGTCTTGCCAAATCTCATTCATGCTAAGTCGTTCATAGGGTTAGGCTAGATTAGACTTTCTTAAACCCTGTCCTTTTTCCCCTTTTTTTGAAAGTTCCTTTTAGATTAGTGAAATCTTCGAACCATTGAATCCGTAAGAAGCCTTGAAGGAAACAGCAAATCACATCATACCACTAAAAAGCTTGTCCACACATGGAGACCCCACTAAAAGAACCTTGGAGTCCATCTAACTGATCCTTTTTGCAGATCTTCAGCAGTTAGAGACTATTTTCTCAAGAGAGGATAAGATGCCTGTCGGTATTTTATTCTGTGTATGATTGTGTACAAAATACACGTCAACAGACCTATAGGCAGATTTTTTTAAGTCCTACGGGCATATTGTAAATTCTTCTCCTTGTAAAACTTCCACTTGTAAAAGCATTGTATTAAGACCTACGGGCACTATGTAATGAACCTGGGGAGAGGCTAATTTGAGGGGACCGCGGCTCCAATATAATTTTTCAAGACCTCACAGCATCATTTTTAAAACACTGGGATTATAAATTATGACAAGATGACTTTCATGTAGTCCGGAATGCAGGATCTTAATGTTGGCATATATTTGTGTCCTTGTTTAGCACTATCAAAGAAGACCTACGTTACTGGGGTGCTTCATTTTTTCTTCTATGGAAATTGACATGTGATCCCCTATTAACATTAAGGGGGAGTGTTAGAACATAATGTTATTAGGGATCACATCCTTATAACATTTATATATAATGTTCTATTATAAGGTTATAAAACCTTATATATTATATGCTTTATAAGCATATCCCATTTAAAATAATTATAATCTAATAACTATTAGATTATTAATTATTTATGAGTGGGGGTTATTGAAAAGGTGTGACTAGTGAAGTCACCCTTCCTCCTATATTTTAGGAGGTTCTCTCTCATTTGAGAGGTGTGTGAATTTGGAGCTTTATGGTGAGTTGTATCACTATGCATATGAGGTATTATTGGCCATGTGGAAGTATTGGAGGAGTGTCCCCAGGTTCATGTCTATTTTATTATAAACTATATTTGTAAGTGTTTTAATTAAATGATGCTTTATGGGGGTTTTTACCCAAAAGGGTTTTCCCCATGTATATCTTGTGTAATGTGTACATTTTGCATGTATGTTTCATATTTCATTTACCTTATAATCTTGTTTATAATGATTAGTATCCTTAGATCCTAATTTCTAACAAATGCCCCTACAACCTTCCAGCGAATAATATTGCACATCTTTGATAAAATATCAGTCGGTAACTTCAAGGCTTTCTTGGATGATTGTTCAATATACATCAAACAAGAGAACCACCTCACCACACTTCGAAAATGTATGGGAAGCTACCGAAGGAAACTATTGTCTTTAAATCGAAAAAGGTGCAGATTTATGGTGTTGCAAGGGGAATTGCTTGGCCACATAGTTATTTGCAATCATTGCTCGAAATCTAAAATTGGTGGCATAAACCTACTCAAATATCACCTTTCATAGATCATTGGAATAAATATTACACCATGTGATGAATGCCCCGAAGAGGTTGAGAGGGAGGCAAAATCAAGCCTTTCAAAATATGAGCAAAAGAAGGCAGAGAAATAGAGAACAACAAAGGCAATGGAAACCACAATGATAGATTTTAGTTCTAGACGATTTCTGATCCAGAGGATACTGGTCTACAAGCACTCCAATAGGCAATACTTGTTGTTTTGTCAAATTGACCTTTGAAACCTTCAAGGTTCTCAAGTCTTCCCCCTTCACCAATGAACTCAAATTGTGTTACCAACTCAACAACCAATCTAATACCACCTAGGGTCTTCACATGCCCCAACCAACTTGCCTCAACACTAAACACATTCCCATTTGCTTTGTTTACACAAAAACCCTCTTACCCGGGTGCAACCTAGGCCTTATCCTAGTAGCCCTGCCAGACCAATTATTTCCACTTAGTTAAACTTCTTCCCAAAACACTTGAAAAAAAAATTGGACTTCCGAATACCCTTTTGGAAGTTGTACAATATATGTAAAACTCAACTATGGTTCCCTTGGACGAAATACCATGATCAGTACCCTGCTACACACTGACTAGGCCCAATTAGCCCACTTTTCCAAAGCAAGTACCAACAAATGGTACGACCACAACACCAAACCAAAAAAAAGTCTTCAAAAATGTTCTAAATCAGTATATTTTCCAAGTTTCAAGATAAGAATCACTCATTTGATAGGTTATATATCAAACCCTCCTCCTTTACAGGCCTCCTAATCTAGGGCTCACTCAAAACCACTCCTCAATTCACTTCCAGACTCAATCAAGGGTCATTTCACCATGAATTTACCATCCCCTAACACTGTTTCACCTAAAAACACTACCTCCTTAAGGTAGATCTTCTGCTGCTACAAGTTAGCCACCATTCCAAGGCTCTCAACTCCACCAAACTCGCGGGATATCCCTGCAACTTTCAACCTCCTTGCACATTTTATGTTAGGATCATATGATACATGTTAGAATAGGTCCATTCCATGAGAATCAGGAAGTCATTCATAGAATGGACTGAGTTCCATGTTTGAAACCAAAACTATGTTAAGAAAATACCAAAAACCCTACACCTAGTCAGCAATAAAATGATAAATCAGATTATTCAAACCCTCAAGATCACTTCTGAGATCATAGAAACACTTAAACTCAATGCCTACTTCATCAATGATGATTATTCAATCTGATCTAACAAAAGAGCTTACAAACATCACAAGAAATTGCAAGAAATTTGAACTTCTATTGCTTTTCCTGTAGCAGTTCGTACAATTTCGTACAGTACCATCTAACCAAACCAAAATGCCTTTCAAAGGCTTTATAATAACCTATCCTAACCTCCCAAACCGATTCACAATCAATTGGATGTGATTAAACACCAAAAACAACAACTTCCCTCCTAAAAACTCCTAACCGTTGAAATTCAAAGTTTTGAATTTCCAACTTATTAAAACTTATGCTAACTGATTCAAGACCATTGATGGATCTTATAAATGGATCCATTAACATTATTTAAACCTCCTAGAGTCCTACTAGACCCTTGCCAATCCATTACATTGTATATCCCAATTACAAGAATAATTTGGTCCTATGGTCCTTTCAGGACCATCAGGACTTTTGACTCTTACATTGAACTTATCAACATTACATGCCATTATTGGCTTAAATATGTCATAATTGACTCCTTGAACTCCATCTTTGGTCCTGCTAGTCTTCATATCTTCAGTTTGTCTTTGAGGTGCTCCTGCACCATACTCCCCAACAAAGAAAAATCTCTTGTCCCAAGAGATAAATGATTGGCTCCTCCTGCAATGAATCCTTCTTGATGGCCACTGATTGTCTTGCTATAACCACTCTCCACGTGTTATCTTCCTTCTTCTACAACCTGCCTGCATCTTATCAGAAATATTAGTATCAAAAAGTATATGTTGGCATCTTTGTCTAGGACCTTTTTCTTGTAACTCTCCTTGCCTTCCTATGTCATTGTTCTGATTTGTTTTCCTCTGTAGATTCAGAGGTTGGACCACATCTCTGCTCTACCATAGGGAAATCAATATCCCCTACCTTTATACTGTCTAAGTCCCAACTTTTCTGCTCTTTAGGACTGTTATTTAACTCCTATTGTGACCTTTTTCACACATCGCCCCATTGCAAATGGGGACCCTCTCTCTTTTCCTGCTTTCTAGGGTTTTGTTAGTATCCTATGACCTTCGACTTTGGTTTTTCCAAGCCTTGCTCAGTATTGAACAGTTCAAGTCCTAAGGATTGAAAGTTAGTTTGCGCAAATCATGAGATCCCAGAATACCAACACCACTAAAGTGCTTAGAAAGGTCAAAGGACGAAAATCGCAATTGATTTGGATGAATTTGGACAACTTTCTATTTTTAGAAAGTTTTTTTTTTTTTCCTATTTTTTAGGAAGTTTCATTTTTGGCATTTTTAGCCCAACCCCCGGTATGGCTATTTTTAGAAAGTTTTCCCTATTTTTTAGGGATGCCTGCTTTTTGCTTTTTCGGGATGGGAATCTAGGGTTTTCCCATACACCACTGACCAGCTTCGACTGGGACCCAAAATTTCCAAGTTTCGACCTAAAAAGCTAGTTCCCTACATTTTAGGAATTCTACTGCTTCAAATGGTTTGTCTAAATATAGATTTGAAATTTCAAGTTAATCTGGTTAATTTTGGTTAAAATGTGAAATTTTGAAATTTTCAAAATTTTTCTCTAAAGTCTGGCTAATGGAAGGTATTGAGTGTTATGGCAGGTGTTCATCAAAGTCCGCCATGTTGGGGAAGAGGATCATGAGGCTATGTTCAAAAGTCCGCCATGTGGGAGACCCTCCAAAAGTTCGCCATGTCTTGGAGAAGCCTTGGGAGTGGCCTCAAAACTCCGCCATAGCCATGTGGAAGAGTCATCAAAGTCCGCCCTAGGCCTTCAAATGTTGAGGAGAGTCTTCCAGAAAGTCCGCCATGCCTTGTGGATTAGGAAGAGTCCATCATGTGGGAGCCTTATCAAAACTCCACCCTATGTAGAAGCTTCCATCAAACTTTGCCTTTAGTAGCCATGTCTTCAAAAGTCCACCATGCCTTAATAGCCCTTGGTGTTAGAAGTGTCCTTGAAAGTCCGCCTTAACCAGCAACAAGGTGGAGGAGTCATCAAAGTCTGCCCAAGGCTATGTTCAAAAGTCCGCCCATGTTGGAGACCCTCTAAAACTCCGCCCTAGGCCTTCAAATGTTGAAGAGGTGTCTTAGAAGTCCGCCATAAAGAGGTTGACCAAGAGTCCGCATAGGTTAAGAAGACTAAGAAGAGGGAGCTCAAAACACTGCCCTCCTTGGTGCCACCTCTAAACTCCGCCCTATGACTTATGGAGTGAGGAAAGAATATATGGGAGTCTTGCCTAAAGTCCACCCTATCCATGAGACCCTCCAAAGTCTGCCATGAGGAGATGCCATAGAAGTCCGCTCTAGGAAAAGGTAGTTCAAACTTTGCCTTGGTGGAAGTAACACCAAAGTCCGCCCTATCCAAGGAGATGATAGAAAGCTTCTAGAAGTCCGCCATGCTGGTGGAAGACCAGCAAAAGTCCGCCATGTTAAGGAAAAGCATCAAGGAAGATCTTCAAAACTCCGCTCTAGGCCATGTGAAGGCCTTCTCAAACTCTGCCATGCCTTGGAGAGGTAAGAAAAGTCCGCCCAAGTTTGAGGAAGATGAAGGTAAGCCTCCAAAAGTCTGCCTACACATGAAAGTCAAACAAAATCAATAAGAATGCAAGTGATGTCATGAAAATCCTCCAAGATTTCGAACTTGGAGACCAAAATAGAAAGTTCTTTGGAAGAAGGATATTTGAAGAGTGATAAGGATTTCGAACTTAAATCCAAAATGGAAAGTTTTTAAAAGAGAATATTGGAGGATTAATAGATATTTCGAACTTGTAACCAAATTGGAAACTTTTGGAAGATATTTTCTTCAAACTTGGAAACATGACAACACTTTCCTAAAGAGTGAAGTTAGAATTGGAAGTATGAGTTGGAAAATTTTAAGTGTTTCTAATTGAGGATTTAACTTTATTTACAAATACTTCGTTGTAAACCTCATTTCTACACCAAGAAGTTCGAAATTACTAAGGAGAGCTTAGTAAAGTATTTTCAGTTTGAAGATCATCTGGAGAAAGTTTTGAATAGTGCTGGAAGTTGGATAAACTTTTTTGACAAAAGTTTCACAGATTTTTGAAAAAGACAACCAGCATAAGGAAGAGTTATTGAATCGTTCTTGAATTTCCTGAGTGTTCTTGAGAAAATTCCAGCCTTACTTTCACCCATTCGAAGGTGAAATGGAATTCATGACGCAGATTTATGTATTTTCTGAGTTTAAGAAATGATTTTTTTTTAGTAAAGTTATTCGAATTTCTAGAGAATGAAAATCATTTTTTTTGGCGAAGTATAAGAAATTTTCGGAGTTATAGACACTGGGTGTTGATTCACGATCACAACCACCCTTGAAGATTGAAGGGTTTTAAGGATAAAATTTCAGTTTGGCTAAGTATGAGAATAAGATGAAATTTTCCAACACTCAAGCCATTTCGCAGCCCCGTTTTTTTTTCAAATTGCGAATTAATTTCTAACTTAAAATTTCATTGTTTGCCTGCAGATCCTGGGCAGTATGAAATTTCAAGTGGATAAAGATGCTCCTCCGGAGTCAAGGATGACTTCAAAATGGAAGAATGTTAGCGACACCAACCTCGAACACATCAATCTGAGGAAATTTAAGAAGCGAATGTTTGGTCTGGACAACCTTGTGCCTACCACCATTGCGCGAAAGATGATGAAGAGTGGCATCGTGCATGCTGTTGGCTTCCTCCCCACCATGCAATGCAATGAGTTAGTGGTTGAATGCGCTAAACATTACAACCCCACTAGTAAAGATATTGTTGCACCTGATGGAAGGGTGCTAGCAAACATCAGTGATGAGGCCATCAGATAGGCCTTCCGGATCCTAGAATATCACAACACGATGTATGTGACAAAGGAAGAAGATGATGGCATGTATCAGAACCACCTGGAGGAATATGATACCATAGTCAACCATTCCTGGCTGGACAAGCCAAGGAAGGGTGCCTCCAAACTCCAAAGGAAGAGAGGGCGTACTTCAAGGAAGACATTGGGGACATGATCGTTCTACTCAACAGAATAATGGGAAGTCCTCAGGGAGCTCCATTCGAACCCTGGATGTATTATTTCATTAATGAAATAATGAATGGAGTAAAAATGATAGACCGGGCTAGGATGATTAGCGACAACCTAGACAGCCAGCTGAGGAACCTAGATGCGAATAGGACTTTCTTAATGAGTTCTTACATGTTTTATTCTTTGGCCAGGACCTACAGATACAGAGGTCTCACTTGCAAAGGAGAAGTGGGGAACAAGGAGAACCAGTTTCCAGTGTATGATTGCTATCCCTAGCTCCACATGGAAGAAAAATTCCATTTCAAAAGAGTGAATGATTCCTTCCCCGGACATTGCAAGGTGGACTGCACCAGAGACTCTCTCCAGAGTCTGTGGACTTCATCAGTCGGTTCGGGTATTGGTACATCCAATATCCAAAATTCACTTTTCTCCAAATTTAGGGACTCTCTGGGCCTCCATATAAGCTTCCAGCTTACCCTACCAATCGAGTGGTGTTGCTCGAGGTTGTAAGGCAATTGGAGGAATATATGGTGATTCAAAGGGATAAAAAAAAGAAGGCAGGGACTTCCTCACTCACAATTGGTAATGGACTGGAAACATGTCCATCGGCACAGGCTGCTGTGACAGCTGAAAAGGAGCTAGCCTGGTATCCCTTTTATCAGTACAAGGCAAGAAGGAATTTCGATCCATTCCACCGAATAAGGAAGGTCGAAGGAAGGACATTTGAGCACAGGCTTGATCTAGAAGCTTATTGGGCTAACGCAGCCGATAGTTTCGAAGTCAGGAAGAGATTTTGGTCGAGAATTCCTTTAAACATGGTGAGAGCAACAAAGGTATTCAAAGTAGCTGATCAAGTAGAGGATAACCTTGAGCTTTAGTAGCCGGGCTTCGAAAAAATGAAGAATGAACCATTGGTTTTGATAGATTGGACGGAGGTAGAAAAGTCAGATCTAGCCGATCTCATGAGGACAGTGGTTGAGTATTCCAGATGGTGGACATCTGAAAGGACAAAGCAATTAAAGTCCAAAGGTGTCACCTTAACCTACGAACTGATGGGAGTGGATGACTCTTTGCCCTCCAATCCTTGTACTTTTGCAGGTAATGCCCGGAATCCAGAAAGTGTTGGATCTCGAAAGAGGAAGGAGTTAGTGGGGAGCTCCGTAAAAATCACAGGGAAGAAGATCGTAGGAGAAAGAAAGGAGTCCAGCGAAGGCCAATCCATTCTAAGTGCTGCTTCTATCGTACCTGATCAGAATGTAGTTAAGGAACAGGAGATGAACATCTGCATGGTTGATGATGAAGAGAGAATGCCTTCTCCTTCAGTTGAAGAAGTAATGAAGGAAGTTGTCCAAAGCCAGGACAGAGAGCAAGCTGAAGTGCCTACAGTCTTCTTGGACGACATACCTGCGAACCCAGGAGGGATAGATGATGGATTTGACCAGAATACTGTAGAGAAATCAACTATCCCTAATTGGCTAAGAGAAAGAATAAAGCTAAGGTCCCCAAGGAGACCTGTTCTGAAGAAATCACAGCAGCATTCCTGGAGAAGGTGAATGAGCCCACTATAGCTAAACCACCCAAGCCCGCCAGAAAGTTTTCTTTGATTCAGAGAGACAGTGCAAGATTTAGGACAATCCAGACAGCGGTGCCCAAAGAAGGAAAGACTAGGGACAATGTCGATGTAGATGATTACAAGATCACCACCATAGAGATGGGAAAGCCCACCCAGGACCAAGAGGTCCAGTATTTAGATGACTCTTGCAACGCTCTGAAGACAAGTCTGACTCATGAGAAAGAAAAGAGGAAGAAGGTCGAAGAAGAGAACCAGTAGTGGAAAAAGTACGTTCTGCATCTTACCAAACCACTTAACCATGAGATCCCGGTTACCCCACCACAATCTCTTCAGCAGGGATCAATGAAGGACTATGATGATATGAAGGGCTCATACACACAAGCCAAGGAATGGATTTCAGATGCTTCAGCACATGCTGACATACTGGTAGAGAATTTAGTATCAGCACATGAGTCAGCCTCTTCATTGATCAATCGTATCCAGGATCTACCCACCAATTGGGAGGATGTGGAGGAAATTCAGGATGAAATACTCCCACATCTGAAGGTAATCCGAGGCTTGTCGAAGAGAAGCCTAGTGGATATAGGTATCATACAGGCTGGAGACAGGTACGACTTCAGCACATGGTATTATGCCTTGGTCACCCAGATTGAAGTTCTGAAGAAATCCGAGACCAAGTGCTTTGAGATCGAGGAAAGTGTCAGGGAGATCCTGAGCAAGGTATTTCGTGTGGCATCTGAGATCTGGAAGAAAGAAAGTATAAGAGAGAAGCATTTGCAGGCAGAGAACCTCAGAGCTAGGATTCAGTCAAGCTTACTTAAGGATTCAGGGATGATTGACAAAGGCGATCTCTCAAGGATTGCAAACTTTCTCTTCATCGATGAAAGTTTTCTTGCCCAAGCGGTGGAAAGGGAGAGCATCCTCGCCACATGTACCGATGATGTGGACATCATCGACTTCCAAATTGTAGTAGTTTGCCAAGTATCATCATGGAGGAGGTCAAGCTTATCGTGTCCAGATACATCGAATCGACGAAAGAGGAAAGTGGGCGCTCACCCCAGTGAGATTAGCAGCTGTGCCATGTGTCACTTTCTTATTCACTCGAACTGATGGTGTTTTGGGAAACCCTAATTAGGGTTTATTGCTTTCAATCTTGGCCCTTGATCACTGTTCGATCTCGGACGTTTATTTATTTTTGAAAACTATATAAGGCTACCTCCTCTCATTTGGAGAGAGTGAGGTTTTTGATGTATTGTTGCGTAAGGTCATTTCCAAATAATATATTGCATGTGCGATTGCTTTGTAATCTCTATTGTTTGAATGATTTGCATGGTTTCAATTTCGTCAACACTTAGTTAGAATTAATTTAGATTTGCTTTCATTGTTGTTAATTTGAATGAACGATTTGATAAGTGTCAATTGTGGTGTATCTCCGCTCATACTTTTGGTGAATGGATGATTTCCATTTTACCGTGCAAAGTTAGTCTGAGCCCATCCTCTGTGCATCCCAATATCTTAATCATAAGCACAATCCATTGAAGATTGCACCGGCTTTGTGTAGTTGTCCCTAGTGTGGTGAAGCAAAGTTTGGTTTCTCGAGAGCACCCAATCAATACCGTCTCTAGAGTTCGTAGGATTAGATTAGCCTTCTTAACCCTATCTCTTTTTCCCTTTTTTGAAAGCCTAAATCGCAGAAAATCTAAAAAAAAAAGAAGAGCCTAAAATTGCTAAATCCATCTAAGTCCAGCAGTTCAAGACAGTTGTTAAACGTAAGTCCCCCTTGAGATTTTCAACCTACACTACCCAAGAAGCTATTCCACTAAAGTCGCTTGTTCGCACATATAGACCTTGCAATCAGTAGTGATTTTTCAGGAGAGGATAGAATACCTTCGGGCATCCTATTCTAATGTTTGGTAGATGATAAAATAGACACCAACAACTCTCTCTGCTGCAACTTTTCATGATTCACCCAACTGGTATCCTCTTCCTTATTACCCTGCATACACAGTGGGAGTGTCTCCCAAAAAACAATCACAACATCATCTTTCTTGTTACCATGAGGCAAAGGTGTGAGGTTAAAAATTTTACCTTCTTTATGCACCAAATAGCTATTGGTAAATCCATCATGAAGTGTCCTCCTCATATACTGCCATGGTCTCCCTAGGATAATGTGTCCACATGTCATAGGAATAACATCACAAAGAACCCTATCTTGATATGGTCCAATGGAAAGCTCAACATATGCCTCCTCATTAACCACCATATCTTGATCATGACTAACCCACGTTGCATGATAAGGACTAGGATGTGCAAATTTCTTCAAGCCCAACTTATCTACCATATCATATGAAACTAGATTGTCATGTGAGCCTGAGTCAATAATCAACTTGCATATTTTACCTTTGCTCAAACATTGTGTTTTAAAGATAGATACCTGATGTGATGCTTGCTGCTGCAACTTGCCCTTTCTGATCATGAGGAAATCTCCTTCCAACACAGGATTTGCTTGCAGTGGTTCCTTGTCTTCTTTCTGCTCCTCGTCTTGTGGCAAGTTTACCCTTTTATCTCTACCTTTGTCTGATTGTTCCCACTTAGGAAATTTAAATGAAGCATGCCCCACTTCATTACAATTAAAGCATCTGCCTATGAATACATCTGTGCCTCTACCACTTCCAAATCTGCGTCCTCCTCTATAGCCACCTCTTGATTCTTGCATGATCTCTTTGCCTTTGTCCTTATCACTCTGGTTGTCTTGATTAGGCCCGCTGCCTCTTCCTTTATTTCTACCTCCTCTACCACCACCACCTTGCCTCTCTTGCTTCCTCTTTACCTTCTCTTCAGCCCTTATTGCTAGTTGAAAACACTCTCCCAAGTTCCTAGGTATTTGTAACCCAATCTCATCTTGAAGGTTATATCTCAACCCATTAATGTATCTTGATACCTTCTCATCCTCATCCTCTAATCCTCCTCTCATACTAAGCTTGTGGAATTGATCAGTGTAGGACATTACATCCATGTATTTCTGCTTCAAGTTTTGTCTCATCTTCATCACATGTATAGCATAATCTGAAGGAAGGAATTGCTCCCTTATCATAGTCTTCATTCTACTCCAAGAGGTGATCTTGGTCAAACCCCTAGCCACTCTCTCATCTTGAATACTAGACCACCATGTCAATGTTGTGCCTCCCAACTTAGTCTTTGCAAACTTTACTTTCTTCTCCTCACCCATGTCCTCATACTCAAAGTAATTCTCTAGGGCATCCAACCACCCCAATATCTCTTCACTATCCGTCTTGCCATGATAGATAGGCAAATCAATGGTTGTCTTACTTCCACCACCTTGTACTGCCTTCAATAACCTCACCATCGTTCTCTCTTCAGGGTCTAATTCCCCTTCTCCATTCCCTTCATTCTGATTCTCATTTGCTCCATCATTTGCTTCAGCATCTTCTTCCTCATTCTCTCTTTGTGGCCCTCTTCTAGATCCTCTCTCCAAGGCTTCCACCCTTGCCTACAATGTTGCATTCTCTCTTCTCATTTGTCTCATCTCTCTATCCCTTGTTGCTTCCTGCTCTTTCCTTTCTCTTCTTTCCATCTCCAAGGTTTCTTTCAACTCTTGGTTCTCCTTGGCTATTTGTTGTTTAGGAGGCATCTTTTCTATACCCCAACTAGTGCACAACTTCTCTGTCTTTCTTACTTCCCACAAGAACCTACTAGTGGCTCTGATACCACTATGATGCAGAGGATACTGGTCTACAAAAACTCCAATAGGCAATACTTGTTTTGTCAAATTGACCTTTGAAACCTTCAAGGTTCTCAAGTCTTCCCCCTTCACCAATGAACTCAAATTGTGTTACCAACTCAAACAACCAATCTAATACCACCTAGGGTCTTCACATGCCCCAACCAAACTTCCTCAACACTAAACACATACCCATTTTCTTGGTTTACACAAAAACCCTCTTACCCGGGTGCACCCTAGGCCTTATCCTAGTAGCCCTACCAGACCAGTTTTTCCCACTTAGTTCAACTTGTTCCGAAACACTTGCAAAAAAATTGGACTTCCAGATACCCTTTTGGAAGTTGTGCAACATATGTAAAACTCAACTATGGTTCCTATTGTGACCATTTCACCCATCGCTCCATTAGAATGGGGACCCCCTCTTTTTTGCTTTTGTTTTGCTTTCTCTCTGCTTGTTTTTCTCTCTGCTTTTAGGATTTTGAGTGAGTGGTCTGTCTGGGCTAGCTGGATTAGGGTTGAACCTGGAGGCTCAGTTTTAGGGGTTCTTTTTGGCATCATTCAAGCTAAGTCCAGTCTGTCATGTCCCCACTCTAGCTCAGTCTAGCAGAGACATGTGAGTCAGCTTATTATGGGGTCTTGTAGGCTGACAGGGTTGGACAGAGACCCGGTATGGTTATTCAGTGTTGGAGACTTGGTATTCTAGCAGTTATTGATCAGTTGGGAGACATTCCTTGTTTTTAGGAGGCAGTTCCTACTTTTTAGGAGGTTTGATCATGCCCAAGGTTGGGTCTCCATGAGATGCCTCTTTGGGTTCAGTTTCAGAGAGATTGGGCTTGTTTCCTAAATTTTAGGAGCATCCCTAGATTTTAGGGATGAGACTACCAGTGAATCCTTGATTTCCGACTTCAGTCACAGACAGGTGACAGGATGATTTTAGGGTTTGTAATGTCAGTTGGGCATTTTATGGCTATTTGGGTTATATTTTTAATATTTCCTAAGTTAGCGTTTAATAATTAAATAAGGCTAAGTTGTTAGCCATTTTGGAGTAATAAGGGGATTTTTGGCCTCATCTGGATGCGCACCCTATTGTGTGATAGCTCGTTGGAAAGATCTTGAAATTCTTTAAATCTTTCTCTTTGGTCTCAGGGCAATTCAGTGAGCGGATTTCTGTCTATGAGGAAAAAGGTCATTTTCTAGTAACATGACCACTTTAAAATAAGAAATTATAACATTTCCACTAGACCATGCCACTTGGAGACAATTAGGGTTCGATTTGCAATTGAGAGGGGTTATAAGGGGATAGGAGCTTCATTCTATCATCATCTTTTGCATATTTGACAACTTGTATGAATTTGCTCTGGAGAGCGATTTCTAGACTGGGACGTAAACCCCAGGATTAGGATTGGCTGGGACGTAGCCCTCAGCAATCTTTGGCACCGGACTTATAAGGCATTGTGTGTGGTGATTAAGGACAGAGGCATCAATTCTCAGTAGGGTTTCAGCGTGGCCTACCATCTTTCCAGTGGAGACGTGGTTCATTGCAGCTGGAGGAATGCCATTTGCAGCAAATACACCACGTGGTGTATAGGGTATTGCTTGTATTCACTTCCAGTGTATGTGGGGTTGGAGAACATTCTTCATCTTCCAGTTTGACTTCGAATTTGTATGAGAGCTTGGGAAATACATTGGATTCATTGTTTGGCTTTGTAATTCAGACAAATCTGCCTGGTACGATTTGCAATAATTCTGACTTTTGCTGTATACCTCATTTATTTCAGTATTGCTTCATATTTGCTGTTATCTATTCCTTCCTATGCTATTAAACAATCAAAAACACAAAAACAAACAACCCTTTCTGCACTTCTGTCTAGTTCTGTAAGAAAAACTTAAATAAACAGGAAAACAAAATTAAAAATAAAATAATTACAGCAGGTTAACAGCAAAGATCTATCAGGGATCTTTCAGTGGTATCAGAGCCATGTATTCTGCCAGCCTGTGGGGTTAATCAGACTTTATTTCTATGCATTCGGGTAGAGCGGATATAAATAGGTATTACACACGCAGAAGAGCTCAGTACGAGCGTGAGTTTGGGATAGAACAGAATCCAGTCATGGCTGAGGAACAGGTGGGCGACAGAAGAAATCAGGATGAGGAAGAGAGAGAGATGATGAGGACTCTTATCACTACTCAGCCCAGGATCGTCCAGGCATTAGATAGGTTACAAGATACCTTGGGTCGTTTGGATATGGATGGACACAGAGGTAGGCGTGGTAGGTCACCTTCAGTGGCTGGTAGTCACCGCAGCCATCAGTCCCAATCTTCAGTTGGGAGTTCCCATCATTCCAGCAGGAGGCACCGCCATCGTACACCTACTACGAATAGGCCATTGCTTCCTCAGTTCATACCAGGTGAACAACCAGCACAAGTGGAACCACCAGAGGTTGGGTTCCAGGAGTCAGTTTTAGCAGCCACAGCTGAGTGGAGAGCTCTACCCCCTGAGGTTAGGGACGTTTTCCCTCTTCCCCAGTATTGTGCACAGCGTAGAGATACAACTAGGTTCAGGGGAGATCGTGGTAATAGACCACACCAGCAGCAGCAAAATTATGATTTGAATAGAGCTACTGGGAAGATTACATTGGCTCCATATAATGGCACAGGAGACACTAGTGCACGAGCGTGGGTCCACAAGCTGGACATATATCTTTCATTGAGGCCCATGCCTGAGCGTGAGGCTATTCAGTTTGCTGTATTGCATTTAGAGGGGATTGCCTATGATTGGTGGCACCATGGATTGGTCACCCAGGATCACACCTTAGTTCACTCCTATACTGAGTTCACTGAGCGTCTCATTGCACGGTTTGACCGTAAGGATACAGAACTTTATTACAGGGAGTTGGCTCACCTTAGACAAACCGGTCATGCAGAAGCCTATATTAATGAGTTCCAACGTATTGCAGTGATGGTACCGGATATGCCCCAGAGACGTAGTGTGATGTTGTTCACTGAGGGCTTGCAGGATAGGCTAAAGGGACTAGTGCGTGCTTTCCAACCAGCAACTCTTAAGGAGGCTATTGAGGTGACATTGAGACTAGATACTGTTCCCACTTCTTATCAGGCAGATAAGAAACCATTTAGAGATTCACGGCCTGCACAGAAGGCCAATACGTCCCAGAACAAAGAAGGGACTTCAGCGAAAACCCCTTGGATGAATCAGGAAACGAGGAATGAATTGAGGAGGAAAAAGTTATGTTTTTCCTGCAAGGAACCTTGGGAACCAGGACACCGTTGCATGGGTAAAGGAAAGGTTCATTTGATTGAGGTGACTTCTGAGTTAGGAGATGAGGAGGTTCTTGATACTGATATTGAGGAGGATACAGAGGATGTTGAGCAGGTTCAGACACAGTTGGAGCTAGACATCCCTGAGCCGTTGGCGTCAGCCAAAGTAGCTATGGCTACTCTCTCCAGTTATCCTAAGTTTCATGCCTTCCGGTTGAAAGGTACACTTAAGGGTAAGCGGGTCACCAGCTTGGTAGACACAGGTGCTACGCATAACTTTATTGATCAGAAATTAGTTGAGAGGCGTGGCTTGCAGTATGAGGAGTTTGGTGGTTTTGGAGTGAAGGTGGCAGATGGTGCAGTTTTGGGTTGCACCAAACGGATTCCACAGCTTAGTATTCAGATGGGGAATTATACTTTGACTGATGATTTTTATGTGCTTCCTATAGAGGATTATGATGTGGTTTTGGGCATGCAGTGGTTACAGGGTATTGGGCGTTACATTATTGATCACCAACGTATGCAGTTGGAGTTTCTGTCTGGAGGGAAGAAAGTGATTTTGAGGGCAGCTTCAGATGGTGGACCTAGGGAAGTGACTTCTCGCAGGATGGAGACTATCCTCAGGCATAATGATGTACTCTGGGCTACGCATTGTTTGGTTAAGTCCAAAACACCCACACCCCAGGATGGCCGTGTGTTTCATGTGGACATTCAGTCAGTGATGGATCGCCATGGTAGAGTATTTGGTGATATACCTCCTGGAGTGCCACCAGATAGAGGTTTTGAGCATGGTATAGAGTTGGAGGAGGGAGCAAAGCCAGTGATTACTACCCCATATCGTCATCCTAGAGCTTATAAGGATGAAATTGAGAAGACAATTCATGAACTATTAGATATGGGTTTCATTCGACCGAGTTCTAGCCCGTTTGCTTCTTCCGTAGTGTTGGTTAAGAAGGAGGATGGGACTCTACGGATGTGTATTGATTATAGAGCCTTGAACAAGAAGACAATAAAAAACAGATATCCTATTCCGCGCATAGATGAGTTGTTGGATGAGTTACATGGGGCTGTCTATTTCTCTAAGATTGATCTTCGTTCAGGCTACCATCAGATTCGTGTACGCGCTGAGGATGTACACAAGACTGCTTTCCGTTGTCACTATGGGCATTATGAGTTCCTGGTAATGCCTTTTGGCCTTACCAATGCACCAGCTACTTTCCAGTCCTGTATGAACCATATCTTCAACAAGCAGTTGAGGAAGTCGGTTCTAGTGTTCTTTGATGATATATTGATTTGCAGTTGTACTTGGGAGGATCATCTCAGACATCTTGAGGAGGTACTTGGCATAATGGAGGATCAGTCTCTATTTGCTAAGCTTTCCAAATGTGAGTTTGGATTGAGGGAGGTGTTATATTTGGGACATGTGATCAGTACTGATGGAGTGAAGGTGCATGAGGAGAAGATTCAGGCAATTCAGAATTGGCCCATCCCTCAGAACATTACGGAGTTACGTGGATTCCTTGGATTGTGTGCTTATTATAGGAGATTTGTGAAGGGGTTCTCTCAGTTGGCGGCACCTTTGACAGATCTTACAAAAAAGGGGGCCTTCAGATGGACAGAACAAGCGCAGGGGGTCTTTGATAGACTCAAGGAGGTGATGAGCACTTGTCCTGTCTTGGCACTACCTGATTTCTCGCAGCCCTTTGTTCTAGAGTGTGATGCCTCAGGATTTGGTATAGGAGCCGTGTTGATGCAGAACAAACATCCCATTGCCTATGAGAGCAGAAAGTTGCAAAATAATGAGAGGTTGTACTCTACCTACGACAAGGAAATGTTGGCTATCATGCATGCGTTAGCCAAATTCAGACAGTATCTTGTTGGCAGCAAATTTGTGGTAAGAACTGATCACAACAGTCTGAAATACTTCCTAAATCAAACAGAGCTTAATGATAGACAACAAAAATGGATTAGCAAAATTCAGGCTTATGACTTCGATATCGAATTCATAAAGGGGAAGAATAATACTGTGGCTGATGCACTCTCTAGGAAACCTTCATTGGCTGCCCTTTGCTCATTGAGCGAGATTTCAGCAGATTGGAAGGCTCAACTCTTAGTTGAGTATTCCAAGGATCAGCATGCTTGTGAGATCATGGATGGTTTGATAGTGGATGACAGATATAGTGTGGTAGATGATATTATCTACTACAAGGGTAGGGTTTATCTTGTTCCGAGTTCTCAGTTGAAGGAACAAATTTTGCATGCTCTCCATGATACTCCTACAGCAGGACATCCAGGATATGGTAAGACTTACAGGGCGGTTCGTGAGAGATTCTCTTGGAAGGGTCTCAAAGATGATGTTTTACGCCATGTCCGTGAGTGTATGACTTGTCAGCAGAACAAGTCGGAGCATACCTACCCAGCGGGGTTGTTGCAACCCTTACCTATACCGGAACAGAAGTGGACAGGGATCTCAATGGATTTCATTACAGGTCTTCCTCGAGTTCAGGGGAAAGATTGTATTTATGTTGTTGTGGATAGGCTAACAAAGTATGCCCACTTCTTTCCCATTGCACTGGATTTCACAGCATCACAGGTGGCTGAGTTATTTTTCAGGGAGGTATTTAGACTCCATGGTCTTCCCAAGACCATTGTGAGTGACAGGGACAGCAGGTTCATGAGTTCCTTTTGGCAGGAACTTTTCAGGCTTACAGGCACTGAGTTGACACCTAGTACTAGTTACCACCCTCAAACTGATGGACAGACCGAGATAGTCAACAAGTGGGTTGAGGGATATTTGCGTAACTATGTGTCAGGGCAACAAAAAGCATGGGTACGTTGGTTGTATTTGGGCGAGTATTGTTATAATACCACTCACCATATGTCCATTGGCATGACGCCTTTCAGAGCTCTCTATGGATATGAGGCATTATCTTTCACTGATTTGGCAATTAGTGATAGTAGAGTTCCTTTGGCTCAGGATTGGTTACAGGAGAACCAGGATGTCATGAGATCTCTCAGGGAGAATTTACAGCAGGCCCAAAATCAGCAAAAGATGTACGCAGACAGGCACAGGATTGAGAGAGCATTTGAGGTGGATGATATGGTCTTTCTGCGCTTACAACCATATCGGCAGAGCACCCTAAAAAGGGGGGGAGCTGAGAAGCTCAAACCACGTTTTTATGGTCCATACAGGGTACTCAGGCGAGTGGGAGAGGTTGCATATGAGGTTGAGTTACCACCTGGCAGCAGGATTCATAATGTATTTCATGTATCTTGCCTGAAAAAGGCCCTTGGATAGCATATTACAGTTTCACCCGAGTTACCTCCTATGGATGAGGAGGGTAAATTGATTTTGGTTCCTGATGAGATTCTTGAGGTGAGGGAACGACGGCTGAGAAGCCGGGTGATTCGAGAGTATTTGGTTCGATGGAGAGATCTTCCCATAGAGGATGCCACTTGGGAAGGTGAGAGCATTTTACAGCATCCAGCATTACAGTTGCTTGTGGGCAAGCATCTCCGAGAGGGGAGGACTGTCATGTCCCCACTCTAGCTCAGTCTAGCAGAGACATGTGAGTCAGCTTATTATGGGGTCTTGTAGGCTGACAGGGTTGGACAGAGACCCGGTATGGTTATTCAGTGTTGGAGACTTGGTATTCTAGCAGTTATTGATCAGTTGGGAGACATTCCTTGTTTTTAGGAGGCAGTTCCTACTTTTTAGGAGGTTTGATCATGCCCAAGGTTGGGTCTCCATGAGATGCCTCTTTGGGTTCAGTTTCAGAGAGATTGGGCTTGTTTCCTAAATTTTAGGAGCATCCCTAGATTTTAGGGATGAGACTACCAGTGAATCCTTGATTTCCGACTTCAGTCACAGACAGGTGACAGGATGATTTTAGGGTTTGTAATGTCAGTTGGGCATTTTATGGCTATTTGGGTTATATTTTTAATATTTCCTAAGTTAGCGTTTAATAATTAAATAAGGCTAAGTTGTTAGCCATTTTGGAGTAATAAGGGGATTTTTGGCCTCATCTGGATGCGCACCCTATTGTGTGATAGCTCGTTGGAAAGATCTTGAAATTCTTTAAATCTTTCTCTTTGGTCTCAGGGCAATTCAGTGAGCGGATTTCTGTCTATGAGGAAAAAGGTCATTTTCTAGTAACATGACCACTTTAAAATAAGAAATTATAACATTTCCACTAGACCATGCCACTTGGAGACAATTAGGGTTCGATTTGCAATTGAGAGGGGTTATAAGGGGATAGGAGCTTCATTCTATCATCATCTTTTGCATATTTGACAACTTGTATGAATTTGCTCTGGAGAGCGATTTCTAGACTGGGACGTAAACCCCAGGATTAGGATTGGCTGGGACGTAGCCCTCAGCAATCTTTGGCACCGGACTTATAAGGCATTGTGTGTGGTGATTAAGGACAGAGGCATCAATTCTCAGTAGGGTTTCAGCGTGGCCTACCATCTTTCCAGTGGAGACGTGGTTCATTGCAGCTGGAGGAATGCCATTTGCAGCAAATACACCACGTGGTGTATAGGGTATTGCTTGTATTCACTTCCAGTGTATGTGGGGTTGGAGAACATTCTTCATCTTCCAGTTTGACTTCGAATTTGTATGAGAGCTTGGGAAATACATTGGATTCATTGTTTGGCTTTGTAATTCAGACAAATCTGCCTGGTACGATTTGCAATAATTCTGACTTTTGCTGTATACCTCATTTATTTCAGTATTGCTTCATATTTGCTGTTATCTATTCCTTCCTATGCTATTAAACAATCAAAAACACAAAAACAAACAACCCTTTCTGCACTTCTGTCTAGTTCTGTAAGAAAAACTTAAATAAACAGGAAAACAAAATTAAAAATAAAATAATTACAGCAGGTTAACAGCAAAGATCTATCAGGGATCTTTCACAGTCAAATTTTGGAAAATCGTTAAGTATCTCCCTGAAGAATTGAGATTGTTGGAATGAGGTAAACCTTTCTGGGGAGTCAAATAGGTCTCAGGTTAGGTCTAGATTGAATAGGGGGTTTTTTAGGGTAAGGTCCAGTTTGTCTCTAAGTCTGAGTTATCTAAGAGTGGTCAATGAAGAAAGTGAGTCAAGCCGGCTAAGTTAAATAGGGAACTAAATGGATCAAGAACTTGAAAGTGTAAAATTCGCTCCTGACCCTTGCTGAGGGTCCAGGGCGAAATTCTTTGTAGATTGGATTTCCTTTACAATTTTGACTAAGTGTTAACATGTTTGAAGGTGAATTTGTGTGTTCTTGCCTGGAGAGGCTTTGATCAATTTTTGGAAAGCAAGATGATGCCTGAAATAGAAAAGTCGCTCCTGACCCTTGCTGAGGGTCCAGGGTGAACTTCATTCTAAACACAAATTCTCGTTTTGAGAGGACTTGCTAACTGATTCCTGGCCTTGAAAATGACCTGACTCTGCCTTGTGAAGTGGTTTGAGACTTAAATTTTGAGCAGTTTAGCCTAAAATGAGGATTTCGCTCCTGACCCTTGCTGAGGGTCCAAGGCGAAAATGTTGTTTAAGCTTATTTGGCACTAATTTTGGCTAACTTGTTTTGTGCAGGGTCTCCCGAGAGGAAGATTGGACATCACTTGATGCATGTGAAGGTTTGAAAACATGAAAAATGATGAATTTTGGGCAATAAGGGCAAATTTGCTCCTGACCCTTGCTGAGGGCCCAGGGCAAAATTTTGATTTTTTCCCATTTTGCAGTGAAAAAGGATCAAGTTTTGAACATGAGTGGAAAATGAACAACTTCCTCTACCCGCCTGAAAAAGTTTTAACTTGAAATGATGAAGGACTTTGTTGAAAACCTCAAAATCGCTCCTGACCCTTGCTGAGGGTCCAGGGCGAAATTTTCCATTAGAGTCATTTTTTGCCTTGTTTGGTCAGATTGAGGTGTCAAAGGCATGATGAATGGTGAAATGAGCATGATGAAGCCTCCAAACTTGTTTGAAGATCGAAGATGAAGGAGTTTTGCCCAGGAAAGGCAATTTCGCTCCTGACCCTTGCTGAGGGTCCAGGGCGAAATTCCTTTCAAGCACATTTTTTGACTTTTCTTGGGCATGAAATTCTATTCATAGCACAATACAAGGTGAAATCCTCCTTAGCAAAAAAATTTTCAAGGTGAAAAGTGAAGCATTTTGGTCACAGTTGCAAAATTCGCTCCTGACCCTCTTTGAAGGTCCAGGGCAAAATTCTCAAAAACACATTTTCCTTGCAAGGTCAAAACGATTTTTATGATTGGAATGGATGTGAAAAGGCATGTTTTACCCATTGAAGACAATTTGGATGATCAACAAAAGAGCAATCTAGCTAAATTTGGAAAATCGCTCCTGACCCTTGCTGAGGGCCCAGGGCGAAAAACCTAACATTAGACCTTTTCCTCCAAGTTTGAACGAAGTTAAGCCTAGGCATGAGTTTGAAATGATGTTTGAATTGCCTTGAATTGAAGAAGGATTGTTAAGAATGAAAGTTTTGAAGACAATTATCAAAATCGCTCCTGACCCTTGGAGAGGGTCCAGAGCGAATTTCCAAGGTTCTCTCCTTTTTTTGTAGAATTAAGACAAAATCTTGCTTGGATAGGAGAAGGACGTGATGTGCTATGCCTTAGGGGTGATTTGAAGTCTAAAGAATGAAGGGATATGCCTAAAACCAAAAAGTCGCTCCTGACCCTTGCTGAGGGTCCAGGGCGAAAATCATAAAACCAACATGTTCCCTTCAAGATTGTGCTAAGGCAAGGTTATACTAAGGTAAAAAATGCCTTCAAAGACATGATGAATAAAGATTTGCTTCCAAAAATTGATGATCCTGGGCTAGGAAAGAAAAATCGCGCCTGATCCTTGCTGAGGGTCCAGGGCGAAAATTTGAAAACCTCTTATTCTACCTTGCAGAAACAAGACAAATTTGGATGGAATGGATAAGGAAGGACATTTCCTAGTGATGAATAAAAGTTTCAACAAAAAAATGATGATGGATTGAGCCTAATTTGCAAAAATCGCTCCTGACCCTTGTTGAGGGTCCAGGGCGAAAAACTTGGAAAGAGGATTTTCTTGCTTAATTTGGAGGCATAAACATGATCTTGCTTGGTGAAGAAGTTCTTTCATAAGGA
Source organism: Cryptomeria japonica (assembly GCF_030272615.1). Classification (NCBI taxonomy): domain Eukaryota; kingdom Viridiplantae; phylum Streptophyta; class Pinopsida; order Cupressales; family Cupressaceae; genus Cryptomeria; species Cryptomeria japonica. The sequence goes on along the minus strand of NC_081414.1, from coordinate 857,339,487 downwards.
AATGAGGATTTTTAGTCAAAGTTGCAAAAATCGCTCCTGACCCTTGGAGAGGATCTAGGGCGAAAAACACCAAAATCACACTTTTTCTCCTAAGTTGGATAGAACTAAGTCTGGAATTCAATAAGAGGGCCTATTTGAGATGCCTTGAAGAGATTTTGAACTTTCAAAAATGCCAATTTTGAGCCAAATTATGAAAATCTCTCTTGACCCTTGGAGAGGGTCTAGGGCGAAATTCCTCTAAAAGGCATTATTTCATTCAAGATTTTTGATGAAGTAACTCAATTGTGCAAGGAAATGGATCTTGGAAATTATGTTGAGAGTTCAACAATCAAGCTAAGGTGGATTTTAACCTAAAATTTGGAAAATCGCTCCTGACCCTTGGAGAGGGTCTAGGGCGAAATCCACATTTCCACCTAAATTCCTCATGCAAAATGTCAAAATTTGAAATGCAAGACCTTAACTGGATATGAATTCACCCTCCAGGAGATTTTAGAGTCAAGGTACGAAATATTCAAGGCTAAATTTGGAAAATCGCTCCTGACCCTTGGAGAGGGTCCAGGGCGAAATCATTAGCAAACTTCATTAAGACCTTGATCAAAAAATTGATATTCTCCAGTTCGCACTATATCGCCAAAATTGCTAAAGTTGAGACGTGTGGAAAATTAAATTTAAATTTGCATTAATTTAAAAGCATTTTGCATTTAATAAATTAATTTTAAGCCTTAAAAAAATTGAAATTTTACCTTGGAGGATTAATATTAATTTTTTTAAAATTTAAAATGAGCGCTCAAGGCATTATTTTGCCTTTATTTTGCAAGTCGGCCACCCTTTTTTGGAGATTTTATTTATTTTTTACCCCTTTTTTGCCAAGTCGGCCTTGAAAGGAGTAGGGTGAGCGCTCTATATAATGGAGGAGTGTTGCTTCACATTTCAAATCACTCATTCATTCCTTCTAAGTGCGAAATTGAAGAGCAAATTGGAGGAGCGAAATATAGCTTGTTTGGAGCGAATTTCAACTAAGCGTGGATACTAAGGAGGGTGGAATTTATTCTTTTTGAAGCTAGAGGAGGCACAATTCATCCAAGAGAGGGCTATGATTTAAACCTTGCCTAGCAAAATCCATTTTTCTTGCATCATTTTCAAAGGTCTTAGAGTTTAGTACTCAAGAGGAGGTATGGCGAAATTATCTTAATATCCTTGTTCAAGACTTAATTTTTAGGCACTTTTTCAGAAAGGTCTAAGTGTTGACTAATTAATTAGGAAATGATAACTCTAGATTTATCATGAAGTTTCCTAATTAATATCTTGAATCTCCCCTTTGGAGAGCCTTAATTTCTACACTTTAAGATATAATGCTTAAGGACTAATTTTGAAATGTTGTGTAGGTATCAAGATGGCGACTCCTAAGGCTGGAGTATCTGCTAGTCACCCGGCTCTCATCAAAGAAGATCAGAAGAATGACGAATTGGAGACCAGGATCGTGTCCAAATGGAGTAATATCGGAGACACCAACTTAGGAAACTTCAATGCGAAGAAGTTTCGAGAGGTCCCCTACATTGGCAAGCCATCACCTGTTGCGAAGAAGATAATTGAAAGTGGCATCATCAAGGCGGCAGGTTTCCCTCCAGCAGTCAAGTGTCATGAGTTGATGATCGAGTGTGCCCGCCACTATGACTCACAATCAAGGATGATCGTATCCAAGGAAGGGAACACCTTAGCTTACCTTTCAGAGGAAGCTATAAGTGAAGCTCTTCATCTTCCAGAGCATAAAGATATGATTTACAAAAGCCTAGAAGGAGCCAGGTCAATGTATGAAGATGATCCCGACACTTGTCTGAATCTCATCAATAAGAATTGGTTGCTCAAAAGTTGGCCTCGCTTGAACAAGATTCCCAATACACCGCATAGGATCGACTTCCAGGAGGAATGTAGAGATTTGATAACTTTGCTCAATCAAGTTACAAGGGCTCCTCAAGCCTTCTACTTCGAAAAGTGGATGTTCTTCTTCATTCAAGTGATAGTCCAAGGGAAAGGAATGCTTCATTGGGCCAGAATTATTAGCAATAGTCTGGACGTGCAGTTGAGAAGGCTAAGACCTACCAAATCATTCCACATGAGCTCATATGTTATATATGCCTTAATCAGGAGTTTCGAGTATGCAAGGCTACCTCATAGAGGAGTGATCGGAAGAGGACCCGGGGAAATGAGAGTTTGTGACTCTTATGTTCATCTGCATCATCCGCCTAGAAGTGACTACAAGTTAGTCAATGATACCTTCACGATGAACATTACTAAGATATTGCAAGGTGGGATTCATAATCGACTATCTCTGGATGCACAAGAGCTTGTGAAGAAGTATGGTGCATGGTTCATCCAGTTTCAAAAGTTTACATACATCAGAGTTCATGGGTGTCCTTCACCTCCCTACATGTTGCCGAGGTATCTGACAGACAGGATAGTGCTACTTGAGGTAACTAGACAGTTGGCAGCATATACAAAGGTATCCAGACACAAGCATGGAAATGGAATTCCCGTGCCCATCATACTAGGGAATTCACTTGAAGTATGTCCTAACACTCAAGCCTCGGAAGATGCAGAGAAGGAATTATCTTTATATTCATTTACATCCTTTGCCTCGCGGGAGAATTTTGATCCTCACGGTTATATGGAGGAGACAATCGGTAAGAAGTACAAACATGAGTTTCAGGTGGAGGATTTTTGGATGAATCTCCCAAGTGATTTAGAGGTTAAAAGAAAGATGCATTCCAGGCTACCCTTAGATTTCATCAGGAAATGCAAGGTTTATAGAGTAGCTGATCAAGCCCAAGATAATGGCAGATACCTCCAGTCGTCCTATGACAAAGAAGATAAAGGAGTGAAGATAGATTGGAATGAGCCCGAGGTTTTAGATTTGAGAGCTTTGATGGCTCCTGTTTTATCATGCACTCGCAGATGGGTGGATGTATAGCATCAGAAGTTGAGAGAGCAGAATGTGTCAATGACTTTTACTTTGGAGGTAAGACCAGAAGAAGGAGAGGCAAGCGTAAGTGAGAAAACTTCTCATCCTAGAGGTGCAAAGAGGAAAGAAAGACCTGAGAAAAGGGAACCTTCCAAGAGGAAGCAAGAAGCCAATCGTGATCACCCATCAAGCACATCTTCTAGACATGAAAAGAAGGCAAGCCAAGGAGAAGGTCAAGGGAAGATGGTACCTGAAGTTGATGAATCTATGGAATCCATGGTACAAAATGACAAGCCAGAAAAGGGACAGACGCCTCAACATTCATCAAGTCAATCTCCCCAGGTTGATGCTAATAAGCTACATGAAGAGAAGAATGATGATGAAGTGACATCTCCTTTCCGAGAGGATGGAACACTGCCTAAAGAAATACAAGTAAGAGAAACAAGATCTGCCATTCCGGATTGGTTGAAAGAGAGACTGACAAGGGTAGTTGTGGTTGAAGAAGAAGAAGATGTATTTGATTTAGAAAGCCTTATAGGAAATTCTCAAGAGGTAATGGAAAAGAAGAAGGCCACCAAGATGTCCAAGGTAATAAGGGATGAGACAGGATCCAGGAAATTGCAAATAGCTACACCAGTAGTGGACAAGTATGAAGGTGAGATTCTTGCAGATGAGTATGACTTAGAAACATTTGAGCTTGGTCCCCTTACCACCGAACAAGCAATGGAAGAGGCAACTGATTCATTTGAAGCACTTAAAGACAAACTTAAGGAAGAAATGGAAAAGAATAGGAAGCTTGAGAGAGAGGTCGGTGCTTGGAGAGGCTATTTTAGTCATCTCAATCAGCCCTTGAGACGTCAGGATCCAGCAGTATCTCCTTTACAAGCACTTCCTCTTGAATCAGTTGGCGAAGCAGAAAGGGTCAAGAGCCTGGTTCAGCTTATGAGCTCTTGGATTGATAAATCCCACACGGTAGCCGTTGAATTTGCAACAAGGATGATGAAGACAATTCACCGAGCTACAAGTAATAAGACAAACACCAAGACGGATCCTGGCACAAGAAAAGATAATGGATGGAGGAACTCATAACCTCCTACAGTGGTCAGCTTTGCTCCAGATGAAAGAGGTCCTTTTTGAAGACATCAGCACCAAATGCAGTCAAGTTGAAGGTATCATCCATCCAATTCAAGATAAGGTGTTCGAGGTGTTGTGTACCATTCTTGGCAAGCGGATCGAGATTGAGACAGATGTGGACATCCAAGAGTTGGAGGAGAGAGTCAAGATCATCTTTTGCAAAGAGGAGAACGTCATCACAGATGAGCAACGAGATCTAATGTTCACTACCATGCTCCTTATTGAGAAAATCAAAGAACTTGAACCTGGATGGGAGACAGCTCTTCTCACTGCTTTTGATCAGGTCATTCACTTGGAAGAGCGGATGAAGAATCTTCCTGAGATTCCCATTGCTGAGATTGAGGGAATTGTGTCCAGATTCGTTGGATATGCTAAGAAAGAGCATAGGAAAGGGAACAAAATTCTAGAAGAAAAGTTGTTATAGGATGATGTGGCAGCTTAATTCCTATTGGTCTATGTTTCCTCGATATTTGTGCCAATTAAATATTGGCTATGCATTTAATAATGTTTATCTAAATGGGGACCTTTTTTGTAACAAACCCTAATTAGGGTTTAGGTGTCAAAATCTCAGCCCTTGATCTTCTTTCGATCTGGGCCATTCATTGTCTTTGAGGATGCTATATATACCCTCACTCATTTTCATTTTGATAATAGATAGGAGTTAATAGTTAGAGCTTAGAGAGAAGAAAGTTATTGTGTACCAAGATTGAGTAGTGAAGAAAGAATTTTGAACAATTGTTGTCTATTTGGCTTTGAGGTCAATAAAATATTGAAGTTATGGTGTTTTATTGCAATACTTGTGGCTATCTTCATGATTGTTTATCTTCTTGAATCATTCTCAGTCGAAGTAGTATTTAAGTTTAAAGGACTAAGTGTTGTGCTCAACCTTTGGTGAGATTCATGTCCAAACCACTAACTTCTTACTGATTGTAAGGACGCCTTGTGTGGTCAACTGGAGATATTGAGATTGCTTAAACATTCAATCATTGTCGAAATATTGATATGTATCTTTATGATAGTATCTATATCCTTGATGATTTGAAAATCACTAATCACCTTAGAAGATCGCATCAATTCCAGTAGAGTTGTAATTTCTTGGCAATACTGAAATTGGTAGAATCTTACCAAGTCTAGCCTACATTGAGTCATTCTTAGGATTAGATTAGCATTCATCCCTTGAAACCCTTATCTTTTGATCTTTTTCTGAAAATCTGTTAGTATTAGGAAAATCCTGTTCCTACAGTCAAACGAGAGTAACACGGACCAGCTTTCTCAGAAAGTGCGTAAGACCCCTTGAAGAAACAACATTTACAACGACCACTGGTGCTTATCCACACGTAGAGATCCTACAACGAAGAACCTTGAAGTCACCCTGATTGATCCTTTTCGCGATATCTTCAGCATTCAGAAGCTTTAATCAAGAGAGGATAAGGTACCATTTGGGTATTTTATTCTGTGTTTGGTTGTGTACAAAATACACGTCAACAGTTCCCTTGGAAGAAATACCTTGATCAGTACCCTACTACACATCGACTTGGCCCAATTAGACCACTTTTCCAAAGCAAGTACCAACAAAAGGTACGAACACAACACCAAACCAAAAAAAAGTCTTGAAAAATGTTCCAAATCAGTATATTTTCCAAGTTTCAAGATAAGAATCACTCATTTGATTGGTTATATATCAAACCCTCCTTTTTAGGCATCCTAACCTAGGGCTCACTCAAAACCACTCCTCCATTCACTTCCAGACTCAATAAAGGGTCATTTCACCATGAATTTACCACCCCCTAACACCTTTTCACCTAAAAACACTACCTCCTTAAGGTAGTTCTTCTATTGCTACAAGTTAGCCACCATTCCAAGGCTCTCAACTCCACCAAACTCATGGGATATCCTTGCAAATTTTATGTTAGGATCATATGATACATGTTAGAATAGGTCCATTCCATGAGAATCAGGGAGTCATTCATAGAATGCACCGAGTTCCATGGTTGCAACCAAAACTATGTTAAGAAAATACCAAAAACCCTACACCTAGTCAGAAATAAAATGATAAATCAGATTATTCAAACCCTCAAGATTACTTCTGAGATCATAGAAACACTCAAACTCAATGCCTACTTCATCAATGATGATTATTCATTCTGATCTAACGAAAGAGCTTACAAACATCACAAGAAATTGCAAGAAATTTGAACTTTTATTGCTTTTCTTGTAGCAGTCCGTACAATTCCGTACAGTACCATCTAACCAAACCAAACTTCCATTCAAAGGCTTTATAATAACCTGTCCTAACCTCCCAAACCGATTCCCAATTAGTTGTATGTGATTAAACACCAAAAAAAACAACTTCCCTCCTAAAAACTCCTAACCGTTGGAATTCAAAGTTTTGAATTTCCAACTTATTAAAACTTATGCTAACTGATTCAAGACCATTGATGGATCTTATAAATGGATCCATTAACATTATTTAACTCTCGTAGACGCCTCCTAGACCCTTGCCAATCTATTACATTGTATATCCCAATTACAAGCATAATTTGGTCCTAAGGTCCTTTTAGGACCATTAGGACTTTTGACTCTCACATTGAACTTATCAACATTACATGCCATTATTGGCGTCAATATGTCATAATTGACTCCTTGAAATCCATCTTTTCTCCTACTAGTCTTCATATCTTCAGTCTGTCTTTGAGGTGCTCCTGCACCATACTCCCCAACAAAGAAAAATCTCTTGTCCCAAGAAATAAATGGCTGGCTCCTCCTTCCATGAATCCTTCTTGATGGCCACTTATTGTCTTGCCATAACCGCTCTCCACGTGTTATCCTCCTTCTACAACCTGCATGCATCTTATCAGAAATATTAGTATCAAAAAGTATATATTGGCATCCTTGTCTAGGGCCTTGTTCTTGCAACTCTCCTTGTCTTCCTATGTCATTCTTTTGATTTGTTTTCCTCTGCAAATTTAGAGGTTGGACCACATGTCTCTGCTCTACCATAGGGCAATCAATATCCCCTACCTTTATACTGTCTAAGTCCCAACTTTTCTGCTCTTTAGGACTGTTATTTACCTCGCTTTGCTGTAACTTTTCATGATTCACCCAACCGGTATCCTCTTCCTTATTACCATACATACACAGCTGGAGTGTCTCCCCAAAAAAGATCACAACATCATCTTTCTTGTTACCACAAGGCAAAGGTGTGAGGTTAAACTTTTTACCTTCTTTATGCACGAAATAGCTATCGGTAAATCCATCATGAAGTGTCCTCCTCATATGCTGCCATGGTCTCCCTAGGATAATGTGTCCACATGTCATAGGAATAACTTCACAAAGAACCATATCCTGATATGGTCCAATGGAAATCTCAACATATGCCTCCTCATTAACCACCATATCTTGATCATGACTAACCCACGTTGCATGACAAGGACTAGGATGTGCAAATTTCTTCAGGCCCAACTTATCTACCATATCATATGAAACTAGATTGTCATATGAGCCTGAGTCAATAATCAGCTTGCATATTTTACCTTTGCTCAAACATTGTGTTTTAAAGATGGATACCTAATGTGATGCTTGCTGCTGCAACTTGCCCTTTCTGATCATGAGGAATTCTCCTTCCAACACGGGACTTCCTTGCTGTGGTTCCTTGTCTTCTTTCTGCTCCTCGTCTTGTGGCAAGTTTACCCTTTTATCTCTTCCTTTATCTGATTGTTCCCACTTCGGACATTTAAATGAAGGATGCCCCACTTCATTACAATTAAAGCATCTGCCTGTGACTACATTTATGCCTCTACCGCTTGCAAATCTGCTTCCTCCTCTATAGCCACCTCTTGATTCTTGCATGATCTCTTTGCCTTTGTCCTTATCACTATGGTTGTCTTGATTAGGCCTGCTGCCTCTTCCTCTATTTCTACCTCCTCTACCACCACCACCTTGCCTCTCTTGCTTCCTCTTTACCTTCTCTTCAGCCCTTATTGCTAGTTGAGAACACTCTCCCAAGTTTCTAGGTATTTGTAACCCAATCTCATCTTGAAGGTTATATCTCAACCCATTAATGTATCTTGCTACCTTCTCATCCTCATCCTCTAATGCTCCTCTGATACTAAGCTTGTGGAATTGCTCAGTGTAGGACATTACATCCCTGTCTTTCTGCTTCAAGTTTTGTCTCATCTTCTTCACATGTATAGTATAATCTGAAGGAAGGAATTGCTCCCTTATCATAGTCTTCATTGTACAACCCCTAGCCACTCTCTCATCCTAAATACTAGACCACCATGTCAATGTTGTGCCTCTCAACTTAGTCTTTGCAAACTTTACTTTCTTCTCGTCACCCATGTCCTCATACTCAAAGTAATTCTCTAGGGCATCCAACCACCCCAATACCTCTAGACTATCCATCTTGCCATGATAGATAGGCAAATCAATGGTTGTCTTACTTCCACCACCTTTTACTGCCTTTAATAACCTCACCATCCTTGTCTCTTCAGGGTCTAATTCCCCTTCTCCATTCCCTTCATTCTGATTCTCATTTGCTCCATCATTTGCTTCAGCATCTTCTGCCTCATTCTCTCTTTGTGGCCCTCTTCTAGATCCTCTCTCCAAGGCTTCCAACCTTGCCTACAATGTTGCATTCTCCCTTCTCATTTATCTCATCTCTCTCTCCCTTGGTTCTTCTTTCTCTTTCCTTTCTCTTCTTTCCATCTCCAGGTTTCTTTCAACTCTTGGTTCTCCCTGGCTATTTGTTGTTTAGGAGGCATCTTGTCTATATCCCAACTAGTGCACAACTTCTCTCTCTTTCTTAGTTCCCACAAGAACCTACTAGTGGCTTTGATACCACTATGATGCAGAGGATACTGGTCTACAAGAACTCCAATAGGCAATACTTGTTGTTTTGTCAAATTGACCTTTGAAACCTTCAAGGTTCTCAAGTCTTCCCCCTTCACCAATGAACTCAAATTGTGTTACCAGCTCAAACAACCAATCTAATAGCACCTAGGGTCTTCACATGCCCCAACCAAACTGCCTCAACACTAAACACATACCCATTTTCTTGGTTTACACAAAAACCCTCTTACCCGGGTGAACCCTAGGCCTTATCCTAGTAGCCCTACAAGACCAGTTTTTCCCACTTAGTTCAACTTGTTCCGAAAACACTTGCAAAAAAATTGGACTTCCAGATACCCTTTTGGAAGTTGTGCAACATATGTAAAACTCAACTATGGTTCCCTTGGAAGAATTACCCTGATCAGTACCTTGCTACACATCGACTTGGCCCAATTAGCCCACTTTTCCAAAGCAAGTACCAACAAATGGTATGAAAACAACACCAAACCAAAAAAAAAGTCTTCAAAAATGTTCCAAATCAGTATATTTTCCAAGTTTCAAGATAAGAATCACTCATTTGATAGGTTATATATCAAACCCTCCTTTTTAGGCCTCCTAACCTCAGGCTCACTCAAAACCACTCCTTCATTCACTTCTAGACTCAATAAAGGGTCATTTCACCATGCATTTACCATCCCCTAACACTTTTTCACCTAAAAACACTACCTCCTTAAGGTAGATCTTCTGCTGCTACAAGTTAGGCACCATTCCAAGGCTCTCAACTCCACCAAACTCACAGGATATCCCTGCAACTTTCAACCTCCTTGCACATTTTATGTTAGGATCATATGATAGATGTTAGAATAGGTCCATTCAATGAGAATCAGGAAGTCATTCATAGAATGGACTGAGTTCCATGGTTGAAACCAAAACTATGTTAAGAAAATACCAAAAACCGTACACCTAGTCAGCAATAAAATGAAAAATCAGATTATTCAAACCCTCAAGATCACTTCTGAGATCATAGAAACATTTAAACTCAATGCCTACTTCATCAATGATGATTATTCAATCTGATCTAACAAAAGAGGTTACAAACATCACAAGAAATTGTAAGAAATTTGAACTTTTATTGCTTTTCCTGTAGCAATCCGTACAATTCCGTACAGTACCATCTAACCAAACCAAAATTCCATTCAAAGGCTTTATAATAACCTGTCCTAACCTCCCAAACCGATTCCCAATCAGTTGGATGTGTTTAAACATCAAAACAAACAACTTCCCTCCTAAAAACTCCTGACCGTTGGAATTCAAAGTTTTGAATTTCCAACTTATTAAAACTTATGCTAACTGATTCAAGACCATTGATGGTTCTTACAAACGGATCCATTAACATTATTTAACCCTCCTAGACTCCTCCTAGACCCTTGCCAATCCATTACATTGTATATCCCAATTACAAGCATAATTTGGTCCTATGGTCCTTTCAGGGCCATTAGGACTTTTGACTCTTACATTGAACTTATCAACATTACATGCCACTATTGGCTTCAATATGTCATAATTGACTCTTTGAACTCCATCTTTGGTCCTGCTAGTCTTCATATCTTCAGTCTGTCTTTGAGATGCTCCTGCACCAATTGCGAAGTGTGGGGATGGGTAGCCATATGTCTAATTATTTCATTCCCTGTAACACTCCTAGTGCACAACTTGGATTGCAAGGTACTTCATGGAATAAGGAAGTGCATCAGCAAACAAAGGTGGAATGTGCTAGATTTTGGTATTACAATAGTATTTGGTTTAGTATTGCTTCTAGTTTATATTGAGAGCAATTGGTCACTGCATTGACCGTGGCGAGTAAGGGGTTCAAGGACCCAAATCATTATGAGTTGAGTGGGCCATTTTTGCAGGATGAGGTCCAAAACATACTACAACTAGTCGAACAACAAAGAAGGATTTGGGAAAAGAATGGCTGCACTATTTTATTTGATGGGTGGACGGATGGAAAGAATAGGACAATCATCAACTTTCTAGTTGCTTCAAGGGGACAGGTGCTATTTTTAAAATCAAGTGATGCCTTAAATAAAGTGAAAATGCAGAAACCTTTTGCAACATGTTGTATGGTGGTGATAGAAGTGTAAGTGCAAAATGTTATTCAGGTTGTGATTGATAATGCAGCTACATATGTCGCAGCCGGCAAACTTCTATAGGCTAGGCATCCGACATTATTTTAGAGCCCTTGTGCTGCTCATTGCCTTGACTTGCTCCTTGAGGACATAGGGAAACTAAGCTGGGTGAAGAATATGGTTGAAGATGGAAGGGGAATCACAAAGTACATCCACAACCACACATGGGTCGTGGAGCTTATGAGGACAAAGACGATCAAGAGCAGCAAAGAGAACTAATCTGAGATCTTCAAGTGATTTGTAGAACTTCAGAAACCAACAATGGAGGGTGAACATTTACCTTGCAAAAGAGCTCCTGCACTCACCTCCCTAGAAGTCTTTAATTAAAGAATGAAAAACTTAATACTAACACCAATAAAATAAATATTTTTAATAAAAAAATTCATGGCCTTTTTCTGTAAGAATCTAAAGAGAGATTTTAATAATATTTATATTTTTGTTGAAGTTCATATAATTCTGATTTTCAAGGATGAAATCTGATAAACCTTGCGACTTCAGTCCACGATTTGCTTAAAACTGCAATCCTACATCCCAACATAAATAAATTAAAAATAAAAATTTTCCTAAAACAATTTATGCAAAATTTGCATGGTGCCTTTGAATGATGACCCAGAGATTAAAAACCCCAAAGTTGGTAGGCAAAATCTTCAACCCTACCCTGCAAGCAACCCTTTAAAACCTGAGAGCTAAAAATTAGGACTCCTATTTTCCAAGATAAGGTTCCAACAAATCCTTTTTTTCCCTCATATCATAGGATCTACTGCTTCATAATTATAGATCTTGAATCCCCTGCATGGTATCACTTCCATAGCTAATTGGAGAATCTTATTTAAAGTTTATTGAGGAAAAATCAGTCCAATATTTCTTCTCGTCAGAATCTTCTCAATTATTTGAAACATCATCAATAAATGCTTAAAAAGATTTAGACTGTTCATCATGGTCTGCAGACCTTTTTAAATGATATGGACCATTCATTGAAATATAGATCTGTCTGCAGCCCCTTCTTTTAATGATCTGTAGTTATTTGTGGTCATCATTCCTAAAGACTTTGGTGAGGCATTCCTTTTCTCTTTGACAATTATTTTAGTCTGATGCACAGCCCTAGTGACAAGGCTTCTAAGAATTCACGGCTTTTGATCCAGGTGGTGGAATGAAGAAGCATGCAAATAAAGATTTGAGTTTGCATGACCATAAAAAAATAGAAGCATCAACTTTTCTGTTAGGCAAAATATCTTAAACTGAAGGACAACCCTCCTTGTTGATCTTCTTAGAGTATTTGATTCTCTCACAAGTATTTCCAGCAAACTATAAATCCTAGGGTCACCTCCTTTGATTTTAGTTTCATTCTCAAGTGATTATCAGATGGGCAATCACTTATGTTTTCTTCACTCTCTAAAACACTTCGCTCGTGGGATTCTTCTCTGCTTTTAGGTGTCTTCTATTGCTGAAAAAGATGGTCTTCCATCTTTAAAAGTAGTCTGGTTTTTTCGTAAAATGTTTTGCGTTTCCTTTATCTTCTCTAGCCACTAGATTGAAAGCACCTGAGGTCCTTCCTCTCCATTGTTTGCTTCATGCTTTGAACCGGAACATAATTACCCTGCATAGGAAGTTGGATTTTGGCTTGATGCAAGTCATTTTGAAATTGACATTTACTTTGAGATTTTGGCACAGAACATTTTGTCTCGTCCTCAACTTGTTTCTCATGTTCAGGGTAAATGGTTTTACAAGCAAATCTTTGATTGACTTAATGCTATTTTACAAAGTGTCATCATACAGAATATGCAATAAAGTACTAATTCAGATTTGTTCTGGGAAATCATTTTAAAAAAGCTTTATTTATTTAAATTTTCACTTATAATATCTTGTATCATTTTTTTTGTCAAAAAAAATATTGGGATTTTGGGATTTAGTCATTTGTTTCTCTAATCAATATGTAATTTCTTTTTTGTTACAGCTTGTTGGGATTTGTTTTCCTACATATGTTCATGTACGCAGCAGATTTGTACTTTTGGCGGCTTTTACGAATCAACTATCCCTTCATCTTTGGATTCAAGCCAGGAACTGAACTAGGATTCAGAAATGTGTTTCTTATCACCACAGTGCTTTCTGTAATGTCGCTGGCTGGTGCTATTTCATCTGTAATGTCACTGAGTGGTGACAAAGACGCGAACTCTCATCCAAGTACTGCAGAATTTGTTCCATTGATTTTGGTTGTGGTAAGATAAAACTAATTATTATAATTCAACTTCGAAGATTCTTAAGATTTGATTATTGAGGAAAATGGATCACTCGCCAGTTTCCAAATAAATCAAACAAGGGATAGTATAAAGCAAAAGATGTAAAGTGGAAACATTTCGAGATTTACATATAAGATCAGAAATTTATTTTGATCTTCAACGAAACTACTTTTCACATTACATATACTTTCTGGTCTTCTTATTTGAGTGCAATTTTGGCCTTACTCACAGATTCTATTGGTGGCACTATTTTTACCTTTCAAAGGTTTTTATTACTCAAACCGACTTTTATTCCTTCGGAGTGCACTTCACTGTATATGTGCCCCTTTTTACAAGGTACACATTTATCATAATTTCCTATGATAGCTCATTAAATATGAACTCTATTAAAGGAAAGCTTACATACAATCTTCTCTCTATATCGCAGGTTTTACTTCTGGACTTTTTTTTGGCAGATCAGTTGACCAGTCAGGTTTGTTTTCTTCCATTCACGCAGGCATTTCATGTCACAATGTCTTCTGTAAGTTTGATGTTGGTCCTTCGTTATATTTATAAATTCAATATATCAGTATAATTATTTTAGGATAATCATTTCTACCAAAAATATTATATAATAATAATAACAACAACTAGGGTCCTGGATAATTTTTAGGAACTATATTACTGAAGTAGTTTTTTAAACCTGACATATTAGCATTGCTACAAGAAAATGCGAAAATTATATTGGATTTTTACAAGATAATGGAAGGAGATAGGCAGGTGAGCGAGATTCTTTATCTTTATATCCTTTATGTTTTTTCTGGTCTTGTCTCCTTGGAGACCCCTTCCATTCTTTGCTACTTGTAATCTTCTATGGTGCTGTTATGATTGTTGTAACGATCATAGTAAGTTTCATTTGATGAGAAAGATTGATGCATGCATATAGACCCACTCAAGATGTCCAACTAATAGTTAAGATTGTGTAGTTTTAATAGTTAAGATTGGGTAGTTTGAAAGGGTGTGAGTCATTGATTGTAGTGTTTCTGCATTTCTTAAGCAAAAAAAATCTTATATCTGAATAAAAACATCATTCCTTTTTTTTTTTTGTAGTACATTTAAGAAAGGATCATCCATTACTCAATTTATTCATTGAATTTTATGGTGGAGTAGGTTGTTGATATGAATATGAAACTCCTTTATGCTCCTCTTTCTGAGGAATCAAATTTTGCTAATGTCATCAACACACCTTTTCCACCATTTTATGGTGTAGTGTAGGTTGTTGATATGAATATGAAACTCCTTTACACTCCCTTTTCTAAGATATCAAATTATGCTAATGTCATCAAGACACCTTTTCCACCAATTTAGTTGCAAGTGAAAGGAGTAAACAACACACTCTTCAAAATGTTCATTAAGATATTAGCAATAAATGAAGACCATGGAGAATTCATAGATACATCTTCAGCATGCTAAAAAAAATAGTATATGTTACCATTTTAGTTTATACTTTTTAGTGTGGCATAAAACAAAATAGATGTGTAATATAATTGGTCTTCAAATTAGAAGTGGAATGTTATGTAACTAGGGATATGATATTATAAGGTATTTAGGTGGATGAAGATGTCGATATGTGGCACACATGTACCTTATGTTAGCTATATTGGGTCACGTGAATAATTTATGTAAAATTAGTTATATCAAGAGTTGAGTAGGCCTTCATTAGGATTTACCCTTCCATAGTATTATTGGGAAGAGTATGATATTATATTTGGAATCTCTTGGACATATAGCGTGGAGTGATTTCTTCCTTAAGGAGTATTTTACGGTGTTACCCTACTTTAAGGGTTTTTCTATATTCGGCATATATTTGATATTAGGGTATATTGGCCCACATACATATCTTGTGTCATGTGAGATATATCTTCTACAATATATTATTTCTATCATTATATGTGAAGTTATTATCAAGTGCTATCAGAGCATGATCTTTGCATCGTGAAGGTAAGACATTTTTTTTTCAAATTAGGAGGTCATTTTGGAAATTGCATATATTTAAAATTTGAGCAAAAAAAATTATGATTTTTAAAGGGATTTTGAAGAACGTATTGGAGCATAGTTAGTCCATATTTTAGAGCAATTGCAAAATTAGGGGTTGTACCCTAAAGTTTTGTAAAGAAGATATCTCATGGATCTAAGTGAATTGATCGCTAATTTTGAAGGTATTTTGAGGATATCATTGAAGCTTCTTCAATCCAATTTTTAGAGCAATTGAAGTATAATTGAGGGATTGTTGCAACTTGGCACCGTGAAGGCAACGTATTTTTCTTCAAATTGGTAGGTCATTTTGGAAATCGCATATATATCAGATTTGAGAAAAAAAAATCTTTATTTTAAAAGGTTTTTGAAGCACATATCGAAGCATATTCAGTCGAAGTTTTAGAGAAATTGAAGCAAAATTGAGCGAGTTATTACAGAATTAGTGTGTTTTTGCCCTAATTTTTTGTAAAGAATATATCTCACAGATCCGAGTGAATTGATGGCTAATTTTTAAAAGTCTTTTGAGGATATCATTGAAGCATCTTCACTCCAATTTTAGAGAAATTAAAGCATAATTGAGCAAGTTATTGTAGAATTAGTGTTTCTGCCCTAAATTTGTGTACAACAGATATCGCATGGATCTAAGAGAATTGCTGGATATTTTTTAAAGGGTTTTTGAGGATACCATTGATGCATCTACAATCCAAATCTCAAGTTCTTATCATTTACATTTTGAGAGTTATCACAATTTCAATATTTTCCATGAATAATAATTTGCTTTCCAAGTCACAAATCAACAACTTTTTCAAAATTCTTACATTTCTAGAAAGCTATGAAAAATCATTTGGTTTATATTAATTGTATTTTTTCATTTGAGGTTGAGTACGTCATGTTCTGGTTGGATCAAAGCTATAGGCCAATTAGATTTGGTAGAAGGGCAATATATTGAAAAAAAAATTAAAACCCTACTTTTGATGGATTTTATTAAATTTGATAAAAGCGGATATGCATTAGAATGTTGGTACAAATATAAAATATCTCATGGTCAATTTTTACTATGGAAATGTTGTTTTTTGTATTGTTTAAGAGGTGAAGTTGAGGAACAGTATGCACCTTTAGATAAGGATATTTTCTCTTTGGATGAACTAGAACAAGCTTTGATAGGATCCAAATGAAGAAGGCGAAGAGAAAGAAAATGAAAATGAGAAAGAAGAGGAGGAAGAAGAGGAGGAGGAAAATAATGAAGAGGAAGAAATGAAGAGACCAAGAAGAAGAGGAGGGAGAAAATGAAGAAGAGAAAGAAGAGGAAGAAGTGGGGAAAGAAGAAAAAGAAGAGGATGAAGAAAACAAAGAAGATAAGGAGGAAGGAAAAGATGGAGAAGGAGGAGTTGATACAGGTATATGCACTTTATCTTAGATAAATAAGGAAGATTCAATCTTTCTTTTTCATGGATTCTTTAAAAAGGAAAAAATTATTGTCTCTATAAATACTAGTAATAGGTATAACTATTATCAAACAAGATACATATACAAGAAAAGAACATCAAGGGAAGTCAAATATTAGGTATGGACACTCAAAGTAATGAAGATCTAAAGATCGCTATGGATAAATATGTTTTGCATTCAAACTTTAATGCTTTGGATATGGATGTAATAGATATTGTTCTTGGTTATCCTTGGTTAGAATCTTTGGGAACAATAAATATGCAAAATAAGTTCATGAAGCTTTGGTATATAATGCTTAGACATGAGAGAGGGCCCTCCGCCAAGTAGAGAAAGTTCCAGAAGGCCTTGGCTGATCAAACACAAAAATCCAAAGACCAATTGGCTAAGTAGCATGCCCATGTTACTACACTTGAGAAGATCGCGATGGATTGTGAGCACTAGCTAATCAAGGACTAACAGATAGCAGATTAGACCACTCAGCTTGTGAAGTAGTTGGTAGAGAAGGATGAGAATTTGATGGAGAAGGATCGCGGAGTCAAGAGGACCAAAAAGAAATCGATTGAGGTGGTCTGCATGGTTAAGACAACCAAGGAGAGGGAATTGGCGGCCAACCAATGCCTCCAACGCCTTCAATGATAGCACTCCTAAGCATCTACTCCAACATCCTCCATGCTTCCAAGGACATCTTCTTGTCCCTTTTAGAGATCTTTCCTTCAATTTTGTGTTCTATCTCTTTTAAAACAATGTTATTAGGGGTCACATCCATATAACATTTATTATAATGTTCTAATATAAGGTTATAAAACCATATATATTGTAAGCTTTATAATCATTTGAAATAATTATAACCTAATAACTATTAGATTATTAATTATTTGAAAATGGGGGGTTATTGAAAAGGTGTGACTAGTGAAGTCAACCTTCCTCCTATATTTAAGGAGGTCCTCTCTCATTTGAGAGGTGTGGGAATTTGGAGATTTATATATAGAGAGAATTGTATCACTATGCACAAGAGGTATTATTAGTCATTTCGAAGTATTAAAGGAGCATCCTCAAGCTCAAGTCTATTTTATTATAGACTATATTTTATAAGTGTTTTAATAAAATGATGCTTTATAGGGATTTTTACCCAAAAGGGTTTTTCCCATATATATCTTGTGTAATGTGTTAATTTATGGTTCTATGATTTTTAATGCATTTATTTTATATCTTGTTTATGATAATTAGTATACGAAGATCCTAATTTATAACATGGTACCAAAGCAGGTTAGACTATTACTAATCATTTTTACAAGTTGTATTAGAAGATATATAAAACCAAATAGAAAATCTTTGTATGCCAATTCCTACAATCCATGTCACAAATCTTAAGGTAAACATTTGATATTTTTTCATGAGAAGAATGAACAAATAGTTAAAGAAAAATCTTACTTTCCTCTATCAATTTTGGAAATGTTGAGTATGGAAAATCAAGTTGCCACACCCAAGTAAGTGTATTTCATGAAATTACTTTGGGATGTGTTTATTTCCTTTATCGATATTTCAAGGCAACCATTTACATTTTTTCTAATGGGTAAACTTAAGGTAGAAATTCCTTTGAAATAAATGAAACTATACCTTTTTAGGTTTATTTGAGATTTCTTTACAATAATCAATTTTTTAGTCTTCACATTTTTTACTATCTTATCGCTAGGAATGCATCCATGAGTTTGATGCTGATGACAAAGATAAAAAGAAAAATACAAATAAAGATTCAAAATCATATTTTTATTTTCATAAATCATAGACAAACTTTTAGAAAAGTTAAAATACTTATAAAAGATTTGTTCACTTTCTTTAAGTGAAAGGTTGAGAGCCCCAACCTTTGTCTTATGATCAAAGTCCCAACCCTTAAAAAAAATATCAAAAATCATGACCTTTAGTTAAAAGAGTTATGACCATGACTCAAGATAAACATGTACCATTTTTGTTTCCATGACTTTTACAAAGATAAATTTGCAGTGAAGTATAAGGTTATGTATATTATTCTTAAGTGATTTATTGCACTATACTTTCAAGTAAGTCTTTTTTTTCTATAAAACTAAGGATTACTTTTAGGTGATTTTTCTTCACTATAAAGTTAAATATTACTTAAAAGTAATTCTTTTTTCACTATAAAGTTAAATATTATTTTTAAGTGATATATATTTTCACTACAAAGATAAAACCTATTTCACTCTATACAAGAGTATTTTTTATTATAATTTTTTAAATCTAAATTATCATTTTTATATGTATTTTTAAATCTTGAGGTATCTTATAAATATTCTAACATGTGATAAATATTTAGACTACTATCACAATAGAAAAATAAGGGGTAATTTTGTTTCTCCTTTTGATTTTAATTTTTTATTTTAAAGTACTAATAAATTTTGAGAGTTGTATGCATCGATACTATAGAAAAGAAAAAACTCGTTAAGGGATATTGTGGAGATTGGTGAGTGGTTGGGATAGAATGGGAGAGAGCAAGAATTTAAGGTTGTGGAATGAAGTACAATGCCTTTTGTTTTGAATTTACTCATTAACATAATACAAGCTCACCTCGCTTAAAATGATAGATAATATTTATAGGCCCATTTTTTAAAATAGGGATATAATTTAGTGGGGTTCATACAAAATTTATACACATGTAAAATAATGCTCATGAAACCTACTATCATACATTTTTTCAATTAATCTTGTAGACACCTAAAATTGTCCTAGCCTAATTAAATAAATTAAATAAATATTTTTATTTATTTAATTATTCCCTTTTCTTCTATTAATTAAATGAATTTTTATTTGTTTAATTAATTCATTAATCCCTTTCTAGCCATTTTCTATCCTAATTTAAATAAACTTTATTTATTTATTTAAATTTCCTTTTCCCAAATTAGATAAATATTTTTATTTATTTAATTTATGCGATCTTTCCTTCTATTCATTAAATAAGTTCTCTAATTAATTTAATTAATTAATTGAGCTTTTACATTCATTTATCTTAACCACTTCCTTTGTTTTGTTGTTTCCTCTACCTACCCTCTAATATTAGCCAACCATCTTTTATCCGACCTCTTAATCCTATCTCTCTGTTTTTAAGATGTTCTCTATATAAAAGACTTCTTCCTCTCTCTTTCCATCAAACAATCTTGGAACGTACTTACATTTTGTCGAATTGACTTTAATCTAAATCAAACTACATCATCACAACTACTTCCATTCACCATTGAGCTCTTGTGCAAGCATAAAAATATGAGCGCAACCATATCAAAGCAAGATCAATAGAGATACGAGAACAATGAAGATCAAACACATTTGAATGTGTGAAGGTATCATTTGAATTATTTTATTATTTTTCATATTTGATGGTTCTTCATTGGTGTGTTGTTGAATTTAATTGTAGATCTAGGGTTTGCAATATTAGGGTTCAAATTTGACATATACAATCTCAAATTTCATTTTGCATGGAAATCACTAGTGCAATGAACATGCCAAGGCATAAATAGTACAATTTTATAATTGACAAATATGTATAGAAATAATTATATTAGCCAGGCATTGTCAGGAGCATTTTTTTTGTCTTTAGAATGTAAATCTTATAAATGCATGGAACTTGATACATAGTAGTTTGAATATTTGATCTCATCAAACTCATGAATAAGGTTGATTATTCTTTTCCTAGCAAGGGGGATATTATTATCTCTATAAGGATGTTATAGAATCATCTTATGTGTCTTATAAAACGATATCGATCCAATATGTATGGCTCCCCTCTTTTGGGATTTGAACCTTTTTAAACATAGAAAATGTTAAATTAAATTATAAATATTTAACATAGTTTTGTACATTAATTATTAAATTCTATAACCTATTATTTATGCAGTAATGTGACTATCTCATGAGTAACCCCATGTACTCTATTAGATGTCTGATTCCTTCATGTTGTCAAACACTTTAGAAGTCTCCACCAAACTCGTACACTTCACATACATATAAATAATATTATCATTAAAAGTGGTCAATGTAAGAAAAGTGCATTGCGTATTATTAATGTAAGATTATGTATGTATGAAGAATATTCTTAAGGGGGGTCACTTTCACAATGTCATAAGAGATGTTGTTGACTTGTACCTTCCTAGATCATCCATTATAAGTGTTCATACTTCATGATTCCCTTATAAAGGTGTTCTATAATATATTTTTATAAAATGTATAGGCTAGTAAATATGCATAAGTAAATTCATAATTGCTCACTAGCATATTTTTTGGAGATCAAAGAGATTTCTATACTATTTTGTATTTGATCTATTTTTTTCAATCAAACTATTTATAATGGGTGGTTGTCACCATTATAAATTGTTTGGAGAGAAAACCTAGAAAGGATAGCTCACTTGACTATATGTAGTAGGATGTCTACTTTTCTAATTATTCATGCTTATTCTCATGAAAATATAGGTTGATCTCCTTGCTACTTTTATGAGGAATACCATATGATATTTGACAAATGACAAATTCATAATATTATATTTTTTCTTCGCACCAAGAATCAAGTTTAATTGATTACTATGTTACTAACTATATTGTTTCTTCTATGGCAATATTATGCCTTCAAAACATATGGTGGGGGTGCTATTACATGGATGGTGCAATGCTTTAATAAAAATGATATCGTCTATGTGTCTTTCAATCAAAAGGGTGAAATATGAAAGTATTTCTTGAAGAATCAATATGGCCTTGAATATTTATGGAAGAGTTTTAGTTGGATACATGTAAAAGTACCATTTTACTCGAAGATATTTTACTCTTTCCAAAGATATAATTTCTAAAGTTCAAAATAAACATTGAAGATCATGAGCACCTCACTCAAGTGAAAGTATTTCGTAATAAAGACACTTTGAATATCATGGGAACCTCACGCAAGTGAAAGTATTCCATGATAAGGGCACTTTGAAGATCATAGGCACCTCACTCAAGTGAAAACATTCCATAATAAAGACACTTTGAAGATCACAGGCACATGCTTTATATTGGAATTTTAGCCATCACTTATTAAACCCTCTGTGCAATGATTGGTTTTTAGGTGATGACATTTAGGGGGAGTGTAATTGACACCACCTAAAGGCTAAATGCTAGATGTAAGACCTAATAGGTGTTGATTTTAAGTAATCAGATTAGCAATACAGAATGAAAATCAGAATGCAAATTAAATCATACACATAACACACATGTACCCTAGGAAAACCTCCCTCTTGGAGGAAAAAACCCAGCAACCAAAGATCTAGATTAGGCAATAACCAATTGAGTTTACAGTGAGCTTCAACACATGAAGTTGTCAGCAAATATGCACAGAACCCTAGGGCAGATAGCAATCATAAACTTATCTGCAATACAACTGTTGTTGTGGCAAGGAGGATGGCAGATTGAGGTTGTTGTCTGCAAGATTGATCTACTGTCACAAGGATGATGTTTCTCTGACCCTCAGATGATGTTCGCTGCCCCCTTTAGACCAGTTCGCAGCCCTTCAAGGGAGTTCGTTGTGCCTTGATAAGGATCGTTGTCCTCTAAATGTAATTCGCTAACCTCTGAGTATAATTCACTGATCACAGAGAAGGTAGGGATTGTATTTCCTGAATGTGTGTATGAATAATGATTGATGCCTTGTATTTATAGGCGACTTAGCCCTTTAACTTTCCCAAGTCGACTTGCAAGAATATTATGCCAAGAGTTTTACACATTACAATTATATAGGTCAAGGTTTAATTACAAGCTACATATTTGATAGGTCTTGCCCCATAACAACTACATAATACATAAGTTGAATGCCCAAATAGGGCCTGCCCTATTATTATAAGTTACAATGGGGCCCAGCCCAATTACATGAATAACTTAAACTAGAATCCGATCTTAGCTACATATTTCAACACTCCCTCTTAGCTAGAGAGGATTCTATGAATAATCAAGTCACATAGAGGCTACCACCATGGCTACTGCCATGGATGAAACACATGATACGTTCACCATAGCTACTCCCAGAGGGTGAACAAACCCATCATGGAATTTCTTCCTTGATACCCACCATACCTACTCGCAGAGGTTGGGACCACCATGCCTACTCGCAAAGGGTGGAGATTCTTCAATGATACCCACCATACCTACTTGTCGAGGGTGGGTCCACCATGCCTACTCGTAGAGGGTGGAACGAGGGCTCTAGCCTCAGACTTCTCCCAAAGAAGAATGCAACACCACCATACCTACTTGCAGAGGGTGGAAAGAGGGCTTTCACCTCAAACTTCTCCCATAGAAGAATGCATTAACCAAAGAATGCGGCTTCCTCTGAAGCTGAAAGAAACAGGCTCCCTCTAAGCCTAACAAGCTCCCTCTGAAGCTAAAATGTCAAGCTCCCTCTAAAGATGAAACATCACGCTCCTTCTGAATGTTATAGCCTTCTTTTTCCGAGAAAACATCTTCAGCCACCAATGTAGTCTCATGGCAGCAAGCTGCATCTCCATTCTTCAGCTTGTGTGACTTTCCCATAGGATGTATCAAGCTTATCCACCCTAGAAAGCAATCTCCATCCTAAAAGCATTCAAAGGGAAATATTAATGCTAGAATCATACATGGTTCGCTATAGCATGAATTAATAACTATATGAAGAAACTCATGAACATTATTCAACCATGAAAATACTTATCTGTTTATAGGTTGGTCCACCAACATTCTTTCTACTCTCGTTCAGTATTGGAATTTACAACCATACTGAAGCATCTATTGATGATGGCTGCGTGGCCTTCGGCCCTTGCCATCACACATCGCCTATCTTCAGCGACAATCATATTTACACTCAGGGAACGCTCAGAGTTGAGAATCTTTCCAGAGATCATAGAGTTCAGTTCCACAAATCACTAAAGAAGGGTAAACCTTAAGGCCATCAGCCCTAGAGGAAGGACTCTCAAGGAACTCTGTGAAGCTTGTCATATTTCACTCCATATCAACTTTTGGCAGGTCGGGCATATGTGCAACCACCTTGAAGCCAACATCTTTAGCCAAGCAAAAGAAAATCAGTTACTGCAGCTACAATGTGACCTCTGAAGGTGTCATGGGCAACATCGTCATAAGTTCTCTAAGACGGACTCTCCTTTCGCCATCTTGATGAGAAGTTGCATGCTCCATCCAACCAATCTTCAACCAATCTTCAACCTTGAGACTGTGCATCATCTTGAAGAAGTGATAAGAGTAGAAAGAAGACAAATAATTGCAGTCAATCTGATTACACCTAATTCGAACCAAGCTCTGATACCATGGTATCAGAGCCAGGTCCAGGCTAGGATCCCCAAGCACGAGAGGTGTGGCTTAAGGGGGGGTGTTGGTGTTGGAAATAAGCCACACCCGGACCGACGATGGACTGGTCCAAGAGGGGCCAATAGCTCAGTGGTAGAGCACTCCAGCAACGTATGGAAGGTCCTAGGTTTGAGTGCTAGCTGGTCTATGTCTCAACAATAAGCATAAGACCTTTAGGCATCATATGCTTCAAATTCAAATCAATGCTTGGTAATAGATGATGCTATTGAGGGGGAATGTGCATGTCAAGAACACCACCTAATGGCTAAATCTTAGTTTTAAAATCTTATAGGTAGGCATAAGTAAGTCCTAATAGGTATAAAATAAGACCTATATAGGCATTAGTAAGTCCTTTAAGCTTACAAGTAGGCATATGTAAATCCATTTATTTTAAATCTGTAGGTAGGCATTAGTAAGTCCTATAGACACATTTGTGCTCAAGTCCTATGGGCATATTGTAAATTCTTCTCCTTGTAAATCTTCCACTTGTAAAAGCATTGTATTAAGTCCTAGGAGCACTATGTAATGAACCTAGGGACAGATTAATTTGAGGAACCGCGCTCCAATATAATTTTTTAAGACCTCATAGCATTATTTTTAAAACGCGGATTATAAATTATGACAAGATGGCTTTCATGTAGTTCATAATGCATGATCTTTATTATGACATATATTTGTGTCCTTGTTTATCATTGCCAAAGAAGACCTACATTACAGGGATACTTCATTTCTTCTTTTATGGAAATTTGGTGCAGGGGTACCTCATCAACAAGCCATTCATGGATCAGAGGACGAGGATTAGGATATTAGGATCATTTTTTAATGTCTTTTGTTTGTGCATTTTTATGTTTTGAACAAGTACCCCACCTTGTAAACCAATGTCCCAAATTAGGCATCTTGATAAGCCAATTTGGACAATTTGGTAAATAGGGGTAGAATGATGTTTGTTTTGATGTTTTGTAGGATTTTAGGGTGTGTAGATGGTGTTTGGTTGATCCAAGTTGTGTGGATCCCAAACTTGGTTTGGTTGACAACTTTTGCAAGCAAAAGTGCAACATTTTGAATTTCAATTGATGTAAGCCTCTCAACGACTCCAACCTCTTCAAAATTCGGTTGGAAACCATTTGGAGAAGATCTATATACCTTGTGGACACGATTCCGAAGGTTGGTGTTGTTGGTGATTGAAGTTTGAAGGCATAAAAAGACAAAAAACTGAGTTTTTCCTTGAAATTTTGAACTTGCTATTGTTGTACGTCATTGTACAGATTGGTTCTGAAAAATTTGTTCATGGAGTAGTTAGAGGACTGATTTACCTTTTTTTTGGTGGTAGTTTGAGGCCTTGATCCTTTGTGAACAAGGAGAATCCCTTGTTTTACTGACTGTAACCCGGAAAGCAAGGGTTTGGCTAGGGTTTTGACAAAAAATGGCCATATCTTGCATCTTCCCCATCTAGAAGTTCTTTCCTTTGGTGGAATGCAAGATTAGTCAGTGTACTTTAAGGTTTTCATGGGTTTTTGCAGGGGAGGCTTCGCTGTGAAGAGTATGATGCAAATATAGGTAGGCATCTCCATGTGACTACCTTAGACAAAATTAGGACAGTCATCCTAAAATCTCATAGCGGTGGATTCCAGGCGTGCAACCTTGGAATTAGAGGTTATTTATGATCCCCCACATGCTCAAGAAGTTGGTTTTGTGGTTGAGAATCTAGAAATTGGAGTTTCTTTGTAAATTAGGCCTAATAGCCCTAATTAGGCCTCTAGGCTTCTAAAGGGTTCAGACTCTTAGATTGCATATCTTGCCAATCCCTTTTGGGGACATGTGTAACTCCATAAAGGGTATCTGGAATGGTGAATAGTTTGCCAGGTTGAGTTCAAGATTCTGGAGTTAAGGGCAAAATACCAGTTGCATGGGGCTACTAGTCAAGGTGGGTAGCTTTCCAAAGGAAGTATAGGGCATTGATGCGAAGGTCCAAAATCAATGTTTGGAATAGTTCCTAGGTGTCATGAATTGACCAAACCCAAGGCCCCCAAGATCAAGAGTCATGGTGAGGCATGTTGGAGATGTTGAAGCCATTTACTCATTTTGAGTAGGAGCTAGTCTTGAGGAGTTGTGAGTAGTTCAAACCTTAAGGTGTGGAGTCCTTTTTGTAGGAACCTTGCTATCTTTTGAAGGGTCTAAACCAAACCTTTTGGACCTGTCCTTAGGTGTGAGAAGGGATCTTCATCAAAATTGACATATGATCCCCTTAAGATTAAGGGGGAGTGTTACAACATAATGTTATTAGGGGTCACATCCTTATAACACACACAAATATATAATGTTCTAATATAAGGTTATAAAACCTCATATATTATTTGCTTTATGAGCATATCCCATTTGAAATAATTATAATTTAATAACTATTAGATTATTAATTATGTGAATGGGGGTTTTTGAAAAGGTGTGACTAGTGAAGTCACCCTTCCTCCTATATTTAAGGAGGTCATCTCTCATTTGAGAGGTGTAGGAATTTGGATATTTATAGTGAGTTGTATCACTGATTCACTATGCACAAGAGGTATTATTGGCCATGTGGAAGTATTGTAGGAGTATCCCCAAGTTCAAGTCTATTTTATTATAGACTATATTTTGTAAATGTTTTAATAAAATGATGCTTTATGGGAGTTTTTACATGAAAGGGTTTCCCCATGTATATCCTGTGTAATGTGTTAATTTATGGTTGTATGATTCTTTATACATTTATTTTATATCTTGTTTATAATTATTAGTATCGTAAGATCCTAATTTTTAACAAGCTCCCATTTTATTCCAGTCGTCTAGAAGACTTCTTTTTTGGGGTGCTAATGTAGTCAAGAGATTATGCCAAGTTGTTTATAAATAAATATTGTTATCTAAAGTGTTAAGTGTGTTGTAATTAATCGACTTTGTTATGTAATGATATTTAATTGTTTTTGACAAGTAGTTGTACTTGGTAGTTATTGGTGATTGTTAATTTTAACCAACCACGAGCTACTATTTATGTACTCATTTTTGTGTGTTGGGACCTGGTTCATTATTGTCACATTGCATATTGGAATAATTTTTCTATCTTTTTGAAACTATATTGTACTTCATATTGTCATGTTTTGATATTCTATGTTCTATGTGATATTTTGGTTTACTCTAAATGTTAAATACTATTACCCTACTCGAGTAAATAGTCAATGCCTCATATTGTAGGGGTTGGTGCCTACAAATTGGAGAAATTGGAGTTTCTTAGGGGTTGATGCATTTCCACATAAATTATCTTGTTATTGTATTACTCATTTTCTTATTTTACATATGTGCTAATTTTGATTAAATCTAGAAGTGATTAAAAAGAAAAAGAGTATTGTTATACTAAATCACTTCCCTCCCCCACCCCCCCCTCCCCACCCACCACTTAGTATAACCTTGTGCTCATCACCCTTAAGCTTTCCCACGAAAGTATCGCCATTGTAAATTTCATTGAATAAGCGGATGTTTAATTTTCTATATTGCAGTGCATCCATTTAATAAGTGGTATTGGACGACTTGCAATCTGATGCTATTCTTTTCCACTTTTCTTTCAATTATTTGTGATCCTAAACACTGTATGCTCTCACCTTGCCTTTTTTAATAATTAGGTGATCAAAAAGTGGAAACGAAGTTACGTATTTATAGTTTAGGCTAGTATATTTTTTTTAAAATGAGTGTGTATTATAATGATATCAAAGCTACAAATCTTGCCAACATGTGCCTTTAATCCTCATATGCAGATGCAACTTTCTCTATGAGTGATAGAGAATTAGGATATTCCAATAGAGATCAAAGAATACAAATTCATTAGTTGTCTAAAACCCCTTTTAAAGAGGCATTTTTAGAAGTTTTGAGGGAACATTAGAGTTCTTCTAGTGACAGTGATAGCCCTTCAAAAAGAATGGAGAAGTTTGATGCTATGTTGGATATGATGTCACAAATGCTAGCCAACATGAATCAAAATTATCACATGCTACTCGAGATCAAAATGGAGAATCCGATTTCTCTACCACCAATAACCATAAAAATACTAATGGATGCACTGTTGGAGCAGCTTTTGGGTCTCTCCTTAGACGACTCCAACACACCTTTCCATGTAGGGGGGAAGTTCAAGTCGTACCAAAAGCCTATATTCCTTTGGCAGATGAAGTGAGGGCCAGCTATGCAGAGTATGTGACAATTTTGTTTACTACTCTATCCGATAAAATGAATACATGAATTAACAATAGAGATGACAATGCATACCAGATACACGAGTAAAATATATCGTTTTTTGCACATGAAATTATTATAGAAGAAGACCAAAGATGGCCAGCCAAGGATCAAATTTGATCTGGCTAGATCATACTAGTTTCCTTAACGATACATAATCTATTCAAAAGACTTAACGATTGCCAAGAGGAACATAACTATCAACAAAGCGATGTGTATGACAACTTGAAGATAACAAAGACTTAATACATAGTCAGATAATCAATATTATCAAAACATAATAATAGAAATTATATATTGACTCCATCATACCCCCCAAAAGAAAAATTCATCTTCTAGACAACAAGAAAAGCGAGTAAGCATCAAGTAACATTTGGGAATATTTTCAAAAAAGTAATAACAATATTGTAGACGAAAGCTTGTAGTCAAACTTCGAAATGTATTGTGTAAACTAGAATCATGAGAGTAGTTGGAGAATCAAATGAGTTTGTTGGGGATCTAGGGGTAGTGCCCCCAATGGAGTCAAGGGGAAACACATCATTTTCATGATTTTTTAAGAAGAAAAAAGAAATGTTTGCAAAGTCAAATATTAGATATTTTGGAATTTTTAACCACATGCCAATATGTGAATAATTATTTAGACCAGCCAATCAAAGAAACTCATCTAATTTCACACAAGAAATCGCAAGAATAAACTCCTGTCGATAATGGCTTATGAGAATATACTTTTCAATGGACAATTGAAGGGCCATATAATCAAAGCATGCAATGAAAGCAAAAGGGAAGGACAATGAGTAAATGGAGGGAGGTCACCACTACAAAAAGAGTGTTGTGCAATGTGTCTTGGGGTTAGTCATATGATGTAGGGATAAAATGAATCTCTTGCAATGAATTGGCTGCACGATGTGTCTTGTAAGTGGTCGTACGATGTAGGAATTTCCTAAAGGAAGCTTAAGTGCAATGTACGTGAAATTCCTTGCTAGTTGTACAATGCACATAGTGGGTTTAGTGAAGGGTTGTTTGGTACACCCAAGAAGATTGGTGAATGACCATATGATGCACTCAAAGAATTTGGTAAAAGACTGTACAATTCATGTAGAGGTTGGATTTCATATGATGCCACCAAAGGGATACACATGGCATTCCAATTGAGGGAAATTGTATGACGTGCCATAGGGTTGAAACAAACTCCAAATTCTCTCAAGCTAAAGGACATATGGTTCAACAAACAAATTTTCAAGGAGGGAAGGCAAACGAAAATAGTAATGATTGTATAATAGAAGAAGCCAAAACATGGGCCCAAGTCAGTAGGAATTTCACTAACAAGGAGGCAGAAAATGGACGATAGAGTTGAAAGATAGCAAGTAAGAGAGTCCAAAGAAAAGCAAGATAAGGAAGCAAATGTCATTATCAAAGGTATCAAAGACTATGGTAAAAATGAAAGCACTCTTAATTTGACTAGGGACTTTTCAAGAGACGAACTGCAGTGGCAAGGGTGAATTTGCCAAGCTTGAAGGGTAGGAAAGTTATGTGATGAGAGGGCTAGGCCTATAAAAGTCGTTTTGGCAAGCATATATAATAAACAACAACTTCTAAGAAAAAATAAGTTTTTAAAGGGTTCCCGTTTCTTTTTAGATGAGGACTTAACTATCAAGAAACTTATTTTGGACCTGGTAGCAAGACAAGACTGCAAGCTGGTAATAAGGAAATAATAGAAAATTCTTCAGTAGGTAGTAAAACAACAAAATCAACATGGTCAAATAGAGGTGAAGAGTCAACTATAAGTCATTTGTACCAATAGCAATCAATGGCTGCCCAGGTTCCCATAACCTTAGTTTGTTGGAATTGTAGAGGATATCCTTGGAGACATGGACCTAGGTTAGGGCCTATAGAAGAAGCTAGAGACATAATTTGTCTCATGAAAACACATGAGTATGAAGGGTAAAGGGCACAGTGGTATAAACTTGGTGGTTTGGAACAAGGTAGCAGTGAATGGTAGAGGGCACAATGGTATAATGGTCTTAGTGAAAGAGAAAGAAGGTTGCATTATTCAGTTAGAAAAATAAGATTAAAAAAAACAATATATTTGGTTCAAGATTTAAAAATTTGAAAGTAACATCACGATTGCTGCTTGTTACTTTGCTCCCCAAGTCTCGAAAATATACAAGCACAATGGACTAGACTGTAAGGACACTTTTGCAGCCTTATAAAAGGATATTGCTGAGTTTTCTCAGGAAAGTGATATCCTTTTAGTGGGAGACTTCAATTTTGGACTAGTAATGAGCAAGCCAACATTCTCTATAGTAAAGAGGACCGCAATCCTATTTGGCTTATGGAAGAAAGAAATCCACAATCGTCTAGGTGCTTCGAAGACAACAAGGGCTACAATCACTTTGGGGAAGAATTGCGCACACTACGTGGTACCTTTGACTTGATCATTTTCAATGGTTTAGATAGGTGGAAGAATTTAGGAAATATTACCTGCAAAACATACAATGGGGTAAGTGTAGTTGATTATATCTTTTGTTCACAAATCTTTATTGAAAGGATATAGGAAGTTTTCATTGGTGAGCAGATATGGGATTTAAAATCAGATCATAAACCCATTCACTTAAGCTTTTATTGGGTAGAAAAGAGGCAGCATGAGAGGAAAAATAATTGTCATTGGCAGCTACCTTTAAAGGGTAGAATTATTTTAAGCCATGAAAACTGTATTACATTCAAGAACTCTCTTGAGAGGTTATTTAAGGAAAAGAATCCCCCTTTGCAATCTCTCCACAATCATGAGCTAACAAATTTGATTCAAGGTGCACTCAATGAGTGCAAAAGAGAAAAAATTAAGAAATCTATAACAAATAGTTTTTCGGTTAATGCTTGGTTTGATGAGGAATGTAAAATTTCTGGGAAAACACTAAAAGGGTCACTCAAGAATATCAAAGTGTATAAGCGAATTTTGAGGAAGAAAAAAGCTGATTTCATGAACACAAGACGTGAAGAACTAATTTATCTTGGAAAGAATAATCCCAAGCTTCTTTGGAAAGAACTACTGCCTAAAAAGAAACAAATTGAAAATATAATTTTAAATATACAATGGTTCGAATATGTAAGACAACTCTATGAGCAGAAATTAGAGGTTGCCCCTCCTCCTGTGGTCAGCACCACAGAGAAGCTTTTCACCATGAAAGAGGTGGAGATGGGTATTAACAAGTTGGGGGCTGGTAAAACTAAGGATTTGGCTGAACTTCAAGCAAAA
Source organism: Cryptomeria japonica (assembly GCF_030272615.1). Taxonomy (NCBI): domain Eukaryota; kingdom Viridiplantae; phylum Streptophyta; class Pinopsida; order Cupressales; family Cupressaceae; genus Cryptomeria; species Cryptomeria japonica. The sequence goes on along the minus strand of NC_081414.1, from coordinate 857,307,822 downwards.
TATCTAAAGGGGGGCATGAGATTTCTTGCACCTCAAACAATGAGAATATTCAAAAACATCATGCAACAAGGATTTCCCTTGGAATGGTTAACTAGCATAACAATACCACTTTTTCAGAGTGGTGACATCAATAATCCTTCCAACTATAGAATCATTATGATAAACCCATTGTTTCCAAATCTATTTGGTAGTATGATAGAAAAAAGAATCAACACATGGGCTGAAGAAAAAGATAAGCTTGCAAAAGGGCAAACAAGTTTTAGGCTTAAACACTCTACAGTTGAGCATGGCATCACTTTGAGGCACTTAATTAAAAAGGCTTGGGAGAATGAGGAAGAAGCTTTTTGTTGTTTTGTTGACTTCAAAAAGGCATTTGACACGGTCCCTAGGGATAAACTATGGCATAGAATGGAAGAACTTGAGATTCCTTTGCATCTTAGAGCGGCTGTCCACAGGCTTTATGATGAAGTTAAAGTTAAAATCAAAACTTCAACAAGCATCTCGTAAAGTTTCCGGAGTGACATTGGGATCAAGCAACGGCACCCCTTATCCCCTACTCTTTTTGGCCTCTATATTGATAAGCTTGAGGAATGGTTAAACTCACAAGGTGGTGATGGGGTTCACTTAGGGAAGTTTGTGATAAGGCTTCTCCTTTATGTTGATGATCTTATTTTGATTGCAAATTCTACTCAAGGGTTGCAAGAACACTTATTCTCCCTTGAATGTTTTCGTAATGTTGTGGGGATGCAAGTTAATATTAGCAAGACTAAAATCATAATTTTCTCTAACAAAAGAAAGTCAAGTCAGCATAAGTTTCACTTCAAAGGCAATATTCTTGAAGAAGTCAAGGAGTACAAATATCTTGGATTTGACTTCAACAACAATCTAAATTGGGATGGGTGCAGAAATAAGAGAACTTTAGGAGGTTGGAAAGCACTATATACTCTTCAAATCAGATGTAGGGAGGCGAAACTTTGGGATTGGAAAACAACTCGGGTTCTTTTTTGGTCTTCTTGTGCTCCCAGTTGTGCTATATGGGTATGAATTATGGGCTAGGAGCACTTCTATTTCAAAGTGGAAACGGATTGAGAAAATTCAAAAGTGCATGATGACAAGAAAGTTTAAAATTAAAAGTTCAATTAACTATGATATTTTGTTGAGTGAAGTAAGGGAAGTCTGTATTGAAGCAATTGTTATGATGCATCTCATAGGATATTTAAAAATAATTGAAAAAATGGAAGCAAGTAGATGGCCTAAGATGGTTTTTGGAGACAACTTGAGGAAAAGATAAAAGACATGGATGAGACAAAACAATAGATGGATGAGTAAATGCAATATCTATTTAAATGCATGCCCCATAGGCAGAATGAGGCTTTTGTTATAGATAAGTTAAGAAAGCATATTAGGAGTAAAGAGATAGGAAGAAAAAAGAGCTATTATATTGAGGAGTTCAATCCCACATATGATCCTTTGTCAAAAAGAATACATAAAGGCTTGTATCCCTTGGAAAGCCAAAATCCTTATTGCTCAATTGAGAACCAACTCTCATACAGTAGCAGACCTATCTTAAAAAGAAGTCACATAAGAGAAGAGAAGCATGATAGTTGGAGTTTAGGAAAGAAAGGGAAGGGTTCTTATGTCTATATGAGAGGATACAAGTGAATAATTTTAGTCCTATAAAGGAAAGAGTAGAGTCAAGAATGACAGTTTATAAAGTACAAGAGATCATGAAAAAAAAGCCATGCATGAATGGATAGGAGTATTAAGATGAAAAGAGGCAATAAGAAGATTGTTATGACAGTGAGATTTCAAATTACAAGATTTAATGAATGTGACAGTCATACTAAACAGTAAGAAGCAAAGATGTATCAAAGTTGTAACTTTAAAGATCAAAAAGGTGAAAATTTCAGTTTTAGATACCTTCATCAAGGGGTTAGTTCATGTTCAACAAAAAGGAACAGTCCCTAAAAGCCTAGATGGCAGCCACAAAGAAAGACTGAGAATAATGAGATAGGCCTGAAGGTGACAACAACCAAAGGATTAAGTGAAAGATTCCTGTCAATACATGATTAAAAGAAGAAGATGTTGCAAGACATAGCTAAGGAGAATACATTAAATGATCAAGTAGATAGAGATTTGTGAGAGATGTGACAGTGCATGTGATTTATAGTGAAATAGGCTACCCTATTCTAGAAACAAATGAATTATTTTTTGTGTATTCTGAAGTTTAGCTAGACCTGGTGCGTTTAAGTTTGATTTTTTTTGCATTCATTCATAATTGTACATTCAGGCATAGCAAGCTTACTAGCTATCAATAATTTCTACACAGGAATTGTATGAACTTAACTCTACTACTGAAAAATAGACTCAGTACCTACAGTCATACAACTAACAACAGATTACGGTTTCTATCTTTGCACACACCTATTTTATATCTTTATTAAACAATTACAAACCCAAATACAATTGCCACTGTAAATAGTTAAGAACCTATTAACCATGCTGGACTTGGATTATGGTTTTTTCAACCCCTGCTATAGCTTCCCTTTCCTACGCTAGCAATGTTGATGATGACCTTTCCCCACACCAAGCCAAATGTGTTTGTGCAGATTTTTGCCAAATACCACTTCCCACGAACAGTAAACTCAATGTATGATATTTTGACGCCCAACCAAGGTGTTAGAATGCCCAACCACGAAGAGAGATTGCCCCCAGCCAAGCTAAAGTTCATGCCTAACTAAGGAGAGTATTCACGACTAGCTAATTTAGATGGCTAACCTACGTTTGTTGGTTGGTAACTCTAAATGCTAAGCTCTTCCCAAAAACAGATCTATGTTGCTACCACGTACTTTTCCAAACTGGTTATCTACGTTGGAAGTGTGATAACCATACACAAAATGTTGCAACTACATTAGCTGCCACCACTGCTGGCCGAACCTCCTACTACACCCACTGGTTTTTAAACTACTAAGTTCGAACAAATTTCACCAATAGATATTATACGCTGGAAAGAAGTATTCATTCAGTAATAGTGACTATCGAACTTACCCAGCTATGCAAACCACTATTCATTGCTTCCAAGTGCCAATCCAATATTTCATTAAGTCATATTTCTCAGATTTGATCTTCCACAAACATGGGAAATGTTGCCAATGAGGGTGTACGGCCCCAAAAGCCAAGAATATTTTCCATATTTCTCCAGAAACTCAGATTTCAAGAATCACCAATTCCAAGATGGTGCAATTTGCATTAAATGCTTTCATTTATAACTCCAATTGGGCTCATTTCCCAAGACATCATGAATGTGGGATAGATGAATGATATAATAAAAAATTATTATCTCCTTATGTCTCCACAAAGAAAGGGCACTTTTTTAATTTATTCCCTTTAACATTAGATTCAAAATTAATTAATCACTTAAGTTAAATATTGTCCAATTAAATAATGGCCCATTAAATTTGCAATCCAGGTGAAGAATTAAATGCACCAAAATACTGACAACCAAAATTGCATAAAAAAATACCTGCCACTGAGCCACAGCTAACTTACTATAAATAGTAAGTATGTAGAAGCCTTGTCAAAACACCTCCGATTGGCCTGAAATTGAATTGCCTAGGCCAAATCCTTCACCAATCCCTATAAAGTCCTGGTTAGCCCTCAGGACCATGGCAAAATAGGCTAACAACAAATCACCTCAAGACTACTAAAAAGGGGACATTACAGTCTGCCCCCCTTGAAATTGCCTGTCCTCAAGCAATGTCAACTTCTGATGTTGCAAAACATGCTCGCCCTCCCAAGTAGCATCCTCTATTGGAAAGTTCTTCCATTTCACCAAATAATCCCTAATGACCCGTCTCTGTAAGGTACGCTCCCTAGTATCAAGAATGGTCTTAGGAACCAGAATAAGTTTCCCCTCATCATCTAAAGGAGGTAACTCTGCTGAAGGTACTACATTATGACCCAATGCCTTTTTAAGGTGTGATACATGAAACACATTATGTACCTTACTGTCTATCGACAACTCTAGCTCATAAGCCATCTCACCAACCTTCCTGGTAACTCTGAAAGGCCCATATTAGCGTGGCTTCAATTTCTCTGCACTACTCCTTTTGAGAGTAGACTAACGGTAAGGCTGCAGCATAAGATAAACCATATCACCAACCACAAAAGATCTCTCCACCCTGCATTGATCTCTGCATACTATTTTCGTTGGTTCTGAGCCTTCTACATGTTTTTCTTCAAGGACCTCATAATATCCTGACTCTCCTATAAAAGGTCCTTAGCCTTAGGTACTCGGCTATCACCAAACAAAAAATCCAAAAAGCTCGGATCCTCATAGCCATAAAGTGTCATAAAACGTGACATGTGGATAGACACATGATAAGTGGTGTTATAACAGTACTCACCTAAATGCAACCACTTCACCCATGCCTTCTGCTGCCCTGCAATATAATTATGGAGGTATCCTTCCACCCACTTGTTCACAATCTCGAACTGCCCATCTATCTACGGGTGATAGCTAGTACTCGGTGTAAGCTCTGTCCCACACAACCTAAAGAGCTCCTGCCAAAAATTTCGCATGAACCTGCTGTCCCTATCACTAACAATGCTCCGTGGTAACCCATGCAACTTGAATAACTCTCTAAAAAATAACTTTATTGTCTGAACTGCTGTATAGGTGGATGAAATAGCAAAAAACAGTGCAAACTTTGTCAACCGATCCACCACAACATATATGCAATCCCTGTCTGGACCTTAGGTAGGCCTGTAATAAAATCCATCGACACATAGTCCCACTTCCTCTTAGGAATGGGTAGGGGCTACAATAATCCACTTGGAAAAGAGTGCTCATGTTTATTCTGCTGACACATAGAGCACTCCCTCACATACTGTAACACCTATGTCTTGAGCCCTTTCCATGTGAAGCACTCTCTCACCTGCCTGTAAGTTTTGAAAAAAACCAGATGTCCTGCTGTGGGTGAGTCATGGAAAGCTCTCAAGATCTTCTACTTCATAGTAGATCGAGGCACTAAGAAGATCCTCTCCTTGTAAATGATCAAGTAATTTACCACTGTGTACCTGTCATCCTAAATAGTGCCATCGGTAATTCTAGTAGCCCACTTGTCCTTCACATACTCTGCAGAAATCAACATCCCTCCAATCATCCTCCAACACTCTCAAAGAACACAAGTGAGGTCTCTTGGATAAAGCATCAAAAACTATGTTTTTCTTGCCTTTGACAAAAACTAGGTCAAAATCATAAGCTTGCAACTTGCTGACCCACTTTTTCTATACCTATCATTCAGATCCTTCTGCCCTAGGAAATATCTCAAACTGTTATGATCCATCTTGACTATAAACTTACTACCAACCAAGTACTATTTGAATTCAGCCAAGGTATGCATTATCGCCAACATCTCCTTGACATATATAATGTAGCTCCTCTCAACACCTTTCAAATTCTTGCTCTCAAATGCAATGGGGTGTCCATCCTGCATTAATACCGCAGCTATACCTTCACCCAAAGCATCACAATGCAATTCAAAAGGTCTACTGAAATCAAGAATGGCCCAAACTGGACATGTGCTCATCAACCCCTTAAATTTGTCAAAAAACTGTTGAGCTCTATTTGGCCACTCGAAGGCATCTTTTCGAGTCAAATCTATAAGGGGAGTAGCAGTCTGAGAAAACCCCCTCACAAAGCGGTGGTAAAACCACACAAACCAAGAAATCCCTTCAGCTGAAAATTATTCTTTGATGACGGCCAATCCATAATAGCCCTGATCTTCTTCGGATCTACACGAACACCCTCAGCACTGATGATGTGCCCCAAATACAACAACTCTTTCATCCCAAAAGCACATTTAGACATCTTTGTATACAGGGATTCACGCTCTAGTATGCTCAACACAATATCTATGTGTTTTAAATGCTCCTCCCAAGACTTACTGTAAATCAGTATGTCATCAAAAAATATCAGCACAAATCTCCTCAACTGATCTCTGAATGTCCTGTTCATACATGACTGGAAAGTACTTGGTGCATTAGTCAAGCCAAAAGACATGACTAAGAACTCTAAGTGTCCATAATGACACCTAAAAGTTGTCTTCTCTACATCATCCTCCCTGACCCGAATCTAATGGTAGTCAGATCTCAAGTCTATCTTGGAGAAATAACAAGCGCCATGTAACTCATCAATACGGGGTATTGGATATCTGTTCTTAATCGTTTTCTTGTTCAACTCCTTGTAATCAATGCACATCCTGAAAGTCTCATCCTTCTTTTTAACCAACACAACTGAAGAAGCAAACAAACTCTTACAAGGCCTGATGTGCCCCATCTCGAGAAGCTCTCTGATAGCCTTCTCGATCTCATCCTTATACATTTTCAGATGCCTGTAGGGTGTAGTAAGAGTAGGTTTAGCCCCCTCCTCTAATTCTATAATATGCTCAATGCCCCTGTCAGGAGGTCTACCTGGTGGTATATCACCAAACACTTTGGAGTGTTTGGTCAACAATGACTGAACCTATGAAGGATACTCCTGCTTCTACTGTCCAGTTACCTCTGGCATCACCAATATCGTAGCAGCCCACTGCACGTGATCATGATGAATCAACCACTCTATCCGCATAAGTGATACTATTTTAAGTCCACCATCTGATAAACCACGAAGTACCACTTTCCTGCCCTGATGCTCAAACCCCATTTCCACCTTCTCCAAATTGAATCTAAACTCCACTAGAGAAGTCATCCAAGTCATGCCTAGCATGACATCATAATCTACCGTGTCAATTACATAGAAATCATCAATCAATTCATAATCACCAATCCTCATATGTAAATTAAAAATTTTCTACGCACATAGGAGTTTGTGTCCACTAGCCACCATAACTCTGAATCCCTCATGCTTCTCTATGTGCAACCCCGGTTTGCCACAACTTGAGTATCAATGAAATTATGAGTAGCACTAGTGTCAATCAAGGATATTACTCAATGCCCCTGTATAACACCACACACCTTAAAGGTGATTGACTTCTAGGTACCTGTCAAATGTGCTATCACCCTATCATCACTGCTATCCCTACTAGCTGCTGATCTACCATTGCTATCCCCAAAAGTAGATGAATTTTCTGAACTCACAGAGGCTGTCTCCTCAGCTGAAAAGAACTTAATTTGCTTAGCCTTAGCCTTAAGAGGATATTTACGAGAAAGGTCCCATGGCTCCCTACAGTGAAAACATAGTTTCTTCCTCCTAAGTTCATTCAGCTGGTCATTATCCAATTTCTTAGTACCCTCATGTGGCTGATGTGAATCCTTTTGGAATGTTTTCTTATCTTTGTCCTTCCTGAAATAAGAGTCCTTAGATTGGAATTTACTCTTGTAGGATGATGGTGCCAAGTCTTTATCTTTTTTAATGGCCTCCTGTAATGTCAAAGGATCATGTCCCTTGACCCAACCACATAATGGATCTCAAAGACCATCCATGAAGAAAACAAGCAGCCTCCTCACTGAGATATCAGTCACTAACACTGCAATCCTTTGGAATTCTACAATATATGCATCTAGTGATCCCCATTGTCTAAGTTGTGCTAGCTCCTTGAAATGTAACTCTGGATCTTTCATGTCAAACCTCTCAATCGATCGTTCTATAAACTCAACATAAGAAGTAATTTGTCCATGTCCTATAGTCACCATGCCATGGTGCCACCACTCATGTGCAACTCCATCAATGTGTATAGTAGCATATGTTGGCAATTGACACTCATTGGATTCATATGTTGTCATTGATGGCAACAAGATTCTATAGAAGGCATATATCGGCATTGGAGGCATACACTGGCAAATACCAGCATTGGAGTAATCAAGATCATCACCGACACAGGCACCGGCATCGACATCTAGCACTTCAGTGAAGCCGACATCAGTTTGGGATCCGAAAGGTTTTATTTCTAAAATCATTTTTTAATTATTGTATAGAGCCGACATTGAATATCTTTTGTAATGTATTGTAAGCCGACATAAGGCACATTGTTTGTAAAGGGTATATAAGTCGGTTTATTAGGTCATTTTGATATAGGACAAGGAAGTAGAATAGTGTGATGCGAAGGATATGTATGTGGGTCATTTGTATGCGAAAGTTATATCGTGCAATGATTAGTAGATGGTTTGTAAAACATTCTTGGAGGAAAGGAGATACCGGTAAAAGGGTTTAGGGTTTATGAACCGGTACGGAACAAAGCTATAACCGGAACTCTTTTTGGCATTGCAGATACATTTTGTGAGTTCACCATTACTGTTTTATCTCAGCTAAAGCTTGTAGTTAGTGAGACTCTTTTGTGTTGAGCAGTGTGCTCTAGGCAGTGTGCCTTCCTGCATGTGCAAGCCCCATGCTATATAATATCTTTCATATGGGCAGTGAATTGATATTGTGGGTCACAAATCCCATCGTGGTTTTTCCTCTTTGAGGTTTTCCACATATAAATTCAGTGTGTTATGGTGTTCATTCATGTGGCTGGTTTGTATGTTTCTTCTTATCGGTTTATTTGTGTATGTTATAATAAGGTAAAATCTTACATTACCGACAGAACACCGATTCACCCCCCCCTCCCAGTGTTCTTGGATTCCTTCAATTCCAACAATTGGCATCAAAGCTTGGTACCTTGGAGGAAGTTTAACAGCTTGACGAAGATCCTGAAACCAAAATCATTGAATATGGCTATGGAGAAGCAACTTGAGATGGCACTTGAGGATTATGATGTTGAAAGGTTGAAGAACTAAAAGCTGCAAGATGAATTAAATTCTGCTAATGAATTCATTCTTGTTCTGCAAGAAATGTTATCATCAGCTCAAGCTAGGAGGAAGGAACTTTTGCAAAACCAAGATGATGAAGAGAAAAATGCACTTAAGGAACAATGTCAGAACTGAGTCAACAAAACATGCTCATGAAGAATGAAATGCAAGACCTGACTATGAGGATGTCAAAAGATATTGAGGACAGAAAGAAGAAGGAAGAAAATCTTGCTGTATCTGTGAAGAACAAATTTGAAGAATGTGGCAGATTGGCTCATGAGAATGATATGTTGAGAACTGATTTGGTACAATCCCGGAATAATGAACAAGAGCTTGAAAGACAAATAATGACTCTGAGAAATGATCTAACTACTGCAAGTGAGTATAAAGAAAAATTCAGGATTAGTGTTGCATAGTTGGATGATTTATTGAAAAGACAAAGGCAAAGTGATGATTCTAGAGGACTTGGATTTGAACAAGGTGAAAGCTCCAGTACTACAAATAAAGATCAGACAACCGGTATGCAGAATTCATCAGACCAGAGGAAACCGGTAAGGCAATCTAATGCTTACAAATTCAATGGTATATGCTTTGTTTGTAATAAATTTGGGCATATGGCTAAACAATGTAGAAATAGAGAAAATCAAAACTATAATTCAATTCCTGGTCAATGCACAAATTGCAAGAAATATGGTCATAAGTCAGAAGATTGCAGAATGAATGTTAAATGTCATGCATGTGGAAAGTTTGGGCATTTGGCTAATCAATGTAGGTCAAGGAATGACACCGGATATGTCAAAGCAATTCAAAAGAACAATGTTACATGTTATGCATACAACAAAATAGGTCATATTGCTAAGTACTACAGAAGCAAGACTAAACCGGTTAGCAATGACAAAGCAAATGAGAAAGGAAAGCAGAAGGTAGATGAAATACAACAAGATCACACCAAGAGATGGGTTAGAAAGTCTGAAGAACCAAGTGGAGATGCAACTACACCAATAACTCCACCGGTAGAACAGAGCATTCCTGCACCGGTAGGAAATTCAACAAGAAAAGGAGGGAAAGAAAAATGACAAAATGTCTGCCTTTGTTCAGAATATAATTCACAGGATAGATACAGATCTAGGTTCTGGATCTAAACCGGTAGATCAACCGGCAATGGCAGTTGCAACAATTGTTGTGAAAAGGGTTCCTGAGGTAAAGAGGCCAGCAACTTTCATATCTCCTATCACTTCTAACTTTGATACAAAGGATAATCAACCTCTTGCATTCAGAAGGGTACAGAGGAAGAAAGCTGACAAGCCTTCGATAGAAGAGAAGAAGGTGGAGCCAAGGAGGAAGCTAGTAAGAAAGGTAACAACAACATCCACACCTCCGACAAGGAAACCTACTCAGAAGAGGAAGCCTGCTCCATCCGCTCCTGCAACCACCAGCAAGAAGAAAAAGATAGATGAAGCAATTGAATCTGGTAATGTTACCATCATCCCCCAAATGACTTGTGTAGAATTAATAGATGAGGTAACTAAAGATGGAATTTTGAAAAATGTGTCAAATTTCTATGAGCATTTAGATGACAATGAACAAAATGAAATAGAAGAAGCAATTTTGTCACATTTAGACATATATAAGAAGGCTTTGGCAGAAATTTTGAAGGAAATTCCTTTATCATTATATAATAAGTTAGATGCAATCAAGAGGGACAGAGAGATTAAAGATGTTGAACTTTTAGGCATTTGTGGTACTATAAATAATGAGGAAATGAAAAGATGTACAAAAGTTGCAAATAGAACAATCTTTACCAGCGAACCCCGGCAAATAAGCTTAATGATGGGTAGAGTCAATGAAATAATAAATGAGACCAGAGATGGTTGGGCTAAATTCTTCCAAAAGAATCCTGATTTCCTTACTTCTCAAGAAGAATTTGCTAAGGCAACAGCTCCCACCATTCCGGACAAATCCAAAGGAAAATGAATTTTGGGAAGCTCAGATCATATTTTGAATAAACCGGTAGATAAACCTAAAATTGATGAGAGTGTATAGACTAAATAGACAAAGACAACATTTGTATAGTCCGAGTAAGGTAATGCAGATAATGCACAGGATATAGACAATATTGTGGATAATAATCCACCAGCAGTAACAGATACTGCACCAAGTGGCGAAGCCACCAATGCAAAAGAGGATGAGAAAAGGGATACACCGGGAGAGGATAAGGAGAAGAAAGAAAAGGAAGAGGAGACTGATAAAACACCTAGTACTAAAGCAGTTGATTCCTCAGCAAAACTTTTGGCAATTGACACTTCTCAAGTTGAGAAGAAATCAATCACAGAGATGAGTCCCACAGAGCTAATGATGATGGCTGCTCAAAAGATAATGAAGGAGGGATCTGTAGACAAAGGAATAATAGATCAATCAATAACAGTTTTGCACAAACTGATTCCGGATTGTATGATTGAAAATGAAGCAAGCCCTTCCAACAAGCTTAAGGTATTGACAAAGCACATCTCTAAAAACTTTCAATCATTACAGCAGATTTCCGACCGGCAAGCACTTGAAAGATTTACTTTGGCTAAGAAAGCCGCTTTTGACCAGATTATTGAGAGAGAGAAAAGGAAGATTGGAGAGAAACTTATACTTATTGAAAATTCTTTGAAATAGTGTACTAACATCTACAGGGTCTATTGTAATATAGAGATTCTTACAGCAACTGTAGATAAGAGGATAAAGGAGTTACAAGAAAAGATTGCTAATATTGCTAATTCTTTTGGTGGAATAACTTCACTTACAACATCTATTGATGGACAAATTTTGACTTTGGAGAACCAAAATTTTGTTTTTGAAAAGGAAAGAGACAAGATCATTCAGAGAGCAAGGAGTCTCAGAGGTTTGGTGAGTCCAAGATTGGATTCACTTGGTGTACATAAGAGGGAATGCATGGATATGCTTGCGAAGCCCACATCGACAGAAGTCACTGAGAAAGAAACACTTGCACATTTACTGAGTGGACTTGTATCCATATCTGAAACATTCAAAACCGGCTGGGATACCTATATACAGTTACTAGAGAAAGCTTATCCGGAAATCTTGAAATTGGTCAAGCTCTAGTAAGTAATTTGTAATTATTCTTTCAATTCTTTCACCAGTCTTTGGCATTGATGCCAAAGGGGGAGGATATGTATGTGAAAAATATGTATATAATCCTAGGGGGAGGATATCAAATAGAGAGTATATTGCAAACATAGTCAATCAACTCAGGGGGAGCATGTTTCAGTTCATGTTTCAGTTTCAATGGAACCGACAGGGAATCCATTTTTCACATGAGTGTTGACATCAATGCCAAAGGGGGAGATTGTTGGCAATTGACACTCGTTGGATTCATATGTTGTCATTGATAGCAGCAAGATTCTATAAAAGGCATATACCGACAAATACCGGCATTGGAGGCATACACCAGCAGATACCGGCATTGGAGTAATTAGGGTCATCACCAACACAGGCACCGACAACGACACCGACATCCAACACTTTAGTGAAGCTGACATTAGTTTGGGATCCAAAAGGTTTTATTTGTAAAATGATTTTGTAATTATTGTATAGGGCCGACATTGAATATCTTTTGTAATGTATTATAAGCCGACATAAGGCATATTGTTTGTAAAGGGTATATAAGTCAGTTTATTGGGTCATTTTGATATAGGACAAGGAAGTAGAACAGTGTGATGCGAAGGATATGTATGTAGGTCATTTGTATGCGAAATTCATATCATGCAATGATCAGTAGATGGTTTGTAAAACATTCTTGGAGGAAAAGAGATACCAGTAAAAGGGTTTAGGTTTTATGAACCCGTACAAAACAGAGCTATAACCGGAACTCTTTTTGGCATTGCAGATGCATTTTGTGAGTTCACAATTACTGTTTTATCTCAGCAAAAGCTTGTAGTCAATGAGACTCTTTTGTGTTGAGCAGTGTGCTCTAGGCAGTGTGCCTTCCTGCATGTGCAGGCCCCCATGCTATGTAATATCTTTCATATGGCCAGTGAATTGATATTGTGGGTCACAAATCCCACCATGGTTTTTCCTCTTTGAGGTTTTCCACGTATAAATTCAGTGTGTTATGGTGTTCATTCATGTGGCTGGTTTATTTACTTCATGTTATATGTTTCTTCATTTACCGGTTTATATGTGTATGTTATAATAAGGTAAAATCTTACATTACCGGCAGAACACCGATTCACCCCCCCTCTCAGTGTTCTTGGATTCCTTCAATTCCAACAACATATTTAATGACTTCTTCAGGCATAGGGTTTAGCTGAAGGTAAGTATCCACCTTCTCGACCCAAGCTTGTGCTATAGTTTTTTCAGAAGCATCAAAATATGGCAGAGACAACTTCCCTACATTCTTCCTTAACTCATAGTTATGATTCCTGTCTCCTGCACGAGGCATGTGCCTCATCCTCATGTCAATGTAGTCCTGTGGAGTTATAGCTGCCTGAAAAATCCTGTCCTCCACTCTCCCAATCTCTCCGAAACTGATCCTATAAATCTACGATCTGTGGCTCAATAGTTGGTTGTACTAGAACTCTAGGTGGAAAAGTGGGTATGAGAGGTCTAGAACTCGTTGTCCTAGTGAGTTGCACTGCATGACCAAAATTATCTGCCACTTGTCCTCCTCCATTTCCGTTGTGCCCCCCATTGTTGCCTCCATTTTGCCCATTATTACCCCCTTGTTGGTTATTACCAACATTACCACCACCTAAGTTATTCGCATTAATACCCATCTATCGTGCTATCATCTGTGTCAACAAGTCCAACCGTCGATTCTGTTGTTGTTCCCTTTGTTCTGCTAACTACTGCCCTTGTACTAGCGTGTCTAATAACTGTATAAACCTTTCCTCACCCAGGTCTCTTCTCTCACCCATATTTATAGCTAGAAAGGGATCACCTATTGCTTCAATTACAGGTGGATCTTCTTGCCCTGCTCCAGCCTGATTGTTGAGGTTAGTGTTGGATCTGTTTCTCCTCAAATAATACTGATGATGCATGAGTTTTAGACCCTTAGGTTGGCAGAATCTTCTGCTCTGATACCACTGAAAGAGGCTGCCCTATTCTGGAAACAAATGACCGATTTTTTGTGTATTCTGAAGTTTAGCTGGACCTAGTGCGTTTAAGTTTGATTTTTTTCGCATTCATTCATAATTGCATATTCAAGCACAACATGATTACTAGCTATCAATAATTTCTACACAGGAATCGTATCAACTTAACTCTGCTACTAAAAAATAGACTCAGTACATACAGTCATACAACTAACAACAGATTACAATTTCCAACTTTGCACAGACCTATTTTATATATTTATTAAACAATTACAAACTCAAATACAATTGCCACTGAAAATAGTTAAGAACCTGTTAACCACGCTGGACTTGGAGTATGGTTTTTTCGGCCCCTACTGTAGCTTCCCTTTCCCACGCTAGCAATGCTGATGATGACCTTTCCCCACACCAAGCCAAATGTGTTCGTGTAGATTTTCGCCACATACCACTTCCCACGAACAGTAAAGTCAATGTATGATATTTGAACGCCTAGCCAGGAACAAAGATTGCGCCCAGCCAAGCTGAAGTTCATGCCCAGCTAAGGAGAGTATTTATGGCTGGCTGATATAGATGGCTAACCTACGTTTCCTGGCTGGTAACTTTGAATGTTAACCTCGTCCCAAAAAAAATGATCTATGCTGCAACCACATACTTTTCCAAATTGGTTATCTACGTTGGTAGTGTGATTACCATACACAGAAAATGTTGCGACAACACTAGCTGCCACCACTGCTGGCTGAACCTCCTGCTACGCCCACTGGTTTTTTAACTACCAAGTTCAAGCAGCTTTCACCAATAGATATTATATGCTAGAAAGAAGTATTCATTCAGTAACAGTGACTATCGAACTTACCTAGCTATGCAAACCACTATTTATTGCTTCCAAGTGCCAATCCAATCTTTCATTAAGTCATATTTCTCAGATTTGATCTTCCACAAACGTGGGAAATGTTGCCAATGAGGATGTCCCCAAAAGCCAAGAAGATTTTCCAGACTTCTCCATAAACTCAGATTTCAAGAATCACCAATTCCAAGATGGTACAATCTGCATTAAATGCTTTTATTTATAACTCCAATTGGGCTCATTTCCCAAGACACAATGAATGTGGGATAGATGAATGATATAATAAAAAATTATTATCCCTTTATGTCTCCACAAAGAAAGGGTTCTTTTTTTATTTTCCCTTTTAACATTCGACTCGGCATTAATTAATCACTTAAGTTAAATATTTAAATTTAACTTAGGAACTTTTGATTTATTGCCCAATTAATTAACGGCCATAAAATTTGCAATCCAAGTGAAGAATTAAATGCACCAAAATACTGACAACCGAAATTGCATAAAAAATTACCAGTCATTGAGCCGCAGTTGACTTACTATAAATAGTAAGTATCTAGAAACCTTGTCAAAACACCTCCGATTGGCCTAAAATTGAAATTGCCTAGGCCAAATCCTTCACTGATCCCTGTAAAGTTCTGGTTAGCCCTCGAGACCATGGCAAAATGGGCTAATGACAAATCGCCTCTAGACTACTAAAAAGGGGACATTACATATAGTAAGCTATACTGAATAATGATAGGTTGTCTAAGCAGAAAAGACATTATACTGTCAAATGGCATGTAAGAAGTGTTAAGGGTAGCACAAGCCTAACATGGAGTCAATATTTCATAGGGTTTTCAAAGGATGAGTAAAGGTCATAGTGACTAAGCAAGAGCATCATAATTGTGAGCAATCAACAAGTATAGTACACAGTGATAGGAGCTGAAATGGGTTTTCCATCAATCAATGAGCAATATTATGCATTCCCTGGGAAAGGCTTCATGAAAGAAAAATCACAAGGATACAGTCAATTAATGGAAGAGTTACTGGATATGGGGATGGATCCAAATGTAAGGGATGCTAGAGGGCATGCACCACTGCATATAGTTGCTGCCAGAGGTTCCAGACAGTTTATGTTTTTCCTATCGAGGTTTGGAGCAGATGTTAACATAAAGATGAATATGGGAATACTCCTCTATGGAAGGAAATTGCAGGGAATGGTAAAGAATGGATCACCAAGAGTACAAGAAGGCATGAGGACAGTCCCTAAGATAGAACACAATGAATACAATATTAGCAGTCACACACTAGAGAAAAATGGACAGTAAGGACAGCCCATGAAACATAGGCATATAGGGCATACATAGTGACACTTCCTTCTAAAGCTAATAAGAGAAATCCCAAAGCACGCTAAACAAGTCAACAAAGATACTTGACAGTGTTGGGAAAGTTAATGACAATGAAGTTCATGATGAATGCATGCAGACATTCATATCAAATTGACAGTCATATGAGAAGTCCATAAGAGTTGGTAGTGGGCAAGGTGTAAAATAGTGAAGTAAGACAGTAGTAGCAACATAGAGATACATCACAAGTATTATGATAACTACAAACCCAGAAAGAAGAGGATAAAGTTGGAGAAATAAGAAAGAACGTGCAAGGACAGTGCTATCAACATGACAGTCACCATAGTCCAAAGGTTTTCTATGCAAAGTTAGTGTAAAGAAGAGTCATTATAGTGGCAAATGAATCTAGATGACAGTAAAAGAAGATGTCTTTTAGACAGAATTTGAAGACAAACACAGAGTGCTATGAAGAAGACACCAATAACACATGCGTGATAGTGAAGAGAATGGTCAAATGACAGTGGCCTAAGGCAAGATTTTCAAGAGTAGCAGAGCCACAGTTTGTGGACATTAAGTTTCAAAGAGTTTAAAGAATAGGTAAACATGAATGGACGTAAATACACAGTCCAAGAAAGAATACAGTGGACAGATTGAAAACATGACAAAGTGACAGGCTACAAAGAATGAAAAAACGTAGGTTGCCATAGGTAATATGTCAAGCACATTGACAAGAGATAGTGAAAATGTGAAAAGACAGTGGACAAAGGTCTATTATAATTTTGAAGAGGTAAATTATTGTATTGAAGGGCAGTAAAGTAACCCTTGTTTATTGTGCATGCCCTCATGACATTGAATTTTCTTCTTATCTCCTTTCAACATGAGTTGTGTTGAGTGTTATCTAGTGTTAAAACCTTGACATGGTAGACTATAGGAGGAGATTAAATAATGACAAAGCATCACAAGGGACAAGAGACAATCATAAGTTTTCAACATTTCACATTGCCATGACAGTGGGTATCAAGAGAAGACAGGTAGGACTGAACATAAGAAGCTGAAGTTAATGATCCATTTGTTTGGAAAATATCTTCCAAAAGAGGTGAACAGAAAAAAGGTAGAGAAGGCTACAAATTTATCATGAGATGTTGAAAACCTCGCAAAGAAGAAGCACAGTTATGAAGATGAAATGCAATAAAGAAATGACAGTCAACTTATAGAAGATTATGAGAGGATGACAATAAGCATGCATGACAGAGGTGTGAAGAACTTGTGGAATGTCAAAGATCTTGTTGCTATGCCTAACATTAAGGGAAAAAAGACAATGCCAACTCAACAGTGGCAGAGATATAATCAGGATTGCAGACCAAATGCACTGGATCATGACAACATATGGAGGAAGGGATTGACAGTCACATTCACTGTGCTATAGGTATCAAAGATCAACTCTACTATAAGAGCATAGTCATGGCAATATCATGAACACTTAAGGAAAATAGTATGAGAAAGTAATAGTCCTATGAAAGAAAAGGATACGAATCATCAACCAAAATAGTGGTGTCAAGTATGGTCAATGTGTGAGTAGAGAACAACAAGGTACTTTCTCAAATAAGGTGTAAAATTCCCTCTTATTTTTTTTTTGAATATTTCCACAATTACATTCAACACAACACTTGTTATGGTTAGGAAATGAAAACCAAATGCCGCTGAAAGGTAACCCTTCCACTTTATGATCACCAAGAGCCCAATGTGGGAAGGTGAGAGCATACGGTGACAAGGGGTTCGTTAGCTTTTTAATCTGCTGGAAATTACAATGCAATTACAAAACTGGGTGGCAAGCCAGCCCCTTCCACTTTTCAGCGGGATGAAGAACACAAACTTGGCGGTAAACCAGCCAAGGCAACAAAGCATAATAGAACCAAATCACTCTACCGCTTATGCAGCGGGAGGACTTTTAAATGAAACTATCACTCAACTGCATATCTCAGCGGGAGGACAATATCACTCAACCACTTGCCCAGTGGGGGGACAAAACTAAATTACAAACATACAGGCGGCTAAGCCATCCTCTTCCACTTGTTCAGCGGGAAATACAACATAGAATGAATTGGATATCACTCAACCACTTGCTTAGTGGGAGGACAAAACTGAATTACAAACATACAGGTGGCTAAGCCATCCTCTTCCACTTGTTCAACGGGAAATACAACATAGAATGAATTGGTCAGTACTACTGAAGCAATTCTTACAATGATAGAAATAAAGTGAAGTACATATCTTATGAATTCACTAACACGTTCTAACCACTAATACTACTTGCAGTTCTGAAATCAGATACAAGGAAAACGCAGAACCAACCATCCCGAAACCCACTAAATTGCTTGTAACTCACTCAAAACCCCATAGAATGTAATATCCCACTAAATTTTTTTTTGTTTTTAGGCCAATAACAATGCATCCACAACAAGTAACCCGTTAAGGTTAGAGAAATAAACCCAAACAACTGAAAGGGAACCCTTCCACCTTTTGTTCACCGAGAGCCCAGACTGGGAGGGTGAGAGCATACGGTGTTCCGGGGATCGTCAGCAGCAATAATCAAGCTGAAAATTACAATGCATAGGCAGCAAGCCAGTCCCTTCTGCTTATCCAGCAGGATAGAAACCAAACTCTTGGCGGTAAACCGACCAAGGAGAAACCACAAGGAATTGAAGTACAATCACTCTACCGCGTATTTCAGCGGGAGGACATTACATTAAACAATCACTCTACCGCATATTCCAGCGGGAGGACATTACATTAAACAATCACTCCACCGCATATTTCAGCGGGAGGACCATAGCATTACTTATCACTCAACCACTTATTCAGTGGGAGGACTGAAAATTACAAATTTGTTGCTTATCAGGCGGCAAGCCAGCCTCTTCCACTTATTCAGCGGGATGAGAATTACAAAGATAGAACTGGTTAGTAGTACTACTACCTAACCTTACAATAATAGAAATGATAGAAGGAGAGTAATGCAGATTTCTACAATAAAGATATAAATTTCTGTTACAACCAATCTGCAGGCTGGAAACACAGACCAGCGGCCCAGAGAAATGCCAAAATATTCATAACTCCCTCATTTTACATCCAAATCAGCTCAAACCAGTCCCAAACCCACCATACATCATATGCAATGGCAACCGATCAAAACAACACCCCAAACAGACCCTTATTTAATTTGTACGCATCCCAATGCAAGGTAGAAAACCCACGCCTAGCCTAGGAATTTCTATTTGGCATAATAAATTCAAAACTTAAACAAACATGCTATAAACTTACAAAGTTTATCGCCAATGCTGGGAAGGAAGATAGGAATGATACCCATAACTGTCAGTCGCTCCAGCAGAGAGGTGTGAGCAAAAATGTGCTTCAGCCATCGGCGAAACCAGCAAGTTTCAGAATCACTTCAACACCAAAATGTCTATGGCAAACTTTGAGAATGTAGAAGAATACAATGCACAGCTAGGTACTATATTTCAAGTACGAAACCGTGTAGCACTAGGGAGACGCACTCCGAAGCCTCAAGTTCTGTCACCAATCTGGTAGCATAACATTACAAATTTTCAAGATATCCCAAATGAGAGCCCAAGGCTCTTATTTATAACTTCTCACCATTCAAATTCAAATGCAAATTCCACTTCCCATTTGCATCGCATTTCATCTTCATGTGGACCCAATGTAGCGCCCAATGCAAGAGTCAAACCCTACGCCCAAGACTTGGACCCACGTTAACCACTTTTGGCAAAATTAGAGATAAGTTATAAAAAAAACATAACATCTTCCTCAATATTTCAATATCTCTCTAATAAAAATGAATTTGCCAAGAACTTAGGAAAAATAGGCATTAATCCCCATTTATAATAAATCAGTCGTCAATAATCAAATTAATTAAATATTAACCTTAGGATAAGGAATTAATATTCAATTATTTCGCATATGGCTCTAGTACTGATTATTAACACTGCTAGGATGAAACTAAGTTGGGACAACCACCAAACTGCTGCAGAATCAGAACCCTGTCTACTACCAGAAATAGAATTGTGCCAAACTGCCACTTACTAAAAATAGTAAGTCAAGAATTAATGCTCAGAAAAGCAAGATCATCGCGTCCAGAGGCAAAACATGGAGAACTCAGTAGGACAGTAACACCAAAATGGTCATCCCCTGACTTACTAAAAATAGTAAGTCCTTGTTTCATCAATGCCAAACCCTCATTCTTCATTCCACCTAGCCTACGGGTCTCAGGAATAGGCTAATGGACCATTGAAAGAGCATCAATGAGAAGGGGACATTACATAGAATCATGCCAAATCAGAAGCAAATGAAGCATATGACATAATCAAACAAAACAATACCTCGAAACTGCAAATGAAGAGCACCAACAGCAAGGAACACATCCCAATGCAATTCTGGAAATGGCATTTTTGCTGAAAAGTTCGATGTGCAACTAAAAATTGGAGAGTTCTCCTAATGCCATGCCAATATAGGAGACTTATCGTCTCTCCGGTACGCTTCCAACGAGCCCTCACCAAAATGATGCAATCAACACACAGGCAGCTATGAGCGAAATACACTTTCAGCCGGCACACACCAGCAATACCAAAAAAACCAGCAGCACACACAAATCTTGAACTAGTCATGCAGTTCATTTGCCAGTCATGAAAACCAAAAAATTTAGATGATGCATTTTGAACCAGTCATGCAATTCATTTGTCTATGAGTGTACTTGGAGTGATTTTGAACAAATACATTCCAAGAAACACAACCATCTAACAAAATAACAAATTAATGACTTGTGTTTGTTCACCACAACCTCCGCTTGAAGCTAAATAAAGCTCGAGGTTAGACTTTTAATATACATGCAATTAGTTGAAATTATATTCAATATGTTTTCCACTTGTAAGGAAAATTTTAATTTCTACATGGATAAAAAAAAGTACCATTGAGGATGATTTGAGCCGATTGACCTTGATGAGATTGATCCAAAGTTTGAGTGGATTGTTGCTATTGATGAATTTCTTGAACCTAAAGATTTTGAGATACTAACAAAGGCCAATAGGAATCCTCATGATATTGAATGATTTAGGAGAGGCTCATACCCAAGAGCTTCAACATCAGGACCTCATGTCCTCTAGCATAGCAAGAGGCATCGGCTACATTTGATTTTTTGGAACTTTGTACTTAGTTTATAGGTTGACTTTGTATAAAGTTACAAACTATATTGTAATTGACATATTCTCAACTATTGCCATCTAGTTATTATTTATGTTGTTGTGGTATGTTTTGTGCAATGTAATCAATGATATGAATACAAACAACAAAAATCTATTTTCTCCAATTCATGGATCAAACTCTCTATTTTGTTTGCTCTCTTGTCTATACTATGGAAATGCCCTTCAATTTAAAAAAGTAGTTTTTGTATATTTTTCTACATTTTTACATTTTTTTTAAAATCCAATTTTTTCAAATAATCTTATACTTTTGGTTTGCCATTTTTTTCCCCAAAGAATGTACCTCACATTTTAGGTGGAGTTTTACATTATTATTGTGCACTAAATAACTAATCTTTGTTTTAGCCAACTAGATGGTGCCATTGTTTAGATAGGTTTGTTTCGTTAGTTAAATCTCAAAATCTTTGGTTGCAAGGAATAACTTTTAATAGTTTTTGCTTGTATCCAACGAAAAACAGAAAAACAATAATTTTATTAATGTAAACCCTCAAAAATATCATATACTATTGATATTTGTATATCAAGTCTATAATTTGGTGTCTAGAGTTAGTTTAGTTTTGTGTTTAGGTTTAGTTTACATCTTAAGGAGCTTCCCCTCATAATTTGAAAAACGGTTTATCCTCACACAATGTTCTATTTTGTGTTGTCTTGAAAAAAACAATAAAAATGCTGACAGATATGCTAACTACTTGAAACAACTAATATTTTTTCTATTTTGTTGTGATCTACAATAAGAACATCTTATATATGCTATGATAGTTCTATGTTGTTTTCTTTTATATATGTTCCTTTCACATGTGCTTTATAATGCTTCCATTTGGAAGTGTGGTGTAACTAATTGTCATTGATCCTTGAGCTTTTTTTCTTTTAGAGGACACAAGGATTTTTGCAGTATTCTGTATCGGTAAAATAATTCTCCTTCTAACTGAAAAAAAATATTCTAATCATTTCATCTTTCATGTCCTTCAGGTACAAGCAATAAGGATTTTTGAGTATTTTATATGCTACTACAGCTCAGGAGGCTTCAAAATAAGATCAAATAAATCATGTGAACTCAAGTCCAATAATGCATATACCACCTTCTATTTTATTCTAGCAGTGGTCCCTTATTGGATTCGATTTCTTCAGGTCCTCCTCTAGAAAGCACAAATCCTTATGTATAGGCATATGTTTTTGACATGACATTATTTTTGGACGTAACCTTAAATATTTCTCTGTATTTCATAATAAACAAAATGTGGAGGTCAAAAAGCAATTCATTTCCAGAAAATAAATGACTCATAGTTTCAAGTATTTATTGCAGTGTGTTAGGCGCTTGGTTGAAGAAAGGGATGCAATGCAAGGATATAATGCTTTAAAATATTTTTCAACAATTGTTGCTGTTGTAATGAGAACAGCATATAGTCAGACCAAACGTGAAGGCTGGAGAATAATGTCTTTCTTTATGTCATCAATTGCAGCCGTTGTTAGTACATATTGGGACCTTGTTATTGATTGGGGACTCTTAAACCGCAACTCACAACATCCCTGGTTGAGGGACAAGCTCATTATAGAACAGAAAAGCATATATTTTATGGCCATGGTGAGTGAAGATTGAACCCTATATAATTCTATCCCTTTCGCCAATATTTATTTTCTTCTAAGATGTTATTTTACTTAATCCCTTTTAATTTTATTTACCCATTGAAAGATTGTTTAATTGACCATTTCATATAAAATTTATTTTGAATTGTTGGTATATTGTTTACATTAACTAAAGTCTAATCTTTGATTTGTAATGATTTATTTCATTGTTATTAATTTATACGTAGTAGTTTCCTTTCTTGTTTACCATTTATCATGTAATTAGTAGGCAATGTTATAGTCTATGCACTTAAATAATATCTGCCCAACTCCTGATTCTACACTCTATCATGCTCTCAAATAGATGTTGCGGCTAGGATTTGGGGGTTACAAAACCCTCAAAACATAAATCAACATCCTTCTTACTTCACATGCATCATTCCAAATGATTTGACCTCCCTTTATCATCATATATTGCACCCAACCAACAACAAGAGATGTTTATGAATCATAGTTCCTCTTTAATTCTTGCTGATTCTTTAATTTGTAATTGGTCTTAACATGAATGGTATGGTAAAATTGTGTGAAGTGTAGTGGTCAACAAATATTTCACTTAAGAAAATAATAATATTTCAATACTTGATCAATGCTTTTGCTACTGGTGTCGGGTTTGGTGTGTGGCTGCTCCATCTGTCTCTGCCCACATGCCCTCGTCTACAGATTTCCCCCGCCTCCCTGGCGTGGGGCTTGTTGGTGACCTTCCCTCGCCCTCCTTCTCTGTGTTGGCTGACATTATCTCTCCCAACGATGCTTTGGCTGGCTCGGACCTTCCCCCTCCTCCCATGGGCTTTGGTGCGGGGGGTCTTCCCTTTACTAAGGGCACTGCTGCTTCTTCGGTTGCTGCTTTTGCAGGCAAAGGTGTGGATGCTCCTAGACCTCCTCCTCTTTCTGGTGGAAGAAGTTATGCTCGTGCGGCTAGGGCTTCTACTATTAAGGAGGTTCGTCCCCTTCCCTGTGCCAAATCTTCCCCTGTGGTGGTTTGTGAACAAGATATTGTGGACAATATTGACTTCTATCAGAGTAATGCTTTGGTGTGCAGATTTTCTGGGCTCTGGCCCTCTCTTCCAAACCTCCATCGTTGGATGAGTAACTCTTGGAAACCCCTGATAGCCCACAACATTGAGCTCTTTCCTTGTGGGAAGGTTTTTTTTATTGCATCCTTTACTTCTACCTTGGATAGAAACTTGGTTTTGGACAAAGCGTGGGCTTGGGGAGATCACTCTCTTTCTGTCAAGCCGTGGACAACCTCTTTTAATCCCCTTACTGAATCATTGTTTGTGCGTCCGATATGGGTCCGCCTTCCTAATCTCATTCTCCTTTTTTGGCAACTCTCCTGCTACAAGGCCATTGGCAACAACATTGGCCATTTCTTGAAGGTAGATAAGGCCACGTCTTCTATGGGGCACTCTACCTTTGCTCGCTTGTTATTCGACATCGACATCTCCTCGCCTCTCCCCAAGGATGTTGTTCTTATGGTTGGGGATAGGCCTTGGTCTCAGTCGTTGGATTATGAGGGCATGCCCTTCCGTTGTCGAAAATGTTTCTCAATGGGGCATCTTGCTTCAAACTGTTCTCTTCCTCACCATAAGGGTGTTGCTACTTGGTGGAAAGATGCCACCATTGAACATTTGACTTTCAATTCATTGGATACTACTTGTTCCTCTCATGAGGATGATGTTTCCTCCTGTGATGAAGAGCCTCTCACTGTTGCTGAACCTTCTACTGATCCTCTCACTGCTGTTCAACAACCTTGTTCTACTACTGTTGAGCCTTCTTCTGGTGTTGCTCTGCTTCGACAACCTACCCTGCAACAATTTGCTGTTGTTTCTCAACTTCCTCGTTGTGGTTCTACAACAACACTCTACAGCTACTTCTGATAACAACTCTGTTGAATCACTTCCACCTAATCTCTCTCTTGGTCCTAATGATTGTATCACCTGGACTGTGGTTCGTTGAAGGCGGAAGGGGAGGTCTTCCCCCCTTGTCCTAACCTCTCCCTCGCAAGGCTTGGGTGTCTCTTCCCCTCCTTGAGTTGGGTCTAGTTTGTTTTTTGATCTGATTGTTGTAAAGGGGCTTGCTCCCTTGGTTTGTTTTGTCTTTTTGATAGTCTCTGACTATGTTGAGGGTTGCACCCTAGTTAATGTTGCTTTTTAAATCAGAAACATAAACTGTCACAAATTTCAAATATAAAGTATATTCATTAATCCTTTGTGAATACATTATGAATTGGTCAAGAGGATTTTTGTTCATGAAACCAATCTTTGCCTTAAGATTTTTCTCCTAGGATAGAAAGTTGAACAATACCTCAATCTCTTGAGCTGGGGTTTTATAAATGAAAATGCTAAGAGTGAACTTTTTCACGTCCTTTTCTCCTTGTATACACTTTATGAAAACAACTAAATATTATTTCCCATAAAAGTTTATTTTCCTTCCAAAAGTGACTTTGTAATTTAATTTTATATTTTGGACTTCATAAAAGTGACTTTTTAAAATTAAATAGTCCAAATTAATAAAAAAAATTAATTGAATATAAGGCATTTAATTTTGACAACTTAATTTAATTAATTAATTGTTTATTCTTTTTTAACTTCCCAAATAGCCTATAGAAATTAAAATGGGTTAAGGATCTCTACTAGTTGTAGGGCATTATAGTTCTCTCTTTGCAAAATAGCTTGCCCTCAAGCAATTTTAGATTTCGATGCTACAATATTTATTATTTTTCTCAAGTGGCATTTTTATGGAGGCAAACCCTTCCAATGAACTAAATACTTCCTAATGCTTTTATTAGTCAATTTTCTCTCTTGTACATCCAAAATAACCTTAGATACCAAAATTAATATACCTTCCTCACCCAATGGTGATAGTTCACGTAATGTCCCCTTTTCATAGCCTTTCCAACATAAATTATAGAAATGCCAAGTTTCTTGGAAAGTGCCAACCTTTTCTAAATGGATTTTAAATAATGGCATTATGTCCAAGGGATCAAAATAAGTCCATTGATGCTTTCCAAAGGCAATTTTGTCATTCCAAGTGGATTTCAAATTTCTTGAAGAAATATTCTATTTTTGAAAAGTATAAATTTTAATTAAGTTAGATCTCTAGTGAGCTTCTGAGTATGTTGACATATTTAGATTTCACTTTCGAGCTATTTTGTATTTTCCAAAACTTTGGGTAGATGTGTGTAAAATAATTAATATTTTAAGTTCTCAAAAAGTGAATTAAAAGACAACTTATATTAATTATTCATTAAGGTAATTTTAAGTAACAAAAGTGCAAAAAGTAAATATAAAAATAAAGTCACTTATTTAGAGTTGAAGTTTTATTATTAAAAAATAACTTTAAATTATAATTTATGGATTTTTTGAAAGTGCTTATAAAATGGAATCTGAACGAGAAGTAGATTCTAGATACTTTGTCAAACTCTATTTTCTCTATGAGATTGAACATTGCTCATCTCTTTTGTCTTAGACAAAAGCTTAAGGCAAGATTGCTCTCGATGATGAAAGATTCCTCCCTAGCCAATACTATATGATTCATTCAAGATCATAGTTTATGTAGAAAATATTTAGAGATGGATCCAAGCAGGGTACACAATGATGCAGAAGCTTCAGAAAAATAAGAGATTGTTGGTAACAAAATATCTTTCGAAAGGACACAGTTACAAGTACAAATTTATAAAAGTTTTGTAGACAAATATAAACTTTTAAGTGTTGTGTGTTCAAGTGAATATTCATTAGAATTTGTTGTGGTGTGTGTGTGCAAAGGTGAAAAGATCATAAATTTATAAGTGCAGTGTGTGCCTATAGGTATTAAATTAAAAATTAAATATTTTTATATGTGCCAGGATGACCCATACATACCATTTTGTGGTACTTGTGTAATATACACTCAATCTTTTTTGAAAATGTTAGATAAATTGGGCTAAAGATGCAAATTAATGTTCATTCCACTTCTTAATCACCCAGATCTTGGAGTGGGCAATTTGAGTGAATACAATGTTTAGGATTACAAATGAACAAAAAAAACAATTGAACAAAAGGCATTAGGTGGCAAGCTAGCCAATACCACTTATTCAATGGGATGCATGTGTAATACTAAAATAAGTAAGCATCCACTTATTTGGTGAAAATTACAATGACACATTCGCTTTTGAGTGGAAAATCATTTGGGCAAATCAACTTATGCAATGGGAAAGCTTATATGATATTAAAATGTAGAAGCAAGCTTTTCTCACTTATCCAGTGGTGAGGGGTGACATCATTACAACTTATTCATTGGGGTAAGTATTAGCAAATAACAAGAGCCAATCACTAGCGATACTACCATCCAATGTTTAAACAATTCAAAAGTCTTATAAAGATAGCATTTGATGTTATGACCATAGAAAGAAATAAAACATTTGAACATCTGCATCATAAACATCATAATAAGAAGATTAGTTTATTGATGATAAGAGCTAATGTTAAACAAATTGTTGTTACAACTTGGAATGATGCCAAATAACATGTACCCAACAACCCAACAATGAAATACCTTGAATGAGTGAGGTAATAAGTTGGATCAGGTCTTAAAATACTTTATAATACACTACTACATGTTCGAACGGGAGGGAAACCACCTTAGAAAAACTCACCAACACACTTCCCACACATACCCAAGTTGCCTCTTCACATGAAACACTACGAAGTCGATCCAAAAACATCTAAACATCACCAAATCATGCTTTAGGAAGAGTATAATAATTTGGAATTGAGTTTTAGACATGTATAGGTCTATCATATAATTGGAAATGTATGAACAATAAGGCCATGGAGCAATTCAGCCTCTTTTTGAGCAAGCTAGTAATGAAAGTGTAACCCCAAATTAGTACAAATCACCTCCAAGGATCTAGGTGCCACTTTCCATGATTAAAAACCTCCAAAACCCCAACACTTCACTACAAGGATTCAAAAGTGCCCTTATAATCCAAACCCCAACTTGTGATATGGTCTCAAAGTTGACATCTAATCACCATATGTTGTACAACCTATAAATGAAAGAAATAATAGCAATTACCAATCAAATAAAATATGTTAAAATTTCCTTATACTTGTGTCCAACTTCTAAACAATCTAGTAAGGATTGATGCTACAACATAGCATGGAAGATGGTACATCCAACTACAAATATCCAATGGGATGCATATGCAATATTGAAAGAAGTAAACATCCACTTATTTAATGGGGATTACAATGGTGTTTCCACATTTTGATGGGAAATCATTTGGCCACATACACCTATGTAGTGGGAAAGCTTATACAATATTGAAATGTAAATACAAGATTCTTTCCACTTATCCAATGGTGAGAAATTAAAACACCACATATTTAGTGAGATAAGTATCAACAAATAACAAGATCCAATCACCAATGCTACTACCATCCAATGTTATTACAATTTCAAAAGTATACAAAGATAGCATTCAATGGTATGACCACTTGAAGTTACAATTAGTACAATTGCATCATAATAAGAAGATTAGTTTGTTGATGATAACAGCTTATGCTAAACAAATTGTTGTTACACCTCCAAATGATACCAAACAATATGTACCCAACAACCTAGCAATGTAATAACAATGAAATATCTTGAATAAGTGAGGTAATAAGATGACCCAGGTTTGAAAGTACTATGTAATATGATGTTGTAGGTCTAAATAGCAGACAAACCACCTCAAAAAAATTCACCTCATGAATATATCAAAATATGACTCGAAGACGCCCATTTATAGGACTATATTAAAATTACCCCCAAAACCCTTGCTATGGATTAAGTTGAGTACAACGAAGGCAATAATTTGTGATTATCAATAGAATTTGTGATATGTTTGCCTCACTGGGTAAACAGAAAGAGTACAGAAGTAATGCAGAAATGAACAATGCAAGTACACGATGAATATGAGAATAAGCTTTCCATTAATGACTCAGAATGCATCCAATGTTCATAGTATTATTTGTCGTAAAACATCACATCCCTTCAATACCCGTAGGTAGTACAATATATAACAGCCGAAGGGGTGCGACACAGCCGTCGCAACTCCAACTACCTACCCGTCGGCTAACTAACTACTAACAAAAAACATTACTCCCAAAACATACATATTTCCCGACAACATCATCCCCCCAAAAAAAGAAGTCGTCTCCGACGACTAACAAAAAAATGGGAGACAATGCAACCCATACAAATTATACATCCAAGACAAAACTAAGGAGGGGGGTGAGGAAGCGTCCCTGAAGTAGAAGGCTGAGATGCCGGTGTCTAGGCCGCCAAGCGAGCGCGGAGCTCATAAATCTGTTGAGTACATGCAGTCACATCACGCTTTGCCACCAACACTTTCTCCAAAACCGTCTTCACCATATGCGCGGCTTCCAGTAACTCCTCCTCTTTCGTATCCACTGTCTCCGTCATACAGACCAATCGAGCCTGCAACAGGCTTCTCTCGGCAGTGACTGCATCCAACTCCTGCTGCACGAGGCTCCTCCCACTCTGCTCCGCCGAAAGGCGAGTCTCCACCTCAGCCTTCTCTGCTCGAGCCATCTAAAGCTGCACCAACAACTGGGCCCTCTCTGCTACCCACGAGGCCCGCTGACTGGCCACATCCCTCTCCAACTCGACTCGAGCAACCTCGCGGACTGCAGACTCATGCTATGTATGCCTTAATGCATAGTAGGCGTCTCGGTAGACCTACTCAATCTCTCGGACAACTGCCATCACCCAACTCTCCACAATGGGCTCACGCACAATCCAAGCCTGCAACATCTCATCCGTCTATGTAGTTGGCCATCCCTGAGACTCAAAGCATTTAGCAAACGTTGTGGGGTAGCCCACCCGCATAAACTGTAGGACCCTCTCTAACTCCACCACAACTTGCTTTAATGCTCGCATCTCGCCTACCCCTCGTCACCATGTCAACTAAATAGGCCTCAATGTCCTCCCCCTCCTGCTCTGAAGGCTGTGACCGTGATGGAAGTGGCATCTGTGTAAGAGCGCCAAGGGGTAACTCAGAAGTCTCTGTCGGAACCGATACTACCGCATCTTGTTGGTGTGAAGGTACCTCCTCCGCTACTAGAGGTGTGGTATCCCCCGGCTCCTGGATGGCATAGACGACCTCTTCAGCCTCGTTCCCAACGGCTGGTACATGCACCTTGCCAGACGGATCGTCCAAGTCTACTACCTCAGCTCGAGTCGCTCAACAAGGTGAGAATACAACAGCTCCCACGAGTGGTACCACTATCATCTGAAATCGCTAAATCAGCCAGCTCTCCATAGCCACTACTGATGGGTCTGTGCTAGGGATCCCAGGGACTCTCTGCATCTCTACGACCGAAGTGTGTGTCGCCATAGCCATGGGCTCCTCCAACAAGGAGGCAGAAACGATCACCACTGCCTCAGGTCCAACAACATCCAACCGCACCTGAGGCTCCGTATCAACCACCTCCCTTAGTCCCTACTCCTCATCTACCACTACTCAATGCGGCGACCCATCTGTACACAACTCCGCCATGTCTTCGATAAGTGCCTCCGTGGCCGGGGCCGGTCCTGAAGGTGGTGCTCGGCCCTGCGGAGGTGATGCTACCTGCTGCTGGATGGAGCCAAGTGCAACTGGCCTGCGACTCTGCCCAAATGTCGGAATAGAGGTGCTTCCCACTCCAGATGCCATCACAGGTGTGCCCATAGGTAGTAAGGGTGGGGCAAAAAGGACCCTCTCCTCCGTCGCCCTGCTACTATCATCCTCCTCATCCTCCGCTTCTGAATCCTTTCTACTACTGGAAGTCTCCCTCCCACTATCAGGTTCCCCTGAGGCCGTATCTACCATCTGTTTTCGCTTCGCAGAAGAGTGCCCAATGTCAAGGTGTCTCCAATACATGATAAGAGGCTCACCTACTACCAATAGTCCCTGCGGCCGTACCTCCAACTCTGCCTCCGGCACTGCTTCCCGCATGGCCTCCAAGAACAGTCCTATGGCATAATGGGGCATATAAAACGTGCGATGCTGCATTGTCAAGAACTCACACATTCTGATTGTACGGTAAGGAGGGTGTTGACCGCACAGGAAGGTGGCCATACAATTGGAGGTGTCAGTGATGTTGTTGACTGTACGGGGAGGTTGTATGGCGGGGGTGCCATCGGAGACATTACAGTGGTAAAAAAAAAAAACGACGACCAGATTGAAAAATCATTCGATGACGTTTGGAGCCAGGACACTGAAAATATTAGAGTTGAGAAGAAGGTTTTGGCATCTTAAAATATCATAGAAATGATGTGCGCCATGGACTTTTGTATGGTTATGAGGGTTGTAAATTGGTGTTGGTGGTGGGGGTGCACCTGGGGCGCTGCCCCCGGACCCTGCGAGGGGCGCTGCCCCTCGACCCCGCTGGGGGCATTGCCCCAGAGCCCCATTTTATTTTTGAGCTACTATACACTTTTTGAGCTGGGCTAAGGGCATCAGAGAAGGCAAGGTAAGTGTTGGGTTGTCTCGTACTGTGAGAAAGAAGCCTGAAGCTAAGCAGTGGCAGGGAAGCCATAAGCCATAGAGGGAGACGGATTTGGAGGTTGCGAACAAACAGAGTCTGAGGGAAGGCATTGTAGGCATGCGAAGTCATACGGCACCAGGGAGTTATTCAATTCAGTTATCAACCTTTGGGGAGTGTGATGGAGGATTTGAGGCGTCTCCTAGCCTTTGTGCCCGAAGGTTGTGGCCCCTTCCCGACATGAATGGTACGCTTTGAGGAACTCGGAGTATGTCTCGGCTGGACGAGAGGTTGCCTTGGTGGATGCACAGAGGGCTCGGGAGGAGATGACCACCAGGTTGGAGGCAGGAGTACCATGAGACTTAGCTCAGCGTACCCAAGAGTTGGATGCCAAGAGGGCAACGTGCGTGGCTATCAAGGACAAATTGGCTAGGGAGACATTATCATTTGAGTAGCAGTTGGTGGAGGCTGAGATTGAAAAAGCGTGTTTTGTAGACAAGTTTGGTTTAGGCACAGGAGGACTGTGATGTCAAAGGAAGCCCTAATGGTGAAATCTGCACTTGAGCACCAAATGGTAGCAGAAAAGGGTTTTCAGGCGAGGACGCAGTAGGTGTATGAGTTCCACGCTCGACTAGCGTTCACAGTTCCTATAGTTCTCTACCTTGGTTTTGTTTAATGTCATCTCTATTTTGTATTAAGTCGTCCGGAGATGACTTCTTTTCTTGGGGGGATGATGTTGTCAGGAATAATCATTATGTTATGTTGTCATATAATGTTTATGTTGTCGTCGGTAATAATGAGTTACGACAGTTAGTTAGTTAGTCATCCTGAAGGGCAGTTGGATGCGACGGTTGGTCGCACCCCTTCGGGTATTATATATTGCATACAGTTCCTTCTTAGTGTGATCATGATAGTCGTATCTGGGTTTAATGTTATAAGCACTTGATGTACATGGACTGTTGAATTAATACAGAGACTGGTTATTTAATATATTTCCATTATGTTATGTGCCTTTACTTTCTGCATTTAATCATTTACCGTATGTGGCAAACATGATGCAGGAGTTTGGTGAAGATTCTAGACCAAATAATAGTTTTAAAGCCCACTATTACCGAAGATAAATTTGTGCACAGTACTATGAGTGTGGTATAAACCACAACCTTGGAATTTACATAAGTTGTAGACTTTTCCAAAACAATAACCTTGGACTTCAAAAATTAAGAGCCACAAACAAGAAGTAGGAATTGAAGGATGTGATTTACCTTTATCCAAGGCATTGAAGAGGTGTTGTGTTTGGCATAGCAGTCACTAAATAATTGATGTAGTGATGACAACAAGAGTCATAGGAGACATGGATATGCTTGAGCTAACAATCAAAACTTCACTGTGAAATACACCTCCAAGAAAGTAAAAATGGGGTTGACTTCAAATATAAGAAATTGACACACCCCTTCTTTTTTGTTCTCCCCATGAACAAAAAGTAGGAATAGAAGGATGTGATTTATCTTTATAAAAGGAATTGAAGAGGTGTTGTGTTCGGCATAGCAGTCAACAAATAATTGATATAGTGATGACAACAAGAGTCATATGAGACATGGATATGCTTGAGCCAACAAACACAAACTATACAATGAAATACACCCCCAAGAAAGTAAAAATGGGGTTGACTTCAAATACAATAAATTGACGTACCCCTCCTTATTTTGTTCTTTCCACAAACAAGAAGTGGTGCAGGAACACCTCATCAACAAGCTAATCATGCAACTGATGATGAATATTAGGATCTTAGGATCATTTTTCAAGTCTTTTTGGTTGTGCATTTTCATGTCTTGAATAAAGACCCCACCATGTAAACCCATGTCACTAATTAGGCAATTTGATAAGCCAATTGGGACAATGTGGTCAATAGGGGTAGTAGAATGTTTGGTTTTTTGTTTGATAGGTTTTTAGGATGTCTTAGTGATGTTTGGTTGATCCAAGTGTGTGGTCCCAACCTTAGAGAGTTTGAGAACTTTTTATGCAAAAATGTAACTTTTGAAAGTGCAACTTTTGAGTGCAAAAGTGCAACTTTTCAAAATGCGATTGATGTAAGCCTCTCAACGGCTCCAACCTCTTCCAAATTTGGTTGGAAACCGTTGGAGAGGGCTATAAACCTTGTGGACATGATTCCCAAGGTTGGTGTGATTTTGGATTGAAGTTTTGATGCAATAAACACCGAATAAACCGAGTTTTCCCAGAAATTCTGAGTTTGTAGAGATTGTACATCCTTGACCGGCTTGAATCTGACAAAACCATTCATGGTGTAGATGGAGAAATGAACTAGCTTTGTTTTGGTGGTGGTCTAAGGTCCTGAAAATTTGTGAGTAGTGAGAAACCCTTGTTTTACTGACTGTAACCCGGAAAACCAGGGTTTGACTAGGGTTTCGCCAAATAATGGCCATATCTTGCATCTTCTTCCTCTAGAAGTTAATTCCTTTGGTGGAGTGCAATATTGGTTAGTTTACATTAAGTTTTTCATGGGTTTTTGCAAGGAAGGCTTGGTTGTGAGGCGCTTGAAGTGAATCTAGGTAGGCATCTCCATGTGACTACCTTAAGCAAAATTAGGACAGTCATCCTAAAATCTGATAACGGTGGATTATAGGTGTGCAACCTTGGAATTAGGGGTTATTCACCATCCCCACATTCTCATAAAGTTGTTTTTGCATTTGGGATACCAGTAAAGGGGGTTGCTCTGTAAATTAGGCCTAATTGCCCTAATTAGGTCTCTAGGCTTCTAAGGAGTTCAAACCTGTAGAGTGCAGATCTTACCAAACCATTTAGGGGATGAATGTAACTCCCAAAAGGGTATCTGGAATGGTTAGTATCTTGTCAAATTGTGTGGAATATTTTGGAGTTAAAGGTAAAATACCAATATAGGAGGGCTACTAGCCTAGGGGGTAGGTTTCCAAAGGAGGTATAAGGATTTGAGGACAAAACCCTAAACCAATGCTCGGAACAGTCCTTAGTAGTAAAAAATGGACCAATTCCAAAGCCCTTAAGAGAAGAAGTCACCGGTGAGGCATGTTAGAGAAGTTGAAGCCATTTACTCATCTTGAGTAGGTGTTAGGCTTGAGTAGTGGAGAGTAGTTCAAAACCTTAAGGTGTGGAGCCCTTCCTTGTAGGGTCATTTTTGTCATTTGAAGGGTCAGACCCTAACCTTTGGGACTTGTCCTTAGGTGTTAGGAGGCCTCTGCATCAAGAAGTAGGAATAGAAGGATGTGATTTACCTTTATCCAAGGCATTGAAGAGGTGTTGTGTGGCATACCAATCAACAAATAATTGATGTAGTGATGACAACAAGAGTCATAGGAGACATGGATATGCTTGAGCCAACAAACACAAAATTCACTGTGAAATACACCTCCAAGAAAGTAAAAATAGGGTCGACTTCAAATACAAGAAATTGACATACCCCTCCTTATTTTGTTCTCTTGACTTTTATGTTTTTGCATTCTTAGGGGTTGTAGGTTCTAGTTAGCCATGGCAACATTTATTTTTGTTATGTTTTAGGAATTAATTTATATTTTTATTAAAATGTCTAAAGTTATAATCTAGAAGTATTACAAAAATTTATCGCCATTTTGGCTTTAGAAATTTCCAAGCTAACTAGCTCTGGTAAGTAGCTTTATAAAATATCAAAAAATTGTTCAAATTACATGTGGGAGAATTTCCTAATAATCAAGGAACACAAAACAACTTGGATAGATAGGGAAACAAATAACTCACAGTAAAAACCTAAGAGATCAAGCAAGACAAAAATAATTGGAAAATGATGATTTAAAATGGATACTAAATGAGTAGGACTGATAGATTGATCTTGACAATTACATAGATAGGTCAACTAGCTTCATCAATCTACTTATATTGTGTAAGAATAATATCAATATATATTCCTAGCCATTCCAATATATACATTAAATTGGTCTTTTTCAAATACTTCTGACTATTTTGGTTTCTTGGGTCTAGGCCCTTAGAATTGGGTAGGACATAGTGTTGGTATGTGCCCATCACATTTACAATTCTTACATCTAAAAGTAACATTTGCATAATCAAAGGTTGGTGCTAGTATTCTTCATTAAATTCTAGACTCATTTCACTAGTGAATTGTTAATGAGATCAATATATGCAGTGCACACAATCAGGGACATGTGGAGATAGTTCTCTACTAAAAACTAGTATAGCATAGAAACAATTTTCCTATACAATTGCAAGCCTTTGTAAGATCATCTTCCCTCTAGAAATGTTTGTAACACTTATAAGTCCTACGTCTAACATCTAGAAGTAATGTTGGCATAATCAAAAGGTTGATGATTGTATTGACCATTGAACTCTATATAATGATATCTATAAAAAAATATCACTAAAATCAATTTTAACACATAATTATAAATATTTGGTTAAGGGAAAGTCAAAGATATCTATATATAAAATATTATTTATTATTGAATGCATCTCAATACGAGTTTCATAAATCTTTTCCAACATAATTTCTTGAACTATCAACTTATGAAAATGCAACTAATTATTTTAACAACAACAATAAACCAAAAGTCATTAAAGTGACTTTATTTTGAGTTAAACTTTAATATTTCAATACCTCCCCTTAAGGTTTGCATTTCATATAACAAAATATGCTAATAAAAAAATTACAAATACAAATTGTTAAAAGTTTAAAAAAGTATTTCTTGGACCAATTAAAATTCCATCAAGTCGGCTCATAAACCTTAGAACTATAGCTCTGTAATGTTCCCCAAATAATTAAATAAACCATGAAAATAAAGATGACATAATATTAATTATTTTTTATATTAACATTCTAATTTGGGATGGATATAAATAATTAATAGTCATTATACTTTGTTAACGCATTGTGAATAAAAGGTAGTTTGTAAAACTACTTCAGGGGGGTGAATAAAATGGCAAGGCGGAAGTATTGAGGCATGCCTGGAAGAAGAATTATATCCCTGTGTGACAGGATTTGAACTAGAATAATTCCCCTTTCGTCAGTAAGGACTAACCTATTGGTGGAGTCGTGGTTGCGTGGGCAGTGGAGTGGAGTCGTGCTGGTGTACGTCGTGGAGTTTTGTATTGGAGTGTGACCAATATATATATATATATATATATATATATACCCTATGTTTGTGGTGCTAAGTTATTACCAAACGCAGTATCGACGTTATTACCAAACACAGTGTTGGGTATGTTTCCACACAGTATCGGGTGCTAATTCTGAACGCAGTGTCGGGTATAACTTCTGAAGTAGTGCGGGTGTGGTTTCCAAACGCCGAAAAGTTGACACAAACTGACTTGAAACCCGTGGTTAAGAGTCCTGATATCGGGAGCTGATGCTAGTCGTGTGAGCTGCATAGATTACACTCTGTGATCGTGACGGGAATACGAACCAATATTTGTTATCTATTCCATGAAGGGATAAGCGAACTTGCAGTGCGGGAGGAAGCAACCGAATATTGGTATCGCAGGTGTTTTTCTATTTGCCTATCGATGTGCCAACGATAACGCTTCCGGAGGACCTCTACGACAAGTTTGGCACTGCATTACTGCGAACTACAGGTGCACCATGAAAGTATTAATCATACAATATTGAATGTGTCTAATGATTGCTAAATTAATGCTATGTTGGTCAGTAAGTATGAAGGTTAATTTTGGAATGCATGGATTTTACTGTTGAATGAAACTCATAGGCCCTATAATAATCAACCAGTTAAATTAAATAATACTTCTCTGCAAAATTTGGACATACACATTTATTTACAATCAGTCCTAGTCAGGAATTTTACAGTGGTATCAAAGCTCTTGAATCCTGCCAGCCTATAGGGTGTTGAAACTTCATGAAAACTTAATGCACAGTTGAGTATGCACCAGGGAAATTATAATTTCTAAAGTACTAGGGCTCGTCAAAACAGATTTCAAAACCCTCCTTTAGCACAGAGTAGTTCGTCTATTCCGTTTGAAATTGAAGATAGCCACACCGAAACTGACGAGGAATTTATTTTTGAAACCAACATGGGAGACCCAGATAACAATAGGGACCTGTTGGTTGCATTAATCAGAAGTCAGCAAGATATGCAAGATAATGTTAACAGAATGGCCAACTTGATGACCCAATTTATGGCTAATAATATAAATCAGCACCAAAATAATGGAAGACAGAATAATCAACATCAAAATAATGGGGGAAACAATGGGGGTAGAGATGAACAGTCTGTCAATAATTAGCTAGAAAGAATAGGAACAACTAGACCATTTATGCCCACATTTACTACTAGAAACCAGCCGCCTGAAAATGAACCTACAATAAGAGAAATACAGGAAGAAATACATCAGGATTGGTTAGGTTCTGGAGAAGAATTCAGATCAGCAAGGACATTTAGAGAATATTTAGATGTTAGAATGAAACATAGGCAAAAAGGACAACGAGGAAACAACAGTGAATTGCAAAGGAAAATTGGAAAAATATCCGTTCCTTATTTTGATGGAACAGGTAAAACAACTGCTCGAGCATGGGTGCAAAAATTAGACACATACTTCCAATTAAACCCTATGTTGGAAGAGGAGGCAATTAAATATGTTGCATTACATCTTGACGGTGTAGCACATGAATGGTGGCATCATGGGCAAATATCTTTGGGTCATAATTTGATAGGTACTTATGTTGAGTTCACTAAGAAACTTATTGATAGGTTTGATTCTAAAGATCCTGAATTACATCTTAAGGATTTGACTCAACTTAAGCAAACTGAAACTGTTGAGCAATACATTTCTGAATTTGAAAAATTGGCAGTCTTAGTTACTGAAATTTCAGAAAGACACAAGATTGTAATATTTATAGATGGATTGTCTGATTCCCTTAAAGGTTGGGTTAAGTCCTTAAACCCTCTTACCTTACAAACAACTGTCAAAAGAGCAAGAGAATTAGAACCATCTTCAAAAGGAAAAACTTTTAATAAAGGACCACCTCCTAAACCAGAAAAAGACAAACAACCTTTCAATAAAGATAATCTCCCTAAAAACAGGTTAGATAAAGAAGAAAGGGAAGAACTCAGAAGGAAAAAACTATGTTTCAGTTGTAGGGAAGCATGGCAGCCTGGACATAGATGTTTAGGGAAGGAAAAAATTCATTATATTGAGGTTATGTCTGACAGTGAGGATGAAGAGAATGTTGATCCTAACATAGAACAAGCATCATAGAACATAGAGACAGAAACAGGTACTAAACAAGGAGAAGGAGTAATAACATCTATGACAGGAACTCCCCATTATAATATTTCAGAGTTAGAGGAGTTTTGAATGAACAATGTGTGATTGTTATGCTTGATAGTGGTTCTACACATAATTTTATAAATGCAGCACTTGTGGAAAGACGTGATTTGTAGACTGAAAAACATGAGGGGTTTGATGTTAGAGTAGTGGGTGGAATTAATTTATCTAGTACTCATAAAGTTCCTAAATTAAATATTACCCTTGGCAATTACACTGTTACTGGTGATTTTTATGTGATTGATTTGGCTGACACTAATGCTATCTTGGGCATACAGTGGATGGAAACATTAGATGAATATACACAGAGTTTTAAAAGAATAAAATTCTCTTCTAAAATTGATGATAAGAAGGTAGTCCTTCATGGTATGTCTAACAGTGGTCCCCGGATCATAAATGCTAAAAGAATGGAGGCTATTTTTAGACATGGAGATGTGGCATGGTCAGCACAATGTTTAATCTCTAACAAGGTATCAGGCTTTGAATCTAAATCTTATCAAGATGATTTATTAAAAGTATTAGATTCACATCATTTGGTTTTTAGTGATATTCCTCTAGGAGTCCCACCTGATAGAGGATTTGAACATACTATTGAATTAGAAGAAGGTGCTAAACCAGTTATCACAACTCCTTATAGACACCCTAAAATAAGCAGGGATGAAATAGAAAAAGCAATTAAGGAATTATTGGATATGGGGCATATCAGACCTAGTTCTAGTCCTTTTGCTTCATCTGTAGTGTTGGTAAAAAAGAAGGATGAAACTCTTCATATGTGTATTGATTACAGAGCTCTTAACAAGAAAACAATAAAAAACAGGTATCCTATTCCTTGAATTGATGAATTGTTAGATGAATTGCATGGTGCTGTTTATTTTTCTAAAATTGATTTGAGATCAGGGTATCATCAGATTAAGTTAAGAGAACAAGACATTCATAAAACTGCTTTCTAATGTCATTGTGGTCACTGTGAATTCTTGGTTATGCCGTTTGGTCTAACAAATGCTCCGGCAATATTTCAGTCCTGTATGAATCATATCTTTAACAAACAGCTAAGGAAATTTTTGCTAGTGTTCTTTGATGATATATTGATTTGTAGCAAAACTTGGGAAGAGCATTTGAAACATATTGACATAGTTCTTGGTATTATGGAATCTCAATCACTATATGCAAAGGCTTCTAAATGTGAATTTGAAATGATTGAAATTTTGTATTTAGGGCATATAATCAGTGCAACAGGGGTTCAGGTTCATCAAGAAAAGATAAAATCCATTTTGGATTGGCCACCACCACGAAATCTTACAGAATTAAGAGGATTCTTTGGTTTATGTAGTTTTTATAGGAGGTT
The DNA here is from genome assembly GCF_030272615.1 of Cryptomeria japonica. NCBI lineage: Eukaryota > Viridiplantae > Streptophyta > Pinopsida > Cupressales > Cupressaceae > Cryptomeria > Cryptomeria japonica. The sequence goes on along the minus strand of NC_081414.1, from coordinate 857,267,702 downwards.
TGTCAGAGGTTTTTCACAGCTTGGGGCACCTTTGACAGATCTTACCAAAAAAGGGGCTTTCCGATGGATTGAGGAAGCTCAACAGGTATTTGATAAACTCAAAGAGGTAATGAGTTCTTGCCCAGTACTTGCTCTTCCAGATTTTAATTAGCCTTTTGTGTTGGAATGTGATGCTTTCGATGATGGAATAGGGGCAATTTTAATGCAAAACAAACATCCTATAGTTTATGAAAGCAGGAAACTTAATAAACTTAAGAATTTGTATTCTATCTATGATAAAGAAATGTCAAAAATCATGCATGCATTGACAAAATTTAGACAATATTTGGTTGGTAGCAGATTTGTGGTGAAAACTGACCATAACAGTCTGAGATATTTCTTGGGACAAAAAGATTTAAATGACAGGCAATAGAAATGGATCAGTAAGATTCAAGCTTATGACTTTGAGATTGAATATGTAAAGGGTAAAAATAATGTTGTTGCAAATGCTTTATCTAGAAGGCCTGAAATCAATGCATTATCTGTAATAACAACTGATTGGAAATCTTTATTGCTGGTAGAATATTCTAAGGATTCTTTTGCTTGTGATTTGCTAGATGGTAATACACAAGACGAAAAATATAAGGTTGTAAATGATGTTATCTATTACAAAGACAAAATTTATTTGATTATAGGATCGAAGTTGAAAGAGAAAATCCTCCAATCAGTGCATGATGTTCCTTTAGCAAGGCATTCCGGCTACTTCAAAACTTACTGGCAAATAAGAGAAAGATTCACCTAGAAAGGACTAAAGAATGATGTCCTTCGTTATGTCAAAGAATGCATCACTTGTCTACAAAATAAAGCAGAGCATACTTATCCTGCGGGTTTATTGCAGCCTTTGCCCATACCGGAACAGAAATGGAACACTATATCTATGGATTTCATTACAGGCTTACCACGATCTCAAGGTAAAGATTGCATTTTTGTCGTTGTTGATAGATTAACTAAATTTGCACACTTCTTATCTATCACTATAGAATTCACAGTTGTTCATCTCGCAGAACTATTCTTTCGAGAGGTGTTCCGTTTACATGGTTTACCAAAAAATATCATCAGTGACCGCAATAGCAGATTTTTGAGTATATTTTGGGGGGAACTTTTCAGATTGACAGGTACCGAGTTGAATCACAACACAAGTTATCATCCACAAACCGATGGACAAACAGAAATAGTAAACAAGTGGATTGAGGGTTACCTTCGTAATTATGTGTTTGGTCATCAGAAAGCATGGGTCCGTTGGCTATATTTGGGTGAATACTGCTATAATACCACTTATCATATATCTATCGGTATGACTCCTTTCAAAGCACTATATGGGTATGATGCACTTTATTTTATTGACCTGGCTTTCGATCAAAGTAATGTTCCCAAATCTCATGACATGCTTCAGGAATGCCAAGATATATTGAAAGCACTTAAGGAGAATTTGAAATCTGCTCAGAATCAACAGAAAATTTATGCAGACAAGAAGAGTGTTGAACATTAATTTGAAAGTGGGGAATTGGTGCACCTCCGACTACAACCCTATAGGCAGTCATCCCTCAAGTGGAGCGGCGCTGAGAAATTGAAGCCTCGATTTTATGGGCCATATCCAGTGATTCAGAAAGTTGGCGCAGTGGCATATGAATTGGAGTTACCTAAAGGAAGCAGAATACATAATGTATTCCATGTATCTTGTCTCAAAAAAGATTTGGGTCAGCAGGTGACAATATCAGAGCACCTACCACCACTGAATGAAAAAGGGAAATTAGAGATGATACCCGAAGTGATTTTGGAAACTCGAGATCGGCATTTGCGGAATAGGACAATCAGGGAATACCTCATTAAATGGCAGAATTTACCATTGGATGATGCTACTTGGGAAAATGAGCAGGTTCTTCAGTATCCTGGATTGCAGTTGCTTGTGGGCAAGCAACATTGGGTAGGAGAGACTGTAATGTTCCCCGAATAATTAAATAAACCATGAAAATAAAGATGACATAATATTAATTATTTTTTATATTAGCATTCTAATTTGGGATGGATATAAATAATTAATATTATCATTATAGTTTGTTAACACATTATGAATAAAAGGTAGTTCATAAAACTACTTCAGGGGGGTGAATAAAATGGCAAGGCGGAAGTATTGAGGCATGCCTGGAAGAAGAATTATATCCCTGTGTGACAGGATTTGAACTAGAATAATTCCCCTTTCGTCAGTAAGGACTGACCTATTGGTGGAGTCGTGGCTGCATGGGTAGTGGAATGGAGTCGTGCTAGTGTACGTTGTGGAGTTCTACATTTGAGTGTGACCAGTATATATATATATATATATATATATATATGTATGTATATATATGTATATATGCATATACCCTATGTTCATGGTGCTAAGTTATTACCAAACGCAGTATTGGGCGTTATTACCAAACGCAGTGTCGGGTATGTTTTCACATAGTATCGGATGCTAATTCCAAATGCAGTGTCGGGTATGACTTCCGAAGCAGTGCAGGTGTGGTTTCCAAATGCCGAAAAGTCGACACAAACTGACTTGTAACCCGTGGTTAAGAGTCCCGATATCGAGAGCTGATGCTAGTCGCGTGAGCTGCACAGATTACACTCCGTGATCGTGACGGGAATACGAACCAATATTTGTTATCTATTCCATGAAGGGATAAGCAGACTTGCAGTGCGGGAGGAAGCAACGGAATATTGGTATCGCAGGTGTTTTTCTATTTGCCTATCGATGTGCCAACGATAACTCTTCCAGAGGACCTCTGCAACAAGTTTGGCACTGCATTACTGCAAACTACAGGTGCACCATGAAAGTATCAATCATACAATATTGAATGTGTATAATGACTGCTAAATTAATGCTATGTTGGTCAGTAAGTATGAAGGTTAATTTTGGAATGCATGGATTTTACTGTTGAATGAAACTCATAGGCCCTATAATAATCAACCAGTTAAATTAAATAATACTTCTCTGCAAAATCTGGACATACATATTTATTTACAATCAGTCTTAGTCAGAAATTTTACAAGCTCCTAAGTTGAATTTTCAAGTTCCTAGATTACCACCTCCCTAAATCTCTTGAACTATTTATGTAACAATCCTTATTGAGTTTACACTAGATCCCTTCCTATCTTCAAAAATCAAACTTCACAATATTTGAATTCTTCAATACTGTCAACATCTCTAGAAAGAACATATAAAAAATGACACTTCTCATACAAAGTGCCAATCTCTAAGAGGGAAGATGGCTCGAGATGATGAAGTGGCTCTAGAATCCAAAAGTGAAGGCTCAAAATAAGTATCCATGCATAGCATCTTCAAGACAAAATGTTTTAACAAAAGCATATGGTGGATACTCATCCTCAACATAGCTGAGTAACCTTCATTTGATTTGTCTTTTAATTTTCCCTTGAGAACACCATTGGCTCAAGTTCTACAAGTCCATGTTGTTTGAACCTTTTCTTGTAGTAATAACATTCAATTTATTCTTTCTTTGTATTTGATATTTTATTTTTGCCATGTGAGAATGATAAATTTTCATACTAAGAATAAGCTTTTGTATCTTCGACATTTTCTCTCTTTTCTTTTGCTAAAAGATCTGAAATCATATATTCCATAGTTTTAGAAGTTATTTGACAAACTGAAGAGTAAAAATGGTATTGTCGCATTTAGAAGGCAAATTGTTTAAACAATATAGTTTTAGTATCACCACCGCCTATTGAAAGCTTGACTTCTACTAGTTGTCTAATGAGAGACCTCAAATTGCTTGTGATTTGACATAGCGATTCTATATTTCATCTTAAATATATTCAATTGAAGTTTTAGAAACCAAATTTGCATTAACTGCTTCCAAATATTTTATTCAAATTATCCCAAATTCGCTGATAATTTGTTTTGATACAAATTTGGAGTTAGAAAAAAATAAGATTAAAATAACTTTGGCTCTATCCTCTCTATTAGACCAATCCAATAATTTATTTGCATTTGTAGTGGTGTTTCATTTCCATTCACTATTTTTATAAGTTTTTAATCATTAATTGTATTTAAATTTTTATTTTACCAGTATGAAAGTTGAACCCAAAACATCTATATAAATAAGAATCTGTTTTGTTTTTTTAATTTAGAAAAGAAACAATATGATCAAATTAACCTCATAACCCCGTAATCTTATAGGAGATTAATATTCTCCATACAAAACAGCATCTAATTAAAAATACAAAATATACAAATCACAACGGATTTTTACGTAATTTTTACTGGTCTATCCTATTGGGACTCATGAAATTTTGATGAATTTGGTAGGCCTTTTCCAGGATTTTTGCATTTGTACTTCCTCCTGCCATGTTTCTGGCAGTTTTGAATTTTTTGCCTTATCGACAAGACCTACCCCGATCGGCAGGACTCACCCCGATGAGGTCGCAGGTGGTGTGTGTGGTGTTATCAAGTATCGGGTGGAGCAGTTTTGAAGTTATCCCGACCACCCGATGACATGGTGCAAGCGGGGAGATATACATCTGTGACATCGGCCATCGGAATAGCGCATTGTAAGCTACCCGATGACCCGATGGAACATCATTCAGAGCGCGGAAAGTCATCGGTCATCGGAGGTCAAGTTCTGAAGTTATCCCAATGACCCGATGGATGGTGAAAAGAGGTGCGGAGTGCGAAGTTTGTCATTGGCCATCGGGTTAGCATGTTTGAAGAGGTCCCGATGACCTGATGGAAAGGGCTAGGGCGAACCTTTTATCCCACATTGGCTGCAAGGAGGAGCATTTCAGTATTTATGTGCAAGGCCGCACGCATCCTTAGTGTCAAAGCTTTCAGGCTTTTGGCAAGTGGCAACTCAAAAGCGGTGGCCCCCCTGCGCGCATCTCAAAGCGCCCAAAATTTTGTAGTAAAAGGGCAAGTTAAATAGTGAGCAGGTTGAATGCGAATCCACGACCATCGCTATACCGCCATGCAAAGATGATAGACTGTTAATGGCCGCGACTTGGCGACTAATAAGGTGGCAGATAAGTGGCGGACACGTGGTGACACCGTGGCATAGGATGTAGTAGCTCAAAGGGGCTAAGGGTCGAGCATATCAACAAAGATCAACGGTGATCAAGATGGATTCAAGGGTTGTCGCTATGTCGCGACATAAAAATGCTTGCCAGATATCGTCTGCAACTTGGCAACAAACCACTAGTGGTGAACCATGGCCGACAGTTAATGCAAGCGCTTAAAGTAGGCAGTTCATTTCGGCGATTAGTGGAGGCCATGCTAAGGTGTCAGAGTGGAGAGCCCGGAATGAATACCCTCGCGACAAGTGGTGCCCAGTTCTGAACTCCGAAGCTAATCAAATGGTAACACGTGGTGGACAGGTGGCATATCATCAAGGTGTATATCGAGCAGAGCATGGCTTCGATGGATCATTAAAGGGATTCACCGAAGGCATCAATTTCATCGACATGAAAGGTGTCGATGAAACTAGGGTTTTGTTAAAATATGAAAATGGCTAGCCGAAGAGGAGGTTTAGCCGAAAGAGTGGTGGGTCCGACAGTGCTGAGGTGGCGGATGAGGCCGTGCTCAGGCGGGTCTCGGGAGCAAATCATGAGGTGCCACGTGGTGACACGCAGTTGATGAGTTGGAAGGTCTAGTGGTGATGCGACAGAACAAATGGCAGATGAATGTCGAGCAGACCATGGTTTCGATGGATTTCAGGGAGGACTCACCGAAGGCATCAATTTCATTGACATAGAAGGTGTCGATGAAATTGAGGTTTCGATAAGGCGTGAAAACAGTTCACCGAATGCTCGATCCATCGACAAGGGTACATCGAAGGAATTTCAATTGGTTCCATCAAAAAGTGAAGGCATCAATGAAACTGAGGTTTCGATGAGACAAGAAAGTGGCTAGCTGAAGAGGAAGTTTAACCGAAAGAATAACATTGAACAAGCAAAAGGGAAATGGTGGGCCCGATGGCGAGACAAAATGGATTAGGCGAACTAGAGGTTGACAAGTGGCAGGCCTGACTGGACAGGTGGAGTCCAGGAAGATCTCAGAGCAAATCTAGAGATGCCACACGGTGACACCATGGCATAGGCGAGGGCCATTCGGAGAAGGTAAAGGCCGAGCAAGTCAAGGCTAACCAACGCTGATCCAAGGAAGATCAACGGCTGTCGCCAAGTTGTAACAAAAAGATGCTTGGTGAATAATAGCCGCGACCTGGCGACCAAGCGGTGGGGCCCATTTCTAAGAGGATTACTTAGGAGAGTTAAACGGCGTGTTAGTTTCCCATGATCGGATGGCTGTCGCTATACCGCAATGGAAACACGTCCGAACTTTAAAGGCCGTGACATGGCAACTAAAGGAAAGGTGATCAGAAAGATGGTTTTCCTAGTTCGTTGGCACCAAATTTTAAAATATTCAAAATAATCGATGGCAGAGATGTGCAAATCCCATCGGATATTGTTTGAAGTGAAAAGTTGGTGAGAGGTACTCAAGGCGATGTACAGAGAACATAATGGTGTGCGGCTGTGTGTTTTCTTAGATGAGAACTCATCAATGCTCTAGCACAAGATGATACATTGGCATTATGTGGCTATTGGTGGTTGCAACCAATTTTGGGAGATAGGAGCCTCCCCTTTCAGCTACTTTCCAACTGAATGACCAGCGAATTAATGTAGCACACATCCCAGGAAGAATGTTAGATTTCTCCCTTAACTGCAATAGCACAGCAATGTAACTTTTGGTAAAAATGACAGTTAGGGTAAGATTTTTCTTGGAGGTAGCCCGAAGCTTGTTGCATCCTAATTTTCTATAAAAGGATACCAAGGCTACTTAGAAAAGGGGACACAATTTTTGTAGCTAAACTCTGGCAAAATTAATACAGGCCTTTGTCTTAGCAATTTCTGAGTCAAATATGAAGTACTTGTAACCTTTTGACAGAGGAATGAAATATATAGTCCAAAGAATTTAAACTCAGACTTGTATTGTCTCTGTGTCATTGTATTGGTGTTTATTCCATTTAAGTAATCAAGGATCACTTATTTGAAATTATTTGCTAGGCATCTAATGAAATTGTTTTTAGTCTTTTTCTAGAGGAGGAAAATATAAATATACTTTAAACAAAGTCATTGATATCAGTATCTTTGGTGTGGATTGGATGATGAATTCTGGTGCAGATTAGGACTCTGTATATGTCAGGCATATTCAGAGTTGATAGATCAAGAATTTGTGATTTGTGTATTAGTTTCTCTTGTCAGGTTGCATTTTGTTATAGATCACTTTGTTGCCCAGATAAGGCACTGGTTTATCTGTTGGGTCTTTGGGTGCATTTTGTGATCCTTTTCAAAAGACAAAATTAACTTTCTATTTATGTTTTAGTCGTACTGGTCAGTAAGGAAAATTTGCAGCAATTAACACTAGCTTTTTGCAAACTATTTAATATTTTTTGTGAGAAAATAGTCTTAAAGGGTTCACCTGCCCAAGCTTTATAAGCTTAACGTGTAAGAGGTTTCCTAAGTCTAGAACCTCATATTGTTGTCTTTATTTCAAACTTTTGGTGTTCTCTTCCATTGCAGCACAGAGGCCATAGTTTTGTATGAAGAATAGCCGTTACCTAATCTTATATACAACTAATTTATACACCCTATTTTTTAAAATAAATATAAATAATTTATTTACATATAAATAAACAATAAAAGATTTCACATACAACAGCTGATGAGGTTTCCAACATGTATCAATAAAAACATTACATTCGTCCCCTTTTATGTAGTTGCCATGCCTCATTAACAGATACGATAAGAAACTGTTCCAAAATATAATGATCAAATATATATAACATAACACTTGTAAAAAGATATATGTGAAGACCATGTATTTATGAACAAATTTTATATGCTATGATATTAATAAGCATAACTCAAAAATTCAATAGCCTTTCAAATAAATTTTGGCCTATTTTTCTGAGCATCTGTAGCGTATAAATTCATTTCTTTCCTTGTGAATTGTGCTCATAGTCATGTTTATAACTGATCTCAGAGGCCATGCATTAATGAATTACGTTTCATTCTGTTTATCTTTAAAGATTTTGAGATTTTTAAGACAATTAAAACCTACACCTATCTAACTCGTGCACAAAACTACAGATTTTAAATGTACTTCTCCGGTTTGCTTGGATCCAATCAGTTATGAATTTCAATATAAAAAGCCTCCATCTAAATGGGACAATTGCAATCTTTGCATGTCTAGAAATCATTCGACGTGGGATATGGAATTTCTTCAGGTTTCTCAAATGCCTCCTTTAATTATTGTCATTCTTTATTTCAATTAATTCATTGGAGTATGCAAACTATGCATCTATGTGTATGTATGATTTTTATTTGATCTTTTGAGCAGGTTGGAAAATGAGCACCTCAACAATGTTGGGAAGTATAGAGCATTTAAATCAGTGCCACTTCCTTTCCAACATGTTGATGATGAAAATGATGAATGAAAACCATAATAATTTTTACGAACATGAGGAAAGCTGACAAGCAGGTTTATTGTTAGCCATCAAATGAAATTGGAAATGTGTTGAATCTTATAACTATTTTGGTATATGTTTGAGAAAAACTAAAATGTATTGTTTATCACTCATTCATTAAGTACAATAAATATCCCCATCGAATGTGGTAGTGGTATAAGTGTGAAATGGCTATGCAGCCCACAGCCCACAACCCACAAAATTATCTTCTTGTTAATTGTTAAAAATGTTTTACTATCCAATAAAAGAGTCATTTTGTTTGTTGCATAGACACCACTCTATAAGTAAATATACCAATGATTTTTTGTTATATTATTGGCAATGTCATTGTGTAACAAATCATCATGCAATTATTTTATTAAGTTTGATTTATTTTTTAAATCTTTTAATATATAACATCACAAAATATTTTCCTTTTTTGTAGTATTAATAAAAATTGTGAGGTATCTTCTACTACATTTTGCTTCTTTGTTGTTATATGAGCACTTTCCTTATGTTTGGACACCATAGTCATATCCATGCTAATAAAAAATCAATTAAAGATGACCCCACAAATATGAACTAGGGGTTAAAATAATTTTATAAAATATCATATTAAAAAAATTACATATAAAGATTCTATTTTTTATTATATAAGTTGGGTAAGGGCCCTAATCTCATAACAAAGTAGCAGTTTAGATCACAAATCCATCAGAAATAACAATAAATCTCAAGTTACAACCACAAAAAAGAAACAGGCTATTCAACACTAAAACCATCAAAACCTACCCTTATACATAACCAAAAGATGGGATTTAAATAAAACACAAAAAAATTAGTAAGTCAAAAGAGGGGAGTTCCATACAAAGCTACAAGACCCACTTCATTGTCACCATAAATATAAATCCTATAATTAATAATAAAAACACTTCAATTCATCTACACATACATTAGACGTTATGAGATAAAAATTATGAAATTGTAATATACAAAGCCAATAATAACTATTAATTGATATTTAACTCATCAAATCACAATATCATAGAAAATATTTCAACAACTATTTGAGCAATAAAAAGGATACTAATTACTATTGAATCAAATAATCTAAATTCCAAAATCACTTATTTAAAATGTTTACAAAACTTTGTATGAAAAATAAATAAGCTAATAAATACTTATACGCTAACAATGGTTTGTTTGCACACAAAACAAGGTTATTATACAATTTTGTCCACACATTGGAAACCTTAAATCAAGAAATCTTCACTAGTCAATATCTAATAAAAATAACTATCAACTAACAATGGACCTTCTAGAAAATCATCTAAAAATATTTATAAATTTCTCAAAATATTGTATCTTCTTAAAGTGATGATGACTAGAAATTACATGTGCTATAAATATTTTAGCATAAAAATAAATAATCATGACAATTAGCTTCTAGAATGTGATCTTTCTTATATGAAACTCGATATTCATATTTATATTTTCTGTGTGTATCATCATGATCAAGCATCAATCTTTGTAAATCCAACGAAAGTTGTGGTCTCCCCTATTATGTTACAAGGTTTTTGTATCAAGGACTTGTTTTGGTACTAACAAATATCATATGTTGATCAATATTGCAATTGCTCTAAATTTTGAGGTTCATGATTGTCAAAGTCTATGATAAACAAGGGAGAGTATGAAAATAGACGAGGCATGGAAGGTGCACATTTAAGATGGCTTTGACAAAAAAATTATCTACTCTTCGTCCATAGCTAGTTTCCATGCTTGTTGGTTCATAGCTTCTTCTATGTTGGATGGTTCAATCTCAATGATGTTGCACATCATTGCAACATAGTTCAAGAACTTCTGAGGTCCCCTACTTTCTCTGAAAGTGCCACTAGGAGCTGCCAAATTTTATGCTTCTTGATTTGTGCTCCTAACCCAAAGTGGTTTTTTCTTGCTAACTGCAATATCTCTAGGTCCATCAGTTGGATCCAGAGGCTCAAGAGGATCACCATGCTCAATAGGTTCGGGAGGCTCAATAGAGTCACTCTGAATATCAAGGCTAGTATCAATATCCATGTTTTGTTTGATCATTAAATTATCTATCATCATTGACAAGGGAACCTTTAGATTTCTTAAAAGCAATATTTTCTTCAAACATAACATCTCTACTTACCTCAATATACCTTTTTCCTGGAATGTAGATACAAAATGATTTGGAGGATTCACTGTATCCAACAAGGATACCTTTCTTCTCGGATGGCTCTAGCTTAGTTCTCTTTTCCTTTGGCACATGAACATTGGCAGGACTTCCAAAAATCCTTAGGTGACTGATATCTGATTTGACTCTAGTGAAGGCCTCTTCAGGAGTCATGTTATTTAGGACACGGTGAGGGCATCTATTCAAAATGTATACTGCAGTCTTGGATGCTTCAGCCCATAAGGAAGTCTGCAGATCCTGATCATGAATCATTTCTTAGCTGCTTCAACAATGGCTCTATTCTTTCATTCAGCCACACCATTTTGCTGAGGATTGTAGGGAACACAGAACTCCCTCTTAATTCTTGTCTCTACACAAAAGTCATTGAAACTATTTGAGGTGTATTCACCTCCATGGTCAGATCTTAACATTTTTATCCTTTTACTAGACATGTTTTCAGCTAGGGCTTTAAATTCTTTAAACCTACTTAGCACTTCATCAAATTCTTTAGATTTTAGAAAGTAAATTCAAGTCTTTCTAGAAAAAAACATTTATAAATGTAACATAGTATAGAAATCCGCTAGATGAAAGAACAAAAATGGGTCCACATAGATTAGAATGAATAAGTGCTAATTTTTCCTTAGCTCTACTTTCACTTTTATGAAATGGACTTTTAGTGTTCTTACCTAATGCACAACCTTTGCAAGTATCATCATAAAAATAACTAAGTTTAGCATACCTCTAACCATCTTTTCAAGTGAGGTAAGTGCTTGAAAGGGAAGGTGGCCAAGCCTTCTATGCCATACCTCACTAGATTCGGGAGCTTCATGAATGAGTGCTTGAATAGGATTAGCTGAAAGCTTATACAAACTATCATATCTATTTCCAATAACAGGAGCAGATTTAAAACTAGATTTCTTAGGCCAAGCAAGTACTTTACCCTCAGAAAATGCTATTTGATAACCTTTATCTTCTAGGGAAGAAATGGAGATTAAATTTCTTTTCATTCCAGGAACAAATAAAATATGACTAAGATGCAAGGATATACCAAATTCCAAATTTAAATAAGTATTCCCAAAACCTCTTACCGAATACTGAGCATCATCACCAATTACCACATGAAGATTGGACTCTTTCTCCATTAAGTCTAAGAGGTGCTTCTGGTATCCTGTGATATGCCTGGATGCACCACGATCTATCAACCAAGTGTTGCTATCAGTTGGCACATTGTTGGATAAGGCATAATTAAAGAGGAAGTCTTCGTTATCCTTCGAATCTGCAACTTCATTCAGGTTCGCTTCTCCTTGCTTGGGCAGATTCTGACATTCTTTAGCATAGTGTCCAAACTTATCACATCTGAAGCAATGGACATGTGAAAGATCCCTTGGCTTCTTCCTTGAATCGTAAGCAGCATGAAGTCTAAAGTCTCTATCTCTTTTGAAGTTTTTCTTCTTCCAATGATCACCCTTTCTTTTGACATGTTGAGATGAAAGAACATGATGGTCACCTCCATGAGTGCCCTTGAGCATTCCTCTTGCGGATAGGTGAGATTCCTCTTGAATGCAATCAGACTGGAGGCGATCAAAAGAGGGAAATTTATCTCTTTCTCTTATGCTTTGAATGAATGGATCCCAAGAGTCAGGGAGACCATTTAATGCAATCATGACAATATCCTTGTCCACTCCTTCACTTCCAATGGAGCTGAGTTGGTCCTTCAATTCTGAAATTTTCATGAAGAAGGACATGACTGAATCTCCCTTGCTCATATTCATTTGAAGAAGTTGCTACCTCAGAGCAAGAGCCTGACTGACGTTATTGATTTCGTACATTCCTTCTAGGTGTTTGAACATCTCCTTGGCTGAATATAACTTGGAGATGATTGGAACAAGATGATCCTTTACAGAATCAATTAGAAACTTCTTTGCCTTAAGAGCATTCTTCTTGAACTGCTTTAACTCATCTAGATTTGAGGGTTCATGCAGATCCTTGTCTTTCACAAACTGTAACAGCTCAACCTGTTCAAGGGCAACAACACAAAATTTCCAAGAAGTAAAGTTGAGAGCACCATCAAGTTTGTCCTCTACATTCAGTCCTGTAACCATCTTGCAAAACTAAAACAACAAACTGAAAGTGAAGGATAATTGATAATCTGGCTACTTTATAATAAACCTAAAGCTCTGATACCATGTTGATTTTAGTAATTAGATTAAACAATAAACAACAAAGATCATAAATGCAATGAAGAACAAACACAAATGACATAGATACCTTGGGAAAACCTCCCTCTTGGAGGTGAAAAACCCAGCCACTAATCTCAAATCTTTATTATGTAACACCAATATAATTTTTACAATGAGGTTTACTGTTTAATAGCAACCTAATCACATTGATTAACCTAGGGCATGCTGAAGTGATGAACTTATCTGAAATACAAATGTTGTTGTCACATGAATGAGGTTCGTTGATCCTAGAATGGTGTTGACAGCCTTCAAGGATGATTCGCTGATCTTCAATGATGACTATTGCCACTCAGTAATATTCGCCACCTTCAAGAAAGATGTTCACTGATCTTAGAATGGTGTTGACAACCTTCAAAGATGATTCATTGATCTTCAAAAGGAATTTGCTAAATACTTAGATGAATATTGGAGAAGTAATTCTCTTAGTGTGTATTATATAATGCTATGCCATTGACTTGTTTATCTACTTGACTTGAGGTGTCAAGTTAGCAAGTCAGCTTGCTTGTATGATAATAATATTGTTTAGACCGCTCAATAGGTCTTGCCATAATTTGCCTTTTACTGCCTATTTTGAGGCTCACATTAAGTTGCATTTTACACGCTATGTTTGGGTCCTAGCCCAATTACAATAAGGGAGAATAAAGCGCTCAAGATGTTTCCAATTTTAATTGCCATTTAGCAATATTGAAATTTAATTTAATCCGAACTAGCTATTATTTACAGGATAGGTAAGAAGCCCTCTCCTTGACATCTCATTTTTTTTGGTTGTATTGAATACATACTGTATATGGTGAAAATGGATAACAACAATAACGATATTGAAAGGCTAAATGAATTCAACCACAAAACCCTAGCCTAACAACAACAAAGATCCACCATAACATATGAAGATTACCTAAGACAATGCAAATCAAATGAAATCACAAAGATTATACCATCACATGTCCAATAGGGTTTGGATCTCCATTCTTCCTATCTCCATTGATCTTGCTTGATATAATTGCTCTCAGATTTTATGTGCACAAGAGTTCAATAAAGAACGGAATGTGGTTGCAAGTAGGATCTCCTATGTTCAAAAGCGTAGTGTAGTCAATTGATCAAGTAGTTAGAATGATTGATTAGGGTGATTGATTAGGGTTTGATAATGAAGGAAGCATCTCCTTATATAGAAGACACTATATGAAATGGAGGGATAAGATTGAGAGGTGTAAAAGGAGGTCGGCTATGATTAGAGGGTAGGTAAAAGAAATAATAAAATAATGAAAGGGGTAGGTAGTGTATGAATTAAGAGATGAATGACATGTGTCATGGGTAGAAAAGACTAATGAATTAATTAAATAAATAAAGATTTATTTAATTAATAGAAGGAGTGGGATCAATTAAATAAATAAGATATTTATTTAATTTAAGAAAAAGATAATTTAAATAAATAAATGTATTTATTTAAATAAGAAATAAGGCTAGAAGAGGATAAATGAATTAATTAAATAAATAAAGATTTATTTAATTAATAGAAGAATTAAGCTTAGATAATTAAATAAATAAAATATTTATTTAATTAGACATGACAATTTTGGGTGTCTACATTTTGCCCCTCTTTGAGACAATGCGGCTTGTCGCGTTGTTTCAAAGAAGATAATATGAACTGATACAGAGTTGCCCCAAGATGGGAATGATATGCCCCCTCGAGAGATTGGATGAAAATGTTTGAAAAGATTGCAGACAATCTCTCGATAAGAAAGACAGGATAGAATGGACTAACCGGATAAAGTGACAGAGTCACGGGATAATGAAGATTGACTCGGGAGGCGAGGGCTAGGGCTAGAGTAGTCTATAAGATAGACCACGGGGGAAAATACATCCTCATTGTCATCTACACATCCACGAGATTAGAGTGCAGAGAGAGAAAAGAGCAGCAGCAGTCAGCAGCGATGGCTTTCATTCATAGATTTGACCGTGTTCGTCGATTCCAGAGGCCAGCAGAGGCAGGAGAGCCGGTAAGTACCACCAAACCTCCTCGTACTTCGATGCATTTATTATTGTCATTAATGCATGGTAGATAAGGCAATAAATGCACTTAGAATAGGGTCGAAAAAAAGTCCAAAAATATCTAGGCGCGTCTACGTTGGTGCCAGGCGCATCTATGCTCGCGAGGCGCGTCTGTGTTTGTGCCAAGCACGTCTGCGTTTGAAACCGCATCTGTGTCAAATGCGGCCGTGTTTGTGATGTTTAGGCGTGTCTGTGCCAAGAAGGCACGTCTATGTCTCCCAGGTGCATCTGTGCAGAGCATAGGCACGTCTATGTTGGTCAAGCGCATCTGTGTTTTTCAGGCGCATCTGTGCAGTCTGTAAGCGCGTTTATGTCAGGTAAGCGCGTTTGTGTCCAAAAATGTGAATTTGTGTCTTCTAGGTCAAATCGGCAGTTCTGTGATAAACATACGCTGTCGATTGGATAAGCTGCTGAGAGGATACACTCAAGCAGGTCCTCTAGGGAAGACTAGGATAGATCAAGGCACTTTGTGATGAACAGTGAGTACCAAGATAGAGTACTTTGTGATGAATAGGGAGTACTAAAATATGAGCAGCACTTTGTGATGAACAGGGAGTGCAAATGTGAGCAGCACTTTGTGATGAACAGTGAGTGCAAATGTGAGGAACACTTTGTGATGAATAGGGAGTGTCACACACGTAGTACTTTGTGATGAATGGGGAGTACCACTAGGATATAAGTAACACTTTGTGATGAACAGTGAGTGTCACTAGGGTAGATAGCAATATGCATTTGGATAAAAAGTAGCATTTTGTGATAAACAGGCAATGCCACTATGATTGACATGATTGATTTGCTTGACTGTAGGAGTATTTGCCGATGCTGGAGTCACGAGAGAGATTCCTGTCGACTCAGAGATTGCGACCTGAGCTGACAGCCGAGGAGCGAGCTGCTATCGAGGCTATGGGATTGAGACATGTTCTATATGTGCCTGAGTTTCGGGCGAACATGGGACTATTGATTGCGCTGGCGGAGAGATGGCACTCCGAGACATGTACTTTTCATTTGCCGATGGGTGAGATGACAGTCACCCTTGAGGATGTATATAGGATTTTGCAGATACCGATCGATGGGGAGCTGATTCCGTACGATCGAGATGGAGACAAGATGCCCTTAGATGAGCGTTCTAGGATCTGGGACTGGAGATGAGGGTGGGACATGTGGCATGGGATACCATGACATGGACAGGATTAGCACTACCCGTAGTATTGGCAGGAGTGATCAGTGGGTTCCTCTGTCCGGATAGGGCGACACGAGGGGTGGCTGCAGAGGACACAGGAGCCAGATATGCCTATGTTCTGTGGGTCGGGGAGGAGGAGGATGAGACAACTAGGCTTAGGAGACAGAGGGGACAGGAGAGATGATCTTGGGGTGGGTCCTTCTAGGGCTCAAACTCCGTCGAGGCCAGCCAGCTCTGAGGGAGGGAGTTCATCATAGCCGTAGAGGGCTCCCTATGTATCAGTATTGTACCATTTTTGCATGATGATGTAGACACCTGCGGGTGATTGTAGCCATATGATTTTGACATTATTGTATCATGACACTTTATATATATATATGAGATGATTCATCTTTGCAACAGCTATATGCATGCGTACCTATGTGATGAGATGTTCTTATGTGATGCTTATGATATGGATGCAAATATGTATATGATGCAATGCAATATATTTTTTTTTGTTCTTTTATGTTTTATATGTGTATGCATGATGCAAATGTGAATGTATGAAATGTGGATGAATATGACAATGCAAATGTAAATTGTGCTAACAGGTGTTGTGTGCAGGATGTGATGCAGTTGTGATATCTATATGTATGTATGAAATGCTTATATGTGGTAATGCAGGTGCAACTACATGAAATGCAAATGTTTTTGGTGTGTCATTATACTCAGTCATGTGATGGCAGGCTACATGGACTCGAGAAGGACGATGGAAGTCAATCAAGAAAGGGGGATGGAAGACAGAAGATATGAAAGTGAAAGAGCTTCTTGTGCGTTATCATCATTGAGCTTTATTATGGCAAGTAGGCTATGACAATCGAGGCATATGTTCGACCCAGAAAGTCATTGTACCTATTTGCATGGAGATAAGATAGTCACAAACAAGGAATGCCCCAGTTCATACTAGACTCATAGTGTCCTCATATCCTTGGACAAGTCATAGCATTACTAAGAGACAATCCACATACAACAAATACAAATAGGTGATGATACCCCATCCTCGCCTTTCTAGTCAAAGACATCCTGGAGATAGAATCTCTAGTCAGAGACATCCCAGAAAAGCTAAAAGACATGTCACCAAAAAAAAAAAAATGAAATCAAAAGAAAACCAAGACTCGACACCAACATCCACTGTAGTCCTCAAGTTTAGTGTCTCTTGTCACTTGTATAAGTCTTATTTGATTGTGGTCACAATGTTTACTTTCACAGAAAGGATAGATAGCACTGAACCATAATGTTGTCTGAGTCTGTTGAAAGATTTGATTTGTTGAAGCCCATTGTTGCTGCTGTGTCTCATCTGAAACTGATTGAATCCATGAAACTGATACTTTATTGTCGAGAAGATGAAACTTTATTGCGGATTGTGCACGGACAGACTGAAGGAAGCTGGAAGAAACTATACTCCTTGAAACATGTGATGTTCTCAGTTCCACACCTATCACTAGACGTAGGATTTGCCTTAGCCATAGATAGGATCTGATTTATTATGGATGGAAAGGGAGGTGAAAAGGGAGGTTTATTATGAATGGCTAACCAATCTTGGGTAGATCAATAACAAGCCATGATGGGAATGGGTAAGTTTATTATGAACGAATAGGTTGTGAGTGTGTGCAAAGTGAAAGGATGAAAGTGAATCCTGAAGGAGGGAGGAGCAATGTCTCTACGCATGGTGCTGGTGACCTAGTTTTCACCATGGTACTTGCCCAAGGCGCCACCGAAGTGGTTTTCACTGTTGGACGAAATTATTTCTCTTTACTTTTTTTATTTTTCAATGTTTTTTGTGTCACAAGGCGCCTGTTTGCCAGGTTTTCACCAAGTAACGATTTTTTTTTGTTTTATAATTTTTTTTGTATTTTTGAAATTTTTGATTTTTTTGTATTTTTTGAATTAGGATACTCTGAAGAGCTATGTGTAAAACCTGCGAAGGTGCATGCTGTTGATAGGATCCTCCAAAGGTTCACCTTCTGTAGTTGAGAGCTGATATGCACCAGATCCATATGCTGCTGTAATAATGTAGGGACCAAGCCAGTTTGGTTCGAACTTGCCCTTCTTCTCTCTGTCTTGTTGATTTTTAGGATTTTCTCTGAGAACTAAGTCCCCTACCTCAAATGTGCGAGGCTTGAATTTGTGATTGTAGCTGCATCGTTCCTTGACTAAATGATGTGTAGCTTGAGTGAATGTCTTCATTGATAAAGGAACTGAGATAGAATTACTAATTTGTGGACTACACGGGCCCATATGCGTGTCACCTGAAGAAGTTTGGACATCACTGATAGAAAAGTCCTTCGAGGAAGCTCCATTAAAGGTCCATGAGGTATCACTAGAAGGGAATGGATGTGTGAAACAAGTGGATGAGTGATGAAGGCTTGTGATTGCGAAAAGAAGTGAGAGTAGGATAGCATGATGGAGACTTAGGATCAACAAGTATGCTTTTTGACTTAAAATTTTAGAGCTTTTGCCCCCAGTTATTTTGGTGTTAGGGGAGATCAACTCTTGTTCCTTTTCTTTCATAGGATTTTTATCCTTGACTTTGATTTTTGCAGAGTCCAATAGCTTTAGATTTTGATTTGGACTAAAGGATTTCTCTTTATTTTTGACTTTTAGATTTTTCTTTTCAAAGCTTGATTCTTGACCCCCAATTAGTAAGGGCTTTTGTAATTCTTGTTGATCCAAGTCTGGGAGAGGAGTGGAAATGGAATGAGTGGATGAAATGGTAGAGCTATGTGAGTTCTCAAGAGGGTTGACGATACGCTCAATAGATTCTTTGCTGGAACCACTCTTAGGACTATTGTTATCAAGAGTTGCTTGCACCACTAGAGGAGATTTTCATTCAGACTTAGTAGCCACAACACTAGGTGGTTCGTACCCAATTCCTTAGCACTGCCAATTGTTGATCGATTGTTTCTGTCGACAAAATGTGTTAGCAGATAGTGGGAGTTGATCAACATGAAAGATATACTCACCACATCCCATGTCTTTAATCTTGAAATTTTCTTTTATCTCTGCTTGTTTTGATGTAGAAGCTTTCAATGATTTTGGATCAACATATGCTGATGAAGGAATAGCTTCTCGATTGACTGGTATTGTTATTTCTGATCTAGGTCATAGATTGTTGCAATATATGAATGGGTTAGGATTAGCTTTGACGGTCACTTCAACTCCATTGTGTGGGAACTTGATACATCGATGATATGTAGATGGGACTGCGCTCATCTCATGAATCCATGGACGTCCCAAAAGTATGTTGTATGTGAAATCTAAATCAAGGACTTGACAAACCACATCCTTTGTAACTGGACCAACTTTGAGAGGTAAGGTGATTGTTCCCTTGGATGAACGCTCTTCATCATCATATGCTTTGATGGTAATTTTGTTTGTAGAATTTATAGCCTTGTCAGAATATCCCAATTGTTTAATTGTGCTCAATGTACAAATGTTTAGACCTGCTCCTCCATCTATCAGGACTCGTTTGATTCTATGTTTGCGTATGAAGGCTTCAATGTGTAATGGTGCATTATGTGGCTAACTTACGGAGGCATCATCGGCTTCTGTGAATGTAAGGGAGTGTGGAATGGAAAGGTATCCCACCATGGCTTGAAACTGGTCCACATTCAGATCAGTAGGAATGACAATTTCTCTCAAGATTTTGTCAAGAATGGATTTATGTGCGGGGGATATGCGTAGGAGCTCAAGAATGGAGATGAGCGCGAGTGTCTTCCCTAATTGTTCTACAAGGTCATACTCAGGTTTGGTTGATGAGGAAGTGGTGTTGTTGGCTGGAGCACCTTACAAAGTGATTTTACCTCGACGGGTTGTAACATGACATTCAGAGGTAGGTTCGAAAGAAGATCCAACACCTTTTAAGACAATCTTGGGTCTCTGGGTAGAATTCTCAGGGTTTTTGTCCTTGATGATAATGGTAGAGACGTAATTGTCCATCGAGATGTGATTGATAGTTGAATCATAGTTATAAGATGCTCTTGTATAGTTGGTTTGGTCATCTATGGCTTTAGCTTTTCCCTTGTCATGCTTTGGGAATGGTTCCTTAAACATCTCATGTTCTTGATTGGATGAGTGTCCCTCAATCTCAATGTCACCTCTATCAATGAGATCTTGTATGATGTTCTTTAGTCGATGACAATTTCCTATCTTATGACCCTTGCTCTTATGAAATTCACAATACTCATCATCATTCCACCAATTTGGTTTAACCTTTGGCTCATATGGAGGAAAATCTGGAATAGTGATTACCTTGTTTGCCACTAGCTTCTTGAAAACTGACTCAAGTGGTTCTCCCAATGGAGTGTACTTCCTTCGTGATCTGGAAGTTGTTTGAGTATTCACTTGATTGTTTGTAGAACTTGATCCAGAAAAAATGAATTTGGGTTGCACTGTATTGGCATCAACAACACCATCATTGACTATGTTCTTGTTTTTATTCCAAAATCTTGGCTTGTCTTTTCCTTTAAAGTCATCTTTGTTTTCCTTGAATATCTTAATGACTCCTTGTTCAATTAGGACCTTCTCTGTTGCTAAGCCTTTTTCAATGACATCCTTGAAGGTGGAAAAACAAGCTTTCCTTAGATCGTAGCCAATGTCTTTGTTAACATTTTGTGTGAACATCTCTACCATTTGTTTTTGTGGAATTTCACAAGAGCATCTGCTGGCTAGATTTCTCCATCTTTGTAAAAATGATGCAAAAGACTCTCCCTCTTTTTGCTTGGTGTTGCACAAAGTAGTGACTGATATGTTTGTCTCTATGTTGTAGGAGAAATGTTGAATAAATGCCTCTGCTAAGTCACCCCATGACTTAATTCCAGGTGGAAGTTGGGAGAACCATTCCATAGCTTGATCACTTAAGCTCTGTGGGAATAATCTCATCAAATATGTCTCTTCTGCTGCTATCTCAATGCAAGTTGTGAAAAACTGTCTTATGTGTGCCTTAGGATCCCCTTTTCCTCTATACTTATCAAACTTAGGTGTCACAAAGTATGTAGGAAAAGGAGGCATTGGAATGCTCTTGTCAAATGGATAAGGACATATGTCTCTCATTGTGTATGTTGGCTTCGGTGTATTTATGTCCTCCATTTTCTTTTGTAAGTTCCTGATTTGTTGCTCCAAATTGCTCTTAGGTGGAGATCGACTTCTTGGACCATACCCTATGCTTGAGGCACCAATTGGAGGAGGAGCATGTTGCATATATGGATGATATTGATCATACACATGTTCATATGGAGGAGGTCTATAGTGATGTTGCGTATATGAACCACTTGGTATAGATTCATGTTGAGGAACACCATATCTATTTTGTCCATGTATACCATACTCTACAAGCATGTCATGTTCTAATGTGTTGCCCCCAAATTTGACACGGGGTTTCCTTGTGTCCAAATTTTGAGCATGCCTTTGAATATCCAATTGCTTTGGTGGTTGATCCTTAGCATTGATATGTGATTGAGCATATTTCTCTGCATAAGACTTCCATAATGGTCTGCGAAGGTGAGTATCATATGCTTGAACATGTGTATGTGGGACCTCTGGTTTTTGAAACAAAGATGATGGTGATTCAGGTACCATATGTGGTCCTCTATTGCCTCCACTATTAGGTCTCATTTGATCCATGTTGGAGTGAGGTTGTTGCAAAGGTCGATTTTCCATTATTTGAGACATGTCAAAATCATGAGGTATCTTGGCTCCACTTTGTGCCATCATTTGTAAGAAGTATTGTCTATCCCTCCTCATTATTTCTTCAACCAATCGATTGAAATGGGGATTCATAATGGATTCTTCCACATCTGTTGAATGTACTGAAAAGTTGTCCATATCATCATTGTGTGTAGCATTGTTGTTTGTAGTGTCCATGTTCTCAACATTTGGAATGTTTCTATAGGCATTCATGTCAGGTAATGTAGTATGATCATAATTGAAAAAGATATCATTGTCATACTCATAAGAACTCATGTTTGCGGACTCTTGAGCCTCTTTAGTTTCTCTCCTAGATTTTTGAAGACGGGTTTCAACCATGAACTAGGTATTGACTGAGATGTGTGAGTCTAGATGAAAAATGGAAAAAGTATGGAAGACCAAGAGTTGGATGGAATGTAAATGAATCTGAGGTGTACTTGCAATGTCCAAAGTGTAAGACCAATTATGTATGTAGTAGAGTAGGTGTGACTTCCAAAGAGAGGATAGTTTCTTTTGATGAGGTAAGTTGACCTTGACTCTAAGTAAGACCAAATGAGACCCAAAGGTGATGGACCTTGATGAGGGACCACTTAGCAAAATGTTGTTGTATGTAGTGTGTTGACAAAGTATAGTGAGGACAAGCAAGTGACCTTTTGACTCAAGTTTAGACAAATGTGAATGTAATGTAAAGTGTAAAGTAATGATGGATTTTGTGAGACCCAAAGATAGGTTGAATGCTAAATGAAACCCTGGAGAAATAACCTAGGAAGCTCAAGAATTCCGAAACTAATTGTGTTTGTTTGCTGGACTGTAAAAGTTTTTCCAATTTGTGAAGTTGTTGGTTGTGACCAAATCTGAATGTTTGATTGTTTTTCGTGATAAGAGGACACGATGTTGATGAGGACTCAATGTTTGCAAGTGTTTAGACTCAAAATGACTCCAAGAAAAGTGTGTTGTTTGATGTAAAAAATGTTTTGCATACACTTGAAGACACAAAAGACATAATGTTTTGCTGTTTGGTCTTGAATGTTTGAATGTTTAAAATAAGTCAAGCACAATTCTTATGGCTGGCCAAGACAATAGTTGTTGATCCCACATGAGGTTTTACCCTCGAGGCTATGCTATTCAGAGCGGATACTTAGATGCTTGACCTCACTGGCTCCACCCTCAGAACTCACTTCTCGGGTCAGCCAAGCATCAGTCCCCACGAAAACTCCCCGTGGCGAACTTTGTATCTCTACTAAGAACCGTATGTGTGTGGGCCGCTACCAGAGGTCCGACCTCCTGCCCCAACAACTAGAAGGATTTGGGCTTCTAAAACAAAAAGGTGCTAGTAAGGGCATCTGCTCATGTGGCCATACATGCGGCACTTTCAGCTCTGTAAATACAGAAGGCTCCCAGCCGGTAGGGGTTACGCCCTACAACTGATCAAATAAATTTGATCAAACGGGTTTATGGGGAGACATAGTGTCGGTATGAACTAATCAACACACGTTATCCATAGTTTTCACCATGAATACAGTTGTTTATAGTGGTTCGGAAGAGGTGCGTTTTCCTCGCTACCACTTGGGTCGTTCTCTTCTCACTAGTAGTCCTAATGACCACATGGGAAGATAGGCCCTCTAAAGATTAAACAAAAAGAGCCTATTGCTCAAGACACAAAAAACAATGATTCAATTTTAGTGCACCAATTGAAATGTTTGCTAGTCTATGAAAACAAGGCACACAATAAAAATCCAAAAACCCTTGCCAAGGACCTGCAACAAAGATTTATTAGTAGTTTGGATTGTTTCAAATGATCACTGAAGAGGGAAAAATAGATTTAAAAGGTAAACTGATCAAAACATAACGAAATAAACATGCAGAATGCTAAAATATCATAAAAAGACCAGTTCACCTGGCTATTTTACCTTCTCCTTCGGATTGAGCTTGATGAAGTGAAGGCGCCCCTTGATAATGCTCCACTTGATGTACTCCTTTGATTGCTGGATGTGGATGGCTCTCCAATATTGTGCACAAATGATAAGGATGAGATGATCAAGTTGCCAAGATGATTTCTTGGGCTCAAAAGGGCAGCATAAGCTTACTGAATTTCAAGATGTTTTGAATGAAGGGATGGAACCCTATTTTATAGGAAGAGGAGAGGAAAATGGATGGCTAGGATGAATTCGAGATGAACGGCTAAGATTTACTTGTGAGGTCACACAAGGTCCAAGAGAGGGTGTGGAGACCAAGAAATATGCCTTAAAGGCATTTCGTATCTCCACACTCTACCAGATGCATTGGAGGAATTAAAAATTCTCCAAAAATGGATATTATGGGGATTAGAAGAATAAAAAGGAATTAAAAATTCCTTGGGAGAGGGAAATGCCTAGAGGAATGTAAGATTTCGAAAATCTTACATTCATCTAGAAAAAGAGCATTTAAAGCTAGTGGCTGGATGAAAGGACAAAGAGTTGACTTTGTGGCTAATCATGATGATTAGCCATTAACGACTCATTAGGAGGGGAATTAGAGGAAATGTTAGGTGGGATTTATATTTGTAGGAGAATTTGACTAAAAGAATAATGTTAAGTGAGTTTAGGGAGTTTCTAGAAGAATTTATTAGGTTAATGATGAATTAAGAAGATGATTTGTAGGAATCATGTAGGTTAACTAATTAATTGAAATTAATTAGCTAAGAGGAAGATTTGTGAGGATTTGATTTTTTAGAAGAATAAAGAAAGGGGTTGATTTATTAAATAAATCAATCATATGCTATAGTGACAATATTAATTATATTTAATTAATATTGAGAAGAATTTTAATTAACATAATTAATTAATTAATTAATTATGTGAGGAATTAAAAAATAATTAAAATAATTATTTTTAAGTGTCTACAATCACCCCTTCCTGCAAGCACACAAGTTAGGTAAATTTTAGATCCAAAAGACTTTGTGAAATAGGGGCCTTCAACAATGCGTTTTGTTGACCAATTCAAAGATTTGATTCATCATAAAAAAAGACCACCTGTAAAATTTCAAGAGATTTCCAAAAATGTAAGAAAATCCAAAAAATTTGCTAATTTGCTCCAACAATTAATTTTTTATGAAAAATCATAAAAAATTCATATAAAACGAAAAATCGATCCAAAAAATCTGAAATTTTTACTGGAGAGTCTTGATGGTCTTCCAAACTTGCATAAAAAAATTTCTGCAACAAATCCAAACAGTTTGTTAGATATGAGTAAAATAATGCAAAACCCTAATTTTCAAAGATCTAATTTTTGAGGAATGAATTTGCATCAAATTTAAAATCACAAAGAATAGATACTGTGTATAATTCTGAGATATTTCCAAAAATGTAAGAAAATCCAAAAAATTTGCTAATTTTCTCTCAAAATTAATTTGTTATGAAAAATCATAAAAAATTAATATAAAATGTAAAATCAATCCAAAAAATATGAAAGTTTTTCTGAATCTTTCTAATACTTTTCCTAACCTGCACAAAAAATTGTATGTCAAAATTCAAAGCCGTTTGTGAGATCTGATCAAAATAAGGAAAAACCCTAATTTTTAAAAATCCAATTTTTAGGGAAATATTTTGCATCAAAATTAAAATCACAAAGAACAGATCTTGTGTATAATTATGAGAGATTTCCAAAAATGTAAGAAAATCCAAAAAAGTCTCTCATTTGCTTTCAAAATTAATTTTTTATGAAAAATCATAAAAAATTCATAGAAAATGAAAATGTTCTCCAAAAATTCTGAATTTTGGATTGAGATCTCCTGATACTTTTTTTAACCTGCAAAAAAAATTTGGTGCAAAATTTCCTAGCCGTTTGTGAGATATGATCGAATCTCTCCAAGATCTTGATTTTGTGTCCAAAACCCTAGCTGCACAAGGTTATTCTCCAAATTGTTTTACAAAATAGCAATATAGGGTTAGAAAAATCTGCAAAAAACACAGATCTAAGAAAAATCCATGTCCCACGGGGCGTGCCAAAATGTATATGGTGAAAATGGATAATAACAATAACGATATTGAAAGGCTAAATGAATTCAACCACAAAACCCTAGCCTAACAACAACAAAGATCCACCATAACATATGAAGATTACCGAAGACAATGCAAATCAAATGAAATCACAAATATTATACCATCACATGTCCAATAGGGTTTGGATCTCCATTCTTCCTATCTCCATTGATCTTGCTTGATATAATTGCTCTCAGATTTTATGTGCACAAGAGCTCAATAAAGAACGGAATGTGGTTACAAGTAGGATCGCCTATGTTCAAAAGTGTAGTGTAGTCAATTGATCAAGTAGTTAGAATGATTGATTAGGGTTTGATAATGAAGGAAACATCTCCTTATATAGAAGACACTATATGAAATGGAGGGATAAGATTGAGAGGTGTAAAAAGAGGTCGGCTATGATTAGAGGGTAGGTAAAAGAAATAATAAAATAATGAAAGGGGTAGGTAGTGTATGAATTAAGAGATGAATGACATGTGTCATGGGTAGAAAAGACTAATGAATTAATTAAATAAATAAAGATTTATTTAATTAATAGAAGGAGTGGGATCAATTAAATAAATAAGATATTTATTTAATTTAAGAAAAGGATAATTTAAATAAATAAATGTATTTATTTAAATGAGAAATAAGGTTAGAAGAGGATAAATGAATTAATTAAATAAATAAAGATTTATTTAATTAATAGAAGAATTAAGCTTAGATAATTAAATAAATAAAATATTTATTTAATTAGACATGACAATTTTGGGTGTCTACACATACATGTGCTGAAAGATAAGAGATTTGAGTTATACTTCAAAGTCGTGGTGTCTATCTTCATTAGTTTTACTGATGGGGTTAACAGATACAATCTTTGAAATCCTTAGATAAGGAAGATAATGTATAGTCAAAATGTGATCTTCAAAGAGAGTAGATATTTCCCTTATCAAGAAACCTAGAGATGATGAGAATGCACTACATGTGATTATGAGACAAACATGGGAGAATGAACTACATGTTATTATTCCATAAAAATGGTTTCAAAATTGGGTGGGCTTTACCTCTTCAGTTGTCTTGTTTGCCAAGCAGGCCTTCTCACAAGTGGAGTAACATGTTTTTGTTAATGCATGATAGCTTCGGTAAGATAAATGATTGAATGAGAGATAAATGAAGTCTCTCATTCAATCACTTATCATATCGATAACTATGATAAAACCTGCAAGCAATTAATTCCTCTTTGATAGCCATTCTACATTTGCATATAAATAGCCTATTAACATTGATAATCATACTATATCTTTTGTTTATGTTCATCGATTAGTAAATCTTGCATTCCGATTTATATCGATTAATATAATTGATAAATAAGATGATTAATCAAAGGAATGATTAATATCGGGTTGCATGTGCTTCAATATATTGGGTGACATAATATAAGTTACCGATAGTTATCGGTTGTTAAGCCTACACCGATAGTTATCAGTTGTTAAGGCTAACATGCTGATAACTATCGGCTATTAGTATTGTGCAAACACCGATAGTCATCTGTTGTTAATGTAATTACACACCGATTGGCATTAACAATGAACATGCATTTGTTCGGTATTAACAAAGAGGCACGATCAAGTAATGTCTTGATCGGTCATGACCGATCAAGGCATTGCTTGATCATACCCCATTTGTTATATACTTATATTGAGTGGCATTCATGAGATAGGACATAGAAAATAATAAATGCTCCTCTCACCTGCCACAAACAAGAAGATAGTTAGATTCATACATTAACTCAACAACATATATATATCAAGATTATTATAAATAGAATATTACTTGTATATTGAATGTAAATTGAACATCATTTACATGGTATCAGAGCCAGGTTAAATCAAACTTGAGGCTATTCAATTTTATGTAAAATTCAAATCAAGTATATATTCAACATCACAATCCTATCAATGGCTAGCGCTATCAGATTTGAAGACAGACTCGCAGGGGGTGACAACTTCTCCGCATGGAAATTCAGAATTCAAATGATTCTAAAAGAAAATAAAGTTGAATCATTTGTAAAGATTGAAACTAAAGAACCTGAGACTGAACCTAACAAAGCAATTTGGAGAGAAGGAAATGATAAGGCTATCAAAATCATAGTTGATGGGGTAAGGAACAACATTATGCCCATTATAAAGAAACATGAAACAACCTTCAACATGTTCAAAGCACTTGAAGATGCTTTTGAGATATCCAATGCCAGTATAACCTTGGCTCTAAAAAGAGAGATAAATCACATAGCCATAATTAAAGGAGAATCAGTCAATGCCTACTTCATGCGAATATCTACCTTAAGGGATGAACTAGCAACCCTTGGATATGAGATCCAAAGCAAAGAATTAACCATCATTGCTTTAGATGGGTTGCCTAGTATCTGGGAAACATTCATCCAAGGCATCAGTGCCAGGGATAACTTCCCAAAATTTGATAGGCTAAAGGCTGACTGTCTCCAAGAGGAATCTAGGCAAAATAAGAAAGGGATCAAACAAAAGAAGATAGATGAAGATCTTCAAGTTCTAAATATGAACTCAAACAAAAAGGGCAAGCAGAAGCAATTTAGGAAGAGAAAAGGTCGTCATGGAAAGAATTTCTTCAAGAAGGATCTCTCTCAAATTTAGTGTTACAGATGTGACAAATTTGGGCACTATGTTGCCAAATATCTAGAAAGAGCTAAACAAGCCACATTTGCCAAAATAGGAAAATCAAAAGGGGAAGAGGACTCCAAGAAGTATGTGCTCTATTCAGCACTCACAAATCAAGCATCAAACAAAGTGAACTCCTGGGTGATCGATAGTGGCTCATCCAAACACATCACATGATTCAGAGAAGTACTAGACTCCATGAAAGAGGAGAATGATGAGGAGGTAACCATCAGAGATGACTCTACACACCCTGTCAAAGGAGTTGGAAACTGCACCATCAAACTAAAGTCAAGTGTATCATTACAACTTAGAGGAGTGTTATATGTTCCAGACATTAAGAGGAATCTAGTCTCAATATCAGCACTGGAGGACAATGGATACAGAGTGACCTTAATGGACAACAAAGTGTTGGCTTGGCCAAAGAACTCATCCATCAAGAAAGCTAAAACAATTGGTTAAAGACAAGGCTGCTTGTATGAGCTATGCACAAAGCCCAACTTAGCCCTAATTCATGAAACTACAGAAGCCAATGAAATCTGGCATAGAAGACTAGGCCACCTAAATTTTAGAGCTTTATCATCAATGGAAGACCTTGTCACAGGTCTACCTAAGCTAAAGCAATATCATTCAGGGGCATGCACAGGATGTGCCCTGGGTAAAAATACTAAGGGTGCTTTTTAGAGTAGTACTAGGAAAACAAGTAAAATTTTAGAGTTAGTTCATTCTGATGTATGTGGACCTATGTCTGTAAATTCATTGGGGGGATTTTTGTATTATGTAATATTTATTGATGACTACTCTAGGAAAACCTGGATCTACTTTTTGAAATGTAAAGAATCAGAAGAGTTCCTTAACAGGTTTAAAGAATTCAAATCACTAACAAAGAATTACTCAGGAAACAAAATTAAAACCCTAATAACTGATAATGGGGGGGGATACACATCAGAATTATTTAAAGAGTTTTGTAAAAATTTAGGGATTAAGAGGGATTTAACAATACCTTACAACCCTCAACAAAATGGGATAGCAGAAAGAAAAAAATGGGACAATCGTTGCAGCTGCCAAAGCTATGATTCTTGATCAGAATCTAAATATCAATCTTTGGGCAGAAGCAACTAGCAGTGTTGTATATATTCAAAATAGATGTCCTCACTCTCATCTTGAAGATAAGACCCCTGAGGAAGTCTTTACTAAATCAAAACTGGATATAAGCCACGTTAGGATTTTTGGATGCCATGTCTATATTCTTGTACCTAAGGAGAAAATATTAAAATTAGAGCCTTCTGGAAAAAGGGGAATCTTTGTAGGATATAGTGAAACCTCCAAAGCCTACAGGATATATATACCTGGTCAAAAGAATATTGAACTAAGTAGGGATGTGATCTTTGAAGAAAACTTAGCCTTCAAAAGAGCCCAAATCTCTCTAGATTCTGAAGTCTATATTCCCACCCCTAGTTTAGATAGAGACCCTACTCCTGAGCTTTAGAGGGAGAATCCTGAGGAAACTATGAGTGAAACTCAAATTCCACCTAGAGAAAACCTCAAGAAAAGACCACTATGGGCCACCAAAACTATAGAAGAAGCTTAGAAGTTTGTTGCTCCTTTAGGAACCTTTAGAGAAAGCAAAAGGCCTAATAAATTCACTAGCTATGTTGCCCTTATGAATGATCTCTCTAAAGCCGAACCCAACAATGTATCAGATGCACTTGAACATCAAGTTTGGAAGGATGCTATATCTGAAGAGTATCAGTCCATTATGAAAAATGATGTTTGGGAGATTGTTCCTAGGCCAACTAAGAAATATGTGGTTTCATCTAAATGGCTTTTCAAGATCAAGCATGTTGCAGACAACAGTATTGAAAAACACAAGGCTAGATTTGTAGCCAGAGGGTTCTCACAAAGGGAGGGAATAGATTATGAAGAAACTTTTGCACCTGTTGCCAGGTATACATCAGTAAGAGCTGTATTAGCCATTGCAACAACAAAGGGGTGGAAAGTACACCAAATGGATGTTAAGACAACTTTACTAAATGGTGAGATCTCAGAAGAAGTCTACCTAGAGCAACCTGAAGGTTTTGAAATTCATGATGCAGAGTCTCATGTGTGTAGACTCAAGAAAGATCTCTATGGGCTCAAATAGGCTCCCAGAGCTTGGTATGAAAGAATTGACACCTATCTCTCAGGACTAGGCTTCTCCA
Source organism: Cryptomeria japonica (assembly GCF_030272615.1). Lineage (NCBI taxonomy): Eukaryota > Viridiplantae > Streptophyta > Pinopsida > Cupressales > Cupressaceae > Cryptomeria > Cryptomeria japonica. The sequence continues at coordinate 857,236,892 of NC_081414.1, read as the reverse complement.
AAAATGATGCAGATCCTAATCTCTACTACAAAAGAAATAAAGGTGATATGCTAATATTGATTTTATATGTTGATGACTTATTAATCATAGGAAATGATCACCTTATAGATCAATGCAAGAATGATCTATCCAAATAATTTGATATGAAGGACTTAGGACTCCTTCATTACTTCCTAGGATTGGAAGTATGGCAGAATTATGACAACATTATACTAAATCAAGGAAAGTACATGTTGGATATTTTGAAGAGATTCAGAATGCTAAACTATAGACCCATGACGTCTCATATGGAAACCAATTTACATAAACTTAAAGAAGCAGCAACAGTGTCACAACCCACTGATCCTACTCAATATAGATAGATGATTGGGTCCCTGATGCACCTGGTAAATACAAGACCAGATATTTGTTATGCAGTTAATGCTCTAAGTCAGTTTATGTGTGATTCGAAGGAGATACACCTGGTTGCAGTAAAACACATTATGAGATACCTACAATGTACCCTAAACCTTGGTCTCAAATATGAGAAAGTCGATATAGACCTACATGGATTCACTAATTCAGATTGAGCTGGAAGTGTGACAGATAGGAAAAGCACTTCAGGTTGTTGCTTCAGTCTAGGTTCAACTATGATATCTTGGATCAGCAGGAAGCAGTCTTATGTAGCTCAAAGCTCCACCAAGGTAGAATACATTGCAGCTTCTATGGTTGCCTGAGAGGCAGTATGGCTTAGGAAGATGCTTGTGGGGTTGTTTGAAGAACCTATTAAACCCACTGTTATATACTGTGACAACTAGAGCTGCATAAAACTTTCAGTAAATCCAATGTTTCATGACAGATCCAAGCATATTGAGATTCCATACCACTATGTGCGAGATTTGGTAGACAGGAATGCAATCCAACTGGAATATGTTTGTACAGGAGATCAAACTACAAATATTCTGACCAAACCTCTTTCCAGAGTGAAGGTTGATCACTTCAGAAAAGGTTTAGGTATGATAGAAAGGTAATTTGCTTTGTAATCTATATTTGCATATCTATAAGATGTTTAATGTGTAAACCTCTTTGTCATGATAGGACAATTTTTGGATTTTATCCCTTGGGTTCATATCTAAGAGGTGACGATCTCTCAAGATAGTGAACACTTGTATAGAGACGTTATAAGGTGACGATCTTATAATGTCCAAACCAATTATCATGTTGGATCTCTGGTGTGTCATGGATGTGCCATGATTGTGTTGTGATAAAAATTTATATAAAGTGTTAGTGCACATATCACAACTTGGATAAGATGAGAAGTTAATCCTCCTCATATGATTATCCTTAAGTATTGCGTGTGTAGGCAATACCGATATCACATGCTTAAGTGATATCCTGTCAATCACAAGATTGATGTGATGGACTTCAGTATCACGTGTTTAGGTGATACTCCATATCATATGATTAGGTGGTATGATTTTCTAGAATGTCTAAAATGCTAACTATCATTTGAGTTGTGATGCTTGAATATATTGTTTACATTCATCTTACCTAGCTAAGAGGGAGTGTTAATGCATGATAGCTTCGGTAAGATAAATGATTGAATGAGAGATAAATGAAGTCTCTCATTCAATCACTTATCATATCGATAACTATGATAAAACCTTCAAGCAATTAATTCCTCTTTGATAGTCATTCTACATTTGCATATAAATAACCTATTAACATTGATAATCATACTATGTCTTTTGTTTATGTTCATCGATTAGTAAATCTTGCATTCCGATTTATATCAATTAATATAATTTATAAATAAGATGATTAATCAAAGGACCAATTAATATCGGGTCGCATGTGCTTCAATATATCGGGTGACATAATATAAGTTACCAATAGTTATCAGTGGTTAAGCCTACACCGATAGTTATTAGTTGTTAAGACTAACATGCCGATAACTATCGACTGTTAGTATTGTGCAAACATCGATAGTCATATGTTGTTAATGTAATTACACACTGATTGGTATTAACAATGAACATGCATTTGTTCGGTATTAACAAAGAGGCACGATCAAGTAATGTCTTGATCGGTCATGACCGATCAAGGCATTGCTTGATTGTACCCCATTTTTATATACTTATATTGAGTGGCATTCATGAGATAGGACATAGAAAATAATAAATGCTCCTCTCACCTGCCACAAACAAGAAGATAGTCAGATTCATACATTAACTCAACAATATATATATCAAGATTATTATAAATAGAATATAACTTGCATATTGAATGTAAATTGAACATCATTTACAGTTATAAGCAAACATGTGATTAGTTTCTTCTTATTGATTCACATATAGATGATATGCCAATTAACAATAATAAGGATATGGTTCTAGGGTTCTTAAATATCATCTCTCATTATTATTGGGCATGCAATACTCAAGGGTTGCTAATTTTATCTTTTGGACAGGGATTAAACTTGAAATAAATCTAACTAAAAACTTTGGTTAAGTTAAAGGAAGTATGTTGGCTCTATTTTGGAGAGATCAAATATGCATGACTTCAAACCAATTAGTGATCACATTTCAATAGGAACTAAATTATTAGTGGAATGATAGCCATAGGCACATGATGAGATCTATAGGACATGTCATATTCGACATGCAAGCATTGTTGGTAGCTTGATAGGTTGATGAGCAAGAGAAACAATCTATCAATGGTTATGTGGTTCACAAGTTTAGTTGTGTGCTAAGTTGGATGAGCAAGAGATAGGTCGAGATTTCTCTTCCAACTATGTGGTAGAAGTTCAAAACTGTCATACTTATATGAACAAATGACCAATATATTTATAAATTTTCAACTTGGATCACTTAAAAGTGACATTTACGTATTAAATTATAAAATGATGTAAACTAAACAAATGCAAAATTTTAATGTAGTCTATGTTTATATTTTTTTAAAATAAGAGTTATTCTTATTGTTGATCATTTTTTTAGATGACATCAAAAAAGAGTATTTTTTTCTCTGATTGTTTTCTCCACATAAATAACTTGAAAATATAATGCATTAAATATATATATTTTTATAAATGTTTATTTTTAATGACTTTTTAAGGTTAAACTTAATCTTTATAGCTATTTCATAGTTTCTAGTAGAATAATTTCATTTGAAACTATATGGCATGCAAATGCTAAGAAGATTTAGAAAAACTTTTTTTCTTGAATCTACTTTGTTGGCCAAATGTGTGACATAGTTTACTAAGTACATGCAAGTTACTTACACTTGTAAGGATACAAGGTAACTTCATGTTATTATGAGGATCTGGTTAATACTGAGAGAGGGGTTGAATCGGTATTAAAACAAATCTGCAACTCTTCACAAAACTATACCGGTAACTACTCAAACAATCTGCTAGGTTGATTAAACTAATCATTCACTCAAGTGTTCAACATTAAGAAAACAAAGTAAAGATATCACATGCACAAATCAACAATCCATCCACCATATGAACACAAAGATTTTTCACGTGGAAACCCAATTAGGGAAACCATGGTGGGAATTAGCACCCACAATATATTTGCACTATTTTGGAATGCGCTCGTTTAAGAGCTTTACAATATGTCTGGTTAAGAGAAGACCCTCTTAGGAGTCACCCGGTCAAGGGATTTTACCTTAGCCCTATTAGGAGCTCTCCCTGTTAGGAGTAACCTTGTTAGAGGATTTCAAACTCAAGTTAATGAATCACTCGGTGAAGGTATTTACAATATCAGACCTGTTAAAGTCTACCCGGTTAAGGGATTTCAAACTGTTGTAACTGTTAGGGAACAATGGGGAAAATGATCTGAATCAATTACAACCGAAGTACCTTTTTGATAAAACGACTAGTGCAAGAAAGTTCCAGATTGATGACATGGTGTTGCAGTGGAATGCAAAAGACCAAGACAAAGGCAAGCATAAGAAATTTGAATCATTGTGGATAGGCCCTTTAATTGTTTGTGATATCAATGGAAAGGACTCATACTTCTTGCAAAGAATGAATGGCAAAGTACAAGAATTTTCAATGCATGGACAATTCTTGAAATATTACTTCTCTCGATCTGTTTCAGTCCATGCACAGTAGTTGTAGGCTATATATATTTCAGTTTTCCTTTCTTTAGGATTTTGTTGGTCTGCGTTCCAGAGTTTTTACTAAATTCTTATCTTGATCTTGCAATCAACCATCCCCGGTCAGAGCCACTATTGGGACTCATGAAATTTTGATGAATTTGGTAGGCCTTTTCCAAGATTTTTGCATCTGTACTTCCTCCTAGCATGTTTCTGGCAGTTTTGAATTTTTGCCTTATCGGCAAGACCTACCCTGATCGACAGGACTCACCACAATGAGGTCGTAGGCGGTGTGTGCGGTGTTATCGGGTATCGGGTGGAGCAGTTCTGAAGTTATCCCGACCACCCGATGACATGGTGCAAGCGGGGAGATATACATCTGTGACATCGGCCATCGGAATAGCGCATTGTAATGCTACCCAATGACCTGATGGAACATCATCCGTAGCACGAAAAGTCATCAGCCATCGGAGGTCAAGTTCTGAAGTTATCACGATGACCCAATGGATGGTGCAAAGAGGTGCGAAGCACGAAGTTTGTCATTAGCCATCAGGTTAGCATGTTTGAAGAGGTCCCGATGACCCGATGGAAAGGGCTAGGGCGAACCTTTTATCCCATATTGGCCACAGGGAGGAGCATTTCAGTATTTATGTGCAAATCCGCACGCATCCTTAGTGTCAAAGCTTTCAGGATTTTGGCAAGTGGCATCTCAGAAGCAGTGGGCCCCCTGCATGTAGCTCAAAGTGCCCAAAATTTTGCAGTAAAAGGGCAAGTTAAATAGTGAGTAGGCTGAATGCAGATCCATGGCCATCGCTATACCGCCATGCAAAGATGATCGACTATTAATGGCTGTGACTTGGTGACTGATGAGGTGGCAGACAAGTGGCAGACACGTGGTGACACTGTAGCATAGGATGTAGTCGCTCAGAGGGGCTAAGGGTCGAGCAGATCAACAAAGATCAAAAGTGATCAAGATAGATTTAAGGGCTATCGCTATGTCGTGATGTAAAAATGCTTGCCAGATATCACCTGCGACTTGGCGACAAACCACTAGCGGTGAACCATGGCCGACAGTTAATGCAAGCGGTTAAGGAAGGCGGTTCATTCCGACGGTTAGTGGAGGTCGTGCTAAGGTGTCAGAGTGGAGAGCTCGAAATGAATACCCTTGTGACAGGTGGCATCCAGTTTTGAACTATGGAGATAATAAAATGGTAACATGTGGCATATCATCAAGGTGTATATCGAGGAGACCATGGCTTCGATGGATCATTGAAGGGACTCATTGAAGGCAACAATTTCATCAACATGAAAGGTGTCGATGAAACTAGGGTTTTGATAAAATATGAAAATGGCTAGCCGAAGATGAGGTATAGCCAAAAGAGTGGTGGGTCTGGCAGTGCTGAGGTGGCGGATGAGGCCGTGCTTAGGCGGGTCTTGGGAGCAAATCATGAGGTGCCACGTGGTGACACATAGTTGATGAGGTGGAAGGTCTAGCGGTGACGCGACAGAATAGATGGTAGATGAATGTCGAGCAGATCGTGGTTTCGATGAATCTCAGGGAGGACTCACCGAAGGCATCAATTTCATCGACATAGAAGGTATCGATGAAACTAAGGTTTTGATAAGGCGTGAAAATAGTTCACCGAATGCTCAGATCCATCGACAAGGGTACATCGAAGGAATTTCAACCGGTTCCATCGAAAAGTGAAGGCATCGATGAAACTGAGGTTTCGATGAGACAAGAAAGTGGCTAGCCGAAGAGGAAGTTTGGCCAAAAGAATAACATCGAACAAGCCATAGTGAAATGGTGGGAATGGTGGCAAGACAAATGGATCAGGTGGCAAACCAGAGGTTGACAAGTGGCAGGCCTGACTGGATAGGTGGAGTCCAGGAAGAGCTCAGAGCGAATCTAGAGATGCTACACGGTGACACCATGGCATAGGCGAGGGCCATTCAGGGAAGGTAAAGGCCGAGCAAGTCAAGGCTGACCAATGCTGATCCAAGGAAGATCAATGGTTGTCGCCAAGTTGCAACAAAAAGATGCTCGGTGGCTAATAGCCGTGACTTGGCGACCAAGCGATGGGGCCCGTTTCTAAGAGGATAACTCAGGAGAGTTAAATGGCGTGTTAGTTTCCCATGATCGGATGGCTATCGCTATACTGCAATGGAAATACGTCCAAACTTTAAAGGCCGTGACATAGCGACTAAAGGAAAGGTGATCAGAAAGATGGTTTTCCTAGTCCGTTGGTGCCAAATTTTAAAATATTCAAAAGAATCAATGGCAGAGATGTGCAAATCCCATCAGATATTGTTCGAAGTGAACACTTGGTGAGAGGTAATCAAGGCGATGTAAAATGAACATAATGGTGTGTGACTGTGTGTTTTTTTAGATGAGAACTCATCAGTGATCTAGCACAAGACGATACATTGGCATTATGTCGCTATCGGTAGTTGCAACCAATTTTGGGAGATAGGAGCCTCCCCTTTCAGCTACTTTCCAACTGAATGACCAGTGAATTAATGTAGCATGCATCCCAGGAAGAATGTTAGGTTTCTCCCTCAACTGCAACAACACAACAATGTAACTTTTGGTAAAAATGACAATTAGGGTAAGATCTTTGTTGGAGGTAGCCTGAAGCTTGTTGCATCCTAATTTTCTATAAAAGGATACCAAGGCTACCTAGAAAAGGGGACACAATTTTTGTAGCTAAACTCTGCAAAATTAATACAGGCCTTTGTCTTAGCAATTTCTGAGTCAAATATGAAGTACTTGTAACCTTCTGACAGAGGAATGAAATATACAGTCCAGAGAATTTAAACTCAGACTTGTATTGTCTCTATGTCATTGTACTGGTGTTTATTCCATTTAAGTAATCAAGGATTGCTTATTTGAGATGATTTGCTAGGCATCTAATGAAATTGTTTTTAGTCTTTTTCTAGAGGAGGAAAATATAAATATACTTTAAACAAAGTCATTGATATCAGTATCTTTGGTGTGGATTGGATGATGAATTCTGGTGCAGATTAGGACTCTGTATATGTCAGGCATATTCAGAGTTGATAGATCAAGAATTTTTGATTTGTGTATTAGTTTCTCTTGTCAGGTTGCATTTTGTTATAAATCACTTTGTTGCCCAGATAAGGCACTAGTTTATCTGTTGGGTCTTTGGGTGCATTTTGTGATCCTTTTCAAAAGACAAAATCAACTTTCCATTTATGTTTTAGTTGTACTGGTCAGTAAGGAAAATTTGTAGGAATTAACACTGGTTTTTTGCAAACTATTTAATATTTTTGTGAGAAAATAGTCTTAAAGGGTTCACCTGCCCAAGCTTTATAAGCTTAAAGTGTAGGAGGTTTCCTAAGTCTGGAACCTCATATTGTTGTCTTTATTTCAATCTTTTGGTGTTCCCTTCCATTGCAGCACAGAGGTAGTAGTTTTGTATGAAGAATAGCCGTTACCTAATCTTATATACCACTAATTTATACACCCTATTTTTTTAAATAAATATAAATAATTTATTTACATATAAACAAACAATAAAAGATTTCACATACAACAGCTGATGAGGTTTCCAACATGTATCAATAAAAATATTACATTTGTCGCCTTTTATGTAGTTGCCATGCCTCATTAGCAGATACGATAAGAAACTATTCCAAAATATAATGATCAAATATAAATAACATAACACTTGTAAAAACATATATGTGAAGACCATGTATTTCTAAACAAATTTTATATACTATGATATTAATAAGCATAACTCAAAAATTCAATAGCCTTTCAAATAAATTTTGGCCTATTTTTCTGAGCATCTGTAGAATTTCCTTGTGAATTGTGCTCATAGTCATGTTTATAACTGATCTCATAGGCCATGCATTAATGAATTACGTTTCATTTTGTTTATCTTTAAAGATTTTGAGATTTTTAAGACAATTAAAACCTACACCTATCTAACTCGTGCACAAAACTACAAATTTTAAATGTACTTCTCCGGTTTGCTTGGGTCCAATCAGTTATGAATTTCAATATAAAAAGCCTCCATCTAAATGGGATAATTGCAATCTTTGCATGTCTAGAAATCATTCGACGTGGGATATGGAATTTCTTCAGGTTTCTCAAATGCCTCCTTTAATTATTGTCATTCTTTATTTCAATTAATTCATTGGAGTATGCAAACTATGCATCTATTTGTATGTATGATTTTTATTTGATCTTTTGAGCAGGTTGGAAAATGAGCACCTCAACAATGTTGGGAAGTATAGAGCATTTAAATCAGTGCCACTTCCTTTCCAACATGTTGATGATGAAAATGATGAATGAAAACCATAATAATTTTATGAACATGAGGAAAGCTGACAAGCAGGTTTATTGTTAGCCATCAAATGAAATTGGAAATGTGTTGAATCTTATAACTATTTTGGTATATGTTTGAGAAAAACTAAAATGTATTGTTTATCACTCATTAATTAAGTACAATAAATATCCCCATCGAATGTGGTAGTGGTATAAGTGTGAAATGGCTATGCAGCCCACAACCCACAACCCACAAAATTATCTTCTTGTTAATTGTTAAAAATGTTTTACTATCCAATAAAAGAGTCATTTTGTTCGTTGCATAGACACCACTTTATAAGTAAATATACCAATGATTTTGTGTTATATTATTGGCAATGTCATTGTGTAACAAATCATCATGCAATTATTTTATTAAGTTTGATTTATTTTTTAAATCTTTTAATATATAACATCACAAAATATTTTCTTTTTTTGTAGTATTAATAAAAATTGTGAGGTATCTTCTACTACATTTTGCTTCTTTTCTGTTATATGAGCACTTTCCTTATGTTTGGACACCATAGTCATATCCATGCTAATAAAAAATCAATGAAAGATGACCCCACAAGTATGAACTAGGGGTTAAACTAATTTTATAAAATATCATATAAAAAAAAATTACATATAAAGATTCTATTTTTTATTATATAAGTTGGGTAAGGGCCCTAATCTCATAACAAAGTAGCAGTTTAGATCACAAATCCATTAGAAATAACAATAAATCTCAAGTTACAACCACAAAAAAGAAACAGGGTATTCAACACTAAAACCATCAAAACCTACCCTTATGCATAACCAAAAGATGGGATTTAAATAAAGCACAAAAAAATTAGTAAGTCAAAAGAGGGGAGTTCCGTACAAAGCTACAAGACCCACTTCATTGTCACCATAAATATAAATCTTATAATTAATAATAAAAAACACTTCAATTCATCTACACATACATCGGACGTTATGAGATAAAAATTATGAAATTGTAATCAAAGTTACAACAACCAAATTAACACCCATTGTTATATAAAGCCAATAATAACTATTAATTGATATTTAACTCGTCAAATCACAATATCACAAAAAATATTTCAACAATTATTTGAGCAATAAAAAGGATACTGAGTTTTTATTAAAGTGGGGAAGGACAATAAAAAGAGATTATTTGGGAGGAGCGCTCTGCAACTTGTATGGATCCAGGAAGGATGCCATGTCACCCTCCTCAGATTTCAAACTAGTTTGTTAGCGCTCGTTCGTGAGGTCATCTTGGCGTCCTGTTGTGCGAAACATTTTTTCTTCCTCGTGCTTCTTTTATTTTTTAAGGATTTGATTGATTTTGCCTCATGTATGCCTTTGTCGTTCTCTTTTTTCTTTGCTTTAATTTTCTCTCCTTTGATATGCTTGTTTTCTTTCTTGCCAAATTGCCCCTGGACTTAGGTCTTGTTCGTACCCTTTCATTGAGGCCGCTCGTGCGAGATCGATGGGTAGTATGAGTAATGAAGATCCCAATCGAAGGAATGATGAGGAAGCCATCATTAATAATGAGGGGGGTTTGGGAGAGGAGGCTGTCATTTCGCAGAAGGAAAAGCATGAGAAGCTTTCTTACAAAGTAGTGGTTCAGAGCATTCGGCCACAATTTGTCCGCCTTCAACATGTTTTAATAGATCTTTCTACAGGCCCGAGCACATGGACACTGAGACTGCCTCAGGAGGAACCGCAACCGATGGAGATAGAATTGAACCTGGGGATGATATAGTGGCCGACGACCCCGAAGGAGGAGGAAATGGTAAGTCTCATCCTCTCGCGTTGAAGACCCTCTTCCTGTCACCTAATGAGGATATGGTTAAGGCTATTAGGGTCGAGTAGTCTCATTTAAGAAATATTGCAATTTTATTTGTATGCATGGATAGAGAATAGTTGCCTTCAAGTTTTTTGATGATTGGATTGCTAATATGTGGGGTAAAAAATTAGGGATTCATGTTAATTTCTGCAGAATGATTCAGAAGGGTTTATTTGTAATTTTCTTTAAATCTCATAACATGCAAGATAGGGTTTTGAAGAAGAATTTTTGGAATGTCAGACGTTCTCTGTTTAGGGCTTTTCCTTGGTCCCCCAAAGGAAATGTAGAGCAGCTTATTGCTCACTCCTCCCCCAATCGAAATTGAGAATCTCCAGCCCAAATTTTGGACTTTCATCTCTCAAATTTTGAAGCCACTGGGCTCCATCCTACAAGTCGAGGGATCAATAACTACCATCCCTCATTTGAATGCTCAGGCCCTTGTTGCTCTTGAGCTCGAGGTAGTATTTCTTGACATCATCTCTCTAGAATTTCAAGGAGAAAGTTTTGCTTAGGAAGTGTCTTTGTTGGGTAACTTGGGGGCATGTTTTTTCTGTAAAAATAATGGACATTTGAGAAAGGACTGCCCTTCTCTGAAGAAACCTCATAATGCTAATTTTAATATTCATGATAAAAATAATCTGAGAAGTGATAATAGTAGAATGCCAAAAGTTGTTTCCTCCTTGAAAGAGGGTGTCTCTTTACCAGTGGATACTCCATCCAACATGGGCAAAGAGAAGGTTAAGTCTAGCCTAGAGTGCCCTATTGGTGATAATAGTGGAAATAAATTTGTTAGTCTTTCTAATCCTCTGTTCGAGGATGAATATGAGGTTGTTCAAGCCCCTCTCATAAATGATCCCCCTAATATCCCTGGCAGGTGTCAATTAGTACAAACTAATCCTCTTTTCTCTGATCAAGGAAGGGTTTTGAATTCCTCCCACCAACCCAGATTGAATGCCCAATAGATTGCTCTTGCAAGAATTAAGGAGAAGGCTGATCTTTTAAGAAATGCCACTTTAGTCCCATCTGAGTTGAGGCTGAGTAACTCCTTACCTAGTATCATGAACTCCGTGGTGGAAGGATCCTTAGATAAGCAGATTGTGCCCTTTGGCTTAGATGGCTTAGTTAGTAGTGATGCTAAGAAATTCATAGAAGTGGCTAGTAAAACATTGAGAAAGAAAAGAAAAACATCTAATAGACAATATCTCTCCAATGATAATAGTAAAAAAGTTAATGAGATGCCCAAGTGCTTTAATAGACTGTACAAGAACCAAAAAGCCTCATCCAAATAAGAATTATGATGATGTACATACATAGCTAGAATGTTAGGGGCCTGGAGATGTCTGATAGAAAATATGTGGTTAGAAAATGGTGTAATAGCATCAAGGAAAAATACATTATATGCCTTCAAGAGATCAAAGTCGTGGGGTTTCAGGGTTATACTATGTTGAGATTTCTGTGGGATCAGGCCATATGGTTCCATTCCAATCATGAACGGGGTAAATGGTGGTGATGCCATTATGGTTGGCCCCAAATGGGAAAATAAGATCATTGCCAATGGTGTCTCTCCCTGTCAAAGAGCCTTTTGGGTTACCTTTAAGGAGAAGGATTGTGTTTTTGGTATTTGCAAAATTTATGCTACTAATGATTATAGAGACAGAGCTAGACTTTGGGACTAGTTAACAATCGGATTGCTGAATGCACATTGGAATTTTGTGGGAGATTTTAATATTATTGAACATGGTGATGACAAAAGTGGTGGTAATAAACATTGTTGGAAGGGTAATGAACAATTTGTTTGGGCCAAGTTCAAAAGAAGATTTAATCTGATTGATCCAATGGAGAAGAGAAAGGGTTCCTTTTGTGGTATCTGGTTCACATGGTGCAACAACCAAAGTGGTAAACATATATTGTATTGTATACTGGATAGATGTTATGCAAACACTTCTTTCTTTTCCTTCCTCCCTTAGAGGGGGCAAGCCCCCATTTGTGTATCCCTTGCTAGCATCTTGGATCATTCTCCTATTTCTGTCACTGTTGATCTAGACCTTGACCCCTCCTCTGTGATTAGACATAAAAGAGAAAATGGCTTCAAACTTAATGTCTCCTTTCTCAATGATGAGGATAATGCAGAAGCTATTATGATGGTCTCTCAACTGACTAAAGTTTGCTCCTCCCGTCTCAGACCTAGGGAGCAGTGGGAGAACCTTACTGCTTCCTGGAGGAAAATGTTTCAGATTATTGGTAAGAAGTATGCTATGGACAGGTCTAAGGAGGAGTCGTTTCTTCAAACTAGGCTTAATGAGATTGAACGAGAACTTCAGAGTAAGGGGAATGACCTTAGGCTGGAAGGAGAGTTGTCCTTGATCAAAAACCTTTTAAGGAAATTGCAGAAATTCAAGATTAAATGGCAGAAGGTTAGAGCTAGAATGAATTTGATTAAAGGTGGAGATAAGGGATCCAATTATTTCTTCAATCTTATCAGAGCTAAAAATAAGAGAGAACTTATTGAAGACATTCAAGTCAACAACTTAATCACTAATGATCTAGTATCCATCAAAGAGGCATTATTCATTTTTTATAATAGTCTCTTCTCTTCTGAGCATGGGGATAGTAATCAGAAGGCCCTAGAGAAATATTTATTGCTAATCCCCAAGAAAATCTCTTGTGAGGATGCTAAGTCTCTGAGTCATAAGATCTCTTTGGAAGAGATCAAAAGTTCTATCACTTCATTAGCCAATGGCAAGCCTCCAGGGATAGATGGTCTACCTGCTAAGTTCTATAAGAAGCACTTAGAGTGGATAAGCTTGGAACTATTGGCATTATATGAAGATGTTTTTACATAGGGTTCCCTTGGAGAAAATATCAATAAAGGTGTTATCAAGTTGTTACCTAAAGGTGAGGATAAGGCTCTGGTTAAAAATTGGAGACCTATCACCTTATTGAATATCTCATATAAAATTATTGCAAAAATACTGGCAAGGAGAATTGCTAGATTGTTAGATAAGTTCATCTCTACCACACAGACTGGATTCATAAAAGGTAGATATATTCTGGAAAACTTGGTTACCGGTTGGGAGGCAATGCACTGGGCCAAAGCTAATAATCATAATGTTGCAATGGTCCTTTTGGACTTTGAGAAAGCATATGACAGAATTAAATGGCCGTTTGTTAGAGGAATGTTACAAGATTTTGGTTTTCCTTCATACTTTTGTAAATGGATAGACATTCTTTTTAAAGACTCCTCCACAGTCATTGAGGTTAATGGTGATATGTCTGAACCTATCCCACTAAGGAGGTCTATAAGGAAAGGGTGCCCCATTGCCCTGGTCCTGTTTGTCATTATTGTGGATGCTCTTTACTACATTCTAAGGGCCCTGGAACTTGGACCCCCTATCAAAGGTCTTACTCTTCCTAATGTTGATGATCTGATTAATGCTCATTTTGCTGATGATACTACTTTATTTTTAGCCTTGAATGAGGATAACTTTGATAATGCCATGGAGAGACTCCAGTTATTTTTAGCCCCAAATGAGGATAACTTTGATAATGCCATGGAGAGACTCCACTTTTTTTGTTTGGCCTCTGGTGCTAAGATAGCCCCCCACAAATCTACAATGGTTGGATGGTATGAGATCCCCCCAAATTGGATCTCATGCAAAGGTTGGCAATGGGCAGGACCGAACTCTATTGTAAGATATCTTGGTATTCCCTTTGCTACTAACCCAACTACTCAAGATATGTGGCAAAGGATATACTCTAAAATTGAAAAGAAACATCTTAAATGGCAGACCCACATGCTCTCCTTGGCTGGCAGAGTGCAGATTATTCAAAAGGTTCGCTCCTTGCATCATATATATTGTGCCTTTGCATGGGTGTTTGCCAACTATCAAACCATTAAGCTTGGGAGGATTATGAGGAACTTTTTATGGTCTAATAGGATGGGGCACAAGAAGAGACACTGTGTGAACTGTGTTGTCCTCATTTTTGTTTCCAAAAATGAAGGACCATTACATTAAAAAATTGTGAATTTTTTTTAAAAAATTACTCTGACACGCTTCTCGAGGCAAACTTTTGACTAATTCTTGGACTGGCTTAATCCTTAGTCCATCCTCAAACTACGTTTCAAATTTTGTCGCATTCTGGGTTTATTTGCTATGTATTTCCTTCAATTTTGGGTTTTAAAATCCTGACTGTAGGTGGAGAATTTTCTTCAAACTGCAAGTTTTAATGATGTCCATTGTTTTGGTCTTTGTAGGGAAATTTTTAGCTTTTTACATGTGCATTTTTATTAAAAGATGAATACTTGTAATTTGTTTTAAATTTCTCCTTTATTGTTTTTATTATTTTTTATTGGTTTTTTGGCTTTTTTAGTTAAAATAGGGATTTTTTGGTTAAGTTACAAGTAAACTTGTAGTTCTCTCCAAAAACCCCTATTTTAATGGTTTTTACATGTAATAGGGATTTTAAACCCCTATTACATGTGTGCAAGTAAGTTATAACTTGTTGTAGGGGTTTTATTTCCCCTTTACAAGTGCATAAAACTTGCATCTCTCTCCAAAAATCCAGATTTTGCCTTGTAAGTGAAAAAATGACAATTTAAAACTTGCACTTTGGTCTAAAAAAACCCGATTTTGCTCATAAAGTGCATTTTTGACAATTTTAAACTTGCAATTCATTCCCAAAAACCCAAATTTGGCTTTGTTGAGGAAAAAGTGAAAATTAGAACTTGTCATATCTTCTAAAAAACCCGATTTTCACATACTTATGCAAATTCGAACTTGTCTTTGTCTCCCAAAAACCCGATTTTCATTTGGAAGCAAATTTGTTGAAGTTTTCAAGCGATTTTTGTGGAGATCTTCTAGGAAGGAGAGGCGTTTTGGATTTCACCCTATTCTTATGCATTTGTAAACACTTATCACGCCATTTGGGGTTTGCATTTACTGATTTTTTGGTCTAAATCAGCAACCATGTGTTTCTTTGAAGCCACATTTTGGGGGATCAAGACTCCATGAAGTTGCAATCTCCTAGTTCGTTTTTGCCTCTCTTACCTAGGCGTGGAGTTTGTGACAAGTTTTCAGTCATTTAATGAGCCATTCAAGAAGGTTTTAATGCCACGTTTTTCTCCATGCGACCCTCCTTTGGCTGTGTTTTGAAAGGATTTGACGCTATTTCTCCATCTCCTCCTTAGGCGTTTTGCTTTAACTCTCAAGGGTGTGCTCTCTCATTGGCATTTTTGCCCTCCAAATTTGGGATTGCTGCCACATTTTTTAGTTTGTGGCATTTTTGCAAAAATGTTACAAGGGTTTAGCATTGCGGATTGCTTCTATTTATTGGTTTGTCTTCTTCTTTCAAAAGATTGGTTGCATCTTTTGGAGAAGCATTTTCAGTTTCATTCAAGGTATGTTCTCCTTTCTTTCTTGTTTCATTTTATTATTTTCTTATTTTCTTAGTTTTCCTTCTTAGTTGCATTTTTCTAAATATGTTGTTCTTCCCCCAAAAATTAGTTTTTGTGAGAGAGATCTTCCCTTGGGTATGCAATTTTTGAATTGCATTGTTCTTCCCATATTTCCCTCTTTACTTGTATTCGGGATTTTTAATCCCGATTACAAGTTCACTGGAAATTCTTATTCTTCTCTTATGATTAAGGAATTTAACCATTTTTTGTTAAAATTCCAAGTTGAAAAGTGTGAAATACCCCCCCTTTCAAATTCGGGTTTTAAAAACCGGATTACATGTTGAAAAGTTCTTCCCATTTTCATGAAAATGACATTCCTGAATTTTCCCATTTCTATCCATTCATGTTTCCCATATCTGTACTTTTCATTTCCATCATTTTCCGCAAGTCAAATTCTCATTTTCCATCCATTTCTCCATTTGCAAATTTACAAGTGTACTTGCATTTGGGTTTTAAAACCCCGTTTGCATGTATGTTCTTTCCAACTTGTATACTTGCAAAAATTTTCCCAAGATCCAAAATTGATAAAAGTCAAGATTTTCCCATTTTTATATATTTCCCCTCTTTCTCTCACAAAATCGTGAAGTTCAAGAATCGAAGTTTTTCCCATTTGAATTCCCATTTGAAGAAGGAAGAATGATATTTGTAGGTGACTATGATGTTGCCTTAACTCTTTTAAGTCTTCATCACAGTATTCCGGGTTCACAATCAATGTCAGATTTGTCGGCATCTCCAATTTCAAAAAAGATGAAGTACAAATATGATAAATATCAGAACGAGGTAGCACCTTCCCAAGTTTCTTCCCCTTTGGATCATATTAGAGATACGGAAATAGGGCACGTGGATATGTCAAAATTTGTCAAGAGGGTGGAAGATCAACAAGATAATAACATGCAGTGGTTGTTGGACAACCATATCCATCATGCATCTTCTTTCCCAGTGGCTGCCCTAGAACTTGCGTTTGTTCTTGCCTGCGCCCATCGTTTTGACAAAGAGACAAGAGTCATCAAAAATGATGATGGCGAAGCTATAATCTGTCTTGATGCAGATACGATCGAGAAGGTCTTCAGAATACCTCCTGCACCTATTTACATGGAAATCTCCAAAGAAAGTGCAGCAGAGTATTACGTGAAGAGGGAAAAATATTGCAAGCGACATATCAATAGGTGGATCCAAGAGCCACGAGCCTCCTTTTCAAGGTGGGCAAAGTTGTACCACTATGATTTTAAATGGGAGATAGGAGACACCATAACCCTTCTCAACAGGATGATGGGCCTCGAGTATTCTAATGTCTTTGAGCCATGGATGTACCAGTTCATCATGTTCATAAGGCAGTCTCATCACATTTCATGGGGAGAAGTCATCAGTGATGTCTTGTGTGAACAACTTGCAGCAGTCTCTACCACCATGTATTTCTTCATGAACTTGTATTTGGTATAATTGGCAGCATCACTTAGACACTTTCCAGGTCTTTCTACCAAGGGTGATCGCTCACTTGTACCAGTTTGGGAATATTATAACCAGTTGCCATTGAGACCTAGCAGACTGCATTTCAAAAGAGTTCAAGATGCATTCTTTGAATATTTCATATGTCAGTTTGATAGAACTATGAAGAACAAAAGAGTATCAGATGAGGCATGGGAAAGGGTGTACGAATATGGATGTTTGTTTCTATAGTTTCCCACCTTCACTTATATGAGAATTGGATGCTATGGTGGTTAGCCATATATGCTTCCTAGACACCCAACTGACAAGATCAGTCTTATGGAGTTGGGAAGACAGATCATGGCTATCCACACTTTTCATTCTGTTAGACACAAGGTTGGAATGGGGATCTCTACCACAAATCCATTGAAAATTGGTCGGTATTCCCTTGTCACATGTGTGAAAGCTAAGGCCATGGAGACTGAACTGCAGGAAATCAAGCTAAAAAGGTTTAAACTTAGAGTTGATTTTGATTACACGGGTATGAAGGAGAAGATCAAGAAATCCTTTGTGCACATGCATCGCATTGAAGACATCTAGGTAGATCTCTACACAGAAGCCGAAGTTCTGAAGATGGATTACTACAGGCTCACTGTTGAGCAAATTGTTGATTTGAACTTGGTGGATATCCCACAAGGGATGATTGATGATGGGCACATACTTGATCCTAAATACATTTCGCAGAGGGTTGAGGAAGCTCCACTTCCTTTGATCCAATGGTCACACAAACAGTGCATATCCATCTTTGAGAGATTTCAGCCTATCTTGGCTAACACTAACGCATGGTTGAAAAATAATGTTGTTAGACTTATAAAAATCAAGGTTGGAAAAGAAGATGATTCTACGGGGCCTCTTGGACGTAAGTCTAAGATTCAGGTTGACAACAAGGAAGGTGCATCATCTTCAGGCACAAGAATCAAGTTGTGAGTTAGTCGGGCAGTAGTGCTTCCTCCTGAGGAGACGACAGTTCATGGGAAGGAAAAATCATGATTTTAATGTTCAGGTGATCGATCTAAATAATCCAAAAGAAGGGCAACAATATGATGATGCTCCTAAGTCTCCAATTTTAGACTCGCCTCATGAGATCATTCGTCCAGTTGCCATTGAGACGCCTCTTTCTCCTCCTGATTAGCTTGTGGATGAATCTCCTTAGAATGCTATTCCCATTTCAGCATACGAGCCAACTCCTGATCATCAACAAGAGAGTGTGTTGGAAGTTCCTAAGGATATTCCTACTTGCATCTAGTTATAAGAAATTGATACTTCCACTTTTGATTTTGAAGAATTTATGAGGCAATTTGTCTACTCGTTGTTAACTAAGAAAAACGTGGTCTCTGTCCAAACAAATATTCCTCCTAGGATGACCGCGGTGATTCAAACAAAAATTGCTTCTCCTTTGCCTACAACTGCTACTGAAGGGGAGTTGATGACTTTGCCTCCATGTCTTAGTTCTTTTACTCCGAAAAGGAAGAAGCGAGAAATCTCACCTGATGCCTTTGACTATCAACAACTGAAATAGTCCAGATCCAAAGTTGCTAAGAAGGCCAAGACTATCTCCAGAGTAAGTGTGGAAAACAACAAGATGAAGGTAGCTGAAATTGTGGAACCTATTGCAGATAAGCCACTTGAAGAAATATCAGCTGCTGATTATAAGGTTACAAGGATAGATTTGGGCAAACAAATGCATGAGGTCATTAAACATGATGCTCAATTTTCTATAGCTTCACTGGTACAAAGGTGTGATGAACTTCTAGCAAAGAAAAACAAGCTAGAAGAGGAAAACTGACAACTTATGGCAGCCGTTCATAAAATCACAAAACCTGCTGCTGAAGGGAGTAACTCCATAGGTTCTTCTAGTTCCCAAGAATCGATTCATGGAGTGGAAAGGACTGCTCAGAAGGTACAAGCACTTCATTCCTGGGTTGATCAGCTTCATGATCTATGTGCATAGGTAGTGAAAGACATTTTTTAGATGATGTCTAAGTTGGAAACCATTGAGGAGAAATAGGATCAGACTTCTGGTACTTTCAAAAAGAATCTGGAAAGTGTTGAAGAAAGTCTGACAATTTGGTGTACCATGCCCCAACAATAGCTAAGTGTCTTACAGGAGCATGCCATCATCTCTTCCAGGGTCATGTACTTGGAATTTGAAGAGCTTCTCAAAAACAAGGCCTTTGTTCTTAAATCCCTCATTGAGGAGATTGGTGATGCAAAGAGATTCCGGGGTGAAGTTTTCCGAGATATTGTCTCACATTGTGAAAAGGCTTCTTGCAACATAGTAAGTCAGGATGGAGAGCTGATTCAAGAAGAAGAAGTTCTTGTTGATTTACAGATGAGAATTCATAATTAATGGAGGAGTGAACAATTCTTGGCCACTTCAATTCAGATATTGATGAAACACCAAGCCTTTTTGCATGAAATGCAGTCTATCCTGGATAAAAACAACTCTATGCTCCTCCAGTGTCATGACACTATTGTGAAGACCATGGTTGTTGCCAAGAACACCCATGAACCAAATCCTGAGGAACTACAAATGATCATCCATAATTTTAAAGGATTCATGTCTTCACGTGATGCAACTTAAGTGTTTTTCAACACTTAGTTGTATTTTTCCACCTTTGCAATCTTTAGTTGTAATTTTGTTTTGACAAGTTACATGTAAAAGTATTTTTTTGTAAAATACAAGTTACACATTACTTGCACTTTTGTAATTACATGTAAGGCAACTACAAGTTGTGTCCAATTAGGACTGTAGTTGGAATAAGTCTTAGTTAGTTATTGAATAAGTCTTGGTGGTTGAGAGAATCTCTCAAGTTAGTTAGGATCCTCCCACCTTTTTCTCAAGGCTCCTCTTCTATAAATACTTGAGGGGTCTATTGTAATATTTATCTTTTGGAAAGCAAGCAAAAACTCTGCCAAATTCATAGCAAAGAAGTCTTTGAGCTTTCATGTGTAAATTCAAGAATTGAAAGGAATAGAAGGAAATTGCTCAAGCTTTGAGTCTTTGTGCTACATTCTTGAGTTAGTGTTCTATATTATCTTTCTTGGAAGTGTTCCTAAAGAGCTTAATCACATCTGATTTGCAGTCTTTGTGCCGCAAGTAGTTGAGTTTAATATAGATTAAAATAAATATTTTGTTGAGAGAAGCTACAAGTCTTTGTGCTTTCACTTGTTCTTAGGAGAATTTAGGAATAGATTTTATGGGAAATAGCTATGAATCTTTGAGCTTACACTAATTCTTATTGTTTTAAAGAAGAAAAGACTAATGTTTTTCAGTCTTTGAGCTGTCATAACTTGTTCTTTATAGCATTAGTGTAGAAAAGGGTAGATAAGACTTCACATAATCAAGTCTTTGAGCTTGATATTGTCATCCCGTCCTAAAGGAAGTGACGGAAGTCTTTGTGCTTTCAGGAAACTTCATTTCCTTTCTCTCATTTCATTTGAAAGTGTTTATTGTTGTCTATATTCGATTGCTATCCTTTTTTGTGAAGAGAAAAGGATATTGTCTTTCTTGAAAGAAGAAGAAAGATTGTTGTCCCATCCTATTTTATTTTCAAAGTTGTAGTTAGATAGGGGGAACCTTCCCTTAATTAGGAGAGTTTTACTCACGTGTTGTGGTTGAAACCACAATTTTGTATATTTCCCCAATTGTACAAAATTTTCAACCAACAAACTGGAATTGGTGTTGTAGACCTAGATGTATGGGTGGATTGGTAATCAAGGATATCAGGGCTCATGGCATTACTTTAGCTTCCAAATGGATTTTAAAAGCCCTATATGGCAATGAACCTTGGAAGGTGCTGATAAGAAACAATATTGAAAGATCAGCTGTTAAGAAAGGTAAAACATGGAGGAATATCCCTTTATGTGATATTGTATTAGGGGATTATAGCATGAAGATGTTTGGCTCCAGTGTATTTACTTCACTATGGAAGGCATGGTCACAGGTAAGGAGGTTACTCCCCTCTAAGGATGCAATAGGAAGTTCTCCAACATATGCTATTGTGGACAGATCTATTTGGTGGGAGGTGAACCTGACCAATAAACCGCTTGCTTTGACTCAAAGCTGCTCTGCTAAGATTTGGAGTGATAAGGGTATATCTCTTATTAGTAATGTACTGATTGACAACCGACTTGGCTCTTGGATGGAGATTAAGTCTAAATATGAGATCTCTGCTTCACAAAAGAAAACATACTCCCTCATTGGTAAGGCTATAGGCTGTTTTTTCCTTGGTAAGATCTTTGATACTGTCTCCTTTTTGAAACAACTTAAATGGCTGGATGGGTCTCCATTTTTGGAAATTTCTACTAAACAGATTTACTTGATGCTGAAGGAGGATTACTCAATCTTCTCTAGAGTTAATCAAGGTTGGGGTTTTGACTAGCCTAAGTCCAGGTGGCAATTTGTTTTTTATTTCTTTTGGCATTCTCCCATTGAACCTAAAAAGTCTTGTTTTAGATGGCTCCTTCTGTTAAAAAAGCTAGTTGTTGGTTCCTTTTTATCTGCTGAGGGTCTCATGTCTATTAAGTGTGTTGTGTGCAATGTCCAAGAATCCTTTGAGCACCTATTTTTTGAGTGTGAGTTTGCCCGTGGTGTGTGGTCCATTTTTCTTGGCCCTTCTATTGTCTGGAACCACCAGCCTGGTCGTTCCTAGAGTGAGGTCCTTGCTAGTTTTGTAGAATCTTTTGGCCTTAAGATGAACCAGTTCTGGTTTGTCTTTTCTTGTGAGGTGTTCTGGTTTCTTTGGAAGGAAAGAAATGGAGAGGTTTTTCAGAACAAGAGGAGGAGGTTTACTAAGTTTAATAATAAACTCACACATTTTTATATTATGTCATAGGCTTTTGTTGTCTTGGAGATCTCTAAAGACAGATTCATGACCTTGGTTTGTGAAGGTGCTCTACAGATTTACAAGGAAGATATCCAGTATGTCCAGTACTTCAAGAAACATATGGATATGTTACATCCGAAGGAGATCGAGTCCTTAGTTCAGTACATGCAGAAGCTCAAACTTGAAGATTCAGATGTGCTTTCCCATAGAAATGGGGAGAAAGGCACAGGAGAACAGTGAGTAGGGTGGCTTCTTTTTGTTACCTTTAGACTGGCCTATGAGGCATTTTGTATTAATCCTTTTTATATGTTCATATTGTAATACATAGTCATTTGACACAGGGCTACGACCTATTTTGACATACATGTGAAAAAAGATAGTGTGCAAAGCAGGAAATAGCAGAAGAACAATGCAAAATATATGTAAAAAATAGGGCACTTGATAGTATGATGTATATGTTCTGAACTATTTTAATATAAAAATAAAAAAGGATACTAATTACTATTGAATCAAATAATCTAAATTCCAAAATCACTTATTTATAATGTTTACAAAACTTTGTATGAAAAATAAATAAGCTAACAAATACTTATAAGCTAACAATGGTTTGTTTGCACACAAAACAAGGTTATTATACAATTTTGTCCACACATTGGAAACCTTAAATCAAGAAATCTTCACTAGTCAATATCTAATAAAAATAACTATCAACTAACAATGGACCTTCTAGAAAATCATCTAAAAATATTTATAAATTTCTCAAAATATTGTATCTTCTTAAAGTGATGATGACTAGAAATTACATGTGCTATAAATATTTTAGCATAAAAATAAATAATCATGACAATTAGCTTCTAGAATGTGATCCTTCTTATATGAAACTCAATGTTCATATTTATATTTTCCGTGTGTATCGTCATTATCAAGCATTAATCTTTGTAAATCCAATGATAGTTGTGGTCTCCCCTATTATGTTACAAGGTTTTTGTATCAAGGACTTGTTTTTGGACTAACAATTATCATATGTTGATCAATATTGCAATTGCTCTAAATTTTGAGGTTCATGATTGTCAAAGTCTATGATGAACAAGGGAGAGTATGAAAATAGATAAGGCATGGAAGGTGCACATTTAAGATGGGTTTGACAAAAAAATTATCTACCTAAAATGATCAAGTTGGTTCAAACAATAAGTATATCTCCTAATGTTTTTAAAATGGACTTAAGAGACTTGTTTTAATAACCATCCTATACATTTTTTTGAAATTTTTTGATTGAAATGAATTGTAATGAAGCTACAATACAATATGAGAGCATATAGTGTATAGGCCTGGATAACAAATAACAAAATACAAAAAATATTGAAGGTAATGCACCAAGCAACAAGCTAGCCAAACTTCACTTCTTCATGAGTGTTCTATGCAAAAACTGAAAATGAAACACACCTCTTTGCTTATTCAAGAAGTATGTAGTGTTGATGAGGAAGTTTGTAGTTTCTAGCAACAAGATTAAAATACACCAATTATATCTTATCCTCTCTTGAATAAGGAAATCTTGCATGCCTTCTGACTACCCAAACACTCAAGGTTCTAAATGTCAAGTTTTGACTGTACTTGGATAAACTCAGTAATGATGTGATTTTGTTGGTAATCACAAAAGGACTTACTCATCTGACAAGCCGGTTTGCATATGATATAATAATCTGAGTGATTCTTTCTTCTCAAATTGGTTGAAATAAAAGTCAAAAGGATAGGGTTTAGAGAATATAAACTAACTCTTATGGACAATGACAATAATGGTTAATGTTGTAGATAAACAAATTGCTCATAAACTAATTTTTGTTTAACCAAAGCCAATTCATAGCACTATAGAAATAATGCAATCTTCAAAGGAAATTAAAGATTTTCAAATCATAAGCATTCATTTGGATACCCAATTCTAGCGTAATCAAAAAAAATATATGCAATTGAACTAAGATCATAATCAGGTTTAGACTAACCATACACAAAAACTTATAATCAACATATTCCCAATGGTATGAACCAAAAACCATCAAATATCCTTGCATTTCACCATTAAAATTATTAAACTTTATCTAAAATTGATGAAAGAAACCATGCAAATAGAAGAAAGCAATTAGTAAAACACTATACTTTAATGATTTATTCATTTGGTACAACAATTCATGTTCAACCATTCCTACTCTACTCTAGAACTTTTGACTCATTAACTTTACAAATGGAAAGAAGGCCTCCTTTTATAGATATTATATTTTGGATCAACCATCAAAATTAGATTTTTGAATGGCTCAGATATGCCTTCTTGAAAACTAAATTTGAACCTTTTCTAACTACTCCCACTACTGGACAAAAAGCTACACATTTCCTAGCACAAAAAGACAAAACAACAACTTTTTGATAAATAACTTTCGAAAATAATAATACTTAGACATTATAATATTAATTTATATTTTACCAAAATATTATTATCTTACAATAAATCAATTCCCCTTTTACAATAAATTATTTTCCCATCTCATATCCAACTATCATCTCTCTATTTTGTATGTTTCCTATAGTATTTCTATAATCAGTCATCCTTTTCCAAAATTCTGGAAATGATATTTCTTGGCTTTCTCCATTGTGATAGCGATCTTTCATCTCCATACTTAGTCTTTGACTCTATAACACGTTCTTTATTGGCAAATTTTATAGATTGCTCTATCAAAACCATTTCTGTGAGCATGTTACTTTCAATCTTCTTTAGAAAGATATCATCTTCAAAATTTTGATCTCTTGTTTCCCCGTTTCCTCTTAATCAATCATGCGATGATTGGAAATGATATCTGGAAGTCTTTCAAATCATCAGCTTCTCCGGATGATCCTGCAACCTTGGCCTTTCTGCAAACAACCTCTTCACATTGACTACATACTCTGGATCCTTCGTCCTCTAGCTCCTTTCCAGTGGCATTAATCTGTAAGGACAATCAGATATTATTACCATTAATTACCTTAAGGATTTCTAGGGTTAATATTACAAACATCCTTTTTACTCATTCACACACCCTTCTTGAACACCTCTCATGAGACTCCATTACTAGGGTATTTCACTCACTGAGGAATTTATCCTCACATACAATCGTCTTATCTTGAAACCGTGGATGGTATATCCCTCTTAGGAATTTCGGCATACATGCATGGATGGGGAAAGGACAAACCTTAAACATCTAAGGATTCAAAGAAACTTTGGCTTCATCACAAATCCATTGCAAGACTAGCCCTTTGTTATGTAGATGCAGCATTTCATGTTGTTGATTATCATTTTGACCCTTGATCCCAGAAATTAGGCCTTCGAAAAGATGTTTGGGAATCTTTGGCACTAGATTGCTGCTTGGAACTCTCAGTTTCAAGATTCAAACTTTAGGATTAGACTGTCAAACTCACACTGTGAAAGCTTGAAAGCTTGATGGAAAATTGCTTTGCATATCTTGGAGTGTGTTAGCCCCTATTTTAAACTTGGAAAATTTTGAAATTTTGGCATTTGAAATCTTCCGTGTGATAATTGTTGGTTTAAAAGGTTTCCTATCATCAAAAAATGCTTCCAAGAATGGAATCATGCTGATCGAGAATTGCCAAAATTAAAAGCTTTTATTTCAGTAAAAATCAAGGTGATGAGTATCCATCTCGTTCAAGGCAATGTTCCACTCCAAGTACTTGCAAATTCAATTCCAAACGTGGACAAAGCAAGAGAAGTTAACTCCAATCGACCTATTGCTGAGTTGAATAAAGAATAAAATAAGCCAATTTAATCAGCTAACAAGCATACATGAAACTGCCTATGTGGAAGATTTCGACAATAGAAGGATACACTGACAAGTTAGAGTGAAGGATGAAGGGGCCGATATGTATTTGCTGTAAGTTGGCAGGTTGATTCTATTTGCACCATCATCGGCAATTCACCCAAGTTTGCAAAGTTATTGAAACACCGATACATTCTCACTGCGAAAGAGTTAGTTATAATAGTCTATTCATATGCTAGTTGGATAAGTTGATTTAAGTTGTTCAAAATGTTAAGAGGGAGAATAATGAATTAATAAAAATCAGTGTTTTGCCCAAGACTCTCAAGTTACTGATTGAATTTCAAAACAACTTATGAATATTGATGAAGACGTGATTTTGGCTAAGTTGGCAAGTTTGTTTACTTTCAAAAGAGGTCTATATACTTTCATGCTGCATATTTTCAAAGTTTCACTTATCCATTGGCGAATTGTTGAGAGCTCCCCAAAGTCACGGAAAGTTAAGTTCAATAATACCATCGGCAAGTTATTCAAATCTTCTAAGTTACTTCTCGTTGCAAGCGGCAAAGCTAATTCCCCCAACTTTGTGCAACGGTAGATGAAGCTTTGAAACAGGTTATGAAAATCCATCAAATTCTAATGGTCAAGAAGGCTCGAGGTTGACATTCATATGATGTGGAGTCGTTTGGCAAAAGTATCATAGAAATGAAAACTCATGGAATGGAGTGGCTATAATATGCACATAATGAATTCGTTGGGAAGATTTAGGAACTTAAAAGCAGATGTAACTTGTAAGTTTAAAGTCGTATTCTGCAACATAAGTCACCATCCTCCTTATGTGTACCAATGTAGAATCTTTGAAATGCAGCATTGATGTCCACCAAAACATAGTAGACAGAGATTCTTGTCAGATATTATAGTTGGAAATGTTCTGTGTAGATATGAAAATAAAGAGGAAAAGTGTAGACAATGGTCAATTTCAAGGAGGCAAAATACACGAAGATTGCAAACTACCTCGATAAGATGAATAATCTCATCTCCTCCAAAGTCACAGGTTTTAAGATCTCATTTTGTAAAAGTGTCACTTGATGTAACTAAAGTTAGAATTTGGATCTAATGTAGGGGCTCTCTTGTTGTGACCATGGGGACACCTTGAAGTGGGGGCACACTTATTGAAATGAATGGATGGTGCCATTCTAGGCTCAAGGGTTTTAACAAACTACTAATCTTAGTAGTTATTCAAAATCACAAGATCACTAATAAAAAATCCATTTATTAATAATACAATAAAAGCATTACAATAGGGGTCCTAATCATTACAAAAAATTTACAGTTCATCATACACACCCTTTTACATAGGCATTGGCATTCAGCCCTACATAAATGTAGAAATCAACCTAAAAAAAATTCTCCAACCTTTGCTCCTTGAATTCTTCTAACCTTGCTCCCAAAAACGTATCTCCAAGATAAATGGAACCCATTTATATAGAAAACCATGGAGAAGTTAGACTAGTCGAGTTAGTATTGGGTAATGCATAACTTGTTTCAAATCCTAGTGTAATATGTTGTGTTTTGAATGAGGTTTGTTACACATTTTGGTTTAAGTTTTATTCATGTGGCCAACTTGCAGATGTTGTAAATAAGTTTTGCGCCTACTTGAGGATATAATCAAAGTAGGAATGCATATATATTGTTGAGTGGATTCATTCTAATGTGTGTGTGTCTATGTGTTGTCAGAAGTGGAAAAAGCTATTCAAGTTGCATATCTGCTAGGTGGTAGCTATGAATCAAGTTTCCATGTAGAAAATAAATCTAGGCCTTTAGGAAGGTTCCAAAAATTCTAGGGGGACTTGGATGTGTCTACAACATAGAGTCTCACTTTTGATGGAATTTCAATAAATATGGGTCAAAGGGGAACTATGAAGTCTTGAGGGGTATAAGGATTTATCCCATTGACATGCAAAATTTTTCCTGTTATCAAGTGTGTGGAAGAATAAGGGTCATCAAGAGATCATGGAGATATGAGCGGTATTGGGATGTATCCAACAACTTAATGGAATTATGCAAGGTCACCCACTAGTCAAAATTTTGAAGAATAACGAGACAAGGGGAACTACAAGAATTTGACAAGGTTAGAGATATGACTAGAAGTAAAGGAAATCTCCATAGGAGTAGGAATACTTATTAACTAGTAGAAAGACTTAGTAAGGTTTAGTTTACCTATATTAAATAACAAAACACCCCCCCTTCTCCTCACCCCCAACTAACTCATGTTTTAGCACTACATTATATGTTGTCATTGATGTCAAATCCTTTGGTTTGAAATAGGTCCAGACATGGTATGATAAGAAGGAGTGTTTGGTTTAGGTATTTTGTGTGCTTGGAGGTCTCTCGGTTTCATCAGATGCATTTGGTATCTCAGAAGATGTTTCTCAGTATTATTCTTGGGTCCAGATTGGTCTGGAGTTCAAGGTCTTGGACCAAATATTGAGGTTGTGTAACATGTGGATGCATTTTGGGTATGGCTTTGGTATTGTATGTAGTGTCTTGATATGTTCGATGAGGAACGATGTGATATGGTCCACTTCTCATTCCTTACCACCATCGGAATGTCCATTATAGACCTATTCTAGATCTTTGTCTCAACCGGAATTAAGAATTATGATTTTTGGAGACAATATATATAGGAGTTTGATTTGATGAATTGATATACGTCTTTTTGTGTTGAAGACATGCAAGATTGAAAGGATCCAATAGTTGAGTGAGTATAGTGTTGTGGATTGTTACCGGAAGCAGTTCTGGCAGTACACACTGTGTTTTTGTGATGGATTCTCTTTATCTTTCTTTATTCTTTGGCACTGAGCCTTTCAAGGTAGCGAGCCCACTTGTAGTGAGAAAATCAACAGTGAGCCTTTTAGGGTAGTGAGACCACCAACAGTGAGCACCTTGGCAGTGAGACACCCCTTTATAAAAATTACTTTAATCGATGTTTATAAATTGAGAATCAACATTCTCCATGGTTTTTCCCTTCTTGGGTTTTCCACGTATAATTTGGTGTTTCTCGTGTCTGTTCTAATTATTGCATGCGTTTTCAAGTTTTGTTCATTATTCTAGATTTGTGCATTAAGGATAAAAAGAAAAAAATAATATCAACTGATTCACCCCCCCTCTCAATCGCCAGGATATTCAACAATTGGTATCAGAGTCATGGTTCCTTGATATAAATATTAACCACTTAAGGTAGATCCTGATCTGATGGCACATAATTTATCCATTCTTATCTTTGATGGATTTAATTATAGCTTTTGGAAAGTAAAGATGAGAAGATATTTGGTTTTGCTAGGTTACAATACTTGGAAGGCTGTGGAGACTAAGTATGTTCTATCGACAAATGGTCTTAGCACTCTAGATGAGATTCAAGCTTATGAAGAGAATGAAAAGGCGAGGTATGCTATTTTTAAGTGCACTATCAAAAACTGAATTAAATAAGGTTATCTCTTTGAATACTACTCATGAGGTTTGGCAGAAATTGAAAGATATCTATGAAGGGAATGAGAGAGTCAAGTTGACAAAGAGGTTAATAGCCAAGAGAAGATACAAAAACCCAAGGATGGAAGAAGGAGAAGATGTTGTGAGACATTTTGAGAAGGTTGACACTGCAGTGAATGAGATCAAAGAACTCGAAGGCACCTTGAGTGATGAAGATGTGATTAAAAAGATCCCAATGACATTACTTGTAACTATAGTGATAAGATATTAGTGATTGAAGAAATTCACCAGAAAGTAATTGTTTGTTACCCTGACTGCATTCGAAGTAAGGAAGTTTGGAAAGGACAAAGACAAGTCAGAGACCACATTCAAGACATCTGAAGACAATCTAGATGATGATGAGATCTAGGATGAGGTGGAAGAAAACATTTTGAGAAATCTGAAGAAAGGCACTGGCAAATACAAAGGTATGTTACCCTTCAAATGTTTTAGATGTGGTAAGATTCGTCATATTGCAACTAGATGTCTAGAAAAAGGAAATAGACAAAAGTTTAAGGAACACAAGGGAAAGTTAAATAAGAAGGCATATTATGTTAAGGATGATGTTGGTGTTGGCAACAAGGCAAAAAAATGAGGTGGGGGGGGGGGGGTGGAGGTGAATCGGCTGTTTCAAAAAAATTACTTAACTTAAACACAATTTTAGATCTGATAATTAATAGTGAAAGCATAAATCAATACCACATCAATAACACATATAAAACCAAGAATTTTGATGTGGAAAAACCGATCAAGGGAAAAACCACGGTGGGAATCTACCCACAATATGATGATACCCTATTAGAAGTATATGAAATATTACAATAGGGAATGCACATGCATTCAGGCACACTGCCTAGAGCTCACTGCTAAAAACAAACAAAAACAAGGGCTACAACCATGGGGAAGGCTCAATGTCTTACAAAAACATCTGGATTACATCCGGAAGATCATGAATTGATAGAATAGCATCTCCTCATGCCTGGTTATAGTTCTGGTTAAGCACATAACACATAATCTACTTTTTCACACTTCTTCTCTGCTATCAAATAATTAATACATTGTTCACACACACAGATCACTCTCTCACATGAGTATTACATTTATTTATACATATCATCAACCTATATTTCAAGGTCGACCCAACACACATGACAAATTACAAAGATATAACCATACACGCTACAATATTATATGCGGACCAAAACAATGTTGGCTAAGACATAGTATGGACCTAAATAAACACCTTGAACATGAAACATCTCCAATAATTATGCCTCATTACATTCGCAACATGCTACAATCATCATGTCGACCAAGACCATGAAGAACACCACCAGATCAAGGAAAATAATCAATAGCAAGCACAATGATCAATGCAAACCACCAACTCAAATAGGACATGATATAGAAACATCCACAAGCATCATGAATTACCACAACAACATCGGCACCAACACCACTTACTGGAATCTTCATCATCATTATACCAAACTTCAAGAACACTAATTGCAATGGCTGTTAAACTGAAAGATTCACTTGCAAACCTCCAAATCATGAACCATTTGAATTGAGGACACACCAGAACATCCCAAACACTTTTCCAAATCCACAAACCAAGATATTGCAATGCAAAGAAATACGGAGCAAAATACAAAACATTGATCAACGCTAAACAATTGAAAAACCAACCGCAAATCTCATAACTTGATCAAATCTCCATGCGAACCACTAAAACTTTAGTTGAATCAACTAGAGATACTTATCTTAAAACCCTTTAATCCGCAACAACTCATCTGCAACACACTATCGGCCAAACTAACTCACTTAATATGACTGCAACACTAGAACACAGAGAGGAATATGTTGACATCAATGACAACAACACATTCCAACAAACTTCTCAACAATATCCAACAATCTCCCCCTTTGACATTGATGGAAACATATGAGTGTGAAAAACAATCAATGCAAAGAAAGAAAATACTCAACTCCCCAAGAGATCATGCACACAACTCAACACAAGTTTTTCACATAACTCTCTCTCCCCCTTTGAAATCAATGTTAAAGTCACATATTGCACAAATCTCTCTCCCTTTAGCCAAAATCTATCTCCCCACAAGTGAACATCAAAACTAACAAATCTAAACATTTGACTACTCCCCCTAAGTAGCAGCCACCACACATCAATTTGGATCACAAGACATCTCTGTGAAATTCATCGAACTGATGCAAATCCATGCATCTTAGTTCTTATCAAGTGGGGAAATTACCCCTAGCTTTTCTCTGAGATGCTCAAAAGTATCCTTAGGAAAAGGCTTCGTGAAGATATCTACAAATTGTTCCTTTGTAGATACATGCTCCAATCTAACTTCCTTCTCATTCACCTTTTCTCTCAAGAAATGAAACTTTATTGATATATGCTTAGTTTTTGAGTGCAACACTGAATTCTTAGAAATGTTGATAGCACTTGAATTATCATAGTATATAGTAGTAGGATCATCATAAAAAAATATAATATCCTTCAACATCAGCTTCATCCACATCACCTTCAAGTACAATTGCTAGCAGTAACAATGTATTCTGCCTCTACAGTAGATAAAGAAATGACATTCTTTTTCTTACTCATCCATGAAACCAATCTCTTTCCCAAGAATAATACACCACCACTAGTACTCTTCTGGTCGTCAACATCACCTGGCCAATTAGCACCAGTAAAATCACTCATGGTAAAGTCATCTTCTTTAAGGTACCACAATCCAAAATCAACTATCCCTTTCAAATATCTGAAAATTCTCTTAACTGCAGTGTCATGAGATTCCTAAGGACCATCTTGGAATCTAGCAACAAGAAACACAACATTCAAAATATCCAGTCTAGTCTGAGTCAAATAAAGATATCCACCAATCATAGATCTGTATTTGGTCTGATTTTCTTTTGGAGAATCATCATCCTTAGTCAACTTACATCCAATCACGATAGGAGTACCAACTTGCTTTGAGTCATCTAAACCAAAATTCTTCAAAAATTCCGTCACATACTTGGATTGTGATATAAAAATGCCTTTATCTAGCTGAGTAATTTGCAATCCCAAAATGAATTTCATCTCACCAATTATAGACATTTCAAACTTATTATGCATATCATCAACAAACTTCTTGTACAAACTATCATCTCCACCATAATATCATCAACAAAAAATTCAACAATCAAAATGTTATCATGGTCAAAATTGAAATACAAATTATTATTATAAGTACCTTTATTGAATCCAAGTTTCAACAAATACTTATCCAATCTGGCATACCAAGCTCTTGGGGCTTTCTTGAGTCCATATAGTAATTTCTTAAATCTGCAAATGATATCTTCATGATCTGTCAACTGGAATCCGTCTAGTTTCTCAATATAATCTTCCTCTTCCAACTCACTATTAAGAAAGACTGACTTGACATCCATCTGATAAACTTTGAAATCTTTGTAAGCAACATAAGTAAGAAATAACCTAACAGTTTCAATTCTTTCCACTGGAGAAAAAGTCTCCTCAAAGTCAACTCCTTGCATTTGAGAATATCCCTTGCAAACAAGTCTTGCTTTGTTCCTAACCACTTCACCTTCCTCATTTAATTTGTTTTGAAAGATCCATTTAGTTCCAATCACATTCTTATCCTTAGGTCTGGGAACAAGAGTCCATGCATTATTCTTCTCAATCTAGTTTAATTCTTCTTCCATTGCTTTAACACATTTTTCATCTTTACATGCTTCATTAACATCCTTAGGTTCAATTTTAGAAATAAAACAATACTCTTCAACAATTCTTCTTCTAGTCTGTACACCTTCATTCTTATCACCTATGATTTGATTCTCTAAATGATTCAAGATTACATACCTAGAAGTCTTAGGATTTTCTTGATTTTCAGACTCTTGAGCTCTTTCTTCTACACTAGCACTTGTACTTTCTCCTTCATTCTCAAGCATTTCCGGAACAATATGAATTTGATTTTGGGTCTGCACTTACTTTCCTTTATCTAAATTGACATCCTGATCATTTGAATCATATCTGCAAGATTTGATCTATCTCACATTGATTTCATCAACTTTCACATTAGCACTCTCAACTATCTTTCTCAATCTCTTGTTATGACACCGGTAGGCCTTTCTCTTAGTATAATAACCAACAAATATTCCTTCATCACATCTAGCATCAAACTTTCCTAAATCTTCATCTCTTTTGATATAGCATTTACTTCCAAATTTTATGAAAATCTAACTACAGGAACATGACCAAACCATAACTCATAAGGAGTATTACTGGTATCACCTTTGATATGAACCCGAGTAAGAGTGTATACAACAATACTCACAACTTCTCTCCAATAGATATGCAGAAAATTTCCTTCAATCATCATGGTTCTGGTAGCTTCCTAAATTGTCATTTTCTTTATCTCCACAATGCCATTCTGCTGAGGGGTCCGCGAAGGAGATAACTGTCTCTTCACTCCATGGTCTTTACAAAATGTATTGAACTCACCGAAAGTGAAATCACCACCTAGATGTCAAATCTCAGACACTTCAGCTTCAGTCCCATCTCAGTCTCAACCATAGCTTTGAAAATCTTGAACTTCTCCAATGCTTTAGATTTCTCCCTTAAGAAAATAACCCACATCATCCTTGAATAGTCATCAATCAACAACATGAAATACCTATCTCCCTACAAGCTTCTCACTCTAGAAGGACCATACAAATCGGTATGCACAAGATCCAATAATCTATTAGAACAATGTTGTTTTGCTTTTGAAAGTAACTCTTGTCTGCTTTATTATTTGACATTCCTTGCATACCAAATTAGTAGGCTTTACCAACTTAGGAAAATATCTTACTGCTTGAGTAGAACTTATCTTAACCATGCAATCAAAATTCACATGACACATTTTTTTATGCCATAACCAACTTTCATCAATCTAAGTAATCAAACAACTTTCACCAACATTCAAGTGAAAGATATTACCTTTAGTCTTTGTCCCTGATGCAATCTCAATTTTGGAACTACTTAAGATCTTACATTTGTCATTTTTGAATTGCAAGTCATATCCCTTCTCAACCATCTGTCCAACACTCAAAAGATTATGCTTTAGACCTTCTACATACAAGACATCATTAATAATATGCTTACCATCAAGATAAATGGAGCCTCTACCACAGATTATACCAGCTTTGTCATCACCAAATCTTACTACACCACCATCATACTTTTCCATACTCACAAACTTACTCTTATCACCTATCATATGATGAGAGAAACCACTGTCAATAACCCATTCATCTTTCTCTTCAACTTTAGCAGCCAAAGCTTTCTCCTCATTAATAAAACTAGTAGAATCAGTAGGCACTGTATCATCTTCCTTGATAGCAATAAACACCCATTCATCTCTCAAATTTCTCTTAACAGATTCATCATCTGTTACACCTTCATCAGCAACATAATAACATTTCTTTTGATATTTAGGCTTTTATTGCTTCCTGGGAACTCTTTTCGGACACCTTGAAGCAAAATGACCTATCTTATTGCAAGAAAAATATTTAAGAGGCAATTTCCCTTCATACTTACTAGAGAAATCTCCTGGCAATAAGGCCTTTAATCTCCTTAAGCTCTCTTTCTTCTTCTTCTTCTTCAAGGTCTCTCATCTCCTTCTCATATCTTGACACCCTTGTAGAACTTTCTCCTGGATCATATTTCTGCTTCCTAGAAATAGTAGCTTTGAATGCATATTCTGACTTAGGAAGAGATTCACCAAATTCTCTCAACTCAAAGGCAACAAGCTTGCTAATCAGTATGTCTCTAGTCACATTTGCCACCATTCAAATCTCCTCAATAGCAACAACTTTGTGTTTGTAAGCAGGAGGCAAGGATCTCAACACTTTAGCTACAATATCTGATTCTTCTAACACTCCACCGGTACATCTGATATTCAACACAAGCTCATTCAATTTCTGCATAAAGGAGGTAATATTCTCATCTTCGCCCATTCTCAGCATCTCATACTTTCCCTTTAGGCTCTACAACTTATCAACTTTCACATGGTTGTCACCTTCATACAAAGTCTCTATCTTCTTCCAAATCTCATGAGTAGTCTTTAAATCCATAACATTAGTCATCTTAGAATCAGTCAGGGCACTCAACAATGCTTCCTTAGCTCTAATATTATATTTAGCTTCCTTTATCTCATCTGGAGTTGTAGCACCATTCACAGGAACATTATACACATTCTTAGTAATCTTCTAGTAATCTTCACTGATGCATCTCAAGTGACACACCATTTGGTTTTTCCAAAGAGAGTAATCCGTTCCATCAAATCTTGAACTATCCTTCTTGTAAGCATAGGTTTCCATCCCAGATCACCTCAAGCGATCAAACTTCTTTCAGAGGATCTAGCTTTGATACCAATTGTTGGCAACAAGGCAAATGACTGAGAGGGGGGTGAATCAATTGTTTCAAAAACTTTACTTAACTTAAACACAATTTTAGATCTGATAATTAAGAGTGAAAGCATAAATCGATACCACATCAATAACACACATAACACCAAGATTTTTGACGAGGAAAACCCAGTCAAGGGAAAAACCATGGTGGCAACCTACCCACAATATGATGATACCCTATTAGAAGTATATAAAATATTACAATGGGGAATGCACATGCGCTGCTAAAAAACAAACAACAACAAGGGCTACAACCCTGGGGAAGACTCACCATCTTACAAAAACAATCGGATTACATCCAAAAGATCATGAACTAATAGAATAGTGTCTCCTCATGCCTGGTTACAGTTCCAATTAAGAACATAACACATAATCTAATATTTCACACTTCTTCACACTTCTTCTTTGCTATCGAATGATTAATACATTATTCGCACACACAGATCACTCTCTCACATGAGTATTACATTTATTTATACATATCATCAACCTATATTTCAAGGTCGACTCGACACACATCACAAATTACAAAGATATAACCATACACGCTACAATATTAAATGTGACAAAAAAATTGTTAGCTAAGACATAGTATGGACCTAAATCAATACCTCGAACATGAAACACCTCCAAGAATTATGCATCGAACATCCGCAACACGCTACAAACATCATGTCGACCTAGAACATGAAAAACACCACTGGATCAAGAAAAATAATCAATAATGAGCACAATGATCAATGCAGACCACCAACACAAATGGGAAATGATCTAGAAACATCCACAAGCATCATGAATTACCACAACAACATCTGCACCAACACCACTTACTAGAATCTTCATCATCATTATACCAAACTTCAAGAACATTAACTGCAATGACTATCAAATTGAAAGATTTACTAGCGGACCTCCAAATCATGAACCATCTGAATTGAGGACACACTAGAACATCCCAAACACTCTACCAAATTTTGAAACCAAGATATTGCAATGCGAAGCAATGCGGAGCAAAATCCAGAACACTGATCAACACTGAACAATTGAAAAACCAGCCACAATACCAGATCTTATAACTCGGTCAAATCTCCATGCGAACCTCTGAAAATTTAGCTGAATCAACTAGAGATACTTATCTCAAAACCCTTTAATCTGAAACAACTCATCTGCAACACACTAGCTAAACCAACTCACTTAATCTGATTGCAAGGAATACATAGAGAAATATGTTGACATCAATGACAACAACACATTCCAACAAACTTGTCAACAATATCCAACAACTGGTATTTAAGATGATGAATCAGACTATGATGAAGGTGATTTCTTGTTTTTGGTAGATACAAAACTTCCTAAGTTTGATATCTCTAAGACTGTTTCTAATGCATATCATGCTAGAAGAGACAAGAATGAATGGTTGATGACAATGGATGTTCAAATTATATGACCAGTGATAAAAGTAAATTCATAAAACTTGAAAAATATGATGGAGGTTTAATTAGATTTGGAGATGATCAGATGGCATAAATTGTTGGTATTGGTTCAATTACTTTTGATGGAAAACATAACACTAACAATGTTTATTATGTGAAGGGTTTGCATCATAATCTTTTGAGTGTTGGACAGATGTGCAAAAAAGGATACAATGTTGTTTTTCAGGACAATGGATGTGAGATTTAGGAGTCTGAAACAGTGATTGCAACTGGAAGAAGGAAAAATGAAAATATGCACCAGTTGGAAGGAGCTACAAAACACTACTTGATATCACAACTTGATGAAAATTGGCTATAGCACTAGAGGATGTGTCATATCAATTTTGATAACTTGATACAAATTAGCTCAAGAAGGTGCGGTAAGAGATTTGCCCAGATTGACTAAGCCAGAAAACAACATATGCAGGGAATGTCAAATAGGAAAGCATAATAGAAGCACTTTCAGAGGAAAGGAGTATTCGTCCACTGGATTACTAGATTTGGTTCACATAGATCTCTGTGGTCCAACCTGGACAAGAATCCTGCAAGGTGAAAGGAAAATCAACTATTTAATGTCTGATAGAGGAGGAGAATTCATCTCGGATGAGTTCAATGAATTCTATGAGAAGCATGACATCAAAAGATAGTTCTTAGCTCCCCAAACACCTCAACAGGATGGTGTAGTTGAAATAATGAATTGGACTATACAAGAAGCAGCCATAACTATGATAAAAGGAGCAGAGTTACCAAAAGTTTAATGGAAAGAAGCAATTCATATAGAGACATATACACTCAACAAAATTTTGTATCGAAGAAAGTATGGTAAGACATCTTATGAACTATGCTATGGTAGAACTCCAACAGTAAAATACTCCAAAGTTTTTGGAAGCAAGTGCTATATTGGAGAGATGAGGATAATCTTGGAAATTTTGACATTGAAGAAGATGAAGGCATATTCTTGGGTTATTCAACAAAGAGCAAAGCATATTTATTTTTCAACAAAAGATTGAATAATATTGTTGAAAGTGCAAGTGTAAAAGTTGATGAAAATACTTCAAAAGATTCAGAGATAGTAGTAGGTTATGAATTAGATGAGTTCAGAGAAAAGGAAAAGATGGGAGAAAGTAGGAGTGAAGAAAAGAATGATAAAGATGCTCCGGCATTTGCATCCAAGTCTCCAAGGTATGCTAGAAAGAATCACTCAAAAGAACAGATCATCGGAGACAAGACAAAAGGAGTTATCACAAGAACCAAAGCAACTCAAGAACATGTCTTGTTGTGTTTTCTATATGAAACTGAGCCAAAGATAGTAGAAGAAGCTTGTAAAGATCAGAACTAGATGAAGACAATGAGAGATGAACTAGATCAAATTGAGAAAAACCAGACATGGGATTGGTCAGCAGACTAGAAGATACGAATGTGATTGGAACTAAATGGGTATTCCAAAACAAGCTAGATGAAGATGGAAAGGTTGTAAGGAATAAGACAAGGTTAGTTTGTAAAGGATACACTTAGATTGAAGGAATTGACTTTGATGAGACTTATGCCTCGATTGCAAGAATGGAAGCAATCTAGATGTTCTTGGTGTTTGTATCATTCAAGGACTTCAAAGTTTATCAGATGGATGTGAAATCAATATTTCTGAATGGAGAATTGAAAGAAGAGGTCTACATTGAACAACCAAAAGGATTCAAATTGAAGGATGATCCAAACATGTTTGCAGATTGAAAAAGGCTTTGTATGGACTGAGAACACTCCTAGAGCTTGGTATGGGAGATTAGACAAGTACCTAATTGATCAAGGTTTTCAGAAGGGTTCAATGGACAACAACTTGTACTTCAAGACTGGTTCAAGTAAAATTATAATTGTGGTAGTATATGTTGATGATATAATCTTTGGAGCAAGTGAAGACATGTGCAGTAGATTTGTTGTTGAGATGCAGAAATAATTTGAAATGTTCATGATTGGTGAGTTAAACTTCTTTCTTAGATTGCAAGTTAATCAGAATGATAAAGGACTTTTTATTTCTCAATCTAAGTATGTCAAAGAACTGTTGAAGAATTTTGGGTTGGAGAATTCCAAACTGGTATGTACACCTATGAGTATCAGATGCAAGTTATCTAAGGATGACAAATCACCTAAGACAGATGCTATTCGGTATAGGTCAATGATTGGAGGATTGTTATATCTGACTACTACCAGAATGGATATCATGTATGCAATATGTTTGGCAGCAAGGTTTTAGCAAGAACCGAAAGATCACATGTTGTGGTAGTGAAAAAGATTTTCTGATATCTTAAAGGTACAAAAGAATTTAGTTTGTGGTATCCTAGAAACTTATATTTTACCCTTACAACTTATACAGATAAAGATTGGGCTAGAAGTGTGGATGACATAAAAAGTACAAGTGGAGGAGTTTTCTTTATTGGCTCTCGGTTAGTTGCATGGACAAGTCTTTATCTATGGCACAAGCAGAGTACATTGTAGAATCTTCTTGTTGCACTCCTGAGATTTTATGGATGAAGCAAACTTTGAAGGATATTGGTGTAAATTTTGATGATCCTATCTCAATCATGAGTGATAATACTAGTGCAATAAAAATTTCAAATCTGCTACAACATTCTAGAACAAAGCATATATCTATCACGTATCACTTCTTGAGGGAAAAAGTTCTAGACAATGAGGTCAGACTTGAGTATGTGCCTACAAAAGAGTAGATTGCAGACATATTTACTAAGGCATTGTGCAAAGATAATTTTGAGTATCTTTGCTAGAATTTAGAGGTATTAATCCCTACCAATTTGAACCAATATGCATTTTAGATGTGCATTGATCTAGTGAGAAACATGTACATTATTTTCTAGACTAATGCTTGCGTGCTTCCTCTCAGGGGGAGCAGGAATGAGTTTTTTCAGGGGGATTTATTGTCCACCTTTGTCATTGCTGTCAAAGGGGGAGAGAGAGATGGTTGTGCATAATGATGATCTTTCATTTTATATGTTGTTGTTGTTGTTTTTGATGGATGTTGCCAACAATGACAAAGGGGGAGATTGTTAGCACTACATTATATGTTGTCAAACCCTTTGGTCCAAAATAGGTCTGGACATGGTATGATAAGAAGGAGTGTTTGGTTTAGTTATGTCGTGTGTTTAGAGGTTTCCCGATTTCATCAGATGCATTTAGTATCTCAGAAGATGTTTCTTAGTATTATTCTTGGGTTTGGATTGGTTCAAAGCTTGAGGTCTTGCACCAGATATTGAGGTTGTGTAACCTGCATATGCATTTTGGGTCCGGCTTTGGTATTATATGTAGATTTTTTATATGTTCGATGAGGAACAATATGATATGGTCTGCTTCTCATTCCTTACCACCACCAAAATGTCTAGTAGAGACCTACTCTAGATCTTTGTCTCAACAAACATTGCGAATTATAATTTTTGGAGATATATATATATATATATATATATATATATATATATATATATATATATATATATATATATATATATATATATATATATATATATATATATATATATATATATATATATATAGGAGTTTGATTTAAGGAATTGATATATGGATTTTTGTGTTGAAGACATGCAAGATTGAAAGAATCTAGAAATTAAGTGAGTATATTGTCATGGATTGTTACTGGAAGCAATTCTGATAGTACAAACTGTGTTTTTGTGGTGGATTCTCTTTATTTTGCTTTCTTCTTCAGCATTAGGCCTTTTAGGGTAGTGAGCCCACTTGTAGTGAGAAAATTAGGAGTGAGCCTTTCAGGGCAGTGAGCCCACCAGCAGTGAGCACCTTGGTAGTGAGCCACCCCTTTGTAAAAATCACCTTAAGTGGTGCCACCTTAATTGGTGTTTATATATTGAGAATTAGCATTATCTGTGGTTTTTCTCTTCTTGGGTTTTCCATGTAAAATTTGGCATTTCTTGCGTCTGTTCTGACTCTTGCATGTGTTTTCAAGTTTTGTTAATTCTGTTCATTATTCCAAATCTGTGCATTAAGGATAAAAATAAAAAATTACTATCAACTGTTTCACCCCCCCCACTCTCAGTTGCCCTGATATTCAACATCATGGTGGTGTAAAATTTCCTTAAAATATATCATAATGTTTTAGTCAATGGGATTGTTCTCAAATGGCAAAGCCATAGGGTTCTAAAGATGGATATTTTCAAATCCTCATGGTGGCATTTAAATATAGAATTATGAGTGGAAATTCTTGGAATTCCAATGTGACTTCTAAATTATACTCGTTAAGGAAAATAGCTATTCATCTTGGCTGAAGGAATATACAATTTGCGTGATTAAAAAGAGTTGTTGTACTACACAAAATATAATCACAATTGTATAAGATATCAATTTAGACACGCTTCAAGTCTACCAGTCAACATCAAAGACAATGTTAATCATTTTTTGATATTATAATTATGATTTGGTACATCTACTTGTGGTTATTTAACTTATTAGCTTATCAAATTATTTTATGATATAAGAATTGTTATATTGATGTAATTTTTCTATGTAATTTTCCACCAAAAATATTAAAGTTTAGAGGTGAATTCAAATATTGTAAATATGGATGGCTATGCCACACAACATTAAAAATCACTTTCATTTATAGTATTTATATTTCTAACATTAATTAGTGTAGTTCACCACCAATTGGGATTTTGGAATTTGTTTCGGAAGGCTTCCCACTGGCACTAGCTTCAACTATTTTGAGTTTCCATTTGTATTTAATAT
The DNA here is from genome assembly GCF_030272615.1 of Cryptomeria japonica. Lineage (NCBI taxonomy): Eukaryota > Viridiplantae > Streptophyta > Pinopsida > Cupressales > Cupressaceae > Cryptomeria > Cryptomeria japonica. Next base: position 857,194,844 of record NC_081414.1, on the reverse strand, counting down.
AGAAAGCTTACTACTAGAAAATTATTTTATTACTTCTAAATTTTTGTATTAGTTGCTATCTTGAGCGGTATAACTTGCAACCAACAAGCATTTTTTATAATAATAAATCCAACTTCTTCTGTTGTATGCTCTCACCTTGCCCACATTGGGATCTTGGTGAACAAAGGTGTTAAGAATACATGTTTTTTTATTATGAAATTGTAAAATTAAAAACATTAAGCTTGGAGTGGCGGATGGTGTGGGTTTATCTGGGCCCAGATGGAGTACTTTTCATTTTTGTGCTTCTAGAGTTGGGGAGATTGGATGTCTGCAGTCAGAGATCGAGATTGGTAACAAAAAGAATGGATGCCTTGCCTGATGCTTGGAGGGAGGGTGTTTTTTTGGTTTCGGCATGTAGATTGGACAGGTGCGTTGGTTGGAGGCTGATGGTGTTGTTCGACGGTGCCCTTCTAGGGTTTCCTGTGTCTTTTGCGTTGTGCGTGGGGAGGATGTCGATGTCTCCTATTTGGGTTTCTTAAGTCATTTTGTGGTTGCTTATGTGAGGTGCAACTGGGATTTTGCTGCGGACTCCTTAGTTGATGTTGGTGTTTTTTGCATTCCTCCCTCCTTCTCTATTTTGATTTGGAGTGGGGGAAAGCTTTGGGACCCAGGCGGAACCCTTTCTTTAGGGCTCTCCTCTCTGTTCTTCATAGTGGTGGTGGTCCTCTTGAATCCATGGCTGAAGGCCTTGAGGGTCAGGTTGCAATTTTTTGTACCCTTTTCCCTTTTTTCTTTGTTTGATTTGGCAGGCCTTATGGGTTTGTTGCTATTTTCTTCTGTGCCCTGGTGCTTTTTTGAATTTTTGGTGAAGGGAAGTCTTCTTGGGTCCAGCTAAGTTCTTTTTTGTTGTATCTTTTAGACTACCCTCTCTTTGCAACATGGGTTTTGTCTTGGGCTTACTTAGATGGCCCTTCCTTCTTCGAAGATGAAGATGGATGGTTTTGGAGACAACCTTTCTCTTTTTGAGGTGGATTTGGGTGTTGTGGTGGAGTTTGGGTGGTGCTCATGGATGGTTGGTGTTGTTGTTTTTATTGAGGCAGGTTGGTTGTTTGATTCCCTATCCTTGGTGTTAAGTTTCTACTCTCTTTCTCCTATAGAGGTGGAGAACCTAGTTTGTCTTAGCTTCTTGGAGTTGGTTTAGTTTTGGCCTCTTTTCCATCGTATGGTTTTGGGAGCCCTCGTAAAACCCAGATGTCCAGTTTCTTACTGTGTTACCATTTCCTTCTTGCTGTACTTTGGTTCATGGTTTGGCACTTTGGTCTCTTTGTTGGTGGTTTCCTTCCTTTTAGCCCCTATTGAGGTGGGTTTCTATCCTATAGGGGTGGATAGATTTTTTGTTGATTGTGGTGTGATGATCATTAGCTTTGAGGGTATTGTTATCAACCAAGTGGTTATGGGAGCCACCTCAAAACCCATTTTGAAGGTTAGGGGAGCCTTTAAAAGCCCCCTTGTTTCTCCATTTTTTGTTTGTTCCGGTTGTGGGAGCCTTGTTAAACCCACAAGTAGGCTGGATGCTAGAAATTTTCAAGGGCCCAGTTTGGCCAGCTGTTGTTTTTGGTTAAGGATAGATTTTGCAGTTAGCAGGCTAATGACTATATTGTAGGTTAAGGGAGCCTAGAAAAAACCTTCTCAACTGGGTTTGGAGGCCAGTTCAAAACCCATGATGAAGGTTAGGGGAGCCTTTCAAAACCCCATGTCTAGATTGCAATTGTACATTTATCTGTTGTAATCTGGTTTCATTGAAGGTGATGGGTGCCTGGTTTCACCCATGGTATCAGTTAAAGGTTAAGGGAGCCTTAGTAAAACCCTTGACTTGTGATTAAGGATGGTTTTTCAATCTTGTTTTTGGGGCTTATTTTTTCACTCCTGGCTATGGTTGGGCTGCTGGTTTTCTAATGTTCTTTCCTTTTGGCAGCGTTGTATTGGGGGTTACAGATCCTAGTGAAATTTGAGGGTTTCGGGTCCCTTCAAAACCCGAAACATTTAGACTACAAAAACATTCAGACTACAATCTGGATCACATGAATTATGAAAATAGTATCTCCATATGCCTGACTACAGTTCCGGTTAAGCACATAATATTCTCTGCAACACTTCTCTTCTCCTTCACACTTCTGAAAGATCAAATCACTTGTTCGCACACACAACTCGATCATACACTCAAAGACATTCACTAGCATACATTTTGCATGATTATTATATTTATTTATAGAAACCCTCAGCCTCACTTTTACAGTCGGCTATGTTAGGATAACCGGTGAACAACTAAGAGGGGGTGGGGGGTGAATCAGTTGTTAACAAATTATGAAATTTTAAGCACACAAAACCTTTTACTAGAATGCATAAACCAAATACTGGAATAGAAGATATATCAATTAAGCACAAACATAAATCATAAACCAATTACCATGCATCCACAACACAACACCAAGATTTGTACATGGAAAACTCGATAAAGGGAAAAACCACGGTGGGAAGCCTACCCACAGTCGGATGATACTTCTGCAATAAGTATGTGATTACAATAAGGGGCCTCCACATGCAGGAAGGCCAACATCCTAGAGTGCACTACTCATTACAAAAAAGCCTCACTGACTAGAAAAGATATCTAGACTACATTCCGAAAATAAGAATGATCTGCAAGAATAACATCTCCTATGACTAAGTACAATTTCAGTTAAGCTCAATGCTGGAGGTCTTAAACCTCTTACACAAACCTAATTTGATCACCTATAATCAACCAAAACCTCTACATATGATTATAACTTTATTCATAGATAGATAATCCCATAACCATGATCGATGCCACAATGTACAAAGAGATTACATCATTTTTATACCAACCCAGGACCTAAACAATTAGGTCGGCCACCTAAAAGATAATACAATAAATCCATTAGATAAACCTGTAAACCAATGATAGTCCAAGTTGTCCTAAGATCGAAACAACATTAACCAAACAATAAATCCAATCGGTAATGCATTAGGAGCATCCACCAACACATTACATAAATCGCTCCATAACCTACCAGAATAAGACTGGACCTAAAATAGGTCACCATAAGCCAGATGAAATACCACAAATCAACTAGAGCATGAATACGATAACCATCAACATCTTCAAAACCTTCTAGAAGCTGCACCAACACCACTTATCGAATCCATCAAATGATCTTCAAAAAAGCTCTACCGGGAGAACCCTTATCGATAACCAAAAGGCTTACTAGAATATATGATAGCTTCCAGATCACCAAATCCTGAACCAACTGAATGTGACATGCATCTGAATAACATGAATGACCAAACCAAACCAGTTCCACCAATCAAAACATACCATAGACAAATCTCCTGATCATCATTAAAGTCCAGCCACTCTACTGGAACTCGGTAGATAACCAAAGAAGCTAGTGTTGACATCAATGACAAACATCAATGCAACACATAATAAATTCCTCCAAATTTCCAACAAATATGCCTCTGGAAGTTTCTATGTTCATGATTAGCCTTGTGATGTGATATGGCTTATTGCATTTGGATACTTCTTGTTGTGGTTCTTGGGTTGTTGAAGTCTCTTTGATTGTTAGGTGTCAAATCTTAAGATCTATCTTCTATGTTCTATATCTTAACTTAACTGCATTCTAATTCTCAATTACAATGATTTATACGATCCAAGGGGATCTGGTCGGCCCAGAAAAGGATTAAATGTCAAAGAACAAGACCTAACATTTAAAAACAACAAGGTCGGCCTCCACCAAAGAAATTCCTCTGGAAAATCCAAAGGATGAAGTGCGGATCTGTTGCTATTTTGGTATGGTTTTTTCATTGATGTCAACACCTACTAAACCTTATCAACTCTGGCACTTTGGATGATCAACAACATTCACCGGTATCTGGTACATCGGCAAGATATAATGATCACTGACACTTGGAATGGCATGGAAAACACTTGGTTATGTCGAAGACATCATTTGGACACTTTGAATTTAAGATCAAAATGGAGACACATCTGAATTGTATTGGAAAAGGCATCTGGGAAGTTACAAAGATGGTTATATTGCTCCTACTCCTGGTCAGCCTAATCCACCTACCTTGGGAAAAAGATGATGAAAATGATTGCAAAGCAAGAGAAGCACTTTTGAGTGCATTAACAGATCAACAAATCATGGGATTATTAGATAGATCCACTACTAAAGCTATTTGGGATCATTTGGTAACACTGAATGAAGGAGATTCCATGGTCAAAATTGCAAAACTTGAAAGCTTCCGGGTCAGGTATGAAAATCTGAAAATGGAAGAAGATGAAAGGATTTATGCTTTTATGAAAAGAGTTAATGAAATTGTTTTGGGTATTAAATGTTGTGGAGGACCCTTAAGTGAAGATGAAATTGTTTCAAAAGTTTTAAGAGGATTGCCACCAACATATAAAATGAAGGTTATTGCTATAAATGAGTTAAGAACAATGCCTAATACATCAGTAACTAGGGATACATTGATTGGAAAACTCTCAGCTTTTGAAATTGAGGAATTTGGTCTTGTTGCTACTATAAAGACAGATTTATCTTTTAAGGCATCAACATCATCTACACCATCATTTGACAAATCTGATTGGAAAGCCTTTTATGCAAGAGAACTTGAAGAACTTGAAGCATTATTTGCAAGAAAAATGCCTAAAGGTCCAGTTGGAAGTAAGTATGAAGGTAAGGCACCCTTTAAATGCTTTAACTGTAATAAGATCGGTCATATGGCTTCTAGATGCCCTAATAGACATGCTAGACTAAGAGAAGAAGCTAGAAGAACATACAAGCCTAACCCTGAATATCAAAGATACAGATTTAAGAAGAATAAAGACAAATCTTGTTATCTTGCTGATGGAGTGACTCATAATTCTGATGAGGATCCGACAGACAATGGATGGATTTTTGTTGCTATAACAGAAGACCAATCGACACCTACCATTCAATCAGTAGAGAAGGCCCTGACAGCTAAAGTCGAAGTAGAGGATGAATGGATCATTGATTCAGGATGCTCACATCATATGACTAGAGATAAAAGTAAATTCTTGAACTTTCAAGAATATAATGGAGGCTTAGTGAGATTTGGAGATGAATAAGCTTGTCTGATCAAAGGTAAAGGTACAATATCTCTTGATGGTAAGCATAATACTGACAATGTTTACTATGTTGAAGGTTAAAGCATAATCTTTTAAGTGTTGGTCAATTAGTTGAAAAAGGATTTCAGTTACAATTCAAAAATGGAAAATGCAAAATCATGAATAGAACTGGTTTAGAAATTGCAACCGGTAACCAAACTAGAGGCAATATCTTTCATTTGAATAATAGTATAAAGACATGCTTGATTGCACATATTGATGAAAGCTGACTATGGCATAAGAGACTCTATCATGTAAAATTTGATTGCATGGTAAAAATTAGTACTACTAAGGCAGTTAGAGGTTTACCTAAAATTGTCAAACTTCACAATACAGTATGTAAGGAATGTCAATTTGGAAAACAAGTTAGAGCTACTTTAAAAGTATTCTAGAAAAATCAAATAATGCTCTTGACTTAATCCATACTAATTTATGTGGTCTAGCTAGAACTAAAAGTTTGCAAGGTGATAGATATTTCATGCTAATCATTGCTGACTACTCTAGAATGTGTTGTGTTACTTTTCTCAGAGAAAAATCAGAAGCACTTGGAAAGTTCAAACTGTTCAAAGCAATGGTAGAAAATGAAACCAGTAAGAAAATCAAATGTCTGAGATCAGATCAAGGAGGAGAATTTACATCTAAGGAATTTAATGCATTCTGTGAAGTGAATGGAATCAGAAGACAACTATTAGCACCTCAGACACCACAACAGAATGGAGTTGTTGAAAGGAAAAACAAAACTATCTTGGATGCAGCAAGAAGTGTGTTATCAGAAGCAAATCTACCACATGTGTATTGGAGAGAGGCAGTAAGTACAATGGTCTATACATTCAACAAAGTTCACATCAAAGGTGAAACTGGTAAGACCCCTCATGAACTATGGTTTGGTATTACTCCTACTCTTAAATATTTCAGAATATTTGGAAGTAAATGCTATATTAGAAGAGATGAGTATATTGGCAAATTTGATCCTAGAAGCGATGAAGGAATATTTCTTGGTTATTCATCTAAGAGTAAGGCATATAGATGTTTTAAAAAAAAAATTGCAGAAAATTGTTGAGAGTACAAATGTGAAGATTAATGAACAATTCAGAGGAACTTCAAGGTATATAGATTCTGAACTGGCAATAGAAATTCTGACAAATGAACCTACACTGAATCCATCGGTACAAAATGAAGATCTAGTTACATCGGTATCATCTAAAAATTCCACAGTAACTAAGGAACAACAACAAACGAAGACACCTCAGTATGTAAGACTGAATCACTCTGAAGATCAGATAATTGGAAACAAGTATAAAGGAGTTATGACAAGAGGAAGATTGGAAAATGAAGAGGTATGTCTTATTTCTCAAATTGAACCATCATCAATTAATGAGGAATGTGAAGTAAACATTGGATTAAAGTTATGGAAGAAGAATTAGAGCAAATTGAGAAGAATAACACTTGGACATTAGTTCCCCGGCCTAAAGATAAAAATGTAATTGGAACCAAATGGGTATTCAGAAACAAACTTAATGAAGATGGTAAGATTATCAGAAATAAAGCAAGACTAGTGTGTAAGGGATATTCTCAGAAATAGGGAATTGATTATAATGAGACCTTTGCACCGGTAGCTAGAATTGAGGCAGTCAGATTATTTTTGGCTTTTGCACCACATAAGAGCTACAAAGCATATCAAATGGATATTAAATGTGCATTTCTGAATGGAGATCTTGAAGAAGAAGTTTACATTGAACAACCTGATGGATTTTCTTTGACAAATAACAAAGATATGGTTTGCAAGTTAAGGAAAGCTTTGTATGGGTTGAAGCAAGCTCCAAGAGCTTGGTATACAAGATTGGATAAGTATCTTTTGAAGATTGGTTTTTCTAAAGGTAATGCTGACAACAACTTATATTATAAAGTGACTAATGATGACATCTTGGTTATAGAATTTTTTGTTGATGATATAATCTTTGGAGGAGAAGATGGATTATGTAAAGAATTTTCTATTGAAATGCAGCAAGAATTTGAAATGTCTATGATTGGAGAAATAAAATTCTTTTTAGGATTTCAGATTTACAGACTGATAAAGGTATATTCTTGAGTCAATCCAAGTACTTGAAGGAGTTATTAAAGAAATTTGGGATGGAGAACTCTAAACCGGTAAGCACACCTATGACTACAAATGATAAATTATCACAAAGGGATGAATCTACACCTGTTAATCCGACTAGATACAAATCTATGATAGGAGGTTTACTGTATTTGACACAAACAAGACCTGATATCATGAAAGCAGTATGTATTGTTTCAAGATTTTAGAGTAATCCTAGAGAAAATCATGAATCAACAGTAAAAAGGATTTTCCGGTACTTGCAAGGCACAACAAATCTTGGATTATGGTATCCTAGAGATGAAAACTTTGAATTATGTGCATACACAAATGCAAATTGGGCAGGAGATGTGAATGATAGAAAAAGAACCACTGGTGGAGCATTTTTTCTTAGAAACAGACTAGTTTCTTGGTTGAGTAAGAAACAAAGTTGTACATCCTTATCAATAGCAGAATCAGAATATGTTGCAGCAACAACTAACTGTACACAAGTACTATGGCTTAAACAAATGTTGAAAGACATAAAGGTAAAATGCAAGGAACCTATTACTATCTATTGTGATAGCACTGCAGCAATTGATATATCTAAGAATACGGTACTACATTCTAAAACCAAACATGTTTCTATCAAACTGAATTTTATAAGGGAGAATGTTGAAGCAAAAGAAATAAAATTGGTTTATGTGAATACCAAAGAGCAGATTGCAGATAATTTCACTAAACCTCTACCTAAGGAGACTTTTGAATATCTCAGAGATAAGTGGTCATACCTCCACTGGTAGAGACTTAGGAAGTTGATGTTTGTCATCAATTGATAGAATTAACAGAGAAATCTTTTACTCTGGCTTTGATGAGGAAGCTACTTCTTAGGGGGAGTAGTTGGTATACTGAATTGGTTGGTATTTTGTATCTGAAAAATGTTTTTACTTTGGCAATTGATGTCAAAGGGGGAGAGATTGGTATGGAAAAACACAAGGAAACACATGTCACTCTCAGGGGGAGAGATTATTTATATTTGAATTTTTGATTTCTAGTTATGATCTCTTTTGGGAGATTGTTGGCTTTTGTTGGCTTTTGGTATTTGGCATTTCTGTTTTGGCACTTTGATGGTTTTTCCATCTTGTGTTGCCATCAATGCCAAACGGGGAGATTGTTGGTATTTTGGTATGGTTTTGTCATTGATGTCAAAACCTACTAAACCTTATAAACTCTGGCACTTTGGAGAATCAACAACATTCATCGACAAGCAAATGACTCATGCACAATCACCGATATCTGGTACACCGATAGGATATAATGATCATCGGAACCTGGAATGACATGGAAAACACTTGGTTATGTTGAAGACATTGTTTGGACACTTTGTCTTTAAGATTTGTTTATTGGCATATTCGTATTAGCATATTTGTTGTTACCGGCAAATTGGTCCATGTTATACACCGACAGGATTATCTTTTCCAGATCAACATGGCACACTATGGAGAAGATTTATTATTGTTGTAAATGCATCAAGCCGATATGTTGTATTGGTTATTACATCGGATATTGTTTTAATTGTAAATTGATTTTATTGTAATATCCTTTAGAGTCGACCTACTAAAATTGGTCCTAGGTTATGATATAAATGTAAGATCTTATTTGTAAGATCGAATGTGGAATGCAAAGAAGAATTGTGTGAAGGTATATGCGAGAATAAGAAGAGCTATACATGCAGACATCATTTGAAGGCGAAGCAAGGTTTTTGTGAAAGCATATCAGAACAACACCGATATTGAATCCAATATATGAAGATGCTATTTTGAGCAGTACATCCTTATTGGATTTAACCATCCAATTGTAGTTAGTGTGACTCCTATTTTGTGTTTGATAAGTGAGCTCTAGGCGCTTGGCCTTTCTGCATGTGCAGACCCCATTTGTATACACTTACTATCTGCAGTAGTATCATCTGATTGTGGGTAAGGTTTCCCACCATGGTTTTTCCCCTTACAGGGTTTCCACATACAAATATTGGTGTTATGTGTTGTGGATGACTTTGTCTTTTTGTTTCATGCATTAATCTTTACCAGTATTTCAATTAACTGATAAAAGTGTCAACCTGTATAAAAGACTGGTTTATCGGTATTCAACATTAAGTTGGTTAAGTTGTTTTTGGTTTGAATTTATTTGACAACTGATTCATGCCCCCCTCTTATTTGTCTCCAGGACCTAACAAGATCAAATGAAAGGTCAACCACATGCCAAGGAGCATCATAATCAACACTCAGGGTTCTGCAAGCTATGGAAAGGATCTAGTAGATCCCAGTAGATTAGAAATACAAATAGGTCAACACAACCGGTACCAGAAAACTATCTCAAAAACTTGTTGAGATAACTTGCTAGAAAATTAGCCAAATGCTCCACGGTTTGGGAATAAGGTAGATGATCAAGTGATCAAGAAAAAATCCAACTCCTCGAGATCCGATGAGCCAATGCCAGAAAATGCAGAATGAAATGCTGAAACTGCAAAATAGAAAGCAAAACATACAAGAAAAAGTTTTTTGTTGATGAGAGATTGCCAAGAACCGGGGATGCTCTTGCATCAATCTCAAAATCCAAAATACACTTTTCTTCCATCACTCCACCACCTCTCAAGGTGTGTGCCAATGTTGATCTTGCCAACAATTCCATTCCCTCATGCACCAGTCTTTCAATATCCCATCTATTATCCAACACCTATTTTCCATCCTTCCATTCCTCTTATCCAATCCTTTGCATAAATCCTTACCCTAGTTCCATCCAATCATCCATTTCATCTCCCTTCACCATTACCCTATTAACGTCTTTGAGCATACTTTCATATCCATGGTCTATTTCAAGAGATATTTCAAGGGTATCATCCAAAAAAGAGACATTCTTGAGTCATTCTTCCATATCCTATCATGCATCCATTATCTTCCAAAAAAAAATGATAAAAAGAAAAAAAATACAAAAAAAATGAGGAAAAGATCCTGAAAAAAATCACCACTTTGGTGAAAACTTGGCAAATAGGCACCTTGTGACACAAAAAAAAAGAAAGTGAAAATTTGAAAAAAGTAAAGAAATAAATTTGTCCACTGGTGAAAACCCGACACACATGCATCTTGGGAAAGTACCATGATGAAAACCTGGCAAACAGGTGTCATGCATAATCCATTATTTTCTTGCACTATTCACTGGGGGTAAGTTCCATCCATGCTATCTTATCTACCACATCCATCTATTATCCCTCATCCTCCATTATCCTTCATCCTCAATTTTCATTCACTCTATCCATACATATCCCTTTTCCACCTTTGATATTGATAAGGTTAAGGATCTTTGCATGCTCTGTGTGTCCTATTTATTACACTTGATCATCATCAAAGTCCAACCACTCTACTAGAACTTGGTGGATAACCAAATAAGCTAGTGTTGACATCAATGATAAACATCAATGCAACACATAATCAATTCCTCCAAATTTCCAACAATCTCCTCCTTTGGCATTGATGACAACACTAGATGTGAAAAACATCCAAGTGCCAAGAAGTGCCAAACAAGTCTCCCCCAATGGAAGATATCCAACAAATGATATATCAATGAAGTTTTGAACCAAATAACTAAACCATAGACCAAACTCCCCTTGTGACTGATATCTCTATTAAGCTCTATTTTTCTGATGTATACTTCTCCCCCTTTGACATCAATGCCATAAATCTGACATAAACATCAAAGAAAAATCATAGAACCTCTGAACCACACAACTGACTAATCCCCTTGAATAGTAGCACCAAATCATCAATCCAGAATGAATGATAGTTCTAATAATGCATACTGGGCTGATGCCAATTAGCATCACTCAAGTCTCAACAAGAGGGGTAGAGACCCCCAATCTATATATAAAGTAATCAAATGATTCCTTGGGAAAAGGTTTAGTGAAGATATATGCAACTTTCTCTTTAGTGTTCACATAAACCAATTTGACTGCATTTGCTTCCACCTTTTCCTTAAAAAAATTGTGCTTGATTGATATGTGCTTTATCTTAGAATAAAATACCGGATTCTTTCATATGCCAATAGAAAAAGAGTTATCACAGTGAATAACTACCAGTTCATTATAATCTACCCTTATATCCTTCAACATTTTCTTCATCCATAAAACTTGTGTACAACTAGTAGTAGCAACAACGTACTCAGCTTCGGCAGTAGATAAAGAAGTACATGATTGTTTCTTGCTAATCCATGAAACAATTTTCTTTCCAAGAAAGAAAGCTACACCGGATGTGCTTTTTCGGTCATCTATATGTCCAGCCCAATCTGCATCTATGTATGAACATAATGTAAAGTCATCATCTTTAGGATACCACAAACCGTATTCAGTTGTTCCCTGTAAATATCTGAAAATCCTTTTCATTGCACTCTCATGATTTTCTCTAGGATCACTCTGATATCTTGATACAATACCAAATGCATTCATTATATCTGGTCTAGTATGAGTCAATATAACAAATCTCCAACCATAGATTTATACCTTGTAGGATTTACCGGAGCTGATACATCTTTCTTTTTCAATTTATCACTTGTAACCATAGGGGTACCAACTGGTTTAGAATTTTCCACACCAAATTTCTTCAACAACTCTCTAGCATACTTAGTTTGATAGATGAAAATACCTTTATCAGTCTGATTAATCTGCAATCCTAAGAAAAATCTCATTTCTCCAATCATAAACATCTCAAATTCATTCTTCATAGTATCAAAGAATTCCATACATAACTTTTCCTCACCTCCAAAAATGATATCATCCACAAAGACCTCAATAATCAATATTTCATTATTAGTGATCTTATAATATAAGTTATTGTGAGCATTTCCTTTAGTGAAACCAAGCTTCAAAAGATATTTGTCCAATCTAGCATACCAAGCTCTAGGTGCTTGCTTCAATCCATATAAAGCTTTCATTAATCTGCAAACCATTTTATTGCCATCTAAAAGAGAAAAATCCATCAGGTTGTTCAATGTAGACTTCCTCTTCAAGATCCCCATTTAGAAATGCACACTTAACATCCATTAGATAAACCTTGTATTTCTTATGGGAAACATAAGCAAGAAATAATCTCATAGCTTCAATCCTAGCTACTGGAGAAAAAGTTTCATCATAATCAATTCCTTCCTTCTAAGAATATCCTTTACATACCAATCTAGCCTTGTTCCTCACAACTTGTCCATCTCCATTCAATTTATTCCTAAAAACCCATTTTGTTCCAATAATATTCTTATTTTTAGGTTGGGTAACTAAAGTCCACATGTTGTTCTTTTCTATCTGATCCAATTCCTCTTCCATAGCTTTCATCCAACATTAATCCTTACAAGTTTCATCTACTGATGCCAGTTCAATTTGAGAAATTAAACATACCTCTTCAGGTGCCAACCTTCTCCTTATCATCACTCCTTTGATTTTGTCTTTAATAATCTAATTTTTTGAATGATTCAAGCTTACATACCTAGGAGTCTTCTGACTTTCTATTTATCTGCTATGATCTTTAGTTACCATTAAATTTTCTGAAACTATCAGAGTAACTGGTTCAACATTTTGTTCTGATACAAGTGTTACCGATTCACTTATGATCATTTCCACTTCCAGTTCTCTCTCATAAGTTTTGATTTGACCTTTGTATTGCTCATCCACTTTGACATTAGCATTCTCCATAATTCTCTGCAATATTTTGTTATATCTATATGCTTTTCTTTCATTTGAATAACCAAGAAATGTTCCTTCATCACATCTAGGATCAAACTTTCCAATGGAATCGTCTCTTTTGATATAGCATTTATTACCAAAGATTCTCAAATACTTAACTATAGGTGTATGACCAAACCATAACTCATAAGGTGTCTTACCAATGTCTCCTTTGATATGAACTCTGTTGAATGTGTATAGCGTTGTGCTCACAGCTTCTCTCCAATATATATGTAGCAAATTAACTTCCATCATCATAGATCTAGCTGCATCTAGGATAGTTCTGTTCTTTATTTCCACAACACCATTCTGCTGAGGTGTCTGGGGTGCAGACAACTGTCTTCTTATCCTATATTTCTCATAATAACTATTTACTTCACTAGATGTGAATTCACCATCCTGATCGAATCTTAAGCATTTGATCTTCAATCCTATCTTTGTCTCAACCATAGCTTTAAAGTTCTTGAATTTTTTAAAGGCTTCAGATTTCTCCCTTAGAAAAGTAACCCACATCATTCTAGAATAGTCATCAATGATTGGCATGAAATGTCTATCACCCTAAAAACTTCTTATTCTAGCAAGACCACGTAAATCAGTATGAATCAGATCAAGAACCTCATTATATTTTTCTTGTATACTCTTAAAAGAATTTTTGACTTGCTTTCCCATTTGTCATTCCTTAGATACCGGATTATGAGGCTTCACAATCTTAGGTATATCTCTAACTGCCTTAGTTGAACTGATCTTTACAATGCATTCAAAATTCACATGACACAACCTCTTATGCCATAGCCAACTCTTATCAACATGTGAAATCAAACATGTCTTCTCACCGGAGTTCAAATGAAAGATGTTACCTCTAGTCCAAGTACCAGTTGCAATATCCAATCTAGATCTGTTGATGATTTTGCATTTTCCATCCTTGAACTGTAATTGAAATCCCTTATCCACCAATTGTCCTACACTCAAAAGATTTTTCCTTAAACCTTCAACATAATAAACATTATCAGTGTTATGCTTACCATCCAATGATATAGTTCCTTTTCCTCTAATCATGCATGCTTTGTCATCTCCAGATCTGACCATACCACCATCAAATTCTTGCAAAGATAATTTTTTTTTTATCTCAAGTCATGTGATGTAAACAACCACTATCTATTACCCATTCATCCTTATCTTCAACTTTAGTAGCAAGGGCCTTCTCTTCATTATGAATGATAGGTTCTAGAGCATCTTCCTTGATAGCTAAGAATACCCATTCCTTTCCATTGCCGGATCCACTAGCTGAATCATTTGTCGGTTCATCATCAAAATCATCAGTTACACCTTCCTGATCAACACAGTAGCATGATTTGTCTTTGTTCCTCCTGTACTTATGATTGTTCTAATATTCATGGTTAGGCTTAAAATATCTTCTAGCTTTCTCTTCAAATCTTGAATTTCGCTTAGGACATCTAGATGCAAAATGACCTATCTTATTACATGCAAAATATTTGAAAGGTGATTTTCCTTCATACTTACTTCTTGTTGTATCTCTAGCTACTCTTCTAGCAAATAGGGCTTCAAGTTCCTCAAGCTCTTCATCTTGTTTCCTCATATCCTCCAGTTCCTTCACATATAATGCTTTCCAATCACTCTTTCCGGTTGATGATGTAGATGCCTTGAATGCAAAATCTGTCTTTGCGGCTCCTTGAGGACCAAATTCTTCAAGCTCAAAAAAAGTTAACTCTCCAACCAAAGTATCCCTATTAAAAAAAGTGTTAGACATTGTTCTTAGCTCATTAATTGCAGTAGCCTTCATCTTGTAAGACAATGGAAAAGCTCTCAATACTGTATAAACAATCTCATCTCTGCTCAGAAATCCCAAAACAATTTCATTGACTCTTTCCATAAAAGCAGTAATTCTTTCATCTTCTTCCATTCTTAGGTTCTCATACCTTACCTGGTAACTATCAAGTTTAGCAATTTTAATAATAGGGTCACCTTCATTTAGAGTCTCCAACTTATCCCATATAGCATTTGCAGATGATTTTTTTGTTAATCCCATTACTTGCTGATCTAAAAGGGCACTCAAAAGGGCTTCTCTTTCTCTATAGAAATTTTTAATGTTATCCAAATCTACCGGAGAAGGGTTGCCAGATGCTGGATCATAAGGGGTATAGCCTTTCTTAGTGATCTCCCAAATCTCCTTGCTAATACATCTCAGATGAGTCTCCATCCGAAGCTTCCATACTCTGTAATTTGTTCCTGCAAGCATAGGGTTGTCTGTGAGGCCCTACCTTGACCCATCCTAGCATTTTAGTGATTTTCATGTTGGAACTATTATGGATGCTTTATTTTTATGCATTATGGATATAAAACTTTATATGATTCCAGGATTGGATAACATTGATATATTGATGCTTCATTTCTATGCATTATGGATATAAATTTTATATGATTCTAGGATAGGACAACATTGAGATGGTGTATGTCATTTATTTGATTTGCAGGACTTTATTATGATGCTAGAAATATGATGCATATCTTATGAATGGATTAAATTTATGAGGATTATGATAATTGCTTATGTGGATTTGCTTTGATATATGGTAAATTGGTTTGTATGATATCAATTGTATGCAAAGAGATTGATTTGTATTCTTATTTATGTGTTTAATATTACATGAGGCTATTTGGGAAGTACTAATGTGTAATTGAGATGCACGGGAAAATTATCCATGTGACCATGGAAACATTATGGAGAATCAAGCCTAGGTCTATGTGCGATTGTGAAGCCAGGGGTTGTCTATTTGGAGAGACAACCCCTCATTTGTAAACGTATTTTAATTTGTAAATGTCATGCTTGCATGAGTGTTCAATTTGATAATTTGTTCAATTTATAAATTTCAATGAGGACAATTGCCATGTGTGTATTTGTGATGTGGAATTACTTTTGTAGTGTCACTTGACACATATGTTGTATGTTGTGTTGGCATTGTCATGTCACCTTTTGAGAGATTTATTTTTCTACGAATGTTATATTTCCAAATTATCCTTGAAGGTTCCAAGAAATCTAGGATAGTGAGCCATTAAGAAGGTCAACTCAGAGTTGACCCGTAGGTAAACCTTGGGTGGACTTTCAAAGGGTTAAACCAACTCCTAGAGTCAGTTTTGGAGCATTTTTAATGGGCCTCATGGGGTACCTATGGGTGAAGGCCAAATTTGGCCATGTGTCTACCCCCTAGGACTTGTTTAGCCTCCCTAAAAAAGTGAATTTCTCAAGATGGCCGAATTTCATCTTTAGGAGTGTCATCCTTGGTTAGATAACCTTCTTGGTATGTGTCATTCCTCCTCCCCATTTCATTCCTCTTCTTGAGGTGCCTTGGTTAGGGAGTGTGTAAGACCTAGGGAAGACCAACCAATGGGAGCCTCTCACTCTATCCAAGAGGTTGGAAAGAGTGGGAGAAGCCTTCTTAGGCAAGAGATTGAGACTTAGAGAGTTAATCACTCACACTTCATCTTTGGAGATGAGATCTTGTAGTTTTTGAAACAAGTTTAGAATAGAATTTTTTGGCTAAGTGTGGAGGAAAAAGAATTGTGGAATTGGGCTGGTCTTCTCCAAGCTATCCCTAGTAAACCCTTGGCAGAATTCAAGGTTGGTTCATTTTCTTACTTTGTATGTTGAAAATCTGTTTTGAAAGATTGCTTGAATGTAGTTGTTTGCTTCCCTTGTATACCCTTTGTGAATCTTTCTTTTATTTTCTTTTGTATGCATTTTCTTGTGTTTTGGGAGTATCCAAGGCCATCTTACCCTTTGGGGGGCAAAATGGTCTTGGGGGTGGAAGGTGTTTGACAACCTTAAAGTGAGAGGCTCTCATTATGAGAGTGATCTCAAGGGTTTGTTTATGTGACCCTTGCTACATAGTTTTGTTTATGCATTTGGGGGTCATAAGGGGAGAAATTATGACATGCATGCCTTGGGGGTCATAAGGATGTTGGGTTAAGATGGGCTTATGTTGTGTTCTTGATTGCCATGAGTTGGCTTGTGTTATACTATCTTACAGTTCTCCTCAAGGTACTTGGTCCACTTCCACCCATGTAAACATCACATTATGTGATAAAGTTCAGCCTTGGGATGAGAATGTGTTTGTTGAGTTTTTCCCATGCTTGTTTGTGTTTGCTTGAGTCTCATCTAGGTCTTGGTTCTCCAAGCTCGAGGGTGGCTTCTAGTAAGGCTAGGTTGGGAGGTGAGCACTCCATGGTCACAACCTTAAGATTTTGTATTGCAGGTTGCCTTGGGAAGGGATTGAAGGAAAAGCTTGGAAATGGTCTTGCTGAATCTATTTTAGTTGCAGAAAAAGAATAGGAGATGCACTATTGTATTTCAGATGCAAAAATGTAAAAGAGGAGTTTTAGGTTGTATTTATTTTGTATAAAGAAATGTATTTATTTTATTTAAGTCCTCATTTATTAGGAATGAGAGTCCAGTTGGGTATTTCACCCATTGTAAAAGTTGATAAATTGTATTCAAATCATTCTTATAAGAAATGCATCTTTTTAAGTTGAAATTGCAAATGATGGATAAATGGATATTAGAGGAATAATAGTTTCTGCATTTTTAAATATCTCTAAGTGTTCTCTAGACTGTATTATGCTGCTGTCATTTATTTATCTCTATCATTTATCAGAAAAAAAATTCAGAAAATAAAATGAGAATATTATGAAGTAGAAAAGCAGGAAAGTTAGTAAGATAAATATAAATACTTAATCCTAGTGATTTATTATTCCCAAATGCAAAAAGGGTTAAATAGACATTTGAAGTATAATAGTTTGGCCCTGTACAATTTGATAGTATTTTAAAGTGTTTTCTAAGATATTTTAATGCTGCTGTAAATTTTATTTACTTCTGTCATTTACTCAAAAAAAATAAGTGCAGAAAATAAAAGTAGGTAAAATAACATTTTTCTATAGTTTACCATTAGAAGTTTAAAATGAAAAGGAATGCAATTAGTAAATCTGTTAGCATTAGGAAGTCTGCTATCATATGATAAAAGAAAAATTTATAGATTCAGACTTAGTAGGGAAACCCAGACTTAGTAGGGAAACCCAAAAATACAAGTAGATAAGAAATGAAAGAGAAAGATATCTATTATGTTTTTTGTTCTATTTTTGCTTCTGCTAGTCATATTGCTTAGGTTATAAATCTGAAAATGGAAATAGATTATGTTCTAAGTAAAAATAAAATAATAAAGATTTACTCCTATTTCTGTTAATAGAAAACAATTGCTAAAACTATTGTAGTCCATATATTTTTACCTTAGAAAGACATATATATATATACATATATGCATATACATATACATATACATATACATATACATATACATATACATATACATATACATATACATATATATATATATATATATACATTTAATTTCTTGTTGCATCAAAAAAGAAATCAAAATATATGCATTTAGGGCAAGTTGGAAAACTTAAAAGAATCTTAGATTGTATTCTGGTTGTTTTTCAGATGAAATCATGTATTATAAGATCTCTATTTAGTATATATATATATATATATATATATATGTCATACAAAAAAATAATAAACAAATTTAATTATATAAAAAAAAGAATTTATTGAGGGGTCAAACCACTGTGTTAATACATAGTGGACGACGCGGGAGGGTGCTGCTACTGTGGGTAAACGTAGTGGTTGACATGGGCCGCCACTATGTTTACACACAGTGGATGACACGGGCCGCCATTGTGGTTACACAGGGCCACCACTGTGGGTAACCACAGTGGACAGCTCACGGCTGCCACTATGGGTGCCCACGGTGGGCGGCACTAGCCACCGCTGTGGGTATCCACAGTGGCATCCGGGGAGCCTCCCCGTCCTGCGAGCTCGAACCCCCTTTGCACTCCCTCCTTAGGCCGTCATCGCCCCCACCATATACCATACAACACACACATACACACACAAAACACATGCACACAAAAACCCTGGAAACAAAAACAAAGAGAAAGAAAGAATTTTAGTTCGTAAAAATATGCAACCCTAACCCAATTTCAGGTTAGGGTTAGCATTTAAATAATAAAAGTAAATTAGATATGCAACCCTAGCCCATATTTGGGTTAGGGTTAGCAAATAAAAAAAAGAGAATTGTTAGATTTGTTTTTAAAATAAAATTTAGTAGAGAAATAACTTAACCCTATTTAGGGTTTGAGGTTTAAAAATATTAGTTAAAGAGGGGGAGTTCTTTTTAAAATTTGAAAAAGAATTTCCCTCCCATTTAACTAGAGCAAGTGGGGAATTTAAATTATAAACTCCCTATTTGACGAAGGGAAGGTTAATTTATTTTAATTTAGTCTTTTTATCAACACATAATTTAATATGGGGGTTAATTTTATATGGATATATTAATTCGCAATAATTGATTTCATTTTAATAACTAGGGTTATTATATAGTTAATGTTCATATTTAATTAAATATGGACGTTAAGTTAAATTTAATTTGGGGGAAATTATTAATGAATAGTAATAATTGTTTTACGGGAAATCTAGTCTATGAGGTCAATTTTGGCCAAGAATTTAATAGTCAAGAATTTAAAGGTTTAGGAGCATTTAAAATTGACTATAATATAAATTATATTTTTTTTGCAAATGTCATTATTGAATTTGTTAACCATATTAGTTATATTTAAAAAGTGAATTTGCATGCGCCCAATTAATTAATTTTAATTTAAGATAACATTGTCTTCTTTTTTTTAATTAGCCTTCTTTAATTATTGTCACTTTATTGATTGAGCTAATTATTTCAACTTTAGTAAACAATTCTATTTACACCTTAGTTAAGACAAAACTTAATTGATTTCTTTTTCATGTAGATTATATTATGAGTTTATGTTGTCAAATTTTTTTTTGTTATTCGATTTTTTGCCCAAAAGTTTGGGCATGACATTGTCCTTATGGTAAGCAATTGAAGTTGAATGATTACTTGCCATAGGATCTTCCTCAAGCGGTTAATCTTTTGCAGAGGACCAAGCTCTGATACCAATTGTTAGGATAACCATTGAAAAACTGAGAAGGGGGGGGGGTGAATCAGTTGTTAACAGATTATAAAACTTTAAGCACACAAAACCTTTTACTGGAATGTAAAAACCAAATATTGGAACAACAGATATATCAATTAAGCACAAATATAAATCATAAACCAATTACCATGGATCCACAAAACATAACACCAAGATTTGTACGTGGAAAACTCAGTAAAGGGAAAAACCATTGTGGGAAGCCTACCCATAGTCAGATGATACTTCTTTAGTAATTATGTAATAACAATAAGGGGCTTGCACATGCAAGAAGACCAACATCCTAGAGTGTACTTCTCATTACAAAAGAGCCTCACTGACTACAAAAGATATCTAGACTACAATCCAGAAATAAGAATGAACTGCAGGAATAACATCTCCTATGCCCAAGTACAGTTCTTGTTAAAGTAAATGTCGGAGGTCTTAAACCTCTTACACAAACCCAATTTTATCACCTATGATTGAACCAAACCTTTGCATATGATTATAGCTTTATTCGCACACAGATAATCCCATAACCATGATCGATGCCACGATCTACAAAGAGATCTTACATCATATTTATCCCAACTCGAGACCTAAACAATTAGGTCGGCCACCTAAAAGATAATACAATAAATCCATTACATAAACCCACAAACTAATGATAATCCAAGTCGACCTAAGACCAAAACAACATTAACTAAACAATAAATCCAACAGGTAACGCATCGGGAGCATCCACCAACACGTTACATAAACCAGTCCATAAGATAGTAGAATAAGACCACACCTAAAATAGGTCGCCACAAGCCAAATGAAATAACACCAATCAACTGGAACGTGAACACGATAACCATCAACATCCTGAAAACCTTCTAGAAGCTGCACCAACACCACTTATCAAATCCATCAAAAGAGCTTTAACAAAGCTCTGCTGGTAGAACCCTTACTAGTAACCAAAAGGCTTACTAGAACATATAATAGCTTTCAGATGACCAAATACCAAATCAACTGAATATGACATTCATCTGAATAGCATGAATGACCAAACCAAACCAATTCCACCAATCAGAACATACTAGAGACAAATCTCCTGATCATCATTAAAGTCCAACCACTCTACCAGAACCCTATAGATAATGAAAGAAGCTAGTGTTGACATCAATGACAAACATCAATGCAACACATTATCAATTCCTCCAAATTGCCAACAAAATAAATCCTCAATACAAGTTACAAAATAATATTCTCACATGCTATAACAACACATGCAGACCAAAACAATATTGGCTAAGACATAGTTTGGACCCAAATCAATACTCCAACCATGCAACACCTCCAATAGTTATGCCTCGATCATCTGCAACACGCTACAACCACGAAGAATATCACATAACACAAAGAACATCATCGGACAAGGAAAATCTTCAATAATGCACACAATAATCAATACGGACCACCAATATGCATAGAACATGATCTAAAGACATTCACAACAACCCCAACAACTCGGATTACTAGAATCATCATCATCTCTCTATTGGAGCTCAAGAACATCAACATAATTGACTGTCAACCTGAAAGATTTTCTTGTGGATTTCTAAATCATGAACCAATTAAACTGAGGACACACATCAACATCCAGAACACATCCCACATATCCTCAACTAAAGGTATAGAAATTATGGAGAAATGCGTCAAAGCACATACCATAATACCAAATAACATGAACAACTACATAACATCCCCAATACCGGATCTCATAACTCGATCATAATATCATGCGGACCTCTGCAAATGGGAATGAACCATATACATACAACATACTAGAAACCCTTTAAACCACATCAACTCAACTGTAACACACAGGCTAAACCAACTCATCCAATCAAACTGCAATACTAGAATACACAGAAGAATATGTTAACAAAACTTTCCAACAATCTCCTCATCAACAATCTCCACATATGTTGACATTAATGACAACATATCAACCAATATCCAATAGAATCAACTATCTCAGATGAAGAATCGGGAACCTTTGAAGCAACCTCAACCTCATTTGAAGTCTCAAAATACTTCAAGGTCTCAAATTCCTTAATAGTATCACAATCATAAGGTATCTTCTCTGAAGGATGAAGAGGAACACTACAAGATAAAACAAGATCATCTACGAATGGTTGAGTATTAGGATCTTTGTATAAATCTCAAATGTGAGTCCAAAGAGCACGAGGAAACTTAAAATATTAATCAGTGACTTTGGATAAGAATTCAATGGAAGTGAAGGTAGATCAACTATCATGAGATAAAAATCAGCCAGTGTTTCCAACTGATGTCTCCAAATTGTTGGCAAGTTTGTTATTGATGTTCTCTTAGCAAGATGTTGGTCAGATGTTCCTTTTTTATCAGTTTTGTCATTTCTCTATTTCAAGTTTTGTTTGCAAGAGAATGTTAGACCAAACTTGTTAGGTTAAGTGTATGCGAATTAGTTACAAACACAAAGGTTATGGGTTGTCTGATCAGTTACAATTATTAGTTCGAAGGTTCTATTTTTGCAGGCTATGGTTATTTGAAACCGTTGTTTTAATTTTAGGCAAGTGTCACACATTGATATGTGTATTCAGACTTGTGCATTGAAAAACGTACTTTGTGTGTATCAGATTAATCTGATGCTATGCTAATTAGAATAAAGCGAAGCTTCAATAGTTATTTCTAAAACACATGATAGTGGTAACAAAACCTATATACAAACACAATATCATTTTTCATGATTTGGGCATTTAATTTTTGTGTCATATTCATTGTTGTGGTCTATCAGGTTGAAGTTAAAAATCAGTTTTTTTTAAGACAACTATCTACAACATGCACTAAAAAGATGATCATTTTTGGCGTAATCAATAATATAAATTTATTTTGATATGAAAGTGGAGAGGTTTGTTTTTATGTATGTTGGTGGTGTGTTCATGACATATGGCAGATGTTTAGCTGTAATCATTTTTTTTATCAAGTGACCTTGAAGAATCTTCAGCTATGTGAAGTGATGATCACCGTGTAATGATTTAGGAGTGTTGTTTCTTCTCTTCTCAGGTCAGACTTTTGTTGCAATTTTTTTATGGATATAGATTTATCTCTTTCTGAGCTAGTGGTTTGTGTGCATGAAGAATTGTTAAAAAAAAACAATCATTTTTCAAGTGTATAGTATGTGTTGAGTGCTTGGTAAAGATGAGATTCAATTTGAAGATAGTTCTTAGTGAAATGTGGTTGGGTTAAAAAAAGAAATATACTATTCACATATAATTGTGAGTGTGTGTGTGTGTGTGTGTGTTATTTCAAGAAAAAAGAATGTCTTTGTATCATGTTGGGAAGTGATATATGAAGTTGATCTTTTGTTTTGAAATATATATATAGATGTATAATCTGTATGTTGCCATGGAGATAATTTCTTCTTGAAAATGTTGTGCATAACTTTTGAGGAGGACATGAGATTGTGGATGTTATGTCTATGTGAAAATACATGTTTCTAGGTGTGAGAGTTCTCATTAAGGTTGTAAAAAAATCATTATATCTGAGTATACGAACTCAAAATGCTGCTTGTTGAGTGTTTTTTGAAAAAAAAAAATTCTTTTCAGAGGTTGGTGCCTCAGTGAACTGAACTTGGTGCTTCAATATTTTGAGAGTTGGTTCTCTTGTGTGTGAGTTGGTGCTCACTTTTTGTAACCTGGGTTGGTGCCCATAAATTGTTATTGAAAGCTTTTCAAATCGTATTTTTTTACCCGAAAGGGTTTTCCATATGATATCCTGAGTTTATGTGCTTATGAGCATTCTTTGTTTTATGTTCTAGTAATTTCAAAGTTAAATATGTTAAAATACTGATTCACTCCCCCCCCCTCTCAGTATTTTCTATGTGTTTTTCAACTAGTACCAGAGTTGGATACCTTCTTTTTAAGCTTAAAAGCTTGAAGATCAGTTCCAAGTAGTTTACTATGAATACTCTTGAAGGTATTGCAATAAATAGAGCTCCTTTGTTTGATGGCTCTAACTACACTTTTTGGTGTGTCAGAATGCAAGCAATGTATTAATGATTATGCTATAGAGTAAGAGAAATAGTGTATATCCTCTTAACTAATGTTATATTTATAGGATTAACTTGCTACGTTGGGATAATATATTAATTTCCTTATGAATAGAAGATGAAGTGTTTGTGTTACGTGTATAAGAATTATCTAGTTTAGATTATGATGTGTAACTGGAGAACTTGTAGGAGACACTTTATCTTTTCCTAGTATATGACTTCTTCATTAAGAATAGTTGCTTAGACTTTCGTAAGAGAATGCATTGCATTAAAGATAATAGGAATATGGATATGTGAATAAACTTATGGTTTTTAATGTTTGGTGTGTACTCTCTAACACATCCAAGCCATTGTACTCTTGGAGGCTATGTAGTAGTTATTCCCTTTGGTGTGACTGATAATGGTCACCTCATGATGTAGATTTGGATGAGTTTGCTATATTGCCTTGATTTATTTGGCGATTGAATGAAGTATCATTGGAGTTAATTTGATTTTTGGATTTCTGTAATTCTTCTTTCATCTGTTTTTGTTCTACGAGGTGGCACTTGTCAAGCTTTATTTCTTGTTGATTTTGCTGACAATTTTTCATGATTTTACGTTGAATTTGATGATCTCTTCTTTTTTGTATTTTCTCTTTCGTTGTTGTTGCTATAGTGGTCATTTTGAATGTTAAGTATTGTAGGCCCTCATTTGTGTTAAACATAGTCTCTATCATGTTCACTTTGAAGCTCTGATAGTGTGTGAAAGGGAGGACACCGTAGAGAAGTGCACTAAACTTAGCAAATAGTTAGATAATGTTGACATTAGTTGAGTAAATGAAATGTGATAATGTACTAGTAAATTTATGGATTTTAAGAAATGTTAGATAGAAGTGCATTTGGATTTGAGAAGTTTGTAATCTATGAAATAATAAAATGAAAACAAACTGCTAATTCTTTGTCTTCAATGAGTGCTTATGTATATATATCATGTATAATTAATGGATAAGGGTTCTTTGATATGGAGATGGGGATGTTTAAATGTTGTAAATATTGTCTTCCTTTGAGTTTATGGGATATAGATTTCTGAAAATTGTGGGATGTTTGATTTTATTGGACTTGAAGGGAGTTTAATCAAGGAAATTTTCCTCATACCTATCTATGACATGGCTTCTTCAATAACATAAGGATGTACCTATGTGTAAAATGTTGTGTAAAATGTATATTTGTCTTCTTAATTGCATGTAACTAGATGTTAGAGGAGTGTTTCCATGCTTGAATAGTGTAAGTTATTGTGATTTTTTCTTAATAGATGCTAACTCGATGACAAAAATTATAGTTTTGTCTTGCAAAATATGGTTAAATGAATTTTTTTGAAAACATTTTAATAATTTACCATGCTTATTGTAATTAGTAAGGTTATTGTGATTTGTTTTATCTCTTGTGTAATGCATTCACCTTGAATAATTGAAGTGTAGTAAGGAAACATTTATTGTCATTATCTTACTTGAGTTAGGAAATGTTTGAACTAAGAGGTTTTATTAATTGATGATTTCTTAAATGAGAAAGATTAGGTGTACTGTTGGTAATTGTCTCGAAGGAAAGATTTTAATTTGACTATGTTCAAACAAGTTTCAGATTAATGCGTGCATGTTTTGAACTTAACCCTTGCGACTTCCAAGAGTAAGTCAAGTCCAAGGGGGGGAGGATGTAGTACCCCTCCCTGATTCATCTTGCTTTTAGTACACCCATAGATCATATTGATATAACTTAGTTTGATTTAGGGTGATTTGATTTGGGGTGATTTGATGGTATCATACTATGTACTAACCCTATTTCATGACTATTTTGGATATGATGATGGTTTTGATAATGCTTGGTTGTCATGACTGTCTTCTACTGCTTTTGTGATAAGGATGATCTCATACCACTCATTACGAGCATGATATGACATTGTGATTCTCTATCACTTGCCTGATCATCTATGATATATTATTGTATATGTTGTATCATGGTTATTAGTGATTGCAGGATTACAGGTACTAGACATAGACTCTACCTGGTCTCATAGGTTTGAGCATGTCTTCACCCCAATGGAAAGTTGTTGGAGATGGCAAAAGTTCCATCTACACACTCTAGGCTTAAGATGTCATCCTTGTCAGTTGAGTGTCTTGGCGTGAGTCATTATGTTAGTATCTTGAGTTGTGGTTGCCTTTCCTGGCAATTGACACTCATCTGGTGATTGATTATTGGTTTAAGGTTATCATTGATGGAAATTATTCATTGAGATTAGATCCGGTGATCATAATTATTTGTATCTAGAAGCGGGTGTTAACTGGTAGCTGATTAACCGATATTTCAGGAAGAACGGAGCATTTTTGGGTTCAGAAGCTTTCCATTGATTTCGGTGTATTGAATCATGTTTGGGATGATTGGACCAACTTAGACACATCATTTTATTATTGTTTTGGTGATCCACATTTATTTTTGGTGATCCAGTCAAGTCGACATGTGACTACACGTTATACTTGTAGACTGACATGATGTATGACCTATTTTGTGATTGTCGGTATATAAGTTTTGTGTGGATGATATTTTTGGTGGATGATATGATTATATGCGAGCGAGAGGTGATCAAGAATCCAGTTTAGCACAGTTTCAGGTGTGCATTTTTGATCCAGTAGCTAACTGAGTCAGAGAACAGGGTAGAACAAAGAAGGTGATCTAGTCAGTATATTTAGCACTCAAGCAGAACACATCCAAGCATTGTAGATGTTATTTCAGAGTTCAATCATTATAATTAATCACTGTAACTATCTTGTAAGTCAGTGAGACTTCCCTGAGGGTTGTAGCCTTCCGGGTTATTGTAATTGAGCAGTGAGCTCTAGGCAGTGTGCCTGAATGCTTGTGCATTCCCATATTCCCATATTGTTTTTCTACTGGCCATAGTGCAATAATATTGTGGGTTCAAATCCTGCCGTGGTTTTTCCCATTTGGGTTTCCACGTAAAAATTTGGTGTTATGCTTTTGTGGTTGTTTGTTTTATGTTTCTGCATTTCAGTTTCAAGTATTTTCTTCTGTTGGTTTAAAGTTAAGTTTGAAAATATGCTAACCAGTAGATCACTGATTCACCCCCCCCCCCCCTCTCAATGATCCTTGATTCCAACAATTAGTATAAGAGCCTAGCTCCTCCAAGGAAGTTTAACTTCTTGAGGAAGGTCTGGGAGAGTGAATCAATGGATTTCGGTTTTCAGAGACAACTCAGTGTGGCACTTGAGGATCTTGATGCAGCTAGAAATGAGATCTATACCTTGAAGAAGAACCTGAATGCTGCTAATGATATCATTAATGACTTGAAGGATCAAGCGAGAACTTCTAGAGACAAGAGGAAAGAGTTGATGGAGAAAGAAGATCAGATCATGGAATACTAGGATAAAGATGATGAATGTGACAAGCTTGAAAGAGAGAATGTTGCCTTGAAGAATGAGATGCAATCCATTGTGATGAGGCTGACTAAGGAGATTGAGGATCAAAAGAAGAATGAAGAGAATCTGGCATAATTATTGAAGGAAAGAGCTAATGAATGCTTTAGGATTACCTATGAGAATGATTAGTTGAAGCTTGAGCTGACACAATCAAGGAATAAAGGTCAAGAACTTCAAAGACAAATTACTACCTTCAGAGATGAAATTGCTACTGCTAATGAATACAAAGAAAAATTCAAAGCTATCTCAACAAGACTTGATGAGATGATGGAAAGATAGAGACATGGAAAGGATATGTGAGGACTTGGATTTGATAAAGGTGAATCCTCTGGATCTAGACAAGGCAATGCAAAACCCGATTAGAAGAAGAGCAAGAATCCTCTAGTAAGACAACCTAATGTTCATAAATTCAATGGTAGATGTTTTAATTTCAATAAGTTTGGTCATATGGTGAATCAATGTAGAAGTAGGATGAATAATGAAATGAACAATATAAAAAATGTTCCTACCTTTACCAATCAGTGTTTCATATGCAATAATTTTGGTTAGAAGTAAAAAATGTGTAGAGTTGTAGTGAATAACCTCCAAAACAAGAGGTGCTATGCTTGTGGAATGTTTGGACATATCTCTAACTTGTGCAGGATGAGACCAAATCAGATGAACTTCATACCTATGCAAAATAATGTTGTTTGTCGTGCATGCAACAAAACCAGTTAAATTGCAAATTATTACAAAAGCAAGAATAGTGTTCCAGTAGACAAGAACAAATGATGGGAAGGGAAAAGTGAAGGTAGAAGAGATCAAAGAGAAGCATGAGAAGATGTGGGTTAGAAAAGATGAATCTAAAGCAGAAAATGGATCTGCACCTGAATCCTATGCAGGATCTTCATCCGGTAACTAGGGCTTTATGCCTTAGGAGGAGCTTTTCATGTAAATTCTAAGAGCCCCCTCTTTGGTGATCTACAATTGATTCCAAAAGGTTGTAGAAGACTTAGATTAGATATTCAAATGTTATCCAGAAGTTTTAGAAAGGATTTGATGCTCAGGTATGCGACTTCATGAAACTCATGGTAACCTATTGCATTTATTACAATGAAAAATTAGGCTTTCGAAGGATAAAAGTGCATTTCAAAGCTTCATTTGTCACAATTTGATCAAGAAAATAGTGCAGAGAAAAAGAGAAAAGTGATTTGGTGATTTCAACAATGATTTCAGTGATCCTAAACTGAATTTAAGCACCTGGTTGCGAATCAAGGTACTTATCTATTCATACTTTCAATATTCGCAAACCCTAGCATTTGAAATCACTTCATCTTTTGGTATTGCTACCCCTTTGGTGGTCAAGTTTAAGGATAGAGTCATACCTGTTTTCAAGAAACACCCTTTCAAGTCAATTGAGGATGATCTGGAAGGTGCATTCTCATCGGTACCCTACGACGTTCTCCATAATGAAGATATTAGGGCTTACATACATTGTGATCTTGAGGAGCCAGGAAACGTAGATATGCTGGACCTATACAACAAACACTTGGTAGATGGTTTGGGAAATGTCAAGCCTGAGTACAAGGCTCTTCAAGCCAAGGGTTTTTTGTAGTTCGTTCATTTTCTATTGTTTGACGAAGCAGAGTGGATTTGGTACATTCTTAGTCATGTTCATGATGAGTTCATATGGCTTGATAGACCACACATGATTATGAGACAAGCGATCTGAGTCATGGCATGCCTAGCTAAAACCGATGAGGTGCCTAGTCTAAGGAAAGTGTCGAATGACACAATGATAGAGACCACATGTTCTAAATTTGACAACAGAGCTATGACCATAAGTGATATACTAGATAATGATGTAAAATTTGCATCGATGGTGATTGGTCAAGGTTTACCAGTCGAGTACACACAACTTTGTTTCTGGTACAGTCACTTACTCTGCCTATTAGATGCCGAAAGATGACAAAAGGTATGACCTGTGCATTCATCCTGAATGAGTTGTTTAACAATTTGAAGAATATTAAGCAGGATAAAAAGAACACCTTCAAATATGATACTCTTCTTATTTTCTTGGCCTTATACTTTTTGAATCAAATACCCAATGTGAAAGGGAAAGTCCAATGGGCCTATGATAGACCGATGGCAATGCAAATTAAAGAAGGATTATGGGGAACTGGTGATGCAACAATGCAAATATCTACTCTCTGGGGATACTTTAAATCTTTCCAAGTATCAATGAAAAGCAGAGAGAGGATTCCTAAGGAAATTGTTGAAAAGTATGAGCAAACCATTTACTTCATGGTAGACAAAGATCAATGCCAAATGGAAGTGATGGAACCCAAAACAACATGGATCATGCCCATGGGGTATGAAGTTGAATCCATTACACTTGAGGCATATGCTCAACATTTACTGAGTCAACCGGTGGATCCCAAGGAAGGGAGATTTAGAACATTCAAGGAGAAAGACCTTGAATTGCATAGACAATTCACTGCACCTGCCAGAAAAAAGGAAAGTCACTAAGATGGCCGAGAAGGTGGTAACTCAAATGGGATTCACCCAAGAGGAGGTGAAGAAAGAAAGAGAAATATGTGCATAGAAGGAGGCCAAAGAGGAAACCAAGAAGCCTAACATTGATCTGGTTCCCTCCAAGGTCAAACCTAAGAAGACCAAGTCTTCTCCTGCTCATGTGGCACAATCTGTAGGACCTAGCCCATCCGGGAAAGGTGTGTTCAAGTAGAAGGAGAAGCCTAAAAGGACCTATGTTGCAATTTTAGATACCTAAAATTAATTAAATTAATATTTAATTAATTTAAGCCTCTCCACATAATTAATTAATTTAATTGCATGAGTCCCTTTCTTCTTAAAATTAATTAAATCAAATTTAATTAATTTTATCACTGTAGTCCAATAATTAATTTATCAAAATTAATTATCCCCCATTCTTCTAAAGTCATCTCAATCATTAATTCTTCTAAATCCCCTCCTTGTTAATTAATGAGAATTAATTAACTTAAGTCATGTGATTCCTACAAAATCACTTTTTCTAATCTTCACTTAGCCTAATTAATTCTTCTAGAAGCCTGATTATCATTATTCCTCACTTTTAAATTCATCCATTCATTCTCTCTCCTAATGTCACATCCTCCTAACTTTCCCACTTTCACTCTAATCACTCATTAAGCCACCTAATCAATCCCCTTAATCATTTGCACATCCCTAATCACCTTGATCCTTTCAAATAAATTCAAATTCTTTGACTCCCCCCATGCATCCTCTTCCCAAGGAATTTTTAATTCATTTATCCATTTAGTCTTCCCACACATCCTCTTATTTTGAAATTTTTAATTCCTCCTCCCTCCCCCCAAAGAATTTTATATTCCTTTTTCTCTTCCCAATGTACTTGGGAGATCTTCCCCATGTACCTTGTGAGGTGTGGAGACAAGAAATGCCTTTATGGCATATCCCTTGGTCTCCACAACTTTTCCTCTCAATCCATGTGCTCCCTCTCAAATTGATCTCAACCCCTCATAAAATCAATCTTGGCCTCATCCAATCTATAAATTGGAGTCTCCTCTCCTCACAAATCATCCACCTCTCATCTAATCTTATGTTGTTAATTTGAAATCCAAAATCATCCATCACGCCATTGTAATGCCCAAATTTTCTCTCATCTAATCCATATACATCATCATTCAAATCCAATCCAAACCCAACCAATCTTGTTGTGTGTGGAGAGAAATCCACATCCCAATCAAGGAGCTAATCCAAACAAGTTAAGGAGGGGCGCATCCTTGGCTTCACCAATAGCTCAATCAAAGGAACAAGAGAGCACTCTCTCTTGCAAAGTATAAGAAGCTTGGTTTATGCTTTATTGAGTTTTTTAATGTTTATTTGGGTTTAAACTAGCCGTATAACCTTGCATTGGTTTTCCCTTGCTTCAACAATATCTCCTGTAGCTTCAAAAACATAGTTTGAGGAGGAAGCAGGAAAGGCAAAGAAGAAAGGAGAATTTTTCAGAGTGGTGAGGAAGTTGCAATCCGATGGAGCCCAATAGAGTAAGAAGGCAAAATTTGATCATGCCCCTACTGAAAGACCTAAGAGAGAAAGAAAGGTCAAAACTCAACCTGAGTTTGGTGTCAAACAAGGTAAATCTGAATCTGTTCCCTCATTGACAACAAATCAGTTGATTGATGAGATAATTGTAGATGATAATTTGAAGAATATTGGAGTGTGTTATCCAAATTTGAAGGAGGTTGACAAGAGAAAGGTAAAAGAAGCAATTGTATTATATTTACACAATTTTAGAAAAAAATTAATCGAGCTAGAGAAGAGCATCCCAACGGGTTTGTACCATCTTATTGATGCAAGGAGAATGACACCAAGAAAAATAGCCAAAGAGATGAAAGAGAGAGAACTAATAAATGTCTGCACCTGTATCACTCATGATGAAGCCAAGAGACTAATTGAGGAAGCTAATAAGAAATAATTTAGAAGCAAGAATAGGGTTAAGAGTCTAATGATTGGGAAGGTGGACAAGGTGAGGAAAGAGATAGAGGATATATGGAGAAAAATCTTTCAACATGATCCCTATACAAGGATGCATTTAAGTCCTCTCAACCGGAAGAAAAGAAAGGTGTTTTCGGTGGTCACAAGGATGAAACTTAGACTAAGGATCATTCAAAAGATCAAGATAACACTACACTTAATGTTGAGACTGGTGATACCTCTCCGGTGGTGGATAGATCTACAACCCCTGAGATCTAATAGGTTAATACTACACCAAGTGGCAACACCGATGCAAATGATAAAGGGGATGAGAGAGAGAAGAAGGATGCTGGGAGTATAGAGGCAAAAGCCATTGAGGTAGACAAAGGAAAAGAAGTAGCTGATCCAGTAATTGTCACTCCTCCGGTTACAGGGACCCCACCTCAGATCCCTGTAAATCTAGATGGTCCACTGAATCTTGGATAGATGTCTCCTATGAAAAAGCTCATGCGCGCAGCTGTTGTGCAAGCTCAGACTAGCTAGGATTTGGTGAAGTCTGAATCCGAAGACAAGAACCTTATTTTGATGTCAGTTGATGTTTTGAAGAAGGTGGCTCCAGATGTATAGTTGGATTCCAATAATATCCCCTCTGATAAATTGTTGAAATTGATTAACAATGTAAATACAAATTTTGATTCTTTAGAGAGACTGCTACTCATAAAGTTTTGGATAGATTTAAGGATGTTAGGATGCAGGCATTCTAGAAGATGATTAAGGATAATAGAGTGAGACTAAATAATAGATTGCAGATTATTTCTGATGCATTGTCAGAAGGTGATAAACTATATAAATCTTGTCTATTTTTGCCCAAATTCACTGTAGATATAGACAAGCAGATGGGTGTTTACCAGGGAAAGATTGTGTTTATTTCATAGTTATTTGGTCCAAATGTAGCTCTAACAAGAAGTGTTGAAGGACAAATTATAACTTTAAATGATCAGATTCAAAGCCTCCAAGTGGACAAGGACAAAATTTTGAGAAAAAATGGTGAACTTCAGAACTTGATTGCCCCCTGGTTGAACATCATGTTGAGTAATAAGGTAGATTGTATGAAGCAAATGGAATGACCTGTGCCATCCGATCTAAAGGAATTAGGAATTCATGCCACTATATTTAATGCATTTATCATAGTTTTGGATAACTTGAAGAGTGGGTGGGATACTCACCTAGGATTTTTGAAGACTATTTATGTAGACAGATTCTTCAAGTATTTGTAAATTCTCCGCCTCTATATGTAAGTTTTGGACAACAACCTATCTTTAGCATTGTTGTCAAAGGGGGAGAGACAAGGTGAAAAATGTATAGAAGAGTGGAATTCTTTGTCTAAGGGCGAGCCTTAGAAATTATTTTGATTCTTTTGAACTGGTGTACAGTGCTCAACACTTAGTCATTTTTCATGAGTGTTGCCATCAATGCAAAAGGGGGAGATTTTTGGCAATTGACACTCATCTGATGGTTTCTGGTGGTATATGATGACTGATTATTGGTTTAGGGTTGTCATTAATGTAAACTCTTCATGGAGATTCGAACTAGTGATCATAATTCTTCGTATCCAGAAGCGGGTGTTAACCAGTATTTCAAGAAGTACAAAGCATTTTTGGGTCTCGAAGCTTTTCGGTGATTTCAATGTATTGAATCATGTTTGGGATGATTGGGCCAACTTAGACACATCATTTTATTATTGTTTTGGTGATTTGCATTTATTTTTGGTGATCCGGTCAAGTCGACATGTGACTACACATTACACTTGCAGGCTAATATGATGTATGACCTATTTTATGATTGTCGGTATATAAGTTTGGTGTGGATGATATTTTTGGTGGATGATATGATTATATGTGAGCGAGAATCCATTTTAGCGTAGTTTGATGTATGAATTCTTGATCCAGTAGCTAGCTGAGATAGAGAACAGGGCAGAACATGGAATAACAGAGAAGGTGATCCAGTTAGTATATTTAGCACTCAATCGGAACTCATACAAGCATTGTAGATGCTATTTCAAAGTTAATTCATTATAATTCATCACTGTAACTACCTTGTAAGTTAGTGAGACTTCCTTGAGGGTTGTAGCCTTCTGGTTTATTGTAATTGAGCAATGAGCTCTAAGCAATGTGCCTGAATGCCTATGCATTCCCATATTGCAATATTATTTTGCTACTGGGCATAGTGGAATAATACTGTGGGTTCAAATCCCACCGTGGTTTTTCCCATTTGGGTTTACACATAAAAATCCGGTGTTATTCTTTTGTGGTTGTTTATTTTATGTTTCTGCATTTTAGTTTCAAGTATTTGCTTCTGGTGGTTTAAAGTTAAGTTTGAAAATATACTGACTAGTAGATCACTGATTCAACCCCCCCTCTCAGTGATCCCCGATTCCAACAACCTTGTGGTATTATGAGTATTTGATCATTTATTTAATTAATATTTGATTAATATAGTATATCAATGTTAAAATTAAATTATTATATAGTTGGATATTTAATTATTATCGATTATTATTGTTGAGGTTTAATATTTATTAATGTTATTTGATTATTGTCTATTTAGCTTTGATTTATTGGTTTAATATTATTTATTATTTATTTAATGTTTAATTATTTTATTTATGGACCTTTGGATTTATTATTTTATATAGTTGTGGCTTTATATTTAATTGGTAGCATTTATTTATATTGCCTTTGATTATTTATTTTATTGGGCTTTGATTTATTATTGGTTATTATTTTATTCTCTTTTTACTATTTGAGTAATTAAATATTATATTTCTACATACCTGATATTACTATTGGCTGAGATTTGGGGGTAAATAAATAATATTATTTTATATTCTTACATCAAATTTGAGAAGGGGTTTGGTATAGAATATAGTATTTTGTAATATTTTGATTGGTTGTGTTTTGGCTATGGTTTGATGTGAGCCCCAAGACTTAGTCCCAGGGAGGATGCTTTAGGATAAGCTTGGGAAGACCATTGAGATGGAAAAACAAAATCCCTTGATCTCTCATAGGTTGAGACGGTTCCACATGTCTACCAAGTTGATATTCCCCTTCTTTGTGAGGATAGCATGTAGTGACATGTCTATCAAGGTATGGCTTTTCCTCTCTATGTGAGGATAGCATGTGATGACACTCCACTCCTAAATGTGTTCTTGTTCCTTATGCTATGGTTGTTGATATTGTTAGGATAACTGGTGAACAACTGAGAGGGGGGCGGGGGGGGTGAATCAATTGTTAACAAATTATGAAACTTTAAGCACACAAAACCTTTTTACCGGGATGTATAAACCAAATACCGGAATAGTAGATATATCAATTAAGCACAAACATAAATCATAAACCAAATACCATGAACACATAACACCAATATTTGCATGTGGAAAAATTGATAAAGGGAAAAACCATGGTGGGAAGCGTACCCACAATCAGATGATACTTCTATAGTAAGTATGTGATTACAATAAGGGGCATGCACATGCAAGAAGACAAATAGCTTAGAGTACTCTGCTCATCACAAAAGGAGCCTCACTGATTACAAAATAAATCCAGACTATAATTCGGAAAAAAAGAATGAACTACAAGAATAACAACTCCTATGCCTGAGTATAGTTCTGGTTAGGCTCAATGCTGGAGGTCTTAAACCTCTTACAAAAACCCAATTCAATCACCTATGATTGCCCAAAACCTTTGCATATGATTACAAATTTATTCGCACACATATAATCCCATAACCTCCATGCCATGATCTACAAAGAGATCTTACATCATATTTATACCAACCTAGGACCTAAACAATTAGGCCAGCCACCTAAAAGATAATACAATAAATCCATTACATAAATCCCTAAACCAATGATAAACCAAGTCGGCCTAAGACCAAAATAACATTAACCAAACAATAAATCCAACTGGTAATGCATCGGGAGCATCCACCAACACATTACATAAACCAATTCATAACCAATTAGAATAAAACCATACCTAAAATAGGTCACCATAAGCCAAATGAAATACCACCAATCAACTAGAACATGAACACGATAACCATCAGCATCTTGAAAACCTTCTAGAAGCTGCACCAACACCACTTATTCAATCCATCAAAAGATCTTCAATAAAGCTCTGTCGGTAGAACACTTACCAGTAACTAAAAGGCTTACTAGAACATGTGATAGGTTCCAGATCACCAAATTTCAAACAAACTGAATGTGACACACATATAAATAACATGAATGACCAAACCAAGCCAATTCCACCAATTGGAATGTACAGGAGACAAATCTACTGATCATCGTCAAAGTCCAACAACTCTACCGAAACCTGGTAGATAACCAAAGAAGTTAGTGTTGACATCAATGAAAAACATCAATGCAACACATAATCCATTCCTCCAAATTTCCAACAATCTCCCCCTTTGGCATTGATGGCAACAATAGATGTGAAAAACATCCAAGTGCCAAGAAGTGCCAAACAAATCTCCCCCAATGGAAGACATCCAAAAAATGATATAACAATGAAGTTCTGAACCAAATGACACAACCATAGACCAAACTCCCTTTGTGATTGATATCTCTGTTAAGCTCTATTTTCACATGTATATCTCTCCCCCTTTGATATCAATGCCATAAATATGACATAAACATTAAATAAAAACCATAAAACCTCTGAACCACACAGCTGACTACTCCCCCTGAGTAGTAGCACAAACTCATCAATCTGGAATGAATGATAGTTCTGATAATGCATACCGGACTGATGCCAATCCACATCACTCAAGTCTCAACTGGAGTGGCAGAGACCCCCAACCTATTTCTAAAATACTCTCATGATTCATCGGGCAAAGTTTTAGTGAAGATATTTGCAATCTGTTCTTTAGTGTTCACATAAACTAATTTGACTTCATTTGCTTCCACATTTTCCTTTCAAATAGGTATACCTGATTGATATGTGCTTTATCTTAGAATGAACTACCGAATTCTTTGATATGTCAATAGCAACAGAGTTATCACACTGGATAACTACCGGTTCATTGCAATCTACCCTTATATCCTTTAACATTTGCTTCATCCATATAACTTGTGTACAACTAGTAGCAGCGTAAACATACTCAGCTTCAACAATAGATAAAGAGGTACATGACTGTTTCTTGTTGATCCATGAAACAAGTTTCTTTCCAAGAAAGAAAGCTCCACCAGATGTTCTTTTCCAGTCATCTATATCTCCAGCCCAATCTACATCTGTATATGCACATAGTGTAAAGTCATCATCTTTAGGATACCACAAACCATATTCAATTGTTCCCTGTAAATATCTAAAAATCCTTTTCACCACACTCTCATGATTCTCTCTAGGATCACTCTGATATCTTGATACAATACAAACAACATTTATTATATCCGGTCTAGTCTGAGTCAAATATAACAAACCTCCAATCATAGATTTATACCTTGTAGGATTTACTAGAGTTGATACATCTTTCTTTGTCAATTTATCACTTGTAACCATAGGAGTAACAACTAGTTTAGAATTTTTGAAGCAATCACCGACGAGGAGGGACCTTGAGGAGATCAGTCCAAACTGGTCAGCAAGAGTAAACACAACAAAAACACACATATATGATGGAGGCAATGCATAATATATATTTTTATTGCATAAAAGTTAATCTCATCCAACCGGTAACAATTGGGTTACAACATACCGACCACACAGGCCTGGTAGAATAGCTCACACTGGAACCATGAAGCGAAAGAGCTATCTTTTAGGCACAACCTATCTATTTGATACTTCTTGATTTCTGAATTTAATACATTCTAAAGCATGATTACAAATATATATATCGATCCAAAGGATCCTGTTGGCCCAAAAAGGATCAAAACCCGAAGAACAAGACCTGACGTGCAAAATGAATAAGGTCAGCCTCCGCTAAGAGATTCCTCCAAAAAGTCCAAAGGATGAAACTCAGAAGGTCAGCCACACGCCAAGCAACATTGATATCAATGCCCAAGGCTCCACAAGCTTCAGAATGAGTTTCGGTAGATCATCAGAATAGGTCTCAGGCAATCGATAACAACAAAATAATCGGTAACAAGAATCTGTCAAGGAAAGCGATAGCAATATCTTGCCGGAGAGTGCTCCAAATGTGATGTGGTTTGAAAGCAAGTAGGATGATCAAGTCTTAAAGTATAATCCAACTCCACAGGAATCGGTGAGCCAAATCCAGGACACCCAGAAAGGAAAAATGAAACTACAAATGAGAAACAAAATATAAAAGAAAATGTTTTTTGGTTGATGCAAGATTGTTGTGAACCGGGGATGCTCCTGCATCAGACATCCGAGGTTAATGAAAAGTGAACCTCTCACTTTGCTGGGGTCAGAGGGAAACCAAGGCAATCTACCTATGTCTGAGAAATCCAAGAAGAATCTTCTACTAGTTTGTTTCTTCCACTTGACAAGATATTCTTTGTACTGACTACTTTGGGTACTATGCCCAATCCTACTGTCCAAAATCTCTTCAATCTGATTTGGTTCCTTCTGGAGTAGTTGTTTCTCCAAGCCTGCAATATTGTCCTCACTGAATTCTAGTTCATGGTACTCAAGAAGATCTATAATGTTCAATATAGGTAAAAAACTTAAACTATCTAGTAGCTCCACTTCATATGCATTTCCAGAACTGAACTTTCTCAAGATCTTACAAGGTCCAAACTTCTTCACCTGCAACTTATTATAAATTCCAACTGAGAATCTCTCTTTTCTCAAAAAGACCATCACTTCATTTCTAACTTTAAATTCCTTAAGTCTCTTCTTCTCATCTGCCTTCTCCTTGTCTTTTCTATTCATGTCTTCCAAATGTTGTCTAACCTGAATATGCAATGCTGCCATGTGATTTGCAAATTCTTTTGCTTCTGAACTTTTCCAGTCTTCACTGTTAATATCTCTCAATTCTGCAATTCCTTTAGGATGCACTCCGATAACAATCTCAAAAGGTTTTTTTCCAGTACTTCTATTCACTAAATTGTTATAGACAAACTCTGCTTGTGCAAGGATCAAATCCCAACTTCCAGTTTTATCTCCCACTAAACATCTCAACAAGTTTCCCAAAATCCAGTTAACTACTTATGTCTATCCATCAGTCTGTGGATGAAAAGTAGAAATGAACTTCAAAACTATCTTCATCGTCTTCCAAAGTGTTATCCAAAAATAGCCAACAAACTTAGTGTCTCTATTTGAAACTATGCTCTTAGGTAATCCATGCAATCTTACCACTTCCTTGAAAAATAGGTCTGCTACGTGCAATGCATCTGATGTCTTCTTACAAGGTATGAAATGAGACATCTTTTAAAATCTATCCACTACCACAAATATAGAATCATTCCCTCTTGATGTCTTAGGTAAGCCAAGTACAAAATCCATACTTATATCCTCCCAAGGTCTTACCGGTACTGTCAAAGGTTTATATAATCCCACATTTTGATTACTACCTTTTGCAACTTGAAAAACTCTACAACTCTGAACATATCTCTTAACATCATTATGAATATGGGGCCAAAAGTACTACTCACTCACCAATGTAACTGTTTTATCAATGCCAAAATGTCCAACTAAACCTCCATTATGCTTCTCTTTTATCAGGTTCTCTCTCATGGAACTTTTAGATATGCATAACTAAACTCCCTTGAATAACATCTCATCTTGATTGAAGTAATCCAACTATTTTCTCCTATCAACCATATCCGGTTCTCTATATGCTTTCCAAGGTTCGGTAAAATCCGGGTCTTCGTCATACAAGGTCTTCAAATCTTCAAAACCTAATAATGTCACTCTCATTTCTGTCAGCAAATTCCTTCTCCTACTCAATGCATCAACAACTTTGTTAGATTTCCCACTTCTATGTTTCAACACAAAGGTGTAACTCTGCAAGAACTCTACCCATCTCATATGTCTCTAATTCAACTTATTTTGACTATTCAAATATTGCAAGGCTTGATGATATGTATACAACAAAAACTCCTTAGGCAACAAGTAATGTCTCCATTCCTTCAAGGCTTGAATTATGGCATAAATTCATGATCATATACTGAATATCTCTTTCGAGCATCATTCAATTTCTCACTGAAATATGCTATTGCTCGCCCTTCTTGACTCAAAACCACTCCTATCATTGTTCCACTTGCATCACAATCCACTTGAAATACCTTATTGAAATCTGATAAAGCCAACACAGGTTGCTTAGTCACTTTCTGTTTCAACAACTCAAAAATTTTATTTTCTCTGGTGGTCCACTTGAATTCCTTCCGATCTCCCCTCATGGTCTCAGTCATAGGGTTACAAACTGAACTGAAATTTTTGATAAACTTCCGGTAAAAACTAGCCAATCCATGAAATGATCTTACCTCTCCCATGCTTTCCGGTGTAGGCCACTCAACAATGGCTTTCACTTTCTTAGGGTTCATCTTCAAACCATCCTTAGATATCACAAATCCTAAATAGACTAACTCATCCTTCATGAAAGTGCACTTCTTGATATTGATTAGTAACTTTTCTTCTCTCAACCTCTGCAAAACTTGTCTTAACTGCAATAAATGCTCATCTTTTATCTTATTGAAAATTAGAATGTCATCCATATACACAATAACAAACTTACCCAATAATTTCTTCAAAAACCTCATTCATCAGTCTCATGAAAGTATTCGGTGCATTATTCAATTGAAAAGGCATCACCAACCATTCATATAATCCTTTATTTGTCTTAAATGATGTCTTCCATTCATCACCTTCTTTGATCCTGATTTGATGATATCCACTCTTCAAATCTATCTTTGTAAAGTACTTTTCTCCACTCAAACAGTCCATTATGTCATCCATCCTAGGCAAGGGAAACCAGTATTTCACTGTGATCTTGTTTATTGCTTTGGAATCGGTACACATCCTCCATTCTATGTTCTTCTTAGGTGCTAATATTGCTGGTACTGCACAAGGGCTCAGACTTTCCCTGATCAAACCTTTCTCCAATAGCTCTTGCACTTGTCTATTTAGTTCTTCATTCTCTACCAGTGTTAACCGGTGTGCCGCTTTATTAGGCAAACTAACTTTGGGAACTAAGTCCATGCAATGACTAATACTTCTAACAGGTGGAAATCCATCAGGTACATTATCTGAAATGATGTCCTCATACTCTGTCAGCAAATATCTTATCTCTACTAGGTGTTATCCTTCCGGTTCCTGTCTCTCAGTCTTCTTAGGAATTAAGGAAAAACACACATTCTCATGTCTCAGTCCATCCATGAACTTCCTTCCATCTACTAGACAAATTTTGGTGTTTGTACAAACTTTATTCTTCAAAGGTTCCTCCAAAGGCAACAAGGTTTGATTTATCCCATTGGCCACAATAGTGTATGTACTCTTCCTCCCATCATGTATTGCATGTCTATCAAACTGCCAAGGTCTTCCCAACAAGAGATGACAAATATCCATAGGCATAATATCACACAAAACTTCATCATGATAATTCCCAATTTTCAATTTTACTAAACACTGTTCACTTACTAACAACTTATGTTCATCCTAAATCCATGCTATCTGGTAAGGCTTAGGGTGTTTGAATCTCTCCAATTTCAACTTATTCAATATATCTTCTAAAAAAAGGATTATCTGAACTACCACTATCAATAAAAAATTAACAACACTTACCGGATACCTTACACCTAGTCTTGAATAGGTTCTTCCTCTGCAAGGGTTCTTTATCTCCTCTGGTATGACACAAGGCTCTCCTCATCATCAATAGTTCTCCATCTTCCAGTTTATTGTATGATCCGATGGGGTTCTCTTCCACCACTGCCGCTCTTCCGATAGGCTTTGACTTCTTACATTCAAATGCATGGTGTCCTTTCGCTCCACATTTAAAATAGGTTCCTCTAAATGTCCTCTTGTCTTGTCTTCCAAAGTTCACATTCTGGTAACCATCCGATTCTCTCCTCCGGTAGAAATTTCTATCATCCTTCTAGTGTGAATTACCTTCCTTGCTCACTTCCTTGTCCTTGTTCTGATCTATACTGGTTCCTCTTCCTCCTTGAAATCTTCCTCTGGTAAACCTTCCACCTCTACCTCTCTATCTCTGCTCATGCCTTTTATTCAATTTCTCTTCAGCCTTTATGGCATACTGGTAAGCCTCTTCAACACTCTCTAATTTGATCATACTGAGTTAATCTTGTATAGACATCTGCAATCCATTCAAATATCTTGCAATTTGTTCAA
This sequence comes from Cryptomeria japonica, assembly GCF_030272615.1. Taxonomy (NCBI): domain Eukaryota; kingdom Viridiplantae; phylum Streptophyta; class Pinopsida; order Cupressales; family Cupressaceae; genus Cryptomeria; species Cryptomeria japonica. The sequence continues at coordinate 857,152,444 of NC_081414.1, read as the reverse complement.
TTTCATCATCAACATGTCTAGATCTGATGTTCAACTTGTAAAATGCTTCGATGTACTCCTTCACACTAGATTCCTTCTGTCTCAGATTCTGCAACTTTCGTAACAAATCTACTTGATAATTCGTCAGGACAAACTTTGATTTTAACTTAGCAATCATCCTATCCCATGTCTTAATCTTTTCTTTACCTCTTCTTTGCCTATCAACTTGCAAGTGCTCCCACCAGAGAGATGCATGACCCTTCAACTAGGTATAGGCGTATTTCACCTTCCTCTCTTCTGTAGTGTTTTCAAAATCAAAATACTTCTCCATCTCCGAGATCCAATCCATAAATTTATCTGAATCTAACTTCCCATCATATTTTGGTGGGGTAAAATGAGATTAAGTGTTCACCCTACTCAAAACCCTTAAAAACCTTTCCTCCTCCGGATCAACTACCGGTAGGTTCACTTGTTCTGCTGGGATTTCTTCTCCTTCATCTTTGCTCACATCTTCAACATGTCAGCCTCTTCTCTAGGCTGTCTCCATGGCTTCTAACCGAGCTGCTATTCCTCGCAACATCTCCATTACAATAGTGTCTGCATGCCCACATGCTCCACCATTCCTAGTTCCTCTTTGTGCCATTGATCCATGCTAGTCCTCTACAATTTTAGGTCAGATCCACAATCCACCACCCTACAACAAAATTCAGGACACACAACCTCTGGAATGAACTTCGCTTTGATACCACTTGAAGCAGTCACTGGCAAGGAGGGACCTTGAGGAGATTAGTCCAAACGGGTCAGCAAGAGTAAACACAACGGAAACACACAGATATGATGGAGGAAATGCATAAAAGATAGTTTTATTGCATGAAAGTTAATTACATCCAACTGGTAACAACCGGGTTACAACATATCGGCACACAGACCTGGTAGAATAACTCACATCGGAACCATGAAGCGAAAGAGCTATCTTCTAGGCACAATATATCTATCTAATACTTCTTGATTTCTGAATTTAATACATTCTAAAGCATGATTACATATATATATATCGATCCAAAGGATCCTGTCGGCCTAAAAAGGATCAAAACCCAAAGAACAAGACCTAACGTGCAAAATGAATAAAGTTGGCCTCCGCCAAGAGATTCCTCTAGAAAATCCAAAGGATGAAACACATAAGGTCATCCACATGCAAAGCAATATCGAGATCAACAACCAAGGCTCTACAAGCTTCAGAATGGGTTCTGGTAGATCATCAGAATAGGTCTCAGGCAACCGGTAACAAGAAACTATCAAGGAAACCGGTAGCAATATCTTGCTAGAGAGTGCTCCAAATGTGATACAATTTGAAAGAAAGCAGGATGATCAAGTCTTCAAGTAGAATCTAACTCCACAGAAATCGGTGAGCCATAACCGAGACACACAAAAAGGAAAACTAAAATTGCAAATTGAAAAAAAAAAAAAAGAAAATGTTTTTTGGTTGATGCTCCTGCATCAATTTTCCATACCAAATTTCTTCAACAACTCTCTAGCATACTCAGTTTGACAGATGAAAATACCTTTATCAGTTTGATTAATCTGCAAACCTAAGAAAAATATGATTTGTCCAATCATAGACATCTCAAATTCATTCTTCATATTATCAGAGAATTCCATACATAATTTTTCCTCATCTCCAAAAATGATATCATCGACAAAGACCTCAATAATCAATATGTCATCATTATTGATCTTATAATATAAGTTACTATCAACATTACCTTTAGTGACACGAAGCTTCAAAAGATATTTGTCCAATCTAGCATACCAAGCTCTAGGTGCTTGCTTCAATCCATATAAAGATTTCCTTAATCTGCAAACCATGTTATTATAATCAGAAAGAGAAAATCCATCAGGTTGCTCAATATAGACTTCCTCTTCAAGATCTCCATTTAGAAATGCACACTTAACATCCATTTGATAAACCTTGTATTTTTTATGTGCAACATACGCAAGAAATAATCTCACAGTTTCAATCCTAGCTACCGGAGCAAAAGTTTCATCATAATCAATTCCTTCCTTCTGAGAATATCCTTTACAAACCAATCTAGCCTTGTTCCTCACAACTTTTCTATCTTCATTCAATTTATTCCTAAAAACCCATTTAGTTCCAATAATATTCTTATTTTTAGGTCGGGGAACTAAAGTCCATTTGTTGTTCTTTTCCATCTGATCCAATTCCTCTTCCATAGCTTTCATCGAACATTCATCCTTACATGCTTCATCTATTGATGTTGGTTCAATTTGAGAAATTAAACATACCTCTTCAGCTACCAACCTTCTTCTTGTCATCAATCCTTTTCTTTTGTCTCCAATGATCTGATTTTCTATATGATTCAACCTTACATACCTAGGAGTCTTCTGACTTTCTGTTTCCCTTCTTTGATCTTCAGTTACTGTTGAATTTTCTGATACTGTCGGGGTAACTGGTTCAAAATTTTGTTCCAATACAGGTGTAATAGTTCAATTATGATCATTTCCACTTCCTGTTCTCTCTCATAAGTTCTGATATGACCTCTGTACTTCTCATGCATATTGACATTAGCGCTTTCCACAATTCTATGCAATCTTTTGTTATAACATCTATATGCTTTTCTTTCATTTGAATAACCAATAAATATTTCTTCATCACATCTAGGATCAAACCTTCCAATGGGGTCATCTCTTTTGATATAAAATTTACTACCAAAGATTCTAAAATACTTAACTATAGGTGTATGACCAAACCATAACTCATAAGGTGTCTTATCGATGTCTCCTTTGATAAGAACTCTATTGAATATGTACACCGTCATGCTCACAGCTTCTCTCCAATAGACATGTGGAAAATAATCTTCCATCATCATAGATATAGCTGCATCCAGGATAGCTTTTTTCTTTCTTTCCACAACACCATTCTACTAAGGTGTCCGGGGTGCAGAAAACTGTCTCCTTATCCCATGTTTCTCACAATAACTATTAAATTCCACTGATGTGAATTCACCACCCTGACCAGATCTTAAGCACTTGATCTCCAATCCTGTCTCTGTCTCAACCATAGATTTAAAGTTCTTGAATTTTTCAAAGGCTTCAGATTTATCCCTTAGAAAAGTAACCCATATCATTCTAGAATAGTCATCAATGATTAGCATGAAATATCTATCACCCTAAAAAATTCTTATTCTAGCAAGACCACATAAATTAGTATGAACAAGAACATCATTAGATTTATCTTGAATACTCTTTAAAAAAGTTCTGACTTGCTTTCCCATTTGACATTCCTTACATACTAGATTATGAGGCTTCACAATCTTAGGTATATCTCTAATTGCCTTAGTTGAAATGATCTTTACAATGCAATCAAAATTCACATGAAACAACCTCTTATGTCATAGTCAACTCTCATCAATATGTGCAATCAAACATGTCTTCTAATCAGAGTTCAAATGAAATATGTTACCTCTAGTCTGAGTACCGGTTGCAATCTCCAATCCAGATCTATTGATGATTTTTCATTTTCCATCCTTGAATTGTAATTGGAACCCCTTATCCACCATCTGTCCTACACTCAAAATATTATGCCTTAAGCCTTCAACATAGTAAACATTATCAGTGTTATGCTTACCATCCAATGATATAATTCCTTTTCCTTTGATCATAAATGCTTTGTCATCTCCAAATCTGACTAGACCACCATCAAATTCTTGCAAAGATAAAAACTTCATTTTATCTCCAGTCATATGATGTGAACATCCACTATTTATTACCCATTCATCCTTTTCATCAACTTTAGTAGCAAGGGCCTTTTCTTCATTATGAATGATAGGTTCCGAAGTGTCTTATTTGATAGCTAATATTACCCATTCCTTTCCATTGTCGGATCCACTAGCTGAATCTTTTGTCGGTTCATCATAAGAATCATCAGTTACACCTTCCTCATCATCATACTAGCATGATTAGTTTTTTTTCTTCTTGTACTCATGCTTGTTCTGATATTCATGGTTAGGCTTAAAAGATCTTCTATCTTTCTCCTCAAATCTTGAATTCCTCTCAGGACATCTAGATGCAAAATGACCTATCTTATTACATGCAAAACATTTGAAAGGTGATTTTCCTTCATACTTACTTCCTGCTAGACCTTTAGGTACTCTTCTACCAAATAGGGCTTCAAGTTCTTCAAGCTCTTCATCTTGTTTCCTCATATCCTCTAGTTCCTTCACATACAATTCTTTCCAATCACTCTTGTTGGTTGATGATGTAGATGCATTGAATGCAAAATCTGTCTTTGCAGCTCCTTGATGATCGAATTCTTGAAGCTCAAAATCAGATAACTTTCCAACCAAAGTATGCATATTAACAGAAGTGTTAGACATTGTTCTTATCTCATTAATTGCAGCAACCTTCATCTTGTAAGAAGATGGTAAAGCTCTCAATACTTTAGAAACAATCTCATCTTCGCTCAGAGATCCACCACATCATTGAATTCCCAAAACAATTTTTTCAACTCTTTCCTTAAAAGTAGTAATTCTTTCATCTTCTTCCATTCTCAAGTTCTCATACCTTACTTGGTAACCATCAAGTTTATCAATTTTAACAATAGGGTCACCTTCATTCAAAGTCTCCAACTTATCTCATATAGATTTTGCAGATGATTTGTTCGTTAATCCCATTACCTGCTGATCTGAAAGGGCGCTCAAAAGGGCTTCTCTCACTCTACAATCATTTTCAATGTTCTTATCTAAGTCTGCTGGAGGAGGATTTCCAAATGCCAGTTCATAAGGAGTATACCCCTTTTCAATGATCTCCCAAATCTCCTTGCTAAGACATCTCAGATGTGTCTCCATCCGAAGCTTCGATACTCTGTAATTTGTTCCTTCAAGCCTAGGGATGTCCTTCCAGTAAGAAATTGAAGTTGAATGATTACACACCATAGGATCTTCCTCAAGTGGTTAAGCTTCTATAGAGAGGACCAAGCTTTGATACTAATTGTTCGGATAATCGATGAACAACTGAGAAGGGGGGTGAATCAATTGTTAACAGATTATGAAACTTTAAGCACACAAAACCTTTTACCGGAATGCATAAACCAAATACTAGAATAGCAGATATATCAATTAAGCACAAACTTAAATCATAAACCAAATACCATGCATCCACAACAGATAACACCAAGATTTGTGCATGGAAAACCCAGTAAAGGGAAAAACCACGATGGGAAGCCTACCCACAGTCAGATGATACTTCTGCAGTAAGTATGTGATTACAATAAAAAGCCTACACATGTAGGAAGGGCAACAACCTAGAGCGTACTTCTCATCACAAAAGGAGCCTCACTGACTACAAAAGAAATCCAGAATACAATCCGAAAATAAGAATGAACTACAAGAATAGAATCTCAAATGCCTAAGTACAGTTCTGGTTAAGCTCAATGCCAAAGCTCTTAAACCTCTTACACAAACCCAATTTTATCACCTATGATCAGCCAAAACCTCTACATATGATTACAACTTTATTCATACATAGATAATCCCATAACCTCCATGCCACGACTACAAAGAGATTTTACATCATATTTATACCAACCTAGGACCTACACAATTAGGTCGGCCATCTAAAAGATAATACAATAAATCCATTACATAAACCTACAAACCAATGATAAACCAAGTTGGCCTAAGATCGAAACAACATTAACCAAACAATAAATCCAATTGATAACACATCGAGAGCATACACCAACACGTTACATAAACTGGTCCATAACCTAGTAGAATAAGAATGGACCTAAAATAGGTCACCATAAGCCAAATGAAATACCACCAATCAACTAGAAAACAAACACGATAACCATTAGCATCTTGAAAAACTTCTAGAAGCCGCACCAACACCACTTATCGAGTCCATGAAAAGATCTTCAATAAATCTCTACCAGTAGAACCCTTATCGATAACCAAAAGGCTTACTAGAATATATGATAGATTCCGGATCACCAAATCCTGAACCAACTAAATGTGACATGCATCTGAATAACATGAATGACCGAACCAAACACATTCCACCAATCGGAACATACTAGAGACAAATCTGCTGATCATCATCAAAGTCCAACCACTCTACCGAAACCCAATAGATAACCAAAGAAGCTAGTGTTAACATCAATGCAACACATAACCAATTCCTCCAAAATTCCAATAGATATGCCTTTGGAAGTTTCTATGTTCATGATTAGCCTTGCGATGTGATATGGCTTATTGCATTTGGATGCTTCTTGTTGTGGTTCTTGAGTTGTTGAAGTCTCTTTGGTTGTTAGGTGTCAAATCTTAAGATCTATCTTCTATGTTCTATATCTTAACTTATTTGCATTCTAATGCTCAATTAAAATGATTTATACAATCCAAGGGGATCCGTTTGACCCAAAAAAGGATCAAATGCCAAAGAACAAGACCTAACGTGTAAAAACAACAATGTCAGCCCCTGCCAAAGAAATTCATCTGAAAAATCCAAAGGATTAAGTGCGGATCAAAGGGAAGATCGTCCACACGCCAAGGAGTATCTGAATCAATGCTCAAGGTTCTACAAGCTATGAAAGGGATTTGATAGATCCTGGTAGATTACAAATGCAAATAGGTCTAGGCAACCGGTACCAAAAAACTATCTCGAAAACCGGTAGCGATAACTTGCCAGAAAATGATCCAAATGCTCCGTGGTTTGGGAATAAGGTAGATGATCAGGTCCTCAAGAAAAAATCCAACTCCTTGAGATCCAATGATCCAATGCCAGAAAATGCAGAATGAAGTTCTAAAACTGCAAAACAAAAATCAAAATGTAAAGGAAATATTTTTGGTTGATGCAAGATTTCCAAGAACCGGGGATGCTTCTACATAAATCTCAAAATCCAAAATACACTTTTCCTCCATCACTCCATCACCCCTCAAGGTGTGTGCCAATGTTAATATTGCTTGCATTTCCATTCACTCATGCACCAGTCTTTCAATATCCCATCTATTATCCAACACCTATTTTCCATCCTTCCATTCTTCTTATCCAATCCTTTGCATAAATCCTTACCCTAGTTCCATCCAATCATCCATTTCACCCCCCTTCACCATTAACCTATTAATGTCTTTGAGCATACTTTCATAACCATGGTCTATTGCAACAGATATTTCAAGGGTACCATCCAAAAAAAAGAGATGCTTGAGTCCTTCTTCCATCTCCTATCATGCATCATTATCTTCCAAAAAAAATTAAAAAAAAAAAGAAATAAAGATCCTAAAAAAAATTGTCACTTTGGTGAAAACTTGGCAAACAGGAAGCTTGTGACACAAAAATAAAAGAAAATGAAAAATTGAAAAAAGTAAAGAAATAAATTCGTCCACTGGTGAAAACCCAACAAACAGGCACCTTTGGAAAGTACCATGATGAAAACCTGGCAAAATTGTGTCATGCATAATCCATTATTTTTCTTGCACTATTCACTGGGGGCAAGTTCCATCCATGCTATCTTATCCAATGCATCCATCTATTATCCCTCATCCTCCACTATCCTTCATCCTCCATTTTCCCTTACTCTATATATACATATCCCTTTGCCACCTTTGATCTTGATAAGGTTAAGGATCTTTGTAGGCTCTGTGTGTCCTATTTATTACACTTGATCCACACCCTTGAGCTCTTGTCCATTATTTTGTCCATTTCTTGCTTCCATCCTTCATTACCACCTTTGATCTTGCTTATCCTATCTACCTCCTCTCTAGACCCATCTCTTGATATTGATCAAAGTAAGGACAAAATGCAAAACATGTATTCAAAAAACCTCTAGACATGGCCATTTCTTTAGACCATATGACATTTGTTACACCATATCATTGCTTTATATTGTGATATTCGGTCCTTGTGCTTGGATTAACATCTTATCCTATTGTGAGATAGTCCTTGAAAATCACATAAGCTTCCTCCATCATTCACTTATCCATTCATGCCCCATTTGTTCATTCATCTACTCAAAATCCCTTTTGCCTTGCTAGACACTAGAGGCAAACATTCAAAAAATCATAAAATATCCTTAAAAAATCATAAAAATCATAAAATGTCCTGAAAAAATCATAAAAATCATAAAATGTCCTGAAAAATCCTAAAATGTCCTAAAAAACCCTAAAAAATTAAAACATCTATAAAACCCTAAAAATCATAAAAATCCAAAAACTTGTAATAAACATCGCGAAGACACAAACACTTCGGATGAGCATGCAACTTTGAACTTATCCGAAATCATAATGTGATGAGATTACGATTGAGCAGACATAACAAAACACTATTGATATATCCAATCCACCTGATAACTCAATGAGAATCATTGTGGTATAAAACATATTGTCTGTTTGTTTGATTATGTCTTCTGATTGTTTTGGTTTTATCTTTAGTGACATGTATTTTAGCTTTTATGAGATGTCTCTGACTAGAGATTTTATCTCCAGGATGTCTTTGACTAGAAAGGTGAGGATGGGGCATCTTCACCTATTTTTTGCTTGTGGATCATTGTTCTTTAGTAATATGATGATTCGTCTTAGAACATGCTAATCTAAGGTCATCGAGGACATAATGGTCTGATGCAAACTGATCAAGGCAATCTTTTCTTGTCTGATGTGTTTTCTTTCACGCAATTGGTATGATGATTCATTTGGGTCTCATTCATATCTAGATGAGTTTTATCCTTTTGCCATAATAAGCTCAATGATGATATAAGCACTTAAAAAGCACAAGACTGCTCATCTTTTTTCATATCCTCTTTCTCATCATTCTTCTTCTCATCACTTTTCTCTTTTCATCACCCCTTTCATCTCTCTTTTTCATCATTTCTTTCATCATTTATTTCATCGTCTTCTTCATTCTTCTCATTGCAGCATGCTCAATCAAATGCTTTACCCAACTGATGCATGTCTCTAAATATTTAACTGCTTTATCATATCAATCAACTTGCTTCTTTCAATCTCAATGTCCCTGGATCAACCAATCAATCAATCTTTGGACCACCTTATCTTGCGCTAGCATAAATCCCTATCAGCTTCATCAACTCAATCAACTTAATCAACTTATCAACTTGTCTATACTGATCATTTCCATCAATTATTCAGTTACACCTCATCAACTATGCATTTCCATCAAATGTGCATCTCAACTTCATCACTTGCGCAATACCAATCATCTAATCTTTTCTCTTGTAATCTATCAATAGATCAATCTCCATCAATTTGTTTGATCAATCTCTTGAGGGGGCATAATCAATCAATCATCACCCTTACTGGGATATCTCTGGGGCATCTATCAGTTGACCATCTTCTTTGAGTCAATGTGACATGCTACATTGTCTCAAAGAGGGGCAAAATGTAGACACCTAAAATTGTCCAACTTAATTAAACAAATATTTTATTTATTTAATTATTTTATCCTAAGTCTTCAATTAATTAAATAAATCTTTATTTATTTAATTCATTCATTTATCCACTTCTAGCTTTTCCTTATTTAAATAAATATTTTTATTTATTTAAATTATCTTTTTCCTAAATTAAATAAATATTTTATTTATTTAATTGGTCCCACTTCCTCTATTAATGAAATAAATCTTTATTTATTTAATTAATTTATTAGCTTTTTCACTCTATGACACATGTCATTCATCTTTTAATTTTCCTTTACCTACCTTCTTATTATTTTATCATTTTCTATACCTACCCTTTAATCCTAGCCGACCATTTATATTTTCACCTCTTAATCTTATCCCTCCACTTTCTAAGATCTTTATATAAGAGGATTCTTTCATCTTTATCAATCTTAATGAGCAATTTAGCATTTGGTGCAGGGCACCCTCTTGGTGTTTGGTTTTTATTTGTTGTTTGAGTGTTGGATAGGTGTTCTTAGACCTTAGGATGATGTGTTGGATCAGTTTGGATCCTTTGGATGTAATAAATAAGCCATTTGTAAGGCTAATTGGCTCTAAGGTCATTTATAAACCTAGAGACCAAATTAGGCAATGGGGTTCATGTAGTGTAGGAGGCATGTTGATAAGTTGTCTTGAGTTTTTTTAGGCATAGGATAGGTCTAAAAAGTCCATTAGGGACGTTGGCATGTCAAAAGTGTCAAAAATGCAAAATTGTCAAAAGTTGCAACTTTTCAAAGTTGTTAAGCAACATTTTCCACCGATTGGGAAAAGAGGTTCCAACAGACATAACCAATTGGAAAATAGTTTTAGCCATTGGGGAAAGGCCTATTTGTGCCTCTGAGGTCATCCATGTTGTTGTTGGATGAAGCATGTAAAGATTTGGTGGTTTGAATAACAAGAAAACTCAGATTTTACCCAATTTCCATTGTTTTTCATACTATACGATCTGACAGAGGATTTACTTGCATGGAATTTTGAATTGGTTAGATTTTGGTGTGAGTGCAGGCTATAATGAAAGTGGTATGACTCCAATTGATAGGGTTTGGAGCGAGTTGTGAGCAGTTTACAAAAAATTGTCATTCAAAACCCCGGTTCATAGGGTTTCACCAAAGATGTGGCCCTAACTTGCAAATTCCTTTGTGGAATTCAACGGCCTCTTGGAAAATGCAAGTTATGGGTGTGTACACCGAGACTACAAAAGGGTGGAATCTAGGAGTTAGGTTTGGTGTGGTTACCACCAAAACCTAGACTAAACAAGACAATGTGTTTAGTCTAGCCTACAAGGAGGAATGAACAAACAATCACCTAGGGAGTGTTTGGTGATCAGTCTAATGGTGGATTTGGTCTATTAGAGGCCTAGGGAACATGTCCAAGTGGCAAGTTTGGTTCTTCAATCCCATCTTCAAGTAGTTGCTTTGGAAAACAGGCCTAATTAGGCCTATTAGGTCTGCAAACTCAGTAGGTGCTTAGGGGTGCTGGAGCAGAGTCAATCCTCAATACCTTAAGATTGGATGTAAAGCCCAAAAGGGTATTCAAATATGTAATTTTTTCCTAGAGTTTTTTGGGATAATTTTGAATGATTTGGGAAATATCGGTCTGGCAACGCTACTAGGATTAGGCCTAAATAGGGGTTTCTTGACCTAGGTGCAAAAAGGAGACTTCTAAACTTGGTTTGAAGGCTAGGATGAGTGATCCTAGTTGTTGAACAACCCAAACCCTCCTTAGTAAGTGCAGTAGGTGACTAGTTGCAATGGTTTGTGTAGAACGCTAGTTGTGGGGTTGTAATAGGCCTTAAACATGGCATAGAGGGGTGATTTTGAGTCTTCTTACCTTCTAGTTGCCCACTCTGCATCAGGTGGTATCAGAGCCATAAAGGTTCTTGAGGGTGGAAGAGGAATATTGACAAAATTTGAGAAGGAGAAGACAATAGTGATGGGAGAAGGATGACCAACACTGAACTGGCCAAGTTGGTAAGAGAGAAAACATCAACAAACAAAGAGATTAGAAAAGAATTGGATAAGTTGAAGGGTAAGATGGACAAGAATAAAGGAGACTATGATGATGAAGAAGAAGGGAATGATGAAGATTCTATTTTGAAGGCAAGAGAGAGGATACCTGCATATCAGAGAAGTTTCCTTGAAGCCCTTGAGAGAGTAGGTAGTCTAGATGACAAAGCAAGCCTACCTAGGTTCACTGGGAAGATGAACCCAGAGGAATTCATGGATTGGTTGGAGGCCTTAGAGAACCACTTTGAGTGTGAATATGTGCCTGAGAACAAAAAGATGAAGGCTTCTAAGTCTAAGATGAATGGATTTGCCCTTAGTTGGTGGAACTTCCTACAAAATGAGAGAGTAGAAGAAGGGGAAAACCCCATCTCATCATGGAAGATGATGGATGCAGAGGTGAAAAACCAATTTTTACCTAAGGATTATGAAGTGACAATGCACAAGAAGTTGCATAGCCAGAGACAAAAGGACTTGGATGTGAGAGGATACATCAATGAGTTTCACAAGCTATCCTTAAGAGCAAAGGTGCCAGAGAATGAGAAACAAAAGTTGGCAAGGTACATGAATGTCCTCAAGTATGCCATTCAAGATTAACTAAGTCTCTTTAATCCTAAGACAGTTCATAAATGCTATCAAATGGCACTAAGAATTGAAGAAAAGTTCAGAACAAAGGGAGACCAACAAGCTAGAGGAAGAGGAGGAAACTTTAGAGGAAGAGGAAGATTTGGTGGAAGAGGAACACCTCCTAAACCACAAGGAGAGTCAAGTAATCAGGAATCAGAAGGAGAACCAAGTCACATGGATAGTTTTAGACAAATAAGACCAAATGGCTGAGGTAGATTCAGAGGTAGATGAACCAATGTGTTCACCGGAAGATGCTTTACATGTAATCAAGTTGGCCACCAATCTTTCAAATGTACGAAAAAGAAAGGTTCTAACAGTTAGGGTGGAGAAAGAAGAGTTCATTTGGCACAAGAGGAGGACACCCAAAGGATTGAAGAAAATTCCTCACCCCTGCCCCTACAAAGTCTCCTGGTTGAGAAAAGAGCAACAAGCTTTGGTAAGTGAACAAGTCTAGGTTGACTTTCAAATAGGTGAATATAGAGACAAGATTTTGTGTGATGTTGCAGAGATGGATGCTTGCCATTTACTCCTTGGGAGACCATGGCAATATGATGTAGACTCAAGGCATGATGTGAAGAAAAATGTCTACAAGTTGACTAAAGATGGTGTACAATACACTATAACCCCACTACCAGATTATGGTAAGGACAATCATGTTGTGACTAGTGTCATGTTAGTAGGTAAGGAGGATTTTATGTAGACAATCAAAGAGAAGGATACCCAATGCTTTTCCATAGTGGTGAAGCCAAGAGAAGAAGTAAGGAAGAAAGAAGAAGACAAGGTGAAAGAGAGGACTGCAGGTCCTAGAGAGGTGAAAGAGTTGTTGGAAAGATACAAGGGTATAGTTGCAGGAAGCAAACCAGAGACCCTGCCACCTTTTAGAGATGTAAGTCACTGCATTGACCTCATACCAAGCTCAACATTTCCCAACAAAGAAGAATATAAATTGACCCCTGATCAGAATGAAGAACTTGCAAGGCAAGTACATGAGTTGTTAGAAAAAGGATTCATAAGGAAAAGTATTAGCCCTTGTGTTGTTCTTGCAGTATTGGCCCCAAAGAAGGAAGGTACATGGAGATTATGTATGGATTCAAGAGCCATCAACAAGATCACAATCAGGTATAGGTTCTCTATGCCTCGGGATAGAAGATTTGATGGACTATCTAGCAGGAGCCAAGTACTATTCTAAGGTGGATTTGAAGAGCGGCTACCATCAAATCAAGATAAGAGAGGGAGATGAGTGGAAGACGGACTTCAAAACAAATGAAGGACTTTATGAATGGCCAGTTATGCCATTTGGCCTCTCAAATGCTCCTAGTACATTCATGAGACTCATGAATGAAGTCTTGAAACCCTTTATCAATCATTTTGTTGTTGTGTACCTAGATGATATCTTGTTTTTTAGCAAGAATAGGGATGAGCACCTTATACATTTGGATTTGATGTTGAAAAGGTTGAATGAACAATAGTTGAAGATCAATTTGGAGAAATGTGTCTTCTTGAAGGACGGGTTAGTATTTCTTGGTTTTGTAATCTTCAAGAGTAGCCTCAAGATGGATCCATCCAAGGTGGAAGCAATCCTCAATTGGCCTAGACCTAGAAATGCAAGTGAGGTAAAGAGTTTTCATGGTCTTGCAAGCTTCTATAGGAAGCTTATTAATAATTTTAGTGGTGTATGTGCACCTATGATTGACACTATAAAGGGAGGTAGAAAATGCCAGTTTGTATGGACTAGTGAAGCAGATAAGTCCTTTGAGTATTTGAAAAGAAGGGTAGCAGAGCAACCTATATTAGTTCTACCTGATTTCCATAAGGTTTTCAACATAGAATGTGATGCAAGTAACAAGGTAGTAGGAGGATTCTTGAGTCAAGAAGGTAGACAAGTAGCCTTCTTTAGTGAAAAATTGAATGAATAAAAAAAAAAGTACTCAACCTATGACTTAGAGATGTATGCAATGGTTCAATCTTTGAGGAAATGGAGGCATTACTTGTTGCCCAAGGAATTTGTAGTCTATACTGATAACCATGCTCTAAGTTTCATGAATAGGCAAGACAAGTTGAATCACCGACATATGAAGTGGATGGAATACCTTCAAACATTCACTTTCACTATCAAGCATAAGAAAAGAGTAGCAAATAAGGTAGCTGATGCCCTTAGCAAGAGGAACTTGATAGTGAAGGAGATTCAGTTGGAGAGTATAGGAATCACTTCCATGAAGGATATGTACCAAGGAGATGAGGATTTGAAAGAAGCATACCAAGTATGTAAGGAAATGAGTGAAAAGTACCATAAGGAGTTCTTAGACTTCATTTTGTAGGAAGGTCTACTTTTCAAGGGAAGCCAACTTTTCATCCCTAAAGGATGCATAAAAGAAAACATTGTGAAAGAGAAGCATTGTGGGGGATTGGCAGGTCTTTTTGGGATTGATAAGACCCTTGAGTTGGTTAGAAGATTCTACTCCTGGCCTAAGATGCAAATTGAGATCGGAAAGTATGTGGAAGGTTGTATGATTTGTCAAAAGGCCAAGGGTAGCAGTTCAAATGTAGTTGTTGACAGGTTTGCAAAATTGGCTCACTTTCTACCTTGTAAAACCACACATGATGCATCTCACATAGAAAGTATATTATTTAAGGAGGTTGTAAGGTTACATGGTTTTCCACTGCCAATCATCTTAGACAGAGATTCTAAGTTTATTGGGCATTTTTTGGCAAACTCTTTGGAGGAGGTTGGGTACCAATTTGTCATTTACCTGAAAGTATCATCCCCAATCAGATGGACAGATCGAGGTCATCAATAGGTCACTTGGAAACCTATTAAGGTATTTAACTAAGGATCAAGGAGCCACATGGGATTCAATACTTCCTCAAGAAGAATTTGCTTATAACGACTCAGTGAATAGGAGCACTGGTCATAGTCCCTTTGAAATAGTGTATGGGTCACACCCTAGAGGTGTATTGGAGTTGAGAGATGTGAAGGATTTGGATAGAAGACGTGCACAAGTAGAGGACTTTGCAGAAGTGATGAGAGACATACACCAAAAAGTAAAGGATAGGTTAGAACAAACCTCAGACAAGTACAAGCATGCAACAAATAGGAAAAGGAGAGATTTGCAGTTTAAGGTTGGAGATATGATGATGATTCATCTCAAAAAGGAGAGACTCCCTAAGGAGAAATACACCAAGTTGATGATGAAGAAGATAGGTCCTTTCAAAATCATTCAAAAGTGTGGTAGCAATGCCTACAAGATTGATCTCCCACTAGATATTGGTCTCTCTAACACTTTCAATGTTTCGGATATATATGCATATAAAGGTCATGTTACTGATGTGTGTGATGCAGGTCAAGATGATTCCAGCAGGGAAGAGATATTACAAGACCTACCTAAGAAGCCTAAGCTTGAAGTTGAGCATGTACTTGACAAGAGGTTGAGTAAGAAAAAAAGGAGGCATACCTACTATGAGTACCTGGTCCAATGGAAGGACAAGCCCTTAGAAGATGCAACCTGGATGACAGAGAAGGCTTTGGAGAAGATTGGATGTAAGGTTCCAGATTTGCTAACTCAAGAGACTTGAGTTTTTTTCTAGCCCCGAGAGTATGGTGCAGGGCACCCTCTTGGTCTTTGGTTTTTATTTGTTGTTTGAGTGTTGGATAGGTGGTCTTAGACCCTAGGATAATGTGTTGGATCAGTTTGTATCCTTTGGATGTAATAAAGAACCCATTTGTAAGGTCAATTGGCTCTAAGGCCATTTATAAACCTAAAGACCAAATTAGGCCATGGGGTTCATGTAGTGTAGGAGACATGTTGATAAGTTGTATTGAGTTTTTTAAGGCCCAGGATAGGTCTAAAATTTCCATTAGGGACGTTGGTATGCCAAAAGTGTCAAAAATGCAAAATTGTCAAAAGTTGCAAAAGTTGCAAAAGTTGCTAAGCAACATTTTCCACTGATTGGGAAAAGAGAAATTGCCATAAACAATTGGAAAACAATTGTATTTGTTGGGGAAAGGCCTATTTGTGCCTCTGAGATCATCCATGATGTTGTTGGATGAAGCATGTAAAGATTTGGTGGTTTGAATAACAAGAAAACTAAGAATTTACCCAATTTCCATTGTTTTCCGTACTGTATGATCTGACAGATGATTTAATTGCATGGAATTTTGAATTGGTTGGATTGTGGTATGAGTGAAGGTTCTAATGCAAGTGGTCTGACTCCAATTGATAGGGTTTGGAATGAGTTGTGAGCAATTTACTAAAAATTGTCATTCAAAATCCCGATTCATAGGGTTTCACCAAAGATGTGGCCCTAACTTGCAAATTATTTTGTGGAATTCAACAGCCTCTTGGAAAATGCAAGTTAGGGGTTTGTACACTGAGACTTCAAAAGGGTGGATTTTGGGAGTGAGGGTTGGTGTGGTACCACCAAAACCTAGACTAAACAAGACAATGTGTTTAGTCTAGCCTACAAGGAGGAATGAACAAACAGTCACCTAGGGAGTGTTTGGTGACCAGTATAATGGTGGATTTGGTCTATTAGAGGCCTAGGGAATGTGTCCAATTGGTGATTTTGGTTTTCCAACCCCATCTTCAAAGAGTTGCTTTGGAAAATAGGCCTAATTAGGCCTATTAAGTCTGCAAACTCAGTAGGTGCTTAGGGGTGCCAAAGTAGATTCAAACCTCAATCTCTTGGGATTGGATGTAAAGCCCAAAAGGGTATTCAAATCTGTAATTTTTTCCTAGAGTGTTTTGGGAGAACTTTGAATGATTTGGGAAATACAGGTCTGATAGGACTACTAGGATTAGGCCTAAATAGGGGTTTCTTGACCTGCGTGCAAAAAGGAGACTTCTAAACTTGGTTGGAAGGCTAGGGTGAGTGATCCTAGTTTCAGAACAACCCAAACCCTCCTTAGGAAGTGTTGTAGGTGTCTGGTTGCATTGGTGTGTAGAACCCTAGTTGTGGGGTTGTAATAGGCCTTAGGCAGGGCATAGAGGGGTGATTTTGGGTCTTCTTACCTTCTAGTTTCCCACTCTGCATCAGCATTGAAGCGTACTTTTTTTATTCTAGCATTTTTATTTTACATCCATCATATTTCAAATCTTCATTTACCATAGCTTCTTGTGTGTGTGCTTCTGAGAGCATCATTTTTTAACACAAGATCTTGGCTGATAGAAGTGCAAAGGAGTAGTTTTTATAGCATGCTTGTGTGTTTTTAGTTTAGATTTTGGTTTGCACTGTGTGTTTTTTGTAGGTACTTTATTGAGAATATCAGGTTGAAGCTAGATCTTAATTCCATAAGATCTCAAACATTTTCCCCCATTTACACTAGGCATATCAGATGTGTATAGAGTTGTTGTACATAGACTATATGAGAAGGTTAGAGATAAAATCAGAACAAGTGAAGGTATGTTAGAATTTTTTGGTAGTGATATTGGAGTTAAGTGGGGTTTCCCTCTATCTCCCACACTTTTTGGTCTAGACATTGATAAATTAGAAGCATGGTTAAGCAGGACAGAGGGAGATGGTGTTCAGTTGGCTCGTGGTGGCACTACTTTTATATGTTGATGATCTTATTCGAATTTCGAAATCAGCTCATGGGTTAACGGAACATCTCAAAGCCTTAGAAGATTTTTGTCAGAAGGTTGGGATGCAAGTGAACATCACCAAGACCAAAATAATGATTTTCTCATTAGAAAAAAAAGATAAACAAATTACCTTTCTTTTTGAAGGCAATCTGTTGGAAATAGTGAAATAATACAAATATCTCACGCTTGACTTCCACTATAAGCTCAGTTGGGAGACTTGTAGAACAAAACATATACATGGAGGTTGGAAAGCCTCATACTTCAAAATAGATGCAAAAAAGAAAAACTTTGGGATTGGAAAACTAGGAGAACCCTTTTTTGCTTTATTGGTCACACTGGTTGTCCTTTATGGGTGTGAAGTGTTGGGAAGCAACATGTCAAATTTCAGGTGGAGACAACTAGAAAGGATCCAAAAGCATCTTATAACAAGCAACCTTAAAGTTAAAACCACAGTTCCATATGAAATTTTGTTAGCTGAAGTAGGTACTTTCCCATTGGAAGCATCAACGTTAATCCGATTTATATGCTATTTAAAGAAGGTTGATAACATGGATAGACATTGTTGACCTAAAATGGTTGTGGAAGAGACGATAGATAGGAGGAAGAAAACTTGGATGAAGCAGAACAACAATTGGATGAACAAGTGGGACATCAAGTTGCATGAGTGTGCTAGCACCAATAATGAATTAAAATATTTGTCATGTCAAATTTCAGGTGGAGACAACTAGAAAGGATCCAAAAGCATCTTATAACAAGCAACCTTAAAGTTAAAACCACAGTTCCATAATTTTTTTAGCTGAAGTAGGTACTTTCCCATTGGAAGCATCAACGTTAATCCGATTTATATGCTATTTAAAGAAGGTTGATAACATGGATAAACATTGTTGACCTAAAATGGTTGTGGAAGAGACGATAGATAGGAGGAAGAAAACTTGGATGAAGTAGAACAACAATTGGATGAACAAGTGGGACATCAAGTTGCATGAGTGTGCTAGCACCAATAATGAAATAAAATATTTGTCATTGAAAGATTTCGAAATCCATATGAAAAAAATAGATTGGACAGAAAATAACTTACTACATCAAAGAGTTTAACTCAACAAAAGACCACGGTGAAAAAACATATTTAAGAACTATTAAAACAAAAGTGAAGATGCTGCGATCCGCAAAGACTATCAAAATGAATTGAAGGTTGCATGACCCGCGTCCTCCACTACACAAGCTGGTCAATGCTTCAAAGAGCTACCTCCACACTGCAGGGTGTCGGGAATCGACCTCACAATATGTGAACAACACTTCGCATACAGTATCGCCAAAGTAGCTATTACAACAACACAAATTTCTGACATAGCTCATGTAGGATAAATATCCCTTTTAAAATGTCTGTAAGACAACTCAACCTTGGGTGAGAATGCACCCGTGGGAGTGATGAAGGCAACACCACAGATCTAGTAAAATATCGTACACAATATATATTCAACCATAACATGAATGTGCAGTATGCAAATCCGATCAAAACGAAAAAACTCTGATAGATGTATCACAGCCACTCAAGGTGAAAAATGGTTTCAGAGGTATTGCCTCGAACAAAATATAAATGACAGACCACTGAAGTGATGCTGCGAATAAAAAAAAAGATGCACTGGTCCATGGTACATGACAGAGTGTCCAATGTCCACAACAGTAAATAGACAAAAGATCCGCCTGATCAACAAATAAAATTGCTAGACTAAAAATACGGCACAGGAAAAAAAGAACGCTGGTCAAAATTATTAACTACTCGAACAATCACCAAATTGGCAACCACCAACAAGAAGACCTAACCATAATTTGCCGTAAAGAATTGAAATCGATAGCTTGAGACATCAAATAGATGCTGCCAAGCAAAAGAATGCCTCAGCAAAAATAGATATACAACATCACCAAAGAATGTCGACCCAATATAGGTTCCTGTCCTCCGTAAATATGTGCTACCTCTGCCAAAAAAATGTCCTCAGACAGATAGCAAATCGAAGGTGCCGCAAAAAATCAATATCGGTGCCAATGATAATACATAGTCTTACTGAATGAATATCAATCGCAGCTTACTGGAATGGCCACCTATAACAAAGCCCGAATTGGGAAAAATATGTAGTCTGTAGTAATCGCAAGGAATGCATGGAAGGACCATGATTAGATTGACAATGCTGATGCAATTTTGTATTCCTTGGGACCTCGACTATCCTAGCGAGGGCTCTCAACAAATAGAAAGTGCAGGTCAAAAGCACTAATATCATTTTGGAGTTTGTAACCTCTCTAGCCAGGATCATTACTATAATAGCTTTCAGAAAGAGAGGCACACGAAATGAAATGATATATTGTTGAGATATATATAAATGTACAATAGTTTTGCTTATAAAGTTCCTCTCTAGTCAGGATTATTACTATAATAGCTTTCTGTTGAGGTATATATAAATGTACAATAGTTTTGCTTATAAAGTTTAAAGTAAGAGATTTGCTTATAAAGTTTAAAGTAAGAGATGAGATAATATAGGATCAGGTCATTTGTCTCAATAGGATATGGGAGGGTAGGTAGAGTAGGTAAACATAAACTATCGCTCAGCAACTTAATTACAATTAATAAATGCACCTAAATTGATAAATGATAAATGTCTGTGGGAATTAAGTGTGAGTAAATAATATTTGCTCTAATAGACCTTGAAGATGAGTAATTGACCTTTGCCTTTCTAAGATTTTAAATTTAAATTTTGTCCAATGATCCTCTTTTTTCCCTACCTTGAACCAACTAAGTACACATTTTATAAAATTTGATGTTATGTTTAGTATTTAAAGGAGATTGCGATTAAAAAGGGAACCTATTGGTTATATAGACCACGATGAGATATAGGATTGCATAAGATTATAACATGTGTCTTAATCTTATGACTTGATATATAAAGTGATAACTATCCTATGTGTACCCTAATTAAACTTAAGTAATTATCGTGAATAAGACCTAAGTAATGAAAGAGCTATGTAAAACACTCATTTGACACCAACATACATAATTTGAGATGTTTGATCATTTTATGATTCATACGTGTCAAAATATAGTAATAGAATTTTCATATCCATGAAATTTCACATTGAGTTTTGTGCTCATTTTGAGGAAATATATTGATACATGTATAGATTAATGAATGTCCCCACCTTATCTTTATATAGACATGCTTTGATATATTCAAACAAGCATTACATAAATATCACACTTATCCATAAACCTAGCTCTATATAATAATTATACACTTGAATTTGATTTTTTGCAATCCAAGGTCATTCCCATCATTGTAGGGTTAACCTAGGGTTGACCTTGAAGATGAGGACTTGACCTTTACATTATTAAAATTTAGAATATAAATTTTGTCAAATGGTCCCCTTTGTTTCTCTATCTTGAACCAATTAAGCACACAATTTACAAAATTTGATGTTATATGTGCCAATATTTAAAGGAATCCATTTCTCTCATCTCTCAAGCATGATCTCTCCTCAACATTTCAAGACATCTCATTCTCATTTAGAGAAGAAAACATTTCAATTGGAACAATAAATGAATATAGATCTACATAATTATCCTAGGAGCACATGCATAATTCAAAAGTGTTGTTGATTATTTACATACCTTTCCACAAGCTAAATTCGAAGAGCATATTGCCTTTTGACAAAAGACAAACTTTCTAAGGTAATTCTATATACCATCAATTCTAAATAATAATAATAAAAATGAAGTAGAGGTAAATTATTCAAAATAAAGTTACTTCCCTATATGGCTATAGGGGGGATATTGTCCTGCCTTATGGCAGCATTCCTGTTGTAGTCATATTTGGTAGTTTCTTTGCACAAAGTCCGGAGGTAGGAGGGGTATCTTTGGTTTGGATGGTGGATTTTTCTTTGGTTTGGAGGGGTATCTTTTGGTTTGGTTTGGTTATCTTGGTTGGCGGGCTGTTTTGAATTTCTTTTGTAAGTTTGGGATCTCTTTGGCTTATGGCAACCATTACATATTAATCAGTACTTGTACGGCAGGGGTACTTGCATAATATCTGTTTGATCCTCTATTTTTGGTAATCATTTTTTGTTGTGAGTGGTTGCCTTCCCATCAGGCTTTCATACCTTAAGCACTTGTTTTTTTCTCTTCGCTTCATTTGGTATCATGATCTATTGGTGATTCAGGTAGTTGTTCTAATGATTGGGGATATTATGCTATTCGTTGGCTTTATCATTGTGTGAACATCCTCATATTAGCAGGTTTCTTTCATGATATGATAATTATGACATGGTGATCCCATTCTTAGTTATATTGATTGTTGGTGGGCACTTATGGCTATCATTTGATCTTTGTCTTGCTTTTCACTCTAACATCATGTTCTGTTTTCTATAGAGAAATCTTGCCAAATTCGGTGGATGGTGGCTTTTTTTGAGGAATTGGAAAGAGCAGTTAATGTGGATCTCTTATTCTTGGTTCTCTCATGGCTCTGAGTTTTGTTTTCTTCAGAGCTTTGGATTCTTGTGGTGTTTAGACAAGCTGGATTTTGGGGTGATGGCTCTGTTTTTTGGTGGACATTCTTGAATTCATCTTCAGATGCTCCCTGTTAGATTGATTCTTATAGCTTCCTTTATATCTAATGCGGATGACAATGCATTGCAATGTATCTGGAGGGTTTTGGTATGCCTATGGGCTTTTTGTAATGGGTAGATAGGCTTATGTTTTCTTGAGCAATACTGAAGGGTTTTCTTATTGGTTCTTTCCCTTCAGTGCTCTTTGAACCAGACACATGTAAAAATATATATTATCAATATAATTTTAGTGGTCTCATCCACTTTTATAAAAAAAATAAAAAAAATATTCAAAATAAAAAATATACATATCATAGATTGTTGAAACATTTTCAGACATTTTTATTATCATGAATTTGACCTAAATCTATAAAATTGGTTCTTAAAAACAAGCAAATATTTCAGCAGGATATTATTAAATATAATTATATAATATTTTTAATATACATTATATTTAGTAATATAAATTATAAATATATTATATCTTTGATTAAATATTCTAATTGTGAGACAAATCACAAATCATACATCCATTTTTGTGTGAATAGTATTTTGAGTCTATATATATTAAAATAATTAGTTGGTCTTTCTTCTCCGTGTACTACTTTTAATTATATAATCTAAGTTCTGGATTTAGGTGGACTGTAGGTGAAACATTCAATCCTATGCCCCATTATTTCATACATTCATGCACAAAAAAATTCAAAGAAAGGAATTCTAGAAAAGAATCTCAGAACTTCATGAATGTGACAAAAGACAAAGGGAAATGGCTCTGCAGCCGACACAATGGCCACAAAGTTGGTACGTGGGACTCACCTTGTCGTATTTTTTCATTATTTTTGAGAAGGCCAACAAGTTGAGCGAGCTGCAACACGCAGAGACAAAGATCAGAAAATACAGCGACTGCACGTCATATACAATAAATAATGCATTCTTGTTACCTGTAACTTTTCACGAGGGCCAATTTCTCATAAAATTCAATGAGCGCAGTGCGGACCATTTCGTTGCCTCTCCTGAGATCTATTCTGCTCAATGTCTGATTCTCCGGATTGTTGAGAATGTTTCGTATAGTAGATCGCGGGGTGTCTGGTGTAATCCTTATCTTTACATCTTTCATAATCTCAATGGGATGTGGTTTATTGTTACTTCTAAACTTGTGTCGGATCTGCCTCTCAGCTGGAGCTGCTTGGGGTGCGGGAGGTTCGAACCCGAGACCGGTCATTTCAATTTCGTTATCTGCTTTTACTTCTGCTCTGGCGTGCATGCTTTCAGTCTCGACAGTACCGTCGGCGTTGATCATGACTTCATTTATCTCTTCCATATGAGAAGGCCCTGGAAAGACACAAAAGATTTAAACGGAAATTATATGCACAGGAATATTTTGGCCATTTATAATCCAAAGTTAGCTCAAATACAACTTTATGTCAAGAATCATGCGGCTGGAATAAGCAAAGTGAGCTTAAATAAAATTGCATAGGGAAATTTTACAAATTGATGAATCGAAGCAGTAATTCATGGAGTTTAATAATGAAGAAAAATATTTAAAACGCAAATTATTGAGGAAATTTATAATCCAAAGTTAGCTGATAAAAATTTCATATCAGGAACCATGCGGCTAAGCGAAGTTATCTTAAATTAAATTGCATATAGAAATTAAACTTCATATCAGGAATCATGCGGGCTGGGTGAAGTTATATTAAATAAAACTGTATATAGAAATTGTAGAAATTGATGAATTCAAGTTGTAATTCATGGAATTTAACAATCAAGAAAAATATTTATAATTAAAATATTGAGGTAATTTTTAATCCAAGTTAGCTTAAATAAAACTTCATATCAGAAATTATGCAGGTGGAATAGGCAGCTTAAATAAAATTGTATATGGAAATCATAAAACTTGATGAATTGAAGCTATAATTTATGAAGTTTAATAGTCAAGAAAAATATTTAAAAAGTAAATTATATATAGAAGAATATTGAAGCAATTTGTAAATAAAACTTCATATCAGAAATCATGCGCCTGGAATAGGCAAAGTTAGCTTAAATAAAAGTGTATATGAAAATTGCAGAAATTGATGGATTCCAGCTGTAATTCATAGAACTTAACAACCAAAATACAAATTATATATAGAAGAACATTGAGGCAATTTTGTAATCCAAGTTAGCTCAAATAAAATTTCATATCAGGAATCATGCGGTTGGAATAGGCAAAGATAGCTTAAATAAAATTGTATAGGGAAATTGTAGAAATTGACGAGTTCAAGCTGTAATTCATGGAATTTAATCAGAAATCATGCGGTTCGAATAGACAAAGTTAGCTTGAATAAAATTATGGAAATTGTAGAAATTGACGAGTTCAATAATAAAGATTGCGATTTGATAGTTATTTTATGTTCCATTCATCTTGATAATAGATTACGAAACAGTTGAAGTAAAGGAGTTATTAAGATTGGCTTCTTCATTGATTTTTCTATAAGATCAAATATTTTATCTTCCATATCATTACTTCCAGGTGTTGTGAAGCTACTCTACTTCAGTATTATATGAATAAATCCAGACTAAAAAATGTAGATGATTATAACTGTAAATATTTTAATAATTGAGATCTTTACAAGAATATTTTCCAGGGTTTGAAGCTGAAGCTGATTTTCCCTCGATATCAGTCGTCTTAAAACATTGACCAGGTTTATTGCGCACTATGGCTCTGAAGGCAAGCAGAGAAGACATTTGTTTATCCAGCTCAGTCGCTTCCTTGACAAGCTCTTCAACTCTGCTGCGATAAAATGAACTCACTTTGTTAAGCTCCTCGTCTAATCTCTTGAAGAAAATCACATCATATTCACGCCCTTCCTCCGCAGCCATTAAAAACATGGTTTCGTACGAATCCTTTCCGTCCTGTTCCTTACTTTTCACCTGCAAATAAACAAATAAAACCTTTATACGAGAAATTTATGAGTTCCTAAATTAAAGATTATGTACTGAAAACATCTTACCAGTATGATTTCTTCTTCCTTGTTAAGGGAATGAATATGGCTGCTATCTCGTCTCATGAGACCGCTAAAAGCTCTGAAAGTGATGGCCTGTTTTATCCCTCCCAGGGGAGGATTGCTGGCTTTCAGAGAAGGTTTTGGCCTGTTTTTGTAGCGCATGATATCTTTTAGGAAAGTTTTGAGGAAATTGTAGTCCATGTAAGCCTCGTGCCATTCGGGCACCATTTGTGCTACAAACTCCTTACCAAACTTCATTGAATAATAATGAAATCTTCTGAGCTTTCTCTTTCCAATTATCTTAGAAAGCAAACTAAAAATGGAGGAAGAATCCAGAGATGTCGTTTATGTATAAAAAAATTCATATTAGAGAAGACTTTTCAGTGCTTCAGGTCCACAAATTTGTTACAGATTTAAGACACAACTTTATTAAATGTCCTTGACCATTTCAAAGCTTGAGGGATAGTGCCATCTGATACAATATTAAAATACAATGAAAATGAGTGCGGCGTCTACATTATTATCATTTTAATGAAAAAATAGTCATAGTCAGTCGTTTGGAGATTCTTCTTTTCTTTAAGATTAAATGTCCAGAAAATCTTATTGAAAATTAAACAAATTGTGCACACCACCCTACCGAATCTTTCTCGCTAGTTTTTTCAGTTTACTTTTAACTACACATTCAGATATTTATGCTAAGGGTTAATTTTTGAATAATAATTTAAGTGAGAGAGAGAGAGAGGTTGTTCAGTTTAATGTTTGTTTTTTCATTTGGTTTTATGTATCATACCACTATTTAATATTGTAATAACAAAGATTTAATATCTTATTTTATTTATTGTAGATTCTAAAGGCTTTTTGGTCTTCAAGGTGGTTGGGGTCTTTATAATAGTATTTAAGTCTTTTCTTTCAATTGTTAATATTGGAGTGGTGAAGGTTAGAGTGGGTAATATTATTGCTTGTAAAGTAATTTGACAATTTTATTCTTAAGGTGTCTTATTTGGTATGAGCCTTGAAATCATTTAGATTGTTTCTCGGTTTCGAATTTTGATTATGCCTACAATTGATTATAATATTTTTTTCTTGACGGTTACTTTGTAGATCTTAACTTGTTTGAAAGTATACTACTTGGGTTTCCTATGGTGTCAAATTAGATGCTATCTAAAATTTAACCAAAGGTTTTACCTCATCCGCTTTGTGGAAGCTATCTATGCACACATAGTCCTTTGATAAATAAACTTTGTTGTACCTCTAACTCACTTTAGTTTTTCAATTAGCGAATATATTTTGTTGTATTAACCACCACTCTCTTAAAGTGCCTATATGACTTGAATATCTTCATTCATCTTTTTGTTGTTGTTCTTTTAAAAACCATATCACTTCATCCCTTAGAAGTGTGGTCTATGTTGAAATAGACAAGTTTTATTCAACCTACCCTAGTGTAAGATGTATGTAATGCTAGAATTATGATATGTTGTCTATATTGGAATTCGCGAATTAAATAGGTCCATGTAATGCTAGATTTATCCTTTAATTTGTGAATTTCACTTATATTATCTTGTAATGTTAAATTTATAGTATGTGGTTATTTAAGGTAGCAAGTGATATATATGTACTTGGAGCTTTAATAGTTGCTTATTGGCTTCCAAAATTATGGCAGGTATTTACATGTTCTAAGATAAGTGTTGTGCCTCTTGAAGGATGTCGATAATATGAGCTAATATTAAACTAAGAACCTCTCTTAAATGATAGAATTTGTGCCAATTTTTATCCTTCTGATCTTGTAATTTTTAATATTGGGCATGTAAGGCTTCAATGCCTATCCAGTCTTGATCATCTAGATCCTTCAATGCATCATAGTCGATTGATATTTTGATTATTTGTATCTCAAAAAGTTCCCATCTAAGCTTTGAGTGGTGCCACCACATTTTTCTATTACTATAAAACTAATGAAGGTTGTTCACATCTCCTTGTGTACTCTAGATTATATTGATGTGGTTTTCTAATGTAGCATGGGTAGTGGTACGCTTCTTCTTGTCTTCATCCATTTTAGCTTTTTGAAGCTCTACACTCACTTGTTGTTTTAAGGTATCCTTTTGTAGTGTGAAATCCGTTATTACTTCATCTATCAAGATCCTTAGTTGTGCTAGCAGTGGTTGTGATGGGTCCCCTTGTAGGTGGGGGAACTTATTTCACATTTCCTTCACCACATCTTCATGTTGGTATCAACTTTGTAAATGTTTCTATGGGAATTATTCTTGGTCTATGTGATTGAAGATATCTCCAAGTTGAAACTTTTGTAGTGGTGAAACACTTCTAAAGTCGGCATAGGATCCAACTAGAGGTAATTGAAAAAGAAAAGAGAGGTCAATGGTTCTATCTATTTTTTCTTGGCCAGGAAATCATTGATGGACTGCATAGGAGATGTCTAACCACTACTTTTTCTCATTAGATGATATATTTTGTTGTTTCTAAGAACCATTCTCTTAGAGTACCTATATGACTTAAATTTCTTCATTCATTTTTTGTTGTTGTGTCAATCTCATCAAGATGAACAAAATCTGCAAAGGAGTACAACCAAGATGCATGATCCACCATCCCTGAAGAAACAATAGCTCTAGTCTCCAAGTCTCTAATAATAACTAAATCCGGTTTGAACTCCACAATTTCTCTTGTTGCCCCATGAGTGATTTGATAGATGGAAAGAAGATTGCTTATCAAATGGGGTACATACAAAACATCATTGAAGGAGTTATCCCCAATGAAAATAGATCCTTTCCCATGTTGTCCTTCTTGATTATGTTGGTCAACTCATCAATCTTCTTGGTGTGGCAATGATGCTCATCATGGCCAGTTTTATTATAATATGAACAAGAAAGACTCTCCTTATATGATTTTCCCTTAGGTGAGGATGTAGAATCCTTTTATTATGGAGAGGAAGATTATAATCTATCTTGTTGTGTCTTAGGCTTGAACTGCTTCTGCTTCTTGTTGGAATGCTTTCCTTGATTCTCTTGATTAGTGACCAAAGCCTTGGACTTTGAAGGCTTGAGAATCCCCACGCTCAACAACTTTGACTGCTCCAACATCAACATCTCTATGAATGCTTCAAATGAGGACATAGTGAAAGAACTACCCACTATCAAGCGATGAGTTTGGAAGATAGAAACAAATGTTGCATATTCTGATGGAAGCTTTCCCAATAGGTTGTAGACCAACTGCGCATCCTTGTTATCAATGTCACAATCCTTAAGATGTTCTCTTAGCTCATTTGTCTTAGTGACATAGTCTTGGATTGTATCAAAGATCTTGGGATCCAACATGGTAAGATTGTTGGCAATTGACACTCATCCGGTAAGAGTTAATGACATTTTGGGTTGTCATTGATGACAACTCATCTTCAGGTGATTGCAACTCACGGGAATTCATCTCCAGGTGTAAATATTCTATTGGGACTCATTACTTTGTTTTGTTTTGGTTAATCGATATTCATTACACTTAACCGACATTCACTTTGCTTCACAATCGGCTAAGTCCTGATCCTGATAAGTGCATTTAGAACCCGATAATGGATAGGACCCGACTAGGAGATTTTATGGCCCCAATCATTTCTTTCATGGATTTTATGGTAACATGTGAAGGTCGACATGATCATTGGGATTATGTTTGAAACTCATTTTGATCTAGCACTCGACATGTTTATATTTTTCATTGAAGCCGACATGGTGGAAGATAGAAGGATATTTAAGGAGATCCTTTCAGCGATGGATAATACATGTTTTGGAATGAGAATTTTGATTATGAGTTATTCATGGATTATCGATATGCATTTTGGTTAGCAATTAGAAGCGTTTGTGTGCAGTTTCACATGCACAGCTTGACAGGTAGCAAAACAGGGCAAAACAGAGCAACAACAAACCGATACACAGTGAAGGATATCAGAGCATGAACTAGAACATATCCAGCATGGTCAGATGTATCTTATAAGTTCATACTTCTTGTAATTACTTTGCAATGCTTTTCAAGTCAATGAGACTTCTTTTGTGTTGAGTAGTGAGCTCTAGGCGGTTGGCTTGATTGCATGTGCAATCCCCTTCATGTAATATTTGTATACCTTGATCAAGTATATAGATATTGTGGGTATCAGCCCCACAGTGGTTTTTCCCTTTGTAGGGTTTTCCAGGTATAAATATTGGTGTTATGATGTTGCCTCTTTATGTGTTATTTGGTGTATGCACTTTAATTTTATTTACGGTTAATCGGTTAATAAACAATAAGCTCAAAACCAACATTACCAGTAGAACACCGATTCACCCCTCTCTCAGTGTTCTTGGATTCCAACAATTGGTATCAGAGCTTGGTTCCTCGAAATAAGTTTAACCACTTGAGGAAGATCCAGAATTTGGAATCAATGAAAACCGGTCTGCAGTAGCAACTTTGACTTTCTCTTGAGGATCTTGATAATGAGCAGATGGAGAATAGTAAATTGAAAAATAAACTGAAGCAAGCTAGGGAATACATCATTTCATTGCAAGGAAAGCTTTCAATTGTTAAGGCTAAGAGAAAGGAATTTTGTGATCAATTGCAAAATCAAAACAGTGATGAGGAAGATGCTATGAAGGATCAATGTCAGAAACTCGCTTAAGAGAACACTCTCTTGAAGAATGAAATGCAATCCCTAACCATGAGAATGTGAAAGGATATTGAGGACAAAAAGAAAAATTAAGAAAACCTAGCTCAAGCATTGAACCTGACAAATCTGATGAAAGCAACATAATGACACATGAGAATGATATGCTAAAACTTGAGTTGACCCAGTCCTAGAATAATGAACAGGAACTTGAGAGACAAATTATAATCATGAGAGATGACTTGGTCATTGCAAATGAGTACAAGGACAAGTTCAAGGATAGCTCTGCTAAACTTGATGAGCTACCAAAGAATCAGAGAGATGCTAATGACAAGAGAGGTCTTGGTTATGAAGAAGGAGAAAGCTCTGGTACTGTACAACAAGATCAATCAGTCGGACAAAAGCAAAATCATGCCAACAACCAGAACCGGAAATCACTGGTAAGACAACCTAATACTCACAAATTCAATGGTACATGCTTTGTTTGCAATAAATATGGTCATATGGCTAGTCGGTGCAGAAATAGGAATAATTAGGGAACAATGCATCATTCACCAATCTTGGAAATGTAAGGGGTAAGTGCAAGGTAATGAGTCACAAATTTGCGGAAGTCTACGCATTGGAAAACACACTCTTAAAAAAGGGGGTCTGTTTTCAAAAAATGGGGACCCGTTTATGCTTCAGGCTCTCGAGCCGAAAGGTAATGGGGGCCCGAAGATAAAATAAGCGGGCCCCCATTTTGTTCTAAAACGGGGCCCCACTTTTAAACAAAATGGGCCCCCATTTCTAAATCGTATTTTACCCTTTTTTTGGGTGAATTTTTTCATTTTCACCCTGGAAGTGAAGTGAGAACAGGAGATCAAAAATGGCCCCTCGTGTTGTGGATTCCATTTCAAGCCTCCACCACTATCCTAGGTACACATTCAATCATCTATTTTCACATTTCGTAATTTTCTTGTATATTTTTCCTGTTTTTTGTGTATTATTTATATTTTTTTGGTATTATTATTTTTATTTTAAAAGTAGCGTATAAACAAATTTGTTTTTACATTTGTAAATTCTTAATTTTGATTTGAAATATTCTTCAACAGTTAACCCTAAACCCTAATCAACAAATTTACAAATCAAAACCAAACCTAGATAGTTAACAAAACAAAATATCAAATTAAATATCTCAGAAACATCAAAACGAAAACGAATTTAAAATAAAAATGAAAACGAAAAAGAAAACGAAATCAAAACAAAAACGAAAATGAAATTGAAACAAAACTGAAACTAAATGGAAATCAAAACCAAAAGCAAAACCAAATCGAAACAAAATCAAAATGAAAAAATTTAACCACTTCTAGCAAGCCACCATTCCAATTCCTTAAATTGAACATATGTACCAAAATTGTTCTTAATCCTCATTAGGAAATACAAAAGTTACCACTATTAGTATAACCTTAAAAGTAATTAACATTACTCTTCAAATTTTAGATATCAAAGTTTAGGCTTAGGTTTATGCCATGGTCCTATTATGGTCCTATTATGTCATGTGATGGTATAAAAGGACCATTTATGGACACATTATTCCATGTCATGGCATAATAGGACACATTATTCCATGATGGCATAATATGTCCTATTATGTCATGACATTGCATAATGGGTCCATAGTTGGTCCTATTATATCATGTCATGGCATAATAGCACCTATTATGCCATCATGGCATAATAGCACCTATTATGCCATCATGGCATAATAGCACCTATTATGCCATCATGGCATAATAGGTCCTGTTATTCCATGAAATTGCATAATAGTCCACCTGTTATGCCATCATGGCATAACAAGTCCATAATACCTATTATGCCATCATGGGATAATAGCACCTATTATGCCATCATGGCATAATAGCACCTATTATGCCATGATGGCATAATAGGTGCTATTATGCCATCATGGCATAATAGCACCTATTATGCCATCATGGCATAATAGCACCTATTATGCCATCATGGCATAATAGGTCCTATTATTCCATGAAATTTCATAATAGTCCACCTATTATGCCATCATGGCATAACAAGTCCATAATAGGACCTATTAAGCCACAACATGACATGATTTTCTCAAATTGCCAACTTCATCATCTAATTCATCTCCAACACTGAAACTATGCTAATTCGACATGTTTACTTAGTATGATAGGACCAATTATGGACCTATTATGCCATGAGATTGCATAATAGTCCACCTATTATGCCATCATGGCATAGCAAGTACATAATAGGACCTATTAAGCCACAACATGACATGATTTTCTCGAATTGCCAACTTCATCATCTAATTCATCTCCAACACTAAAACTATGCTAATTCGACATGTTTACTTAGTATGATAGGACCAATTATGGACCTATTATGCCATGACATTGCATAATAGGTCCATAGTTGGTCCTATTATATCATGTCATGGCATAATAGGACCTATTATGCCATCATGTCATAATAGGTCCTATTATGCCATGACATTGCATAATAGTCCACCTATTATGCCATCATGGCATAACAGGTCCATAATAGGACCTATTAAGCCACAACATGACATAATTTTCTCAAATTGCCAACTTCGTCATCTAATTCATCTCCAACACTGAAGTACTAATTTGACATGTTTACTTAGTATGATAGGACTGATTATGGACCTATTATGTCATGTCATGGCATAATAGGACCTATTATATCATGTCATTGTATAATAGGACCTATTATGCCATGACGACATAATAAGTCCTATTATGCCATGACATTGCATAATAGGTCCATAGTTGGTTTCCTATATTTTTTTGCTAGGATTTTTAAAAACTTATAAGTATCCTATGTATCATTTAACATATCCACACCTAAAGGATTTGGTCTTGCATAAAAATTAAAAAAGAGAGAAAAGTAAACATAATTTTTTTATTCATGGGTGAAAACCATTCTTATGACACCTTGGACAAGTACCATGATGAAGACAAATTATTGTATCATGTATAATCTATTTTTTAAAAGTACCCTACACTTAGGAGTATACTATAATCCATTCAAATTCTCTTTATTCTCAACCATCCTTGTCATCATCCATATCATGTATCTCACATTCCTAGTTTTTGACCTTGATTCAAGTGTTTTAATCATTTTGAGACATGTTTTAGGAAAATTCTTATATATAAAATCCTCTTTACAGAGAACTCTTAAAAAAAAAATTAGAAGATGAGTAACATATATCCACATCTCTACCAAAGTAGGGAGTATGAGTTGAACATGTGATGCCTACCTAGGTAGATATCTACCCAAGCAATCTTATCCTATCCTAGGTGCAAATATGCAATACAATAGTTAGCTAAATGCAAGAAAATAATGATGCACCAACAAAGTGAATGTGCACATTGAGGTGACACATAACATAAAAGAGAAACCCCTAGATATCACATAATTTAATCTTTTATGTTTACTTCATATTCTATTACCCCACTTCTAGGGCATGTTTAATATTTTCTCACTTGTTTTCCTTTTTAATCCTACTTTTACTTCATATGTTTTATCTCCTATTTTTACATTATCTAATCTTTATTAATAACTACTAATTTCCCATAATGATTTATGTCTTATACTTTAATCTTTTTTCTATCTTATGATCTTCAAGACTATTTGCTTCACATATGTTCATATATAGTGTTTGTTTAATCTTATTAAAGAATTATCTTATGTTTGTATATTGGTTAATCTATCTTCTTAAAGTATTATCTTATGTTCATACACTGGGCAATTTATCACTTTAGATCATTTTTGTATATCCTTCCATTTATATATAATTATATCTAGGTACACTGATAATTAGGTCTATATGATCTCTTACTCTTATGTCTAGTAAACTAAAAACATGTTATTTATTATTTTTCATCAATGACTTATCATCATTATTTTTTTTTTTTTCAACAAGAGCATGCTATTTACAATCCTTTATTGTCATGCCTATTATTTTAGAGAATATAATAGATTATCACTATTTGATCATGCATTTTTGCATCTTAGTATCATATGATTGTGCCTCACATGATGATCTTGTATTGCTATTATCTTGCACGATCTTATGATCATATCTTGGTTTATAGAGCATAATGATCTTACATTTCAATATCTTATTTTAAGCACTTATCATCAGTCCTTATATATTCTTACTCTAAGGAGGATCATCTTATTTCCCACTTTATTGATCTTATGTATGGAATATTTTATATTGATTTTAATAGTTGATTCATTTTACAAGAAATGAATGCATTAAATTGAATATATAATAGATTTATGAAGTTTCATTGAAAGTTTTTATTAAGTTTTGTGCACAAATTTTATATTTAAAGATTCAATAGTATGTACATGCATATTTTTTAAGTTCAATATTATATTATATTTCATGTGTATCTCATTCAATAACATAGAAATGTTACTATTTATATATGCTTTTTTATAAACTAAAATAGATTCTTCTTTGACATAGAGTTGTATATAATTCATGTATATCTTTATATATGCAGGAGCTCTTTGTTATCATGGATGTCTTTGACATAGATGAACTATTAGGTGAAAATCCTCCACTGCAACCCTCTCCTCCTCCTCCACCTCCACCTCCACCGCCTAGATTGGATGAAATTCGTCTAAGAGAACGAATTAATGAAAACCTACAAGTGATTGAAAAAAATATTATTGCTATCCAAAATGAGCCAATCATGCCACCCCATCTTCTAGAGTTTGCAAAATCAATGCAAACTATTGTTGAGTTAGTTAGATCTGTTGATTCTCAATTAGATCAATTTCATAGACGACGACAAGAGTTGCGTGATTTTTATGCCGATGGTTTAACTTATAAGCAAATCACTAATCTCAAAATAACCAAAGCTCATTTATGTCCATATTTTACTAACCCAAAAACAAGAGAACCCATGCAACCTAACCCGAAAATAATTTCAATTAGGTGGTGTGTGCATCCAGAAATGGCTAGACACTTTTGGGATAGATGGTGGATGGTTTTTGATTATCCACCACATCGTAATTATGAGGTCCCTTTTTATTTATTGAAGAAATTATACTGTGAGTTTGTAATGCACCAAAAACCAAATTATTTTAATTTTGTCATTTCAGGGTGTTGGTCGTGGAATGCCACAACATAGATTAGGGGCACAGAGTAATAATCCCCTACCAGATCCACCCATAGTTCCACTTGTTGCTCCATCGATTCCTACAGATGTGCAGAATACATCATTCATTTCGACATTAGATGCTTTGACTTCCCTCATAGGTAACCTGAGTGAGCAAGCTGCTCACATGGCATCCGCTCCTCGATGGATGCTACATATGTGTTCGAGTTATCATGAGACGTGTGTAGGTCCTAGTACTGATCCAGGATCTGCTTCAGTTCCAACTGAGCTTGATGCAACAAATTATAGTATGATGACATCATATATGGATTTTCTTTGGCTCTGATGATCATCTTGACCAGGTATATATATATATATGTCAATCTTTAAATACTTCATTAAATATAGGTATAAATTAAGTGCATGTCTTTTTTTTATACAATCTAATACTTCATTAAATAAATTTGGTTTATGTAGATAAGGACTACACCTAATATTACAGTCAATATTGCATCTGTTGGAACACAAATTGGCACACCTTATGGGGTATAGTATCAATTTCTATCTAGACATTGTACTAGTTTTTAAAGTTAATATGTTATCATCGTATACTATATAAATTTTCATGTTGATACATTGAATGCTTCTTTCTCCAGAATTCAGGTCATGAGGGACCCTCTACATCACATCGAGAAGAGGGTGTGACTACTGTGACACCATCTATGGTATGTATCTTAGAATTCATAAATTAAATATGAGCTCTTATAACATTGTAAGTTAACTTGAAATTATTTAATACACATATGTGTTCACTAAATAAAATTTCATTAAATGCATGTTTGCAGGTGGACACTACTATTAGGATAGGTTATCGTCATAATTTTTATGAGAGCCATTTTGAACGCACATCGACATCCTTTGAGGTCTTAATATGTAATACTTAATTTGATCTTATTTTGACTCTTAATTTAAGATTTAATTGGACACTTTGAATTTGACCTTGTACAAGAGTTAGCTAGCACTACATTTGGTGTTGATACTGCACAAGATACTGCTAGAGGAGATACTACTAGAGGACTTGATGAGCATATGGTAAGTTTGTAACTTAATTTATGAATTCCAACTATATTTGATAAATGATTCTTTTAATATTTAATTTCAAGTATTTTAATATTATTTTTTCCTTGTACAACATGAGGCGGGTGAATCTGGACCACGTCCCGGGGAGAAGAGACCACGATATGTTATTGATGATAGCACTTAGATTTTACTGTTTATTTGGCTCTGATATGATGTACATGTACTTTTTTATATGATATGTACTTTTTTATGGACTTTTGCATAATAGGATTAGATCATATATTTTTTGTGCATACTTTATATATTTTGTGCACATTAGATATTATGTGGAGTTCATCATGTTACCATCTAGATATATATATTGATTATGTGGACTTGAAATTTTATTTTTGGAATTTTATTTAAATAACTTGTGATTAGATAAACTAAAGGTGTACATCATGAACTAACAATGGTGATAAGACCAAAGTATCAAAACATATCTTATAATTATAACATATTCTAAATTAAAAAGTATTAATCATCATAGACAAGAAAAATATATAATCAAATATATAATTACCATTACAATAATAATGATGATAAGAGAAAAGTATCAAAACAAATATATTGAATAGAACTTGATTAAAACATAATTATCTCATTCATAAATTTGACCAATAGTCTCTCATTTATGTATATTACATAAAGTGTAATCAAGAAGACCTATCTAAAATAAAATAAATAGTCTATTTAAATTATTATAATAAGGATTTATATCTCTCAAAATACAAAATAAAGTATGCACAAACAATAGTAGTCATTGAGGCCAAATCTACTCTGAGAGACCTGGAAAAAAAATACATATGTTTAGTTTTTATAATGAGGATGCATTGAATTTAAGATACAACATAAAGCATACATCACGACTCTTCAAAGGGATTTGCTTTAAGGGTACAAAACTTTAACTTACTTGTAATTATTCAAAACGAAACATAAAGTATGCACAAATAACTTGGTTTTGATTGATGCCTTCTACTTGTGGTAGACCTGAAACAAAATTACTAGATTAGATTTTATAATTATGATGCATGATTTAAAATGCTATATAAAATATGCATCACGACTTTTAAAAGGGAGGTGGATTAAGGTTTCAAATTATAACTTACTTGATATTCATTCTATTATACCATCTACATCCTCTCTCTTTTACAAAGCATCTATAATTGTCTCATGCTCTTCCATAGAGTGAGTCCATAATTGTTTATTAGCAAGCCTGCCACGATATCTATCCAATTTTATATTAGTTGCCACTAGAAAATGTGAGTAATGTATAATCTTCTTCTTTAATTCATAATCTTCAAATGCGAGCAATCCATTCTTTCTTGTTAGATATTTGTTTAGCCAAGTGCCAACAACAACCACAAAACAATTTTATTTTAATATTTAACGAGAAATAGAAACAAAAATATGCATTGTAAGATTTCATATATATGTACTATTTAATAAATCAAAACAAATTTCAAAAACAATTTTACCTTGTTGTATAAGATTTGAAATGCGATCATAGTCATTTGATGCAAACATCTGATCCATATCTTCATTAGTTCTTTCATGCAGATCATTTGCATCTATGGGTGTCAATGATCTTTGTTGCCATTCTTCAACCCATTCTTTATTCTCACAAAATTCTCAATCTCCGGAAACACAAAACTGACAAAAGCAAGCAAGCTGCCTTGTGAATATAGTCCATATGTTTGAATTAGAACTCGTAAACGAATGTCATTTAGCTGATCCAATGGTGGTATTACAATCATGCCGAATAGGAATACTATCTTCCTCTACCAACCAGAAGAAATGTCGAATTGCAAAGTTTTCAGTTGATCCTTTTGACAACTTTGAATTGCACTAATCTACAACTGCACGAGCATCTCTGAATTTTGCTGCATCCTCAAATTTCAATTGTTCTCTAGCAAGAGCTCTTTTTACATAGGCACCAGCTCCATCGTGTTCTCCCTTACCATGTCCCGCTTCAAAAAAACTCCATAAATGTTGGACATTGGTTATCTTGTGAACTTTGCATAGCCAATAAAACATTCTTGCATTTTTGAATTGTCCAATGCAGTTATTTGACCATATCATATGTTGTTTCATGTCAATTTCTCTTTCCTTAAGATTATCATGAAATACCTCGAAGCAATGCTGAACAAACTCCGACGAGTGTAATCGATTATCACTAACATAGAAATGATACTCCCTCAAAAATTTTCTGTTATCTTTTGTACTGTCATGGTCATGTCTATATATAACGTGCACAAATATGGCCACTTGCACTGAGTTGTAGTATTGTGATTGAGTTTCCTCTTGTGGTTTTAGAGTATAATTATTTGCAAAATCCACAACTGATACTATTGTTCCAACTAGAAATGTGTTCTTGCATATGCGAAATTGTCCATCAAGCCATCGGGCATGTTTCACATATTTTGGAACAATATGACTTTTAAACTCACTGATAAATGCATTCACACTATTATGTTCTATAATCAATTCTAAACGTTTCCCCATCTTTCCATCATTTAGAGGGTATTCTATATCTTTAAATCTCCTAACATCAACCATTTTTTGTCCAAACTCAGATGAAACATGTTCATGCAAACATTCACCTATCAAAGGATAGTTCCCACATAAATTGCAAAGGCCATAAATGCATGAACTGGAAAGAAATAATTGTTCATTAGGTGGTTTACAAAACAAACTTCCAATAAAATCTTTTATAGTTTCAAGTGGAACATAAACACCACAATCCTGCAAAAGATCATTACCATGCAACATACAACATATATATCGTAAAACATCATAATAGTAACGAAACTGAACATGAGTTTTACAACAACAAGATATTCTTTGTTTATTGATTTTAACATACCAGGGTTTGCATTTTTCAAATGATCTTTGACTAATTCGTAAATTCATTAACACAGATTCATCACTAAATTTTTTAAAGAATTCAGTTTGAGTCATGTCAAGAAGATGTTTTGGATGAGGATCACAAATTTTTGATCCCACCCTTAACTTTAAAACATCTCTAGCATTTGATGAAACTCTAGTGTTATCATGCCAAAATTTTGCAATTAATTGTTTAGTTTCATCATTTAATTTCATGTCCGACCTTTGAAGTTTACCACTAAAACTCCAACAATGGTTTAGTGGATCAATTCCAATTGTGTCTCTTCTTTTGGCCGCTCTTGACAAGGTTCTACGATGTAAGTTCAAATAGCCACTTATATCACTTAACATTCTTTTACTAACAATTGTTTTGTCAACTATAGCAGTTGTTATAACTCTACGTGTTGCATTCTTATCTTTAGATCGACTTGTTTTTTTGATGGAATCAATGGCACTGGCAACAATAGATACAACTTGCTTATATGATTAATCTTTTCTTTTTGGTTTTGCATAAATACCCATTTTTTTCATGACTTTATGCATTTTTAACATTTTAATTAATTGTAGCATTAATTGACATTGGAATCCTAACTTTTTATTATAGAAAAATTGTTTATATAATCTGTTTGCATGTGTTCTGATTTGTCTCCAAGAAACTAACCCATTAAGATTATCTAGCACATTGCTATCAATAGTAAACAAATTACATTCATTTTCTTTCAGAGAGGGTGGTGTAATATTTTCAATTTTTATTTCTTTTCGTATTGGTGTATGAAATTTATATCCAACTTCATTTAAATCAACAATTTGATTGGCATCATAGTCTTGGGGATTTAAAAACATAACAAGATTCATATCCACATGAACATTTGCATCAACAGTCATACACGTGTTTGGTTCTACATTTCTTGCATCCTTCTACATTTCTTGCGTCCATCATGATCTTTTCAATGGTCTCATCTACGACGGGCACTGAACTAGATGCTTCAGAAGTGTTATTCAATTGTCGTTGTTGTGATCTTCAATTTTTTTGGTGTTTTGCCTCCTCTCTTTGTGCTTGAATTTCGTCTGCTGTCATTGTCCTCTTTTGTTTCTTTCGATGTTGCTTAAAACCCATCTTTACAAACTCCTCTTCAAAAAAAATATCTTTTTACTGAGTTCTTCATAAATTTGTGTAAAAAATATTAAAAAGTACTGCCAAATGATGTAAAAAATGTTTGTCAATACGGATTTCAATGATAGTGTGGTAAATTGATGTAATCTATCTTTTTTTTTACAGTAACGGTTATTTAGGAACGTGGGCCCGTTAGTAAATCCAACGGTCAAAAAAATGGAATGGGTCCCCGTTTTGTGGAAGTTGATTTCACAACCCGTCACTTGGCTTGGGATTAGGCCCGGGATAGGCTTGGGATGGCCACACCTGAGACATGGACCTGCAAATTCAAATCTCCATGAATGAAAGCACAAATATAAACTTCTGAGATAGTTTACGTGCCTCTAATTAGAGAATTTTTATACGAAATTAAAACCCATTTCAGATTATACTGTCTAGATTCTAAATATGTAAATTTATTTAAATATTTATTATTTTTACTATTTTTCATTTAATTTATACTAAATCGGGTCCATAAACTTGAAATATTAACTAATTTTGTTAATTTAATAACTTTTTTATTTTAATGAATTTTGAAAAAAAATTATGTCATCAATCTACCCAAAATTCTTTTCTATTTAAAAAATAAAAAATAATTTTTTTTAAGTTTACGTCAAATTATGTGGGTCATACACGTCAAATTATGTGGGTCGTACACGTCAAATTTTTAAAAAGATAATTATGACCATTAAAAAAATAATTAAAAAATAATAATTAGAAAAAAAAATACAGAAAAATATGCTCATCAATCTTCAATGTGTTACAAACCATTTCCCAAAATGGTTTGAGAAAATAATTTATATTGTGTCAAAAAATGTGGGTCGTACACATGCATGGTATAGTCCCGAAACAAGCATTTTTAAAACATGGTTTTTAGAATTCCATTCAAAAAGCTATTTTTTTATGTGGGTATTAAAATAAATTACATATTTGGAAAGTACACTCAGAGGGCTACTTTTATATTATTGAATTTTTCCAAGATTCAATCTCTAAGTGTTTCAAAATTGAAGCTCAAATGAGACAAAATATGAAAATCAGGGAAAACACTTCCACTTTTTGGCCAAAAAGTGGACTCAACTTCTTGCACTGACCCTAAGATGTCATGCATGTAGCAAATTTGGACATATGGATAACCAATGTAGATCAAAAGAAAATCAAAGAAATCAAGGGTTTAACAAAGCAATTCAGAAGAACAATATTGTGTGATGCATGCAACAAGATTGGACATATTGCTAAATATTGCAGAAGTAAGAACCCACCGACAACTAATGGAAATGCATATGAGAAGGGAAAGGAAAAAGTAGAAGAAATTAGGAAATAGCATGAGAAAAGATGGGTAAGAATATTAGATACACTACAAGCAAATCACCCGGTAGAGTCATCAGGTCCTACATCGGTAGCAGATACAACCAGTAACTAAGGTAGTTTGCTTTAAGGGTAGGCAAATCATTGAAGATCATGCAAATACCCCAGATTGGATCTGTAGTCAGAGTATTCTGATTGCGGATAGGTACTTAGGAAATTTAAGGTGTTAACCAAAACCTACTTGCTGACTATGCAACTCGGTAACGCCTCTCGACAACATTTATGACAGTGAAAAATTAGGGTTAACGACGATAAAAGGGAAAAGTAAAGTTGTTTTATTCACACAACGATCGAGCATTCAGACGAGCGATTTCCAGAGCGATTCAAAGTCCAAGGCGATTTGTGCAATCACTTTCTCTCAAAAGCGATTTCATCTCCAGGCAGTGTCTTGAGGTATTTTTATTTGCAGAAGCCCTAGTTTCTACAACTGGTTATCATGGCTTCTTCATCATCCAACATTGACACTCCTTTGGTGGTGGAAATCAAGAACAATCCTCGTCCTGTTTTCAAGAAGCATCCTTTCAAGTCACTTTTGGATGAACCTTTGGGAGCATTTTCGAGTGTTTGCCATGGTATTCTTCACACTAAAGATATTAGGGCATACATCCATTGCAACATTGAGGAGCTCGGTAGATATGAGTTGTCCTACGTTTTCACAGAAAAACTAATCACCGACAACCAATTGAAACCAGAATTTTCACATTTGCAGAGGAAGGGTTTCACTCAGTTCATGGATTTTCCCTTTTGATGAGGCAAAATGGGTGCGATACGTTTTGAGCCGCATTCACGGAGAGTTTATCTAGTTGGACAAGTCGTACAAGATTAGAGAGGAAGTGATTAAGAATGTCACTTGTCTTCACAAGGTTGGAGGTGTACTCGGCCCTAGTTGCAAGCTATCTAATACAAAACAGAACAAACTCACTGACGCTAATTTTGATGGACGATTAATGAGGGTTGATGATGTGGGGGATGTTGATGTCAAGTTTGTCGTGATGATTATTGGTTACAAGGTTTATCAGTCTAACCAGTTGAACTGTCTCCTACAATAACATTTTGGTTGCTCATCAAATGGTGAAGGAGGATGCACACTACAATCTGATAGCT
This sequence comes from Cryptomeria japonica, assembly GCF_030272615.1. Classification (NCBI taxonomy): domain Eukaryota; kingdom Viridiplantae; phylum Streptophyta; class Pinopsida; order Cupressales; family Cupressaceae; genus Cryptomeria; species Cryptomeria japonica. The sequence goes on along the minus strand of NC_081414.1, from coordinate 857,109,800 downwards.
TCAAATCAACTATGGATCCATTTATAGGGATCCAAAGATGATTGAAATGATAATCAAGATCATGTTATGTTTGCAATAGAGATAGAGAGGATGAAATAGAGTTGGGAAGAGTGAGAGATAGATGGGATGAGAAGATAAAGATTGAGATGGAGAGAGGGTTAAATAGAAATGGAAGAGATAAATGTATAGAGATAGAGAGTGAGGGAGAGATAAAAATAGATGAAGATATAGGTAAAGGTATATGAGAAGATAAAGATAGAGAATGATAGGGAGATATAAAGATATAGAGGAAGCAAGAGATATAAAGGAAGTAGGAGAGGGGGAGATAGAGAGATATAGATGGTAAGATAGAGGGAGAGAGATAGATAAGGGTGAGAGAAGAGGAAATAGATCAATAGATAGAGAGGAAGAGAGATAGGGAGATATATAGATAGAGAGTGATATAGATAAAGAGTGATATAGAGAGATAGGAAGAGATATAGAGATAGAGGTAGAGAAGGACGTGGATAGTGTTAGTGAACAGATTTGCTCTTTATTTTTAAATGATTAATCTTAAACTTTGTTACCTTATTCTAAGAACAAATGATTCACTGAATAGTTGGGTAAGTGTTGTTCAAATCACTTCCCTCTGAATTTTTGCATAGGTACAGCTCCCTATCTTGGTTTTTCATGGAATGTGTTTTGTTTTTATCTGAATGAAGGCTTTTAATCAGAAAGCGTTTAAGGCCGCCTATTTCATTCTTGGATGAAAGGCTGAAATTTTCCACATGTCTCACAAACAATGTAAGTTATTTTCCTTAATTTTTCAATGCATGCAACAACAACAACTGAAACAAAGTTCAATATACTTTCTCCACCTAAATTAACAAAAGACGAACAGATTCAAGGAAAATAAATCCGCCCTCAATCATGAATCTTTTCTAGAGTAAACAACACATTCAAAGGAAAGAACATCAGAGGAAGAATGAAATACTGTAATGAAATGATCAATTACTGTTACTTGATCAGATGAACATATGCAAAGATATGTTATCTATTCGGATTCAAAATACACAGATATTCCTTCTCCCCAAAACAATATGATCAGATTTCATATATATATCCTTATGCAACAATGACACAAAAATACATCTGCCAATCTTTTTCCATAACAGATCTCAACCATCTAATTCTTCCTTTGATTAAAAAAAAATAGAAAATGCCAAAGCAAAAATTTGAGTCGAAGCTCACAAAATTAGTTACTAAAATCTAACCCCTCTACCATCTGTTTTACTTAATTTATAGTCTAAACGGGGGCGGTCTCCCTGAAAACTCGACCACTCCCTGGTAAAACAGTTACGAAACCAACAAGAAGTATTTTGGGACAGATGTCCCTAAGTCTTTGCATAACTATGAGAAATGTCTTAAAACTAAAGGAAACTAGTCCTAAATTGGTGCATTATGTCATATTCCATCATTGTCATCTTCTTCATCTTCGCGAGTGTCATGAGCAGTTGTAAGTTCTTGAACCATGGATTGGCTGGGGACTTTCATTGCATTGAGTTTCGCCTTTGCCACCTCTTTATTCCACCTATGTTGCACCATCTTCTCTGAGTGTTTCGGTAGCTGATCATTCCCAATGAAAATCATAGATTCGATCCTAGCCACCTTGGTTATATCCTCCGGCATGAAGCTACCCTTGGCTTTGATCTTCTCCATGTTCAACCAGAAAGATTTGATTGCTTCCTGTGTGCTTGAGCCACAGATTCCTAACTCCCAGTCATGATCGGGATTAACCACCTTATTATCCTTGACTATACTACTTTGCAGATCCTGGAGTTCATAAACAGAGGTCCTTGCATCTATAATTACCGACTGGAAGGTAAGAACTCGCCACATGATAGTTTTCTTCAGCACGAAAAGCTGACATTCATCGGCCACCAGCTTAATTGAATGTTCTGGCAGAAACCTGGTAGTCCCATATTCTTCTATTTTGGCAAACAGAGGCAGGATATTCTGCCATTTGTGCTCTTCTTTCTCCCACGGCACAAGCTGGTTTTGAATTTCAGAAATAAGGCTTTGTATTTCATCACATAATCCCCGGGAGTCAGTAATGTACTTCTCACCATCTTTAATTATTTGTTCAATCCACTTCTCAACCGCTTCAGCGATGCTCTTAGCCCGTTGAACTTGGTTCATCAACTTCTTGTTTTCCAGAGAAGTTGGGTCGAAGTTCTCAGCGACATGGGATATTGGAATTGCTCCAAGGCAATCGATACTATCGATGAACTGAGCCAAAACACTTATGTGTCGTTTAAGTTCTCTTTTCTCTCGTCCATCCTTCTCTAACCTGGTAAGCATTTTCTTTGTTGACACTTGGAAAAAATGGTTATCTGTATCCCTGCTCATTTTTCCCAACTCTACTTTTGTGATCTCAAAATCATCAGGACCAGCCTCTCTGTTTTCATTTTTCGGTTTGTATGAGGCAATTTCGGCCATCCATTTTCCAGTTTCTTCATCATTGTTCAGGTGAGCGGTGGTCTTGAACCTTTTCGGCTTTGGATTCTTCTTTGTGTACTTAGCAACCATTTCCTGAATCGGAATGGTCACAGGAAGAAAGCTCCTTTTCTTGTTCACTGAGGTTGTTAACCATTTAGGGGTCACAGCAGGATGAGTAGCTCCTTCGATCATCTTTGGTGGTGGCATCATAGCCATAGTCACTGTTTGGGAGTCCATAGCACAAGCAACCTCACCATCCAGATCTTCAATTTCAAAAATCTGAGCCTCAAGCACAACATCCTTTACTCCCATATCCTTGACTTGGTCCATCTTCCTCTGGGCGACACTTCGTGATCAAGTATGTCGAGGGGTACTAAAATCCAGAGTTGGACTAGACCTGCGTCTAGGCTGAGGCGACTTGGTATCCTTACCTGCACGAATAGGAGCACTATTAGAAGGATGTTTTGGTGAAGATAGAGGATCCTTATTATTTCTTGCAGAAAGGGACTTGGCACCTGACTTTATTGCTTTCTTTTTAGCCACCCATGCCACGGTTCTTTCTAGAACTCGTTTGGTCCTCAATTGTATGTCATCATTTTCCTCCTCATCCCAATTAATTGGGAGCATTTCAATCTCTGCATGAGCTAAATATCTTGGTTCAAACAATTCAAGATAATCCTCTTCAAGCCCTTTAATGTCTAACTTTATTTGCAAAGAGACAACCTATTCTAGCACCAATCTCATGTTTTCCCTTTTGAAAACTTCAAGTTCATCTGTACAGTCTTCCCAGAAATCTTCTAACTGTGGCGTGGGAAGATAAGGCATTAGGCTAAGGCTCCGAGAAAATCCCTTATTGTCAAACCCTTTCCTTTCAGAATACAGAGAGAAATTAAAATTCCTAAGGTCTGCTCCTATACTTAGTGCATCAGACATTGAATTACAAGACAACACTCCCAATTGTATGGGAAAATGACCTTCCCACTTGTTCTTAGGCTGTGCCTTCTTGATCACAGAGGTCAGTTGCCTGCATACTTTTGCTAGAACAAAACAATCAGAACAGAAGTGAGGGAGCTTGAAGGGTTCCTCTTCAAAGCCTCCTACCCATATATAGCAAAAGCATGGGAACTGGATGTAAAAACTATCGAACTTCTTAATCAAGGTCTGTGCATCATCTGAAATCAGTTTAGCCTTTGTACTCTTCAGTTCATGACACATATCACCCAAGAATGCATTGTGTATCCTTCTGAAATCTTGTAAGGCATTGTCTTTTTGCAGCATAGGATAGAACTCATACACAGGAACATCTTCCTCAGTGAGCTGCTTTGGTACACCCGTTAACTCTTTAACACAAGCTAGACAATACAAGAGATATGAGGACATGAAGAAGTTTTGTTGAAACTGCTTGGCTAGACTCAACTGCTCTCTCATTGAATAAGCAATTAACTCTGCCCAATCTAAATATTGTTTTCCTTCCAGAACTAATTGCACATAGCAATAAATCCAATCATCAAAACTATAAGCTTCGGTAGAACCTCTGGCAACATGTGGTTCTTGTTAGAATTTTTGGGTAACCTAGAACCACCTCTCTGAGGGACCTTCAACCAGAATTTCACCACATTATTTCGGTGTCCGGCTCTGTCTGCATTGAACTCACTGATTGACTGGGCAGGAGAAAAATTAGAAAACTGGTAATCCGGTATCTTAAAAACTGAAGCAATCACCTCACGATTAATGGCAAGAAGGTTTTCGCCATTATCTCTCTTAATAGTTTCAGATACTGGGTCGTATCTAGCAATACATTCCCGAACTAACTCTGGGCAAGGAATTGCTGGAGGAAAGGCTGCGGCTTCTAAAAGTCCACTACTCAAAATCTCTATACAAAAAGACTTATCAATACCCTTGAACACCCTTTCTTTCAACTCTTCAAGGCTCTCTCCTTTCAAGTCAGTATCACTAACTATGGCTTCTGTGGATGCCAAGCTAAAGACGTTTCCAAACAAATGCAGGGTGGACTTCATAACTTCAAAACAAGAAACCTAAATTTGATTGCAGTGAAACCTTCTGTACGAGAGAAAATGCAAGGGAAAACACTGGAGAAAATAAGGAAAGACTCACCTTCACAGTTGTACAATCGGACGACAGTTAGCAGCAAGAAAGACTCCTATCCAGGGATAACATATACAAAGATCTAGCAGCAAGTAACAAATGCGGAACACAAATAATTTTCATACCTTACTAGGAAAGGTAATGATACAGATACATTAAATGCAATGATTTCGCAATTTCAGTCTGGACGCGACAACTTGGCAGATTAGACCTCACACGCATGCATTGAATGCATGGCGGCGTGCTTTAAGAAACTGCCAGTTCGCGAAATGTTTACTTACTTCGAAAAAGCCAAAGAATGACATCACTTTAAGATATGGTTCTGCCTCTCCGTATTTAGCAATGAATGCACTTCCCAAAACATTAGAAACCACGGGACCCACCAATATTGAACCCATATGAACATCTTGAACCGACTTCTTGAGTGTTCAAGTAGTTCAAAATGTATGCCGCGTCAAACTGTTGACCACTTGCTGTGTTGAACACGTTGAACACATTTGAACCCTTTGAACTCAGTTCAATAAGTTCATCACAAATGCTATATCATCGAACAGGAAAAACTTTTGGAAGAGCCGTTGCAAAACACTTAGAGAAAATGTTAGTACGAAATTTTTTTTCCCGAACACCTTGGAACCTACGGAACCTAAATGAACTTGTTGAACCCAATTCAAAACGGTTCGACATGTTCATAGAGTTCAATCAATTGTCTGAACCTGACTTAAATGACTAGAGAAAGGATTTGAAGATGCATTAAAGACTTGAACCAAGGTAATATAGCACGAATTAGGACTCCAACATAAAAAAGAAAAGATGACCCACTCTTGCCATGAGGAATAAATGGTGCGATAACAGATAGAAATAGATAGAGAGAGGAGTGAGAGATAGAGAGAGAAAGAGATAGAGAAGTACAGACAGATTATGAGAGATGGACAAAATAGAGTGAATGAGAGAGAGAGAGAGGAAGTGATATAGATAAAGTGAGATAAGGAGAGATAAAGAGGGATGGGGAGATATAGAGAGAGGGAGATATAGTTAGAGAGATATGGATATAAAGAGATATAGAGGAGTAAGAGATGGAGAGAAAGAGATATAGAGTAGGATAGATGGAGCAAATAGAAGAGAGAGGTAGAGATAATAGAGAATATATAGTAAGGGGAGATAGAGAGAAATAAAGATAAAGATATAGAGGAGAGATGGAGTGAGAGATGACGTTAATTAGAGAGAGAGGGAGTGATATATATATATATATAAACGAAGATATAGAGAGATAGAGAGAGGTAGACAAAGCTAGAGAGATATGGATAGAAAGATAGAAAGGAGTGAGGGAGATAATAAAGAGATAGAGATAGAGATATAGTGAAAGATTGATGGAATTAATGAGAAAGAGATGTAGAAATGTAGAGATATAGATTGAGAGGAGGAGGTGGAGATAGTGAGTTATGGATAGAGAGGACATGAGTGAGAGAGAAAGAAGGTGACATAGAAATGGGAAATAACTTTAGTAAGAATAATGATCATATGAAATATTCTATGAATGGTTTTCTTCCCAATTAAAGTGCAAGTTTAAGAGGTGGTAAGTGGCATATCAATTACACTAGTCTAATACAAATGAGAGTGCAAGTTTAAAGAGATCTCTCTTTGTGATGGATCAGTTTCTCACATCTCTTCAGCCTTCAATTCTATTAGATCATAGACTATAAACATTGATTATAATTCATTAAGGAAATATGCAATTTTTCTCTCACTTCTTTTGTTATAGAAATCCAAAATGAATTGAATAAATTAAAACAAAGATTTAAAATACAATTATTCTACAATAATTTGAATTTTTATAAAACAAAAATAATTATAAATTGAGCTACTTCTAATAGTTTTTTATTTATTAATGTACTTTCACAAGAGTCATAAATAATTAAAATAATTTCAACTTTAATTCTAAATTAAAAACTAAAATAGAATAAAAATTGCAAAGTCAAAATTTAAAAAATCTGAATGTTCATAAAAATATAAAATAAAATAAATAATTAACAATAATATTAGTGTATAATAAACTTATCAAATCAATAAACAATTAAATAAAATTTAAATACAAATGAATATGTATAAAAAATATAAATAATATCAAACAATATTGATACTAATAAAAAATAAATTGGCTATCACTAAAAATACAAATAAATAAAATACTGATAGAAAAACAATATGAATACATATTAGAAATATGACATACTTAACATAGATATATTTTTATATAATCAAAATAATAAATATCATATATATATATAATTTAAATTTTAAAAATATAGTTAAAATGGATGTGTGTACGGTAAATTCAAAGGTAAATTCAGGGACAAATGAAATAGAAGCCAGTTGCTATGTTAAAATCACTATGGTGAAAACCAAAAGTAAATATACCTTTTTTCTAGAGGAGAGTAAGAGTAAAGAAATACGTATATAGATTCAAAATATAATGAATTAATATTTGCACATGCTCCTTTTGCTATATTCCGATGTAACTTTTTCCTATAAAAAATCTTCGCAAACCATTTTGCAGGATGCAATGGAGTCATGCCATCCTGTTGATTATATTACAGATATTGCAAATGGCAATGAGGTTCTTTGTAAACTTACTTCCTTTTCCTTCACCATGTAGCAGTGCTAGGTGGTTATGGAGAGGGAAGAGTGTTTGGTGGAGAGAGAGTATGAAACATGCGAAAGTCTAATATCTCGTAAAGCGAGAAGGGGAGAAATTGAAAAGTAAATCACAAGGACCCAAAATAAAGGGAAACAAAACAGTAGAACAGTGACTGAAACAATTGATCATCGGAAAGCAAAATAAAATCAGAGGGATAAAGAAAGCAAAATCGTCTTGCACTCTTATTACAAAACGTAGACCGTTGATCTGAGGTTGTCCATCTCAAATAAAAAAATACCTACGACATAATTAGTTAACATGCTTATCTAATTACCTCCAACAAATAGTACTTTATATCTAATGAATTCTATAATCTTTTATATTTTTATTTTACTAAGTAGACAAAATATGACAATATATTGAAGCTACCAGAAACAAACACTAGAGTTATATTTTATGCCTATTCACATCATTGTCAATTAGCACTTAAAAGCATACTCATAAACAGTTTCTTCTTTATTTTTTCAATTAAAAAAGAAATAATTATTTCTTATAGGCGTTGATTACACTAAAAGGATTGGATTTCAACCATGAGGTAGCCATCAAGTGGGTCACCAACACCGATAGAGGATACTTTACTCTTAAAAATATGTCATCTGTTGGCCTAGCTTAAAAAATGTTGGTAGGATTTGGAAGGTTAATAGAATCTCACATAATCATCCATACACAAGATACCTTTTCAGCCCTGTCAAATCATATTACAGAGGTCGTTAATCTGCCTGCTTCAGGGCTGTTGACCTGGTCTACTCAGCTTCGTAAGAGGTCAAAACGTTAACGAGAGATATAATCCAAACCATATCACCAAGCGAACTCCATGTGAAATTTGTGTGAACTTCTGATTGACATTTAAGGCTACTCTTTGTGAAACTATATTTGTAAATTGTAGGATGTGAAAATGTCCCAAGGGCCAAGATAGAGTAGGATGCGACTCATGAAGTCTCCTTTACTTTTATCATGCACTTTGAAGTTTGCAACATTTCCTCTCCAGATGTTTATTCTCATCACAACGAGACTTTCATTTTGTAGCTCTTCTTCAATATCCTATTCTGAATTCACCCACAATTTTAGTGGTTGTCTTCACCATCTCCATATTGGAAGGGAAGCGGAACAGATTTGAATGCTCTGTATTTCCCAACATTGTTGAGGTGTTCATTTTCTAACCTGCTCAAGAGACGAGGAAAAATACGCATTTCATTATTAAATGTCCAAAGTCAAAAGCTATGTCATCTAGCACAGAATGTTTAAGTAAATAGAAGACATGATTGCAGACCTGAAGAAATTCCATATCCCACGACGGACAATCTCTAAACAGGCAAAAATAGTAACTGTGACTTTGTAGTGTAAACCTGGTATCTGAAATCTCAGAACAGATTGCATCCAAGCAAACCTCAAGAACACATTTACAATCTGAAGATTCCAAAGTTAGTCATCCGCTATAACTTGAGTTGTAAAAATCATAGCTGCTATGTTACTAATCCCAAAGTCAATGTTCAAATACAAAACTTTCTTCAAGCAATCAAATGAAGTCTAGAATGAAATATCTACCTAGTTGAAGAAAATTACAGTTTAAAAAATAACAGCCAAAACATATTACAATTAAGGCTTGTAAATTGTAATATCAATTTACATGCCTTCCAACTTCAGCCGATCTAAACTAGGATTATAAGTAAATTCTCAACTAAACCCCACCAATTGTTTAGTTCAATAGCTTAGTATAAAGCTAACATTTAGCAAAACTCATGATTGTTTTTCTTCATTTTAAGCTGGTAACACTCAGGCTCAAACTCTATGTCATATTTCTTACATTTGTCCAGATTACAACATTTCGCCACCCCTAGAAAGAGTTTATGCGAAGGTTGCATCTAACGTACACGCAATCTGGCCAACTTGGGGAATTTTCGAAATCACAGACAACAACAGGGATTTAATACCCTTCCTGCCTGTGAGCAATTAAAGCTCATGCTGTCACCAATGCGTACTTATGACAGATTAGAAAGTCTGATTTGATCATACGCCTTTAGTTGTATCAAAACCTTGGGAGCCCTCAAAGAAGCATAGGAATTTTTCTACTTTTATGACCACCATTAAACAGAACTTGGGATTAAATTAATAAGTTGTCGCGTGAGGCTTTGGAAGGTAACAGTTTTCCTCGTTACAAAAATTGCCCAGCAGTGCTTGTATATGCTTTATAGATCCCTTGCATTGTCTTCTTTGTGATTCTTTTTAACCTGAAAGTTTTAATGTTTTGAGCAAAACCAAATAATTTGTAATTTAAATATCACAATGCCTTAGTGGCTAACCAACGAAAACATAGCTGGACACAGAGTATCAAGCGTTAAGGAACTCCAAAAACCGGAAAAATCTTAAGCTCGTCTTGGACGAACCTAAATGAAAAGGGCCAAATAAAATTATGATGTTGGTCGTCAAGATAAAATAACTATAAGAGAACAGATAAGAATACTCAGTATGCCAAATTATTTGTAACCTCGAAGAGAAATATATTGTGGCTTTTGAAATCTCATTATTGAAGCTATTGAAGCTATTGCTATGGTTTGTCTCATTAGTTATCTCAAAAGAATTGGGCAAATGGAGGAAGGCAGATGGCCTAGAGTGGTTTTCAATGACACCTTGTGCAAAAGAAAGAAGACTTGGATGCAACAAAACATCAAATGGTTGAGTAAATGGAATATCTACCTAAATTCGTGCTCCACAAATAGTAAAGAGATAAAGGCTTTTGTTATGGATAAGTTTCACAAGTGGGCTTGGGGTAATGAGTTAGTGAGAAAGAAGAAATATTATATCACGGAGTTCAATCCTGCTTATGATCATCATCAAAAAGCTTATATAAGGGCTAATATTTTGTGGAAAGCTAAGTGTATTGTTGCTCAATTAAGAACTAACTCTCATCAGCTCCGTAGTGAAACTGGTCATTGGAAAAGACCAAAAGAAACTTGGGAGGAAAGAATGTGTATTTTTTGCACATCTGGGAAAGTTGAAACCGAAAAACACTTCATTTTAGAGTGTGACGCCTTCAAAGATGTTAGGGACAAGTATAATAAATTATTGACTGAGGGATCTTGGTATGATTTTTTCAGCGAAGATTTTGTCGAGAGGTTGGGGCCACTTGTCAACATTTTACACAGAAAGCAGGCAGATTTGCAGAAATCGGTTAGATCTGATGTGCTGTCCCGTAGACTTTGTTAAGTCTCGTGGACATTAAAATAAATTTCTTTCTTTCTTTCTTATCGTTTCTTCCACACTTGAAACAAGGAGATGTGCTTATGGGCTCTCACTTGGAGGAAAGGTCTACTATTTTTGTTTGCTAATCATGCATAAAGGTATTAGATTTGCAGATTGGGAATTTCAGATATCTATGTAAAGTGATTTTTTTCCAATATTTGTAATTAATACTCATAGTTGCGAATTCTCTATGAAGAGCTCTCTCATTGGTTCCGTATTCATTATTAAGTATGTATAATTATAATATCGATCTTTAACAGAACCCTGGCCCAGCCTGGACGGATCTAGACTGAGTATCAATCTCAATTTAGATCTATAGCTTCAACCAGGTCTTGCCCCGGGCCAGCAGATTTGTCCTGAGTGCATTGAGACAAACCAAGTGGACCCAGGGAGAACATACCAAGTTCAAAAAGGAAATTAAAAAAAATTAAAGAAAATTAAGTCACTAAAAACACACAAAACAAAAGCATAATTACATTTCTACCTTTCATACTTCACGTCGCATTATTCAAGGCTGCTGCAAGTTTTCTGTGTTGAATCATCATGCTCTCACAATTCCTACACTACATCTCATTCATCACATCGCATTATTCAAGGCTGAAGTTTTCTTTGTTGTTTCATCATGCTCTCACAATCCCTACACTTAATATCTCTTCATAAATTAGCCTTATAGATGCATCTAAAATCCAAATTCAAAAAAAACTTACCAACTCCCTCCTATTCGTTGTTATGAGCTGACCTAGAACATGTTTGTGTTGATTTGTGTGTTTGGTTGGATTTAAAGAAATTCATTCACTCATTTGAGATCATCTGTGAATGTAAAAAAGAGCATCCAAGTAAAAGAGCTTAAAAGAAGAATCTCTTTTTCTATTGCCTATTTCTGACATAATCACAAGCACCATTGCATGGCTTTCTTATGGTCTTTGAATCTTTGCTCAAAGACATAAAGTCAGTCCAATAAGGGAGTTCAGGATAGTTTTGCATACCTCGCACCTAAGGAAGTTGAGAGAACAATGGAAGATGTTCAAGCAAACAAAGCAGTGGCAAGTAATGATCAATGCAAGGAACAATTAAAACATGATGTTCTACAAACCATGGATACTTGTGAAAAGCATCATCAAGGAATTGAGAAGGAAAATGTAGCGGATGGCATAGGTGACTTGAAATATTATCATACACTTGATGCCTCACAGTCCCAAGAACAAGAACAAGGAAGTGGTTCCAACACACTACAAGAGGAAGCAACCTTTGATGAAGGTTCAAATGAGCATTTACTACTTAATCAAGAGGATGACATCTTTGTGATGCAGGAGCATCCTTGGTTCTTCGCAATCTTGCATCAACCAAAAATATATGCTTTATGTTTTGTTTCTTGTTCACTTCTATGTTTCAGTTTCTGTGATTCACTTCGGACCCTTCCGAGTTGCTCATTTTCTGTGCGGAGATGGATTTAGTTTGTAGACATGTTCTTGTACATTGATCTTGGATTTCAGCTCGTTTGGATCTCTTTCTAGCAAGATTTCGCTTCTGGATTGTTTGGCAATTCTTAGTTTCCGGACCAGTTTGAACCTTAGCGGCTAGATGATGTTTCCTTACCTTGCGGAGCTGATTGGCACTTCATACGATGTTCCCATACGCTTGGTTGACCTTCCTTTTGGTCCATGTTTCATTTTATTTCTTTTCCGAAGGATTTTCTTCATGCTTAGGGCTGACCTATTTGCACATTACACTTTCCTGCCTTGGGGATTGTAATCTTTCTTTGGCCGACCCGGATGTGTTCCGGATGCTATTTAGTGATGTATTAGATCCTAGATGAGTAGCTAGTGTACAGTTGATGATGATCGGATAGAAAAAGATTGAATTTGGATATCTCTTTGGTTCCGGTTGGAATGTGTATTTTGTAATCAGGGCTATTAGCCTGTTTGTAGCCCGGATGTTGCCGACCAGTTGTATTTGAATTCATGATATAATTAAAGCCCGATCTGGCATTCTCTCTATTTTGTGTTGTTGTTTCCGGTATGTTAATCTTGCTGCAAGGTTTGGACTGTTCTCTTTGAGGACCCTCCTGCCGTGGCTGTGTCAGTTGGTATTAGAGCCAAGGTTCTTTGTCCGGGAAGATGGTATTCTGCTGAAACTTGTTGTAGGGTGGTAGATTGTGGATCCGACCTGCAACTGCAGAGGACTTGTTTAAATGACACGAAGAGGAAACGTTGGAGGTGGAGCGTAAAGAGATGCAAATCTGGCGGTAATGGATATGTTGAGACAGATTGCAACACGATTGGAAGCTGTTGAAACGGCCCAGAGAAGAGATCTACATATTGATGATGTGAGTGATGATGAACAAGAAAAGAATGCTGAACCGGAAGATAGAGGTCAACCGAAACTCGAGCAAGGAGATGAAAGGTTATTGAGAGCCCTAACTCACGTGAGTAAAAAACCGCATTTTAATCCACTGGAATACAGTAGTAAGTTGGATTCAGATGAATTGATAGATTGGATCATGGAGATGGAGAAATATTTCAATTTTGAAAAAAAAAGTGAAGACAAGAAGGTGAACTATGCTTGCACAAAGTTGAAAGGACATGCATTCGCTGTGGTGGGAACATTTGCAAACGGATAGACAGAGAAGAGGCAAGGAGAAAATTAAATCTTGGGATAGGATGGTGAGTAAGTTGAAAGCGAAGTTCTTACCTGCAGATTATCAAGTGAATTTGTTCTGGAAGTTGCAAAACCTTAGGTAGAAGGAGTCTAGTGTGAGCGAGTATACCGAAGAGTTCTACAAGTTGAACATCAGATCCAGACATACCGAGGATGAGGTTGAGCAGATTGCAAGGTATACAATGGATTGTAGACGTCTATACAGGAGGAGATTAGTTTAATCAAGTTACAGAGTGTGGAAGAGGCTTATCAATATGCTTTGAAGACTGAGGAAAAGTTGAACAAAAGACATGAGCAGAGACAGAGAGGAAGAGGAGGAAGATTTCAAAGAGGCAAAACATTTACCGGAAGTGGAAGTTATTGTGCAGAGCAGAACAAAGACAAGGAAGAAGGCAAAGATGATAATTCACACTGAAGAGATGATAGGAACTTTTACCGGAATGGAGGACAAAGTGGCTACCGGAATGAGGGTTATAAGAGAGATGAAAAGAAGTTTGGAGGAACTTGTTTTAAGTGTGGAGAACTAGGACACCGAGCTTTTGAATGTAAACAAGGTAATTCGAATAGAAGGACAAAGAACAATGGAAGAACTGCTTTTGCTGAGGAGGAGCCTACCAGATCCCTGAATAAACCTGAAGATGGAGAAGCCTTGATGATAAGGTGAACCCTATGTCAGAATGAATTAGACCAAGAACCGTTGCAGAGGAAGAATTTGTTTCGGACAAGGTGTAAGGTTGAAGGTAAGTGTTGCAAAGTCATAATTGACAGTGGTAGTTCAGATAATCTAGCCTTAGAAGAGATGGTGAACAAGTTGAAGTTGTAGAGGTTAAAACACCCTAAACCCTACCAGATAGCATGGATTTGGGATGATTCTAAGGTATTGGTGAATGAACAATGTTTGGTAAAATTTAAGATTGGATCCTACCATGATGAAGTTCTATGTGATATTATGCCTATGGGCGTATGCCATATCCTATTACAAAGACCTTGGCAGTATGATAGACAAGCATTGCATGATGGAAGGGAGAACATAAATACTATTGTTGCAAATGGGATGAAAGAACCCTTGTTGCCTTTGGAGGAGATTCAGAAGAGTGAGATTTGTACAAATGTTAGAATTTGTTTGGTTGATGGACAAAAATTTCTGGATGCTTTGAGTGAAAATATGTGCTATGCTTTAATCCCTAAGAAGTCTAAATTGAAACCACCAGAGGAGATAAAGAAGTTGCTGACAAAATATGAAGACATAATTTCAGACAGCATACTTGATAGATTGCCACCTATAAGAAGTATCATTCATTGTATGGATTTGATTCCCAGAGCTAGTTTGCCTAATAAAGCTGCACACTGCATGTCACCAACAGAGAATGAAGAATTGAATAGACAAGTAAAGGAGTTGTTGAGGAAAGGTTTGATCATAGAAAGCTTGAGCCCTTGTGTGGTACCTATTGTGTTAGCACCTAAGAAGGATGGAGAGTGGAGAATGTGTACTGACTCTAGAGCCATAAATCGGATCATAGTGAAGTACAGGTTTCCTTTGCCTAGGATGGATGACATAATGGGCTGTTTGAGTGGAGTCAGATATTTTACAAAGATTTGAAGAGTAGATATCATCAAATCAAGATCAGAGAAGGAGATGAGTGGAAGACTGCATTCAAGACAAATGAAGGACTATATGAGTGGTTGGTGATGCTTTTTGGACTGACTAATCCATTGAGTACTTTCATGAGGTTGATGAATGAGGTATTGAAGAAGTTCTTGGGTAAGTTTGTGATTGTGTATTTGGACAACATTTTGATTTTCAGTTAGACAAAAAAGGAGCATTTGTTGCATTTGAGACAAGTTTTGTAGAGGTTGAGAGAAGAGAAATTGTTGATAAACCTTAAGAAGTGTAGTTTCATGAAGGAAGAACTAGTATATTTGGGATTTGTGATATTTGCGAATGGATTGAAGATGGATCCTAAGAAAGTAAGAGCAATTTTTGAATGGCCTACATCGGAAAACATTGGAGAGGTAAGATCATTTCATAGATTGGCTAGTTTCTACTGGAAGTTCATTAGAAATTTCAATTCAGTTTGTAGCCCTCTAATTGAGACAATGAGAGGAGACCAGAAGGATTTTAGATGGACATCTGGAGCAAACAAAAGTTTTGAGTTGTTGAAGCAGAAGATGATTGAACAACCTGTGTTAGCCCTACCGGATTTCAGTAAAGTATTTCAAGTAGACTATGATGCAAGTGCGAATGCAATTGGAGCAATGTTAAGTCAGGAGGGAAGACTAGTAGCTTATTTCAGTGAAAAGTTGAATGATGCAAGGAGAAGATATTCAATGTATGAGCAGGAGTTCTATGCAATAATTCAAGCCTTGAAGAAATGGAGGCATTATTTGTTGCCTAAGGAGCTTGTGTTGTATACATATCATCAAGCATTGTAGTATCTGAATAATAAAGGTAAGTTGAACTAGAGGCACATGAGATGGATTGAGTTCATGCAGAGCTATACTTTTGTTCTGAAACATAGGAGTGGAAAGTCAACAAGTTGTTGATGCTTTGAGTAGGAGAAGAAATTTGTTGACCGAAATGAGAATTGAAGTGTTGGGGTTTGATGAGTTGAAGACATTGTATACGGAAGACCCTAATTTTGCTGAAACTTGGAAAGCTTGTAAAGAGCCTGTTGTGATGGACCGAAGCAAATGCTTGGATTATTTCATCTTGTTGGCATTGTGTTGTCATTGATGTCAACCGATATGGGATACCTGTATGAGAGATGTATGTGCAACACTGTCATGAAGGAGTACAGGATGAGATATCTTTGATATCACCTTGTGTTGCAAAACGCTGGTAAAGTAAGGAAGAGAATGCCATTCAGAGGAATGATCACTGGAGTCATCAGTACACAAGTTAGTGTTTGAATTGTGTGGATGAAAAGGTAAGGTTACCGGTATCGGTATAGTGTATCACCAGTAAGGAGAGTATGTCAATTGATAAGTGAAGTGTTGACATTGCGCAGGGTGCTTGAGCTGTTGTTTGTGATGAAGAGGAAGAATGTTACCTAAATCACATCAACACAGGAGGAGAAGGATGAATAGGTCATCGGTATGCTGTATGGTTGCAGAACAACTGAACTCCCACCGGATAAAGATGCAATCATCATGAGAAGCAAATGACTAACAGTGTTTGAAGGCTCACACCGGATCTACCGGTGAATCAAAGGAATGCCTCGAGTGCATGAATTCAGGGATATGCACTGGACTGACTGAGAAGGCATGTTGAGATGCCGATATAGATGAAGAGTAATGAGTTTGTCACTTTGACAAACTGGTTGAGATATGGTTCGAGCGGATCAAGAAGAATGCAAGGTTGAGCAAATGTAGATAGAGGAAAATGACCGATTGAGTAGTCCACCGTAAGAGAAGCAGAGTGCAAGGTTGATGACAGACCGGTTTGAGGGTTTAACCGGTAGGGTTAGTATGCCGGTAGATTAACCCGGTAATGGAATTGGTCGATGATCCAATCTATATTGACATAGTTGTTCAAGCAGAGGAGGATGCCGACATGGAAGCCATGTAGAGATGAGGTGGCAAGCATGCAGAGGTCGGTGGAGTGCCATGTAGAGATAGTTGCCTCTACAGGTGTGCACTTAATATGGATCCAGTGATTTGTGGATCGGATTAGAAGAGTGTGGCTCGAGGAAGAATGAGCGACAGAGACAAATCAAGGAGTTGGTGGCGCCTGGATCAAAGCAAGAAAATCAGTTTGTGAGAAGACCTCGAGAAGGAAATAGCAGAGGTATTAATGGCGGTTTGACAGATGCAGGTCGAGATAAAGGGCCATGTTCTATATATTTGGAAAACATGTATTGGAAGGGGTGACAATGGCAGAACTGTATAATTGGTTGTCTGGTAGATCAAATCGAAAAGATCTGATTGTATTTGGTTTGCCTTGAGGTAAGTGAGGAAACCCTAACCGCCCAAAGTTTGAATTGGTTTTCGGTGGGAAAACCAGTCTATAAATATGCAAGCCAAAATCAGAGATGGTTGTCGCTAGATGAGAGAGTAGTGCTGCTGAATAGAAGAATAGAGTGTTGTTGCGAAGTGATTGAGTGTCACTTCTGCATATGAGAGAAAATCAGTCAAGTGCTCAACGAGTATCTGAGAAGAGACTGAGAGTGAGGGAGAATTAGGTTGAAGTGTTCAACCTGTAGCAGTGCAGAACCGGTAGTATCCATACCGAAAGAGGAGAAGTGAAGAAAGCTGCAGAGAGGGCAGACATAGAACTGACAGAGTATAGTACTGGTAAAGAGCAGCGTAGTGAGGAGGAGATCCAGTAGAGCAAAACAGAGGAGAGGTGAACCGGTAGAGTTTACCGGCAAGCAAAGAAACAGATGAGAGTAGCAGAAAGGGTGGTGTACCAGTGTAGCAGAGAAGGTGTCTCATCGGCAGAGTGAGGTATATGAGATGGTTACAAGACTCACTTGTAAGAGTATGATTAATTTTGTATTTTGAGGTTATCATTGAGATCACTGAGTTGTAGCTCCGTGCAGGGGTTGTAGCCCATAAACAATTGAGGGTTGGTGGTTGGTGCCCTAAATCAGGGGTTGTAGCCCTAAACATTGTAATAGAATTGATTGTGAGGGTGGATTGGAGCAATAGACTCCAACAACATTGCTCACCGAGGTTTTTCCCATCTTGGGTTTTCCTTGTACATATTGGTGTTGTGTGATGTCTCCTTGTGTGATTGCATTTGTGTTGGTCTCCCCACTAACCTGTAAGTTTGTTCTGAGTTAGATCTAATAACCGGTATGTTCACATAGAATAGTTAAAGGGAAAAGTTTGAGAACCACTGATTCACCCCCCTCTCAGTGGTGCATTGTGTCTAACAATTGGTATCAGAGCCTAGGTTCCCAGTCAGACGAGCTTTCTCCAGATTGGGTAGATTCTGGCTTAAGGACACAATGGTTTGTTTAGTATCAATCCCTGCTCTTGTGTTTGATGGTTCAAACTATTCTATTTGGAGTTGTAGAATGGAAGTCTACCTATCCTCTCTAGGGTTTGATGTATGGATGTCGATTATTAATGGTCTCCCTAGGAATGTCAGTCCTCCCACCGGATTTGAAGAAGAAAGAAGATGCTTGTGCAATGAAGAAGCCATGAAGGCTATATTTAGAGGGCTCAACGGTGATGTCTCCTCACAGGTGGACAGATGTAAATCAGCAAAAAGCTTATGGGATAGACTAAGGAAGCTCTATGGAAATGAACCCTGCACGACTGGATCAATTTGTGAGAGTGAGAAGAACAATGCAGCAGACACATGCACTAATGACTGAGGCAGATCTGCTAGCAGCTGCAGCAATGATGATGAAGGAACCCACCTCTTCATGGCTCAAGAATTTGAAGATGAGGAGCACACATCTAAAAGTGATAGGGCAAATAGATCCCACCGGCAGAATGTGTTTGGCAGTGATAGTGAAGGAGAAGAAGAAGAGGAAGCAGAAATGGATCTTGAAGGAGAACTTGTAAATGCTCTTGAGGAGCTCAGTAGAGTAAGAAATGAATACAAGTTATTCAAGAATGCTACAATGGTGGAGCAAAACCGGTTGATAAAATGCCTTGAAGAATCTGAGAAAAGCATCTCAAAGTTGAAGTCCCACAAGGAAGACATCAAGGAGTGCCGGTGTGAAGATTTAGCATCTAGGCTAGAAGTTAAAAATGAAGAATATCAACAGCTGCTTGGAGAAATGGAGGTTCTTCGAAATGACCTTGAGAAATGTCAGGATGAGCTCAAGGTAAGAATTCGGTTTGATGGCAATAGTGATGCCTTGGACAAAATGTTGAAGAAACAAAAGCATGCCAAGGACACTGAAGGATTAGGAAGTGGTGTCGGTGAATGCTCCACCAGCGAGAATGTCCCCCACAATGACATTCTGTTTGTCTCCTCAAATGGAGAAAACAAAGGCCAAACCTTCACAGTGAGAAATGTTCCTCGGAAGAAGGTTGATCTAAATACAATCGGTGAAGACTTGCAGACAAGAATGAAGACCGATGCTGCAAGGAGGAACAATGCAGATCCCAAAGGTAAAGGGAAGATGGAAGAAGACAGCTTCACCGGAAGCAGGAACATGAGAAGTCAGCAAAGAAGACCTCCTATTGGCAGAGGACAAAGAAATGCTACCACCCACAGGGCAAAGCAAGTGTGGGAGAAGAAGAGATCAGATGGAAGAGCGGCCCAGAAAGGACAACCAAGGATCCATTCTCAAAGAAGGAGAAGTGGAGATGCTAAACCAATAAGATCTCCCCATATATGGCAAAATAAATTTGTAAGTCATATGCCATCCTTCTCCGGTTATTGCTTTGCATGTAATGCTTATGGCCATAGGCTAGAAGAATGTAGAAAGAGATCCAGAAGGAATAATCTAGGATCCCATAGACATCATGCATATGAGCAAAATGCATCAAGGAATAGATAAATGCATGTCTCCTCTCCCGGTTATGCTAGAAAGAACCCATTTGTTGTTCCTAATAATTTGAATGTTGTATGTTATAACTGCAATGGATCTGGCCATAGAGAGTTTGATTGTAGGAAGAGGAACCTACAGTCACAAGGAGGCCAGTATAACAACTATGCTCTGCAGAAAGGTGGATACAGAGCATATGGAAGTCGGAGACATGCATGGAACCAAAGGAGAAATGTCCCTACAGGAGCAAGAGGTCCACCAGTTTTAGGTGCTAGACACAGCAACATGACCAAGAGAAGATGGTCAAACCAGTATGTTAAGAGATTCCCCAATCATGAAGTTGGGATGAATGTTGCATGCTAGTATAGCACTGCTTTTGTGTGTGATGTAGAATCTAGAAATGAAAGGACCAATCAGCAAAAGAAGGAAAGACCTGCTCTCAAGAATGAAAATGGGAAGAAGAATAAGACTAAGCAGGTATGGAGGAAGAAGATCATGGACCGGCATTGCGCATTCAATGCATAGGTGATATCTCCTAAGGCTCAGAGGAGATGCAGGACTTCAGGGGGAGTAGCACATTGAATTTATCAGTCATCCCCTCAGTGAAGGACACATGGAAGAACAAACTATTGCCGGTATGAAGGAAGAAAATGAGATAACAAGTGTGTGTAGAGGCTGCCTTGACTACACACCTATAGGTGAATGCTGGATCACTGCTGTTGTGTCAATATATGATGAAATAACAATTGAAATCAAATACAGAGTGATGCAAAATGTCAAGAGTTACAAGATGATGCTCCAGTAGTGATAGTGGATCAGTACAGAGAACCGGTATGTGCAGGATATTACCGGCATGAATGCTAACAGGTACTTGCAGGTTATGTAAGACAATGAGGTTGGAAATCATTGCAAAACCCCCGGTAGCATAGAATGTGAAGTTATGTCTCAGGTGGTGTCAATGAAGACCTGAATGACATATGTTGGCCCGGTGGTTGATCATGCAAGCATGCATGCTTTTGGGCTAATCGGTTTAATTTATGGCATAGTGATGTCATTATATGGCATTGTGTGGATTCAGGATCATGTCATAGGTTGTGGTGGATATGATGGAGCTAAAGATCATCAGATGATCACTTATGCACAGCTAAACCGATATATGGTGAAGATGATTAGAGCCCCGGTATTGTACTTGATCAGAGATAAGGACTTGAGATGTATGACTTTGGGGGAGTTCAAGTGGTTATAATGCAAGGCTGACATACTTGAACTTGAAACTGTAAGTGCATTGATTGCCCAAACTACAGATGATGGAAATTACAGTAGGAATACCCAAGAGAATTTCATGGTTGAGTATCTACTTGTCATTTGGCTGGTTGTATTCATAGTACAATCACATTTGATTCTAAAGAAATTTGGGATCAAACGGGAAGTGATGTATTTGGACCGGCAAGTGAGTAGTATTCACTGACACATCCCTCTGCAATTGAGTATTTTAACAAATGGTATAAAATTTGCATGCTCAATTGGTGTCAGTTGATGGTTGAGTCCCCCATCTCAAGTGCTGTGACTTGAGAAGATGTAATAATTTGTAACAAATGGTATCAAAGGAGGAGAAACATCCGGTAAAGAAAAAAAAAGGGGGAGAAAGAATTTTGTCAGTGCCTGAGAAATGCGAGGAATGATACCCTGACAATGCCCTTTGCCATTGCTATCAAAGGGGGAGAAGGATTCTGTAGTATACAACATACTACATATGTTGAGAATCTATGGATTATAGAAAAGGGGAGAAAGATTATGTAGTATGCCGAATACTACATGTGTTGACATCAATGCCAAAGGGGGAGATTGTTGGCATTATGTTGTCGTTGATGTCAACCGGTATGGGATGACTACCGGTATGAGAGATGTATGTGCAACACTGTCATGAAGGAGTACAGGATGAGATATCTTTGATATCACCTTGTGTTGCAGAACGTCGGCAAGTTAAGGAAGAGAATGTCATTCAGAGGAATGATCACTGGAGTCATCGGTACACAAGTTAGTGCATGACTTGTGTGGATGAAATGGTAAGGTTACCGGTATAAGTACAGTGTATCAACAGTAAGGAGAGGATGCCAATTGTTAAGTGAAGTGTTGACATTGGGCAGGGTGCTTGAGCTATTGTTTGTGATGAAGAGGCAAAATGTTACCTAAATCACATCAACAAGAAGGACAAGGATTAACAAGTCATTGGTTTGTTGTATGGTTGCAGAAGAGCTGAACTCCCACCGAATAAAGGTGCAGTCATCATGAGAAGCAAACGACTGATAATGTTTGAAGGCTCACAATGGATCTACCGGTGAATCAAAGGAATGCCTCGAGTGCATGAATTCAGGGATATGCACTGGACTGACTGAGAAGGCATGTTGAGATGCCGGTACAGATGAAGAGTAATGAGTTTGTCACTTTGACAAACTGGTTGAGATATGGTCCGAGTGGATCAAGAAGAATGCGAGGATGAGCAAATGCAGATAGAGGAAAATGACCGATTGAGTAGTCCACTGGAAGAGAAGCGGAGTGCAAGGTTGATGATAGATCGGTTTGAGGGTTTAACCGGCAGGGTTAGTGTGTCAGTAGATGATTCCGGTAATGAAATTGATTGGTGATCCAATCCATACTGACATAGTTGTTCAAGCAGAGGAGGATGCCGACATGGAAGACATGTAGAGATGAGGTGGCAAGCATGCAAAGGTCGGTGGAGTGTCGTGCAGAGATAGTTGCCTCTATAGGTGTGCACATCATATGGATCCAATGATTTGTGGATCGGATCAAAAGAGTGTGGCTCGAGGAAGAATGAGCGACAGAGACAAATCAGGGAGTTGGTGTTGCCTGGATCAAAGCAAGAAAATTAGTTTGTGAGAAGACCTCGAGAAGGAAACAGCAGAGGTATTAATGGCAGTTTGATAGATGTAGGTCGAGATAAAGGGCCGTGTTCTCTATATTTGGAAAACGTGTATTGAAGGCATGACAATGGCAGAAATGTACAGTTGGTTGTCTGGTAGATCAGATCGGACAAGATCTGATTGGATTTGGTTTGCCTTGAGGAAAGTGAGGAAACCCTAATCGCCCAAAGTTTGAATTGGTTTTCGGCAGGAAAACTAGTCTATAAATATGCAAGCCAAAATCAGAGATGGTTGCCGCTGGATGAGAGAGTAGTGTTGCTGAATAGAAGAATAGAGTGCTATTGCGAAGTGATTGAGTGTCACTTCTGAATATGAGAGTGAATCAATCAAGTGCTAAATGAGTATCTGAGAAGAGACTGAGAATGAGAGAGAATTAGGTTGAAGTGTTCAACTTGTAGCAGTGTAGAACCGGTAGTGTCCATACCGGCAGAGCAGAAGTGAAGGAAGTTGCAGAGAGGGAAGACATAGAACCGACAAAGTATAGTACTGATAAAGAGCGGAGCGGTGAGGAGGAGATCTAGTAGAGAAAAACAAAGGAGAGGTGAACCGGTAGAGTTTACCAGCAAGCAAAGCAGCAGATGAGAGCAGCAGAAAGGGTGGTGTATCGGTGTAGCAGAGAAGGTGTCTCACCAGCAGAGTGCGGTATATGAGATGGTTACTGTTGATGTGTATTTTGTACACGACCAAATGCAGAATAAAATACCTAGAGGTATCTTATCCTCTCTTGAGTAAAGTCTCCGAATGCTGAAGATATCGCAAAAAGGATCAATCGAAAGGACTTCAAGGTTCTGCTTTGTAGGATCTCTACTTGCGGATAAGCACTAGTGGTTGTTGTGTTTATTGTTTTTTCAAGGGGCCTTACGTACTTTCAAAGAAAGCTTGTTTGTGCCACTACCTTCCAAATGAGGAAACAGGATTCTCCTAATACTAACAGATTTTCAAAAATGATCAAAAGATAAAGGTTTCGAGGAAGAGATACTTAAACTAATCCTAAGAGCGACTTAATGAGGACTAGACTTGATAAGATTTTACCAATTTCAGCATTGCCAAAGGATTACAACTCCACTGGAATTGGTGCGATCTTCTAAGGGGATTCAACGATTTTCAAATCACCAAGGAGATAGATACTATTAGGGAGATACATATCAATACTTCTAATGATGATTGAACTCTTAATCAATCTTAATGTTTCCAATTGACCACACAAGGCGTTCTTACAATTAGTAAGAAGCTAGTGGTTTGGAATGTGAGTCTTATTGAAGATCAGGCACAACATTCGTTCTTCAAACTTAAAATTTAAATGCTATCTCTACTAAGAGTGATTCAAGAAGATAAACAACCATGAAAGTAGCCACAAGGATTGCAACAAAACACCATAACTTCAATATTTCATTGATCTCATAGCCAAATAAACAACAATTGTTCAACTTTCTCTCTTCACTACTCAATTCTTTGCTACTAACAAAATTAAACTTGCTTCTCTCCAACTTTCTAACTTTTCTAACCCCCTTAAAAATGAAATGAGTGAGGGCTTATATAGCATCCTCAAATACAATGAACAACCCGGATCAAAAGAAGATCGATGGCTGAGATTTTGACACCTAAACCCTAATTAGGGTTTGTTACAAAAAAGTCCCCATTTAGATAAACATTATTAATCCATAGCCAATAAAAATAGGCAAAAATAACGAGGAGACATAGATCAATAGGAATTAAGCTGCCACATCATCTTATAACAACTTTTCATCTAGAACTTTATTCCCTTTCCTATGCTCTTTTCTAGCATATTCAATGAATCTGGACACAATTCCCTCAATCTCAGCAATGGGAATCTCAGGAATATTCTTCATTCATTCTTCCAAGTGAAGGACTTGATCAAAAGCAGTGAGAAGAGTCATCTCCCACCCAGGCTCAAGTTCTTTGGTCTTCTCAATCAGGAACATAGTAGCATACA
Organism: Cryptomeria japonica; assembly: GCF_030272615.1. Classification (NCBI taxonomy): domain Eukaryota; kingdom Viridiplantae; phylum Streptophyta; class Pinopsida; order Cupressales; family Cupressaceae; genus Cryptomeria; species Cryptomeria japonica. The sequence goes on along the minus strand of NC_081414.1, from coordinate 857,085,275 downwards.
TTTGATCTCGCTGCCTTTCTGTAACGATGTTCTCTTCCTTGCAAAAGATGACCTTGATTCTGTCTTCCAACTCCTGGATGTCCACATCTATCTCGATCTCAATCCGTCTGTCAAGGATGGTACACAACACCTCAAACACCTTGTCTTGAATTGGATGGATGGTGCCTTCAACTTGGCTGCATCTGGTGTTGATGTCTTCAAAAAGAACTTCCTTCATCTGGAGCAGAGCTGACCATTGCAGGAGGCTATGGGTTCCTCCATCCATTATATTTTCTTGTGCTAGAATCCGTCTTGGTGTCTCTCTTATCACTTGCAAGACTGGGATGATAACGTCTCTAGTGTGAGTGAATGCATCTACAGTTATCATTAGATTATGGATAATCTCAAGGACCTGGATAGCTCGATGAATTGTCTTCATCATTCTTGTTGCAAATTCAATGGCTACCTTGTAAGATTCATCAATCCAAGAACTCAGGAGTTGGACTAGGCTCTTCACCCTCTCTGCCTCACTTATTGATTCAAGAGGAAGTGCATGTAAAGGAGATATTGCTGGATCCTGTCGTCTCAAAGGCTGGTTAAGATGGCTAAAATAATTCCTCCAAGCACTGACCTCTCTTTCGAGCTTCTTATTCCTTTCCACTTCTTCTTTGAGTTTGTCTTTGAGTGCTTTCAGTGAATCAGTTGCTTCTTCCATAGCCTGCTCGGAGGTAAGTGGACCAAGATCAAATGTTTCAAGATCATATTCTTCTGCTAGAATCTCATCCTCATACTTGTCCACCACTGGTGTAGCTATCTGCACTTTTCTGGATCCTGTCTCATCTCTAATTACCTTTGACATATTTGTGGCCTTCCTCTTTTCTATTACTTCATGAGAATTTCCTATAAGGCTTTCCAAGTCAAATACATGTTCTTCCTCTTCAACCACAACTACCCTTGTCACCCTCTCTTTTAGCCAATCCGGAATGGTAGATCTCCTTTCCCTCACTTGTATTTCTTTAGGCAGAGGTCTATCTTCCCTACAAGGAGATGTTGCTTCATCATCATTCTTTTCTTCTTGTTGCTCATTAGCACCAACTTGGGGAGATTGACTTGATGAACACTGAGGTGTCTGTCCTTTTCCTTGTTTATCATTCTGTACCATGGATTCCATAGACTCATCAATTTCATACACTATCTGCCTCTGATCTTCTCCTTGACTTGCTTCCTTTTCATGCCTAGAAGATGTGCTTGGTGGACGATCAGGATTCACTTTCTGCTTCTTGGAAGGCTCTCTCTTCTCAGGTCCTTCTTTCCTCTTCGAACCTTTTGAATGAGAAGTATTCTCACTCACACTTGCCTCTCCTTCTTCTGGTCTTGTTTCCAAGGTGCATGTCATGGATACATTTTGCTCCTTCAACTTTTGATGTTGTATGTCCACCCATCTGCGAGTGCAAGATAAAACGGGAGCCATCAAAGCTCTTAGGTCTGAAACCTCTGGCTCATTCCAATCTATCTTCACTTCTTTATCTTCCTTCTCATAAGATGATTGGAGGTATCTATCCCTGTCCTGGGCTTGATCGGCTACTCTATAAATTTTGCATTTCCTGATGAGATCTAAGGGTAACCTGGAATGCATCTTTTTTTTGACCTCTACATCATCTTGGACATTCATCCAAAAGTCTTCCACTTGAAACTCATGTTTGTACTTGTTCCCGACTGTCTCTTCTATATGACCATGAGGATCAATATTCTCCCTTGAGGCAAAGGATGTGAATGAATATAGAGATAATTCCTTCTCCGCATCCTCCGCGGCCTGAGTATTAGGACACACTTCAACTGAGTTCCCTAGTAAGATGGGTACGGGAATTCCATTTCCATGCTTGTGTCTTGATGCCTTTGCATAAGCTGCCAACTGCCTAGTCACCTCAAGTAGTATTATCCTGTCTGTAGGATATCTCGGCAACATGTAGGGAGGTGAAGGACATCCATGAACTCTGATGTATGTGAATTTTGGAAACTGAATGAACCATGCACCATGCTTCTTTACGAGCTCCTGTGCATCTAGAGACAGTTGATTGTGAATCCCTCCTTGCAATGTTCTGGTGATATACATCGTGAAGGTGTCATTGACTAGCTTGTAGTCACTTCTTGGCGGATGATGTAGTTGAACATAAGAATCACAGACTCTTATTTCTCCGGGTCCTCTTCCAACAACTCCTCTGTGAGGTAGTCCTACATACTCAAAACCTCTGATCAAGGCATATATAACATATGAACTCATGTGAAATGACTTGGTAGGCTTTAGTCTTCTCAACTGCGCGTCCAGGCTGTTGCTAATGATTCTAGCCCAATTGAGCATTCCCTTTCCTTGGACGATCAGTTGTATGAAGAAGAACATCCACTTATCGAAGAAGAAAGCTTGAGAGGCACCCGTGACCCGATTGAGCAAGGTTATCAAGTCCTTGAATTCTTCCTGAAAGTCGATTCTGTGCGGTGTATTGGTGTAAAGCGGAAAATCGCGATCGAACCCTAGTTGCTCTCCCCTCTTCCAACTCCAAGGAGAGAGAAGGGAGGTTACTAGGGTTGATGGTTTTCACTTAGGGGAGAGACTTTACATTCAAAAGAGGGGTTGAAACCCACAAGATCCAATCCCACACAATGCAAGATTGGATGCTAAATGAGTTTCAAGGGTTAAGACAACAAGGCTACCCTCTTTTGTAAAGAATGTTGATAAGAGAATTAAGCTAGGAATGCATAGAAAGTGACAAAGATTTGTTTATAAACTGAGATAGGGATATAGGATGAAGCTGCGGACCTGGAATTAGCAGTAAAATGTCGATACGGCGCTGTCCTGCAAATTTGAGCAAAAGTTGTCGGGACGATGGTGCCCGGCGCCACGGTCCTCCGAAAAATCCGCAAAACGAAGGGGGATTTGTTCGTCTCTGCACAAGGATTCCAGATCTTCAATTTCAGCCGCGTACCTGCAACCTACACACAGAAAAGCGAAGACGATTGGGGGGTTAGGGATTAGGGGTTTGCCTTTAGGTCAAACCCCGGTTTTGGAATTAACCAAGAAATGAGAAATGCTATAAGTGTAAATGTATGTAATGTAAAACAAGTACTAATACCTTGTTGTAAGGATGTTTGTATCCTTATGTGCGAAGGTATAGATGTTGTTGTATGTTCTATGTTGTAGTAGTATGTGGCATGTAGTAAGTGATCTCCTCTTCAATGGTTGAATCCTTGTCTTGAATGCAACACTTAGCCTTGAATGGAGACTTGAAATGATCAATTACTTGAAGGAATGCTTGAATGCTTGAATGCTTGAGTATAGTTTCCACGCTTGTACACATATGTCCTTTTTACCCAAATGGGAGAGGAAAATGTAGTTTATATACTTGTCAATTAGGGTTAATAGACTGATTTTCCCGACCTTAGGCCGACCAGGAAAGTTAATTTCCAAATTGCAAACAAAAAGACCCGAGACCCCATAGGAGACCGGGCCCAAAATAGGCCCAGGAACCAGGGCGCTGGGCGCCCTGGTCCTGAAGGACCAGGGCACTAGGCGCTCTGGTCCCACCTCTCGGGACAGCAGGGTGCAAAGGAGGTTCAGGCCAGGGTGCTAGAAAATGCAGTTTTTGATGTCAAAAACAGGTTTCGGGGTCTCCATTCAGGTTGCGTGTTGCGTCGCCATCGTGAAGACCGAAATGCAGTCGAAATTGCAAGTGTCGCAATTTTAGGACGCTACATTTAGCCCCCACTTTAGCGGGAGTATGTATGCTCATACTTCCGGTAAAGTACAAGGAAACAACATTGAAAGACTTTCACCACGTCAAGGAGGCAAGATACACCAAGCCCCCAGTGGACTAAGGATCTTACGACTTCGATTGACAAAGTAAAAGGGAAGATCACGAGGGAGAACCATGACTGTCAGTAGTAAGGTTCCCTCACTATGAGTCATGCAAAAGAAATACCAAAAATTTTCAAGGCAAAGCTAAGTTCACCAAGAAATTTTCAAGTATCCTGAAGGGATAGACGGGGTGTATGCCCCCCTACGTTAAAGCGATCGCACACGCCTCAACGGGGGTGATTGTTTTAACGTAGTGATACACATAAGAAATGAGAAAGGAAAGGAGCACGTTATCACAAAGATTTAGCCCCCAAGTGTGAGATAAACCCAAGGATAGTAGACACAAAACACAAAGCACGAGGTGACTTCGCTTTCCTCGGGGTCAGTATGCTGTATGATAAGTCATGTATATATATCATATGTATGTATGCATAATTGTTCTTCATTCCCCAATCAAGGAAGGTCACCTAGAAGAAGGGAACACGTGTCTTTTGAGTCAACATGAGAGAGACCAAAAGAGATCTCAATGCTTTGCATCGTCCTCAAGTAGACAATACTAAGGACAACAAATAGAAGAATGAGAATAACATATAGAAGAAGTAACAAAAGAGAGGAGGAGAGAATCTGCTATGCTAATGTAACTAGTCTAGCACGTCATCTACCCCCCAATCTTGCTGATCAATGTTTCGGGAAGGCAGGGAACACGCTAGAGGAAGAACATCCAACACAGCAGATGGAGCTATCACAAGATCCAAACAAGGGCTATGTTCATGTCCCGAGCCACGTTGTTCTTGTCTAGGAGCTAGGATAAGAGCTAGGATAAGTGCTTTAGAAAATTCGTTAGATAAATGGTTATCAACATCAACAAGTTCATATTCACTGTCAGAAGCAAGAGAAGTAACATGTTCATCATGAATAACATTTTCGTCTATAGCATCATCAAGATTTATAAAAATAGGATCTTTAACTCGCACAGGATCAAGACCATCATGCATCTTATGTTTAGGAGATTTTGGAGAAAATTGAATAATGCTTGTTGAAGGTGTTTTTGGAGATTGCAAAGTTTGAGAAGCAGCTGCTTGAGCTCTAAGACGACGCTTTCGTCGACGTTCACGTGCAGAACGATTTCGTCTAGTCTTAGTAGGAAGTGGAGAAGATTGAGGAGGAGGAATGTTCTCATCCCTATCACTTGGGTGTTTAGGTTGTGGTCTCTTAGGCTGGATAATAGGAGGAGAGGAAGGTCTCTTCTCTCTATAAAAGGAAGGAGGAGGAACTGCTCCATATAAAGGAGGAATTTTTGGTTTAGGAAGAAGACCAAGTCCATCGTGACGAGGAGGTATAGGCCTACTTTTAGAAGATTTATTAGGCATAGACATAGTCACATCCATAGGAACGGGTTGGGAATCTTCTTGAGGAAAGACATTAGTTTTATCTTTCAAAGGAAGAACTTCCTTCTCAAGAATGATAGGAATATCAAGTTTAGGTGTTCTAGGTTCACTTAAAGATAGGATCATATCTGTTTTCCATTTTTGATAAGATTTGAAAAGATGATCACTTCGCGGAGGAAGAGATTGGAATTGTTTAGGCCAAAAGTAATCAATAGGAACACTAGAGGTTCTTTCAGCTGGTTTAAAGAGACTATGATTGACAGTAACAACTTCACCATTATGGGGAAATTTCAAACACTTATGTATAGGAGAAGCAATAGCTTTCATGGAAGATAGCCAAGGATAGCCAAGCTTCACACGAAATTGTTCGGATGAAGGAATAATAGCAAAGTTTACATCAAGGGATTTGTTATGGACCTCAATAGGCAATGTAATAGAACCAATTGCAGGAGAAGAAAATGCATCAAATAGTTTCACAATCACATCTGTTTTGTCATAGATCACTTGATTCAATTGCAAAGTAAAAAGAAATTCTTCAGTAATAACATTAACCATGCACGAAGGATCAATAAGCACTCCACGGCAAAGTGTATTCTTGACTTTTGCAACTATGTATAAAGGACCATCAGGTGCCCTGATAGTTTCACTAGAATCAAATGTGATGGAAGGTTCTTTAGGGTTTTCTTGCTGCTCTACAAAGTTAATCACATTCGGAGTCATAGACACAAGACCATCAGATGAGAGAGAGGAATCATTAGCCTCAATCGCATTAGAGGTATGAGAAGGTAATGGATTAGTAAAAATCTGAAGATTTTGGTTAGGAGGAGCTACAGATGTGTTGCCTTTATCATTCACTCCAGAAACAGAGATAGTATTATTATCAATCAAATCTTGAATTTTACCCTTTAAAGAAAAACATTTTTCAGTATCATGCCCAGGCTGACGATGAAATTGACAAAAAGATTTGTTATCAAAATAAGGTGAAGTAATCTTTGCAGGATCAATTTGCCTTATAGGAGGAAGAGTAAGCACATTTTGTTCCAATAACTTATTCATAATACTATGCAATGATTCATTCAAAGGAGTATACTTTCTTTCTTTCTTGAAAAACTTAGAAATAGGAGGCACACCTGATGCTGCATTCACATTGTTGTTGATGATGTTTTCATTGAATTTGATAGAATCTCTGTTCGGTTTAAACTTCCCAAATGGTTGTTGACTACTATCACCCTTATCACTCGGAGCCATAGGATGTGATTGTTCCATTTGACTCACAATCAGTTGATAATTGTGAAGAGTTGCACACAACTGTTGGAAAGAAGTAAACTCAGAAAACAGAAGTTTGTCTCGAATATCTTTTTGTAAATTAGAAATAAAGATTCTTTGAATATCATTGTCAGGCACTGGAAAAGAAATTTGAGCATACAAATGTTTATATCTACCAATGAAATCAGTCACTTTTTCTTTAACACCTTGTTTACAATGCATTAAATCAATCAAAGTAACTTTAGGACTTATATTGTTTTGAAATTGTTGAATGAAAGCATTTGCAAGTTGTTCGAAAGAAGTAATAGAATAAGAAGGCAACGAGCAATACCATTGTAGGGCTTTGTCTCTTAATGTTCTAGTAAACAGTTTTGCAAGCAACCTTTGGTCGTAAGCAAAATCAGTACATATTGTTTGAAAAGTCTTAACATGTGTTAGAGGATCACCTTTACCATTATAAAGCTCCAAATGCGGGATTTCAACATGTTTAAGAGGGATAGCTCGAATAATGTCAAGAGAAAGTGGGCTCGCAACATCAAATGTGGGCACACTAAACTTAGATTGATTCATAGAGGCAATTTGTTGCTGTAAAGATGAGACAGTTTGTGCAAGATTGTTAATGGTCGCTTCAGTCGAAGAATTCATATTAGATGTGTTAGATTGAGATGGAGGTGTTATGTTATTGAAAGAAGGTAGAGAGTAAGGTGGTGGGACTCTATGATAATTAGTCATAGGAGATGATTGGACAGGAGGAACACTACAAGGAGGAATGGAATGGTTAAATGAATTGCCCCCTTGCGTCATATTCATTTGTGGAGATGTAATAGGAACACTCATTGAAGGAATGAATGAAGAAGTCGGATTAAATGAAGGAAGAGGGTTAATTGAAGAAGGGGGATTGCCCCCATGACTGGTAATCATAGGCAGAATGTCTTGTATAGAAGTAGTCATTATGTTTGATGTAAAGGTAGGTATGCTAGCAATAGAAGTTGTCAAGGGAATAGAATGATTAACTTGTGTAGGAGGTTGTGTATAACCTAAAGTTTCAGCACAACTCTTTATAGGCATCACATTTGAATCCACAATGTGTGCAATACCACGCAAGATATCAATTCCATTCTTATCACTTTGAAGCATGCGTTTTAGACCCTCAATTAAAGGAAGAGCTTGACTATCGGGATATTCATGAGACATCCATTGGTGAAAATCGTCAAATTGATTATCCAATTTCGAAAGTTGTTCTATAGAAACCTCATGGAGAGCTTCTTCATCATTAGGAGGATTAGAGGAATTTCCCATGTCCTCGTTAAAAAGACTATTCAAATTAGGTTCCATCTCCTCGGTAATTAAACCTCGGAAAGACTTAATTTTACGGCTTCGTCTAACGGGAATAGTGTAAGTAGGGCTTATTGTTGTAAAACTCATGCACTAGAAAGAGAGAGAAGATTTTGAATTTAGAGGTAGCAATTTTCAGTGAAATCAGCCAATCTTCTAGATTTAAGCTGTTAAATGCAATCACGACAGTCTCCCGAAATTTCGGAAAAAATGTCCGGGACCGTGGCGCTCGGAGTGCACACGGTCCTTGCAACTTTTTTCGAAATTTGCAGGGATGAAAGGTATGATGATTTTAAAGCTAATCTGAAAAAATTGAGTGATTTTACGATCTGTAGGTAGGCCAAATTAAAGTTGCAATCTCAAAATTGAACCCTACCAAGATTGTCGAAAAATGCAAAATTTGAATTTTGAAAAAGAGAGGGAAACTGAAATTTTGAATTTTATGATTTTAGAGGGAATGTCAAAAGCAATGCAAGTTTTGAAATTTAAAAATTGACTCAATTTCACGCAAAATTCAATTTTGAAAGCGGAAATCAAAGTTGTTGTAATTAAGCACTTAATTTCAAAAGTCACAAATTGCAAGAATTTGAATAAAGCACTGGAATTTTGAATGAATGCAAACACACTTTTCAGATTTAGGATAGTAAGAACACAATTTTGACACAAAATTTCAATTTCGATGATTTTTGAATGATTAGAAGCCTTAAACCAAGCAATCACAAGACCAACTTTGACTGTAATTTTGAAAGTGTTATAATTGATAAAATCAGCCAAAATTCTAGATTTTAGCAGGAAAATACAGTAAAATCTAGCTCCCGAAATTTCGGAAAAAATGTCGGGGACGATGGCACTCGGAGTGCACACGGTCCTCGCAACTTTTTTCCAAATTTTCAGGGATGAAAGATATTGTGATTTTATGCCGGAATCCAAAGTTACAGCCGATTTGGAGATGTTTTTATCAGTGAAATTGTCGGACAAAGGTTGAATCAAGAGGGTTTCAAAAATTAGGGTTTTGACACTTAACCACTTAATTTTCAAAATTAAAGCACAAATATGAATTGATAATTTGTAATAGAAGGGCAGATCTGAAACAAGCATTAACAATTAAATATTTCACAAGTTCAATTACTAAAAAGAAATTTTAGGGTTTTTATGCAATCAACCTCTAAAATTTTGCAAAAGATCAAACATGGAAATGTAATCAAGGAATCAATTTTCAGATCTAATCATGAATAATCAGAAAGGATGTTCACGTTGGGTTCACCAAAATGTAAAGCGGAAAATCGCGATCGAACCCTAGTTGCTCTCCCCTCTTCCAACTCCAAGGAGAGAGAAGGGAGGTTACTAGGGTTGATGGTTTTCACTTAGGGGAGAGACTTTACATTCAAAAGAGGGGTTGAAACCTACAAGATCCAATCCCACACAATGCAAGATTGGATGCTAAATGAGTTTCAAGGGTTAAGACAACAAGGCTACCCTCTTTTGTAAAGAATGTTGATAAGAGAATTAAGCTAGGAATGCATAGAAAGTGACAAAGATTTACTTATAAACTGAGATAGGGATATAGGATGAAGCTGCGGACCTGGAATTAGTAGTAAAATGTCGATACGGCACTGTTCTGCAAATTTGAGCAAAAGTTGTCAGGACGATGGCGCCCGGCGCCACGGTCCTCCGAAAAATCCTTCACTCACTCCTCTCCAGGGTATAAAAACCAAAATCTTGACTTGATTTGTAAAGAAAGTAGGTGCTCTTAAGAATTTCGCTCTGGACCCTTTGGAAGGGTCAGGAGCGAATTTCTCATTTGGCTTCAAAATTTGCATTCTTGGCGACCAAAATCCACTCTAAGGCAATCCAAATGACTTCTCGCACCCTTGTCCAAGCTTGGCTTTGCTCAAATTTTGGAAGAAAAGATGGTTTTTAGGATTTTCGCTGTGGACCCTTTGGAAGGGTCAGGAGCGAAAATCACTTTTAGGCTCAATTCCTTCATCTTTCATGGTTTCTAGCAACTTAAAGTCACTCTTAGGGGCAACTTCTCCTTGATTTTACCTTATCCTACACTTGATCTTAGCAAAAAATTGATAGCAAAGAGAAGTTTTGAGAGAATTCGCTCTGGAACCTTTGGAAGGGTCAGGAGCGAAAATCTCATTCTTGACCAAAAATCATCATTCTTTCAACTTGAAACTTCATTGCAAGGTAGAATCTCATCCTTCATCGCCCTAGGAACAAGGTTTTAAGCCCAGGAAAGGTCGAAAAGGTAGGTTTGTAAGGAATTTCGCTCTGGACCCTTTGGGAGGGTCAGGAGCGAAATTTCCTTTCCTGGCTAAAATCCCTTCCAAACATCCTCAAGGATTCCAACATGTCAATTCTCTCCTTCAACATGCCTTGGTCATCAAGATTTGGCCAAACAAGGAAAGAAATGCCTCTTAGAGAGAATTTCGCTCTGGACCCTTTGGAAGGGTCAGGAGCGAAAATCTTGACTTGGGCTAGATTGTTCATTTTTTCAATTCAAAACATCTTCAAGAGGCAAAGACAAGCTATCTCCCTTCCATTCAATTCATAAAAGACCAAGAACTTGACCACCTTCAATGCAAAAATAAGAGTTTTTAGGAATTTCGCTCTGGACCCTTTGGAAGGATCAGGAGCGAAATTTCCTTTTTCGGTCCAAAATCCTTCATTTTTCAATGCTTTCAAACATTTCAAAGGCAACAAGAATGTCCAACCTTCCTTCCAAGATACCCTGCAAATCAAAATTTAGCCAAACTTAGAAGGAAATGAGCTTTAAGAAAATTTTCGCTCTGGAACCTTTGGAAGGGTCAGGAGCGAAAATCTCATTCCAGGCTAGATTGCTCACTTTTCAAACTTCAAACCACCTCATAAGGCAAAATTAGATCATTTTCCACATTAGGAACAAGGTTTCTAGTCCATTCAAGGCAACAAATAAGGTTTATGATGAATTTGGCTTTGGACCCTTTGGAAGGGTCAGGAGCGAAATTCTCCTTTAGGCCAAAATCTTGTTCTTCAAAATCAATCAACTCCATCTCTAGGCAAAAACATATCAATTCATCCTCAAACATACCTTAGAAACCAACACTTAGCCAAAATTGGGAAGGAAATGTGGGCTACAAAGATTTTCGCTCTGGACCTTTTGGAAGGGTCAGGAGCGAAAATCAAGACTTGAGCTTGATTCTTGACCTTTTGAACTCCAATTTTCTTTGAGAAGCAAACAAAGACCCTTCTTCACGCATCCCCATCAAGATCTTGCCTTTAGCCAAGTAAAAATGAGAGCTTTCAAGAATTTCGCTCTGGACCCTTTGGAAGGGTCAAGAGCGAAATTCATCCTCTTGACTAAAATCTTTCATCTTACCCATCATCAATCACTTCCTAGGGCTAGAACATATCAATTTGTCTTTACTATGCCTAAGGAAGCTATAATCCTGGCCTTGACAAGTGAAAATTTGATGCTAAAGGGGATTTTCGCTCTGGACCCTTTGGAAGGGTCAGGAGCGAAAATCATATTCTTGGCTAGTTCCTCACCTTGGTTCATTTCATTTTCCATCAAACTTGATCAAATCAACTTCCTTCTTTCACTATCAAGACAATTCTCCATCCAATTTGGTCTAGGCAAGGTCCAACTGGGTTTTCAGGGCCAAAGGGAGGCAAGAAAGGGAGATTTCACTCTAGACCCTTTGGAAGGGTCAGGAGTGAAAATCTCATCCTAGACTGGCTTTCATCATTTCAAAGCCTAAAAACTCTTCTTTAAGGCGAAAAATGTATCAACTTTCTCAATTACGCCTCAAAAGTCAACAATCTTGATCATTTCCTTCCAAAACTCCTTAAATCATCATCCAGTGCATTCATTCATCAATTTCTAAAATCACCACTTTCATCCCTCTCTGACCACTGACTCTGCTCAATCGACTCAGATCTGGAAGAAAACAGGGCTCTAACAAGAAAACCATCAAACTAGACCTATCCTGACCTGAGACCTATTCACCCTCTTCTTCAATCTCACCATCTTGATTCTCCTGAAAGGAAATACTTCATTAAGGCAAACTTAAGGTTCTAGGCAGACAACTAAGGACCTCCCAAAACTAGGCTAGACTCAGCTTGAAAGAAACCCTAAAACGAGCTTTCAGAGATTAGCCCTAATCTAGCCAGCCCAGGCAACCACTCACTCACTCAAAACCTAGCAAGCAGAGAGAAAAACTAACTAAGGGAAAGCAAGACCCAAAGAAAAAGAGGGGGTCCCCATTCTGATGGGGCAATGTGTGAAATGGTCACAACATCTGGCGACACCACTGAGAATGTTTGCGAACATTTGAGAATCAATCCATCTTTGAAGAATACTCAGAGAATCTTCCCCAATAAATCACGGAGTTAAACAACACTTACAAGAAGAGACTTTCATATTGAGACAGAGTACTAAGTCCATAGTTATCCATGTGTGTGCAATGAGTTAATTCCCCTCAACAAGACAATCATGATCTCCAGGTTCCCCTGTGATTAGCTACGTAGTTTACCTGAACCTCAGAAGCATCCTGGATAGAGCCTCGCTGCCAGTCAGACGTCCATAGTCCCGACGAGGTTATCGCCGCAAGCTCACGAACATTGCTCCATTGCCAGCCAGGCATCCATAGCCCCGATGGAGTTATCCGTATATTCCCGTTAGCCAATTTTGGTATTTCTTTTTATTTCATCTTTTCTTGATTTTTCTCTTTCATTTTCTCATTTTTTCTTTTTTTTGATATTGCCTTTTCATTCCGTCAATTCTTTTGGCTCGTAAGCATTGAAACTTACTAGGGTTTGAGGATTGCGGTGGCGCTGAAGCCAGATTTTAGATTTTTCACCAATCACGGCTTAGCCTGAAAACCATAACGAATCGGAGATTATAAGTGTGAAAAGATATAATAACTGAAGGACACTAATATCTCACTCCAATAAGCCAATCTTACTTCACTGCAAATACAGCTTGACTCAAAATTCCATCAAGAAAAATTCCTTCGTGTTCCTAAAAGACTTTATGATTAGGCAAATGAAACGGACAATCCAGTGGTATGTCAGAGTGCTTCATCACAAAATCGTCCTTTTCAAATAGATACCCCTCAAAACAAGCAAACCAACCTAACTAAGACGCAAAAAACCACCTAAACTAAGACCCAAAACAAAACCAAGGAAAACCCAAAACACACCACACAGCAAACCAAACAAACCGAACTGAAAAGAAACTAGGCTAACTATATACAAAGGCAGACCTCCTGATGCTTGAGATACCTCCCATTGACAGGTAATGGGACGTCTTCTCCAGTTAAGGTCTTTTGTTTGAATGCATTTCCTCCTAGAATCTCAGAGATCTGGTAAGGGCCTTTCCATAGTCTATCAAATTTATCATGTTCTCCCTTCTTTTCATGTGCTTTATCCCAGTATAAGACAAGATTTGAGATCCGAAACGCCTTGACTCTAGCCTGTCTATCAAACCATCTTTTGACAACTCCCTGATGTTTTGCAAAATTTTCCAAGGCTTGATCTCTCTTTTCTTCAAGATTCAGTAGTTGCGTTAATCGAGCTTGCACAACGTCGGTGTCCTCCATGTATTCTTGGATAAACCTTAAGGTTGGGATCCTAAGTTGCATAGGAAATACTGGGTCTTAACCATAAACTAGGAAGTAAGGTGAAATCCCTAACACATTCTTGGTCCTGATCCGATCTGCCCAAAGGGCAAATCTCAGTTGGGTATGCCATTCTCTTGGACTTCTCTGCAACAATTTCTTGATTACACTGAGTAGGTTTTTGTTTGTCGACTCAGCTAACCCATTACCCTGAGGGTAATAATTGGATGAAAATTTAAGGGTTATACCATACTCAAAAGCCCATTTTGAAAATCTCAATGATGTGAAAGCCGAACCATTGTCGCAAACCAACGCATAAGGACTTCCAAACCTCGTAATAATGTTTTCCTCAAGGAATTTAATCACGGCCTCAGTAGTGCATACCTTGAGAGCTTGAGCCTCAGACCATCTAGTACAATAGTCAGTAGCAATGATGATATACCTGTGTTGTGCCAAGGATGCGGGGTTGATGACAGCAATAAAATCCATTCCCCATTTCGCAAATGGTCTTGCTTCGATCACTGGATTGAGCGGCATGGCAGGATTCTTCTCTCTGAAAGCGGCGACTTGGCAAGTGTGACAAGTCTTGACATGATCAAATGTATCTTTGAATAGTGTGGGCCAGTAATATCTGGCTCTCAGAATTTAATGGGCTGTGGCTAGGTTAGCACCATGCCCTATACCGAATTTCGAGTGAAAGTGTTCAATTATTTGTTTGGCTTCCTCCTTGCCAACACATCTTAGATATACTCCATGATTCCTGTGATACAGGATGGATCCTTGAAGCATATAATGCTGACACTTTAACCTCAATGCTCTCTTCTGAGTAGATGTCATATGAACAGGGCACTTCTGGTTGAGCACATAGGTCACAATTCCCTTGTACCATTCATCTGGGGTGACATCATCCAATTCATATACTTGCTGGACTAAACCAGGCCCATCAATTGCCAGTGTCTGAGCTAGGGCCTGTCCTCGAACAAGTTTCATAGGTTGGATCTCAATATCAAATTCTTGAATAATGGCAACCCACTTGCCTCTTCTCTCGCCTAGTTCATTTTGCATAAGAAGGGTTTTTACTGCTACGTTAGGCACAATTGCATGAACTTTGGCCCTCAAGAGGTAATGTTTGAACTTTTTGATGGCTTTGACCAATGCATAGGCCTATTTTTCAATATTAGGGTATCTGAGTTCTGCATCCTTCAATGGGGTGCTCATGAATGCAATCAAGTTCTCGTCTCTCTCTTCACTCCTTTGGGTGAGAATAGTTGCACAAGTATATTCAGAGGCAAATGAATATAGGTAGAAAGGCTTCATGTAGTCAGGACTGATTAGTACTGGAGCCTCTGCAATTGCTGACTTTATCTCCTCGAATGCTCTTCTCGCCGGTGCCGTCCATTCTATTTTGGCGTCCTTCTTCAACATCTCATTCAATGGTCTGACTATCTTGGCAAACCCTGTGATAAATTTTCTGACAAAATTGATTTTGCCAAAGAATGATTTGAGTTCCTTCTTACTGGCTGCCAGGTTGATGGTTGATATAGCTTTCACTCTATTAGGATCAATAGAGATACCCTTTTCTGAGATGGCATGTCCCAATAGCTTTCCTTCTGTCACCCCAAATATGCAGTTTTTAGGATTGAGAGAAACACCATATCTTTTACACCTTTGGAAAACTTTTCTTAAATCATCCACATGATCTTCCCTTTTCCTGGAGAATACTGTGATGTCGTCCATGTATATGATGATGCATTTCCCAATCAAGTCTCTGAAAGTGATATCCATGGCTCTCTGAAAGGTTGCCCTGGCATTGATAAGTCCAAAAGGCATTCTTTTATATGCAAATGTTCCCCACTTGGTAGTGAAAGCGGTCTTTAATCGATCTTCAGGTTCTACCAATACTTGATTATAACCTAAATATCCATCCAGAAATGACATCATTTGTGATCCGTTGACAATTTGCAACACTTCGTCCAACGATGGCAGTGGATAATTATCCTTCTCTGAGGCTCGATTGAGATTTCTGAAATCCATACACAATCTGATCTCCCCATTCTTTTTCCTTACAGGAACCAGGTTGGCGACCCACATCGAATGTCTTACTGGAAAGATGATTCTAGCTGAGAGCAACTTCTTAACCTCTTGATATATTAATGGTTCTAGTAAAGGATTGTCTGGCCTTTGTCTTTGTCTGAAAGGCTTGCTTCCTGGTTTCAGAGGGATTGTATGAGTGATGATTGCAGTGTCATAAGTTTTGAGATCTTTATAGCTCCAAGCAATGACATCTAGGAAATCTCTCACATTTTTCAAGATACCATTTCTCTCTTGCGAAGTACAGGTTTTTCCAATGAATACATTTTTAACTTGTCTATCATCACCAACATTGATTGTGTCACATGCATTTCCTTCCATGCTATGGCTTTTCATCTCCCTCAATTTGTCGGGATCAAAGATTCTTTCTAACTCCACCATTCCTTTCGGAATAGTGTTTGTTTTCAAATTCAAAACTCCTTCTGCATCTAGTTCTGCTCCTTCCACATCCTCTTCATCAATGATTTGGGCTAAGAAGAAATCTATGTTGGTCAAGAAATCCGATATGTGCTTGTTGTCTTCAAAGACTTGAAAGTTGGTGATGTTATCTGGGACTGAAGGTACTGGGGTCAGCTCTACTGTGAACTTCTTCAATCCTTCCATAGCTAATGGTACCAAAGAGCTGGCGGCTTGTGCAAGAAAATTAGCCACCTGATTCTGATGTCTGTATATGGACTTAATATTGAAGGCATCAAAATTTTCAATGAGATCCCAAACTCGATTCTGGTATCTAGTCAGCCTTTTGTCATGGCACACATACTGCCTTCTGATTTGTCTTATTACTATTTCTGAATCTCCATATACTTGCAATACTTTAGCCTTCTTTCTGATAGCTAGCAATAACCCATGAATCAAGGATTCATATTCGGCCACATTTTTGGTGCATGGGAATTGTAGCCTATGGGCGGCGAGGTAGGTTTCTTCTGAAGGACTGATCAATTCAAAGCCAGCTCCTGATCCTTGCTTGGATTTAGATCCATTGAACCTTAATTTCCACATTGGATTCCCTTGGTCTTTTGACTCTTGGACCTCTTGGCTTTCCACTGATGTGTCGGATAGAGTTTCATCTTCTGAAGAACTTTCAACTTTTGGGTCTTCAATTTCTTCTACAATCAATGTCCGTGGGACCCTCTTGTATACTTGTTCTAATGCAGTCTTGCACATAGCACAAGATAATTCTGAATGGACGGCATTATGTATCCTACACCAGTTGGGGAGGAGCAGATCTCGAATAGACGCCAAGTTGCCAAGTTGCATACTTTGTTGCACATTCTTGTGGACAAATTTTCTAAAATTTTCAAACATTCCATTATCATCTTGGTCAGATCCTTGATCGCTTTCCACGATAATTTCCATGGATTCTACCACCTCTTGTTGACTGTCTTTCTCTTGCAGATCTTGTATCATCAAGACTTCTTCTACTTTAGGTTTGTATGTCCCCAAATTAGTTTCTAAGAATAGGACTTCATTATCTTCTCCATACTCGGTTATCATAAGTCTCAATCTTGGAGTACTGTTGATTTTGATTTGATTTGGAACTCCTCTCCAGGGTAGCCACATATGTGCAAAGTCTGTTGACACATACCCATTTAACTTTCGTGACCAATCTCTACTCAAAAGCATACCATATGTGTCAGGTATATCCACAACTGATATGTCTATGAAATTCTGGACCCTTGGGTCTGCAGCTAACTACATGTGGATATTGTTCAATTCTCCCATGACTGGAACCTCTGTCTTGTCTAAATAAGTGACTTTCCTTCTGGTGGGTGCAGGAGTTATACCTAGCTTCAGATAGATGGCCAAGGGCATCACATTACTAGAAGCTCCTAAATCATATAGACAGTTGTGCAATAGCTTTCCAAAGATTCCGACTAATAGCAGAAACGGGGCCGGCTCATCTTTTCCTTGGCAAAGAATTGAGGAATCCTCATCATGTTCTTGATTCTTTACTTCATTGATTTTTGGATTGTCATTCTTTTCTGAGGTTTCTTCTTTTGAATTTTCCGTTTTCTTTGAAGGCTTCCCTTTCTTTATTACATCCTTCTTAGTAGCAACCCACTGTTCGGGAAGGACCTAGCTTGAAGTGAGACTCTCTTTGATGGTGGGTTGGACTTTCTTTTCGTCACCTCTTTTAAGTAACACTTTTCCTTCTAACATATCCTCCTTTTTGTCTGGGAATGCTACGGTCTGGACCATACACTCGTCTTCCTCAGACTGTTGTTTGCTATCAGCTTCATCTTGAACTACATTGATGGTGGCTTGAATATTATTGGCCACTTCTTTGGAAGTATTTTGGTTATTCGGCCTTACTGTGTTTGAGTCATTCAGGCTATTGATCACAATATCTTTAATTTCTGACACTTTCAACAACTCATAGAGTGGCAAGCTAATTTTAACCCTTTTGAGTTCTTCCAACACCAACATAGCTAGTCTTTTCATTTCATCTCTTGGGAGAGAAGCATTCTTTTGCCTGTACTCTTGTGCATCCTGCGGATAATCCAGAGTATTGCTAGCCTTTGGATCTGGAGGAGTAGAGAAGTTGTTTGGAGGGATAGATGTTGTCAGGGGTTCCTGGTTTCTCTGATTTCTTTGGTATACCCTCGGACCTATGCCTCCTTGTTGTGACCATTTCACACATCGCCCCATTAAAATGGGGACCCCTGCTTTTTTTGCTTTTTTAGGGTTTTGGTTTGGTATGTCAGTTGTCTGGATTAGGGTCAAGCCTTAGGGTTCCCGTTTTGATGTTTTCAGGCCAGAGTCCAGTCAATCTTGAGAGCTTTTTGAGCTTCCTCCCGTAGGATGCAATTTTGGAAATAAAGTGAATTCGTCAGGTGGTCAAGTGAGTTGGTCTAGGTTCAGTCAGAATTTTGAATGCAAGTCCAAATTTGTCTAAGTGTTAAATGATGGAATTATGGAATTTTGTTTGAACGAATGATTCTGACCAAATTTTGAGAATTGTGATAATTGATTTTGGGCATTGGAAATGACTCATTTTTGCCTTGTGAAGTGACTAAAGTCTTGAAATCTTGATATTTTGGCCTGCAGAAGCAAAATCGCTTCTGTCCCTCACTGAAGGACCGGAGCTTGTTTCTCAAAATTTTACTGTCCTTGCAAGATCAAGATGATTTTCGGATTGGAAGAGATAAAGGAAGGCATGTCCTTTCCGTTGAATATAATTTGAAGAATTTCGTAAACATGGAAATGTGCCAGGAGCAAAACTCGCTCCTGTCCCTCACTGAAGGACCGGAGCTTAAAATCCAACATTGCCTTGTCCTTGCAAGATTTCAACAATTTCGCGATTTGAGGAGAACCAAGGAAGTACATCCTATTAGTTGAATATAACTTGGAAATGTCATCATGAGGAAAATTAGACCTAAATGCAAAATCGCTCCTGTCCCTCAGCCAGGGACCAGGGCGAAATTTGATGATAGCTCCCGTCCCTCTCCTAGGGACCAGAGCGAATTTCCTCATAGAGCAAGTTTTGGGGCAAGGATCAAGTAAGTTTTGGGTTTGAAGCAAGCAAAGAAGGTGTAACGAACCCGTTGAAGACAAATTGAAGATTGCAAGACACCGAAGTGAGGCCTATATTTGCCTAGGCGCTCTTGTCCCTCAGCCAGGGACCAGAGCGAAATGTTCAAATGTGTCCAAATTTAAGTTGCCACTCACATTTCAAGTGTTCGAAAGGGAGTAAAGAACATCATTCTGCGCCTCAAAGACAATTGCAAGTCAATATGATGAAGAATTTGCACTATATGCCCAAATTCGCTCCTGTCCCTCAATCAGGGACCAGAGCAAAATCTCTATAAAGGCTTAAGTTTTGAATGATAATCACATTTCATACGTTCAAGAAGGACCAAAGGACATCATTCTACATTGTGAAGGCGATTGCAAATTGATAGGAACAAGGATGAGCTCAGGACACCAAGGATCGCTCCTGTCCTTCAGGCAAGGACCAGGGCGATATTCACTACACTAGCCAATTCCTTCAAAAATCACATCATACCACAAAGAGCTTATCCACACGTAGAGATCCTACATATAAGAACCTTGAAGTTTCTCCGATTGATCCTTTTCGCGATATCTTCAGCATTCAGAAACTTTATTCAAGAGAGGATAAGGTACCCTTGGGTATTTTATTCTGTGTTAGGCTGTGTACAAAATACACGTCAACAGAATTGGTGCTAGAAGGAGGGCCTTAGTATCCGAAGTCCGAAGATTTTTGAAGATGAATACATTTCAAGCGTGATCATGAATCACGATGGTGTTGCCACATGAAGGATTAAATCAAGTAGTGCAACCAAATTTGCAAGTAGGCAACACTCAAGAAGATATCATTTCAGGATTGAATCATTTAGCGTGGAACATAAGGAGAAGTCAAGCTGAATATAACAGAGTCAGAATCATCTTGGAACAAGAGGAAGAAAGAGTCGAGGAACACCGAAGGGTCGCAGCTAGAGAGCTTCGCAACCAAAGGAACCCACAATAATCTTCGCAAGACTTCACGCTGGATCGCATTGGTTCTTTCTCGCTCGAGAAACATCAAAGATTATTGAGGTCAACGCCAGGCATCAAGAATCTAAGTGAGCTTCAGTTTACTTCAAAGGCGAAGCGAGTCAAAAGAGAGGACACTCCCAAAGAATTTGAACTAAGATTGGAGGAATCTCCTGAGTCATCACAAGTTCTTCAAGAACAAGTGCAGGCGGCAATCCAATCAAGTATCCAGACAATTTCTCAAACAAAAGGCCAGGGTAGTTCATCAAGTCCTGCTTCAAATTCTCAAGCCGCGAAGAGTACGATGGCTCACCAAGCTCCACCTCCTCCTCCTCCTCCGCATGTGCTTAATGGTGCAACTTGGCTAATCAACAACCCATCACCATTGGAATTTGCAGTCTACCATGATATGCCAAAGAATCCAGAACATTTCTGTTCCAAGTTCAATGTCAGTGATTTCAATCGCACAGCAGAAGATCATATCAAGATGTTCGAAGACCTTCTTCGTAACAGACGAATTGAATATGGAGATGTAGACTTTTTCCTTACTCATTAGGAGAAGAAGCATACTTTTGGTTCATTCACTTGCCTACAGGGTCAATCAGGACTTGGGATGCGATGAAAGATGCATTCATTGCCAAGTTTGGTATACCAACTACACCAGCTGAGTTGTATAGACAATTTGTGGAAGTCCGAAGGAGAGAACATGAGCCTATCACTTCTTTCAACAACAGGTTTCACCGCGCATACACGATGTTACGGCATCCTTATCTCATTGCGGATCCAAGGGAAATTTACTATGGAGCTTTAGATCATCTCACTGCTATGTTTGTAAGGACACACCCTACACCCAATGATCTAAATGCAGCATATGCAAAGGCTATTGAAGTCAGTAAGCACATGGGACAGAATATCACTGGACCACTACTACACATGGGACCTGTTGCAGCACCAAACCAGATGCAGGCAGTTGGAATGGCATTGGCTAACCAAACTCCAGTTATGAATCCGATTCCACAAACAACATACTCGAACGTACAGCCGACAAACCAGTTGGTCCTTCACCCTGGAGTTCCAATTTCACAAGCTCCACCAGCACAACCTGTGTACCTGCAAAATGCCACAAGCTCATCAAGAACACAGGAAGAAAAGGATGAAATGAAAGAGTTGATTGAACAAGTCAAGAAGTTGTCAACCGAAGTAACTCACTTGAGGAACCAGAATAATCAACTCCAAAGTATGCAAAGGATCAATCATGGCCAACATATGAACAATCAAAATTTCCAAGGAAACAACAATCAAGGTTTCAGAAATAATTATCAAGGAAATAATAACCAAGGTTTCCAGAGGAGACCATGGAATACGGCTCCCAATAATGGAAATGTGGTGACGCCACTAGATAATCCACCAAATTCACAGAATCAAGAAAGTCCTTCTACCAGCAAAGTGTTTCTAGCAGAGGCGGCTTTGTCCAATTGGTGTAGACTTCATAATACGAATCAACACTCTGAGTTACAGTGTCCTGAGTTCAAGATCGCGGCCGACATTTTCCAACAGGAGATGCGTAGCACTGATCCATCTGAAAATCCGCCCACGACAGGATACGAAATGGTCCCAACCACGCAGTACGGTCAAGCCATGATTGTTGAAAGCTGCAAGTATTCACAAGAAGAAGTTAATCAAGCACAAAATGGGAGATTTCCACCAGAATCTGCTAATGGACCAATGGTACCTCCAAGTTCCCAGTTCCCGCCAGCATCTGCAAATGGACCCATAGAAGATTCAGAATATTACTTTCCACCATTGAATAACAGTGTCTTAGTCGAAGGGATAAAAGAGGTATTTCACCAATCATCTGGAGGTGTGAACCAAAGGGTTTATCATAGAAATCAGAGAAATCAAGAACCTCTAACTACATCAATTCCTCCAAACAATTTCTCTACTCTGCCAGATCCCCAAGCCAGCAACAATCCGGAATATCCACAGAACACACAAGAATACAGACAGAGGAATATTGCACCCCCCGTGGGCAATGAAATGAAAAGATTGGCCACGTTGGTGTTAGATGAACTCAAGAAAGTCAAAGTTAGTCTACCACTCTACGAGTTGCTCAAAGTGTCAGAAATCAAAGATGCAGTGATCAATAGTTTGAGTGAGTCTAGTACAGTAAGGTCAAATGTTCAGGACTCAACCAACAGAGCTCAAGCTACTATCAATATGACCCAAGAGGAAACTAATGACCAAGGACAATCCGAACAAAATGAATGCATGGTCCAGACCGTAACCTTCCCAGCCAAAAAGGAAGATATGTTGGAAGGAAAGGTGTTACTCAAAAGGGGCGAGACTAAGAAAACTCAGCCTACTATCAAAGAAGGCCTCGCCACTAGCCAGATTCTTCCAGAAAAGGAAGTTGCAATTAAGAAAGATGTGGTCAAGAAAGGAAAATGCACAAATAAAACAAATCACTCAAAAGAGGAGAGTCTAGCAAAAGACGATTATCCGAAGGTCAATGAAGTGAAACATCAAGAACCCAGTGAAGATTCTTCAGGCCCTTCTCTAGGAAAAGACGAACCGGCCCCGTTCCTGTTATCAGTTAGAATTTTCGGGAATTTATTACACAATTGCCTTTATGATTCAGGAGCTTCCAGTAATGTGATGCCCCTGGCTGTCTGTCAAAGACTAGGAATAACTCCTGCTCCTACCAAAAGAAAGGTCACTCAGCTAGAAAAGACAGAAGTTCCAGTCATGGGCGAATTGAACAATATCCACATGCAATTGGCCGCAGACCCGAGAGTTCAAAATTTCATAGACATATCAGTGGTGGATATTCCTGATTCATATGGGATGCTTCTGAGTAGAGATTGGTCACGAAAATTGAATGGGTATGTGTCGACTGATTTTGCACACATGTGGCTACCATGGAGAGGAGTCCCGAATCAAATCAAGATCGATAGCACTCCAAGATTGAGACTCATGATAACTGAATATGGGGAAGACAATGAGGTCCTGTTCTTAGAATCCGATCTAGGGACATACAAGCCTAAAGTGGAGGAAGTCCTGATGATACAAAACATACAAGATGAGGATGGCCAGCAAGAAGTGATGGAATCTACAGAAATTGTCATCGAAAGTGATCAAGGATCCGACCAAGAAGATGATGGAATGTTTGAAAATTTCAGGAGGTTCGTACATAGAAACATACAGCAAAGTGTGCAACTTGGTAATTTAGCGTCCGTCCGGGATTTGCTTCTTCCAAATTGGTGTAGAATTCACAATGCCATTCATTCAGAACTATCTTGTGCTTTATGTCAGACTGCATTAGAACAAGTATACAAAAGAGCCTCGCAGACATTAATCATGGAAGAAATTCAAGATTCAGAAGATGAAAACTCGGCGGAAGATGAAATCCTATCCGATACATCAACGGAAAGTCAGGAAGACCAAGAAACTGAAAATCAAGAAAATGCAATATGGACATTAAGGTTCGATGGATCTAAGTCTAAACAAGGATCTGGAGCCGGCTTCGAATTAATTAGCCCAACAGGGGAAACCTACCTCGCCGCTCACAGATTACAATTTCCTTGTACCAACAATGTAGCCGAATATGAATCCTTGATTCATGGATTATTATTAGCCATCAAAAAAGGGGCAAAAATACTGCAAGTATATGGAGACTCAGAAATAGCTATAAGGCAAATCAGGAAGCAGTATGTTTGCCATGACAAAAGATTGACCAGATACAGAAATCGAGTCTAGGATCTCATTGAGAGTTTTGAAGCTTTCAATATCAATTCTATATACAGACATCAGAATCAAGTGGCTAATTCCCTTGCACAGGCCGCCAGTTCTTTGATACCACTAGCAATGGAAGGATTGAAGAAGTTCACAGTCGAGTTAATATCAGTCCCTTCAGTCCCAGATAACATCACCAATTTTCAAGTTTTCGAAGACGACAAGCACATCCTGGATTTCTTAACCAACACAGATGTCTTCTTAACCCAGATCATTGATGAAGAAGAAGTGGGAGAAGCAGAATTTGATGCAGAAGGTGTCTTGAATTTAAAGACAAACACTATTCCAAAAGGAATGGTAGAATTGGAGAGAATTTTTGATCCTGACAAATTGAAAGAAAAGAAGAACCACAGCATGGAAGGAAACATGTGCGACACAATCGATCTAGGTGATGATATACAAGCTAAGAATGTGTTTATCGGAAAGTCCTGCACAGCAACTGAAAGAAATGGATCTTGAAAAACATGAGAGATTTCCCAGATGTTATTGCATGGAGTTATGAAGATCTCAAAACCTACGACACTGCAATTATTACTCACACAATCCCTTTGAAGCCAGGAAGCAAGCCATTCAGGCAGAGACAAAGACCGGTTAATCCTTTATTGGAACCCCTGATATACCAAGAAGTGAAGAAGCTGCTCTCAGCCAAGATCATCTTCCCAGTAAGACACTCGACGTGGGTCGCCAATCTGGTACCTGTCAGAAAGAAAAATGGAGAGATCAGATTGTGTGTTGATTTTCGAAATCTCAACCACGCATCAGAGAAAGATAATTATCCGCTACCATCACTAGATGAAGTGTTGCAGATTGTCAATGGGTCTCAGATGATGTCCTTTCTAGATGGATATTCCGGATACAACCAAGTTCTGGTCGAGCCCGAAGATCGATTAAAGACTGCTTTCACCACCAAATGGGGAACATTTGCATACAAGAGAATGCCTTTTGGACTTATAAATGCCAGGGCCACATTCCAGAGAGCCATGGATATCGCTTTCAGGGACTTAATTGGAAAATGCATTGTTATATATATGGATGACATCACAGTTTTCTCCAGGCAAAGAGAAGATCATGTGGACGACTTAAGAAGAGTCTTCCAAAGGTGCAGAAGATATGGTGTCTCCCTCAATCCAAAGAAATGCATATTTGGGGTAACAGAAGGAAAACTTTTAGGACATGTCATTTCAGAAAGAGGAATCTCCATCGATCCTGAAAGGGTAAAAGCCATATCCACTATCAATTTGCCGGCTAGCAAGAAGGAACTCAAATCATTTTTTGGCAAGATCAATTTCGTCAGAAAATTCATTACCGGATTTGCCGAAATAGTCAGACCTCTAAACGAGATGTTGAAGAAAGACGCAAAGATTGAATGGTCGCCACAAGCCAAAAGGGCATTTGAGGAGATAAAGACGGCAATCGCAGAAGCACCAGTATTGATCAGTCCTGATTATCTCAAGCCCTTCTATCTATATTCTTTCGCTTCTGATTACACTTGTGCCGCTATTCTCACCCAGAGAAGTGAAGAAAGGGATGAAAATCCGATTGCATTCATGAGTACCCCACTAAAAGACGCAAAACTCAGATATCCCAACATTGAAAAACAAGCATACGCACTAGTAAAGGCCATTAAGAAATTCAGACATTACCTCCTGAGGGCCAAGATTTATGCAATAGTGCCAGATGCAGCAGTCAAGACCCTCCTCATGCAAAATGAATTAGGAGAAAGAAGAGGCAAGTGGGTCGCCATTATCCAAGAATTTGATATTGAAATCCAGCCCATGAAACTTGTTCGAGGACAAGCTTTGGCACAGACATTGGCGATTGATGGACCAGGATTGGTCCAGCAAATTTATGAATTAGAGGATGTCACCCCTGATGAATGGTACAAAGATATTGTGACATACCTGCTTAATCACAGATGTCCTGCTCGCATGACACCCACGCAAAAGAGAGCACTAAGAATGAAGTGTCAACATTACATGCTCCAAGGATCTGTTCTGTATCGCAGAAATCATGAAGGAGTATATTTGAGGTGTGTTGGCAAAGATGAAGCTAAACAGATAATTGAACATTTTCATTCCAAATTTGGAACCGGACATGGAGCCAACCTCGCTACAGCACACCAGATCCTAAGGGCAGGATATTACTGGCCTACACTTTTCAAAGATACATTTAACCATATCGGGAGTTGCCACACTTGCCAAGTCGCAGCTTTTAGAGAAAGAAATCCTGCTATGCCACTGAATCCAGTGATTGAAGCCAAACCATTTGCCAAATGGGGAATGGATTTTATTGGTGTCATCAATCCCACATCCTCGGCACAACACAAGTACATCATTACAGCTACTGATTATTGTACCAGATGGTCAGAGGCACAGGCACTCAAAGTTTGCACCACTAAAGTTGTAATCAAATTCCTAGAAGAAAACATAATCACAAGGTTTGGATGTCCTTATGCGTTGGTTTGCGACAATGGCTCGGCATTCACATCATTGAGATTCTCGAATTGGGCTTTTGAATATGGAATAAACCTCAAATTTTCATCAAATTATTATCCTCAGGGTAATGGGTTAGCTGAGTCAACCAACAAGAACCTACTCAGCGTTATCAAGAAATTGCTAGAAAGAAGTTCGAGAGAATGGCATACCCAACTGAGATTCGCCTTATGGGCAGACCGAATCAGGACCAAGAACGCATTAGGCATTTCACCTTATTTTCTGGTTTATGGCCAAGATCCAGTCTTCCCCATGCAACTCAGGATCCCGACTTTGAGATTTATTCAGGAGTACATGGAAGACACCGATGTTGTTCAAGCCCGATTGACGCAGTTAATGAATTTTGAAGGAAAGAGAGATCAAGCATTAGAAAATTTTGCAAAACACCAAGGAGTGGTGAAAAGATGGTTCGATCGACAAGCTAGAGTCAAAGCATTCTGGATCTCAGATCTCGTCCTATACTGGGACAAGGCATACGAGAAAAGAGGAGAATATGACAAGTTTGATAAGCTTTGGAAAGGCCCTTATCAAATTTCAGAGATTTTAGGAGAAAATGCATTTAGGTTGAAGACTCTAACAGGAGAAGACATCCCATTGCCTGTCAATGGGAGATATCTCAAACATTATTTCCAATCCTGAGATGCTCAAGGCCTTCCCTTGTACATAGTTAGTTTAGTTTGCTTTCGTTTTCGTTTGTTTGCTTTTTTCTTTTGTTTTGGTTTGCCTTTCGTTTTGTTTTCGTTCTTAGTTTAGGTGTTTTGTCTTAGGTTAGTTGTTTTGTCCTGAGGGGTATCCATTTGAAATCGGGTGATTTTGTCATGTAACGCTCTGACTTCCCGCTAGGTTGTTGGTTGCATTTGGACAATCATGAGGTCTTTTGGAACTACAAAGGGAGCTTCTTTTAATAAAGCTTTGAGTCAGGATGTATTTGCATTGAAGCAAGATTAGCTTATTGAACTCGCGTATTTTTGTCCTCCAGTTATTATATTTTTTCACACTTATAATCTCCGAGTCATTATGGTTTCCAAGCAAAGCTGTGATCAGTGAAAAATCTAAAGTCTGACTTCAGCGCCACCGCAATCCTCAAACCCTAGTGAGCTTCACTACTCACAAGCCAAAAGAATTGACGGAACTGAAAAGCAGTATCAAAAGAAAAGATGAGAAAATGAGAAAAAATCAAAAGAAAGAAAATGAGCTGACAAAGAAATATCAAATTGGCTAAAAGGGAATTTACGAATAACTCCACCGGGGCTATAGACGCCTGGCTGGCAATGGAGCAATGTTCGTGAGCTTGCGACGATAACCTCGTCGGGACTATGGACGTCTGACCGGCAGCGAGGCTCTATCCAGGATGCTTTTGGAGTCTAGATAAACTATGTAGCTTATCACAGGGGAATCTGGAGATCATGATTGTCTTGTTGAGAGGAATTAACGCATTTGCACACACATGGGTAACTGTGGACTTGATACTTTATCTCAATATGATGGTCTCTTCTTGTAAGTGTTTCTTAACTCCTGGTTTTGTTGGGGGAGGTTTTCTGAGTTTTCTTCTAGAAAGATTGATTCCGAAATGTTTTTCAACATTTCTCAGTGGTGTCGCCAGATGTTGTGACCATTTCACACATCGCCCCATTAAAATGGGGACCCCCTCTTTTTGCTCGTTTTTGCTCGCCTTTCTCTCTGCTTTTTTAGGGTTTTGGTTTAGTATGTCAGTTGTCTGGATTAGGGTCAAGCCTTAGGGTTCCCGTTTTGATGTTTTCAGGCCAGAGTCCAGTCAATCTTGAGAGCTTTTTGAGCTTCCTCCCGTAGGATGCAATTTTGGAAATAAAGTGAATTCGTCAAGTGGTCAAGTGAGTTGGTCTAGGTTCAGTCGGAATTTTGAATGCAAGTCCAAATTTGTCTAAGTGTTAAATGATGGAATTATGGAATTTTCTCTGAACGAATGATTCTGACCAAATTTTGAGAATTGTGATAATTGATTCTAGGCATTGGAAATGACTCGTTTTTGCCTTGTGAAGTGACTAAAGTCTTGAAATCTTGATATTTTGGCCTGCAGAAGCAAAATCGCTCCTGTCCCTCACTGAAGGACCGGAGCTTGTTTCTCAAAATTTTACTGTCCTTGCAAGATCAAGATGATTTTCGGATTGGAAGAGATAAAGGGAGGCATGTCCTTTCCGTTGAATATAATTTGAAGAATTTCGCAAACATGGAAATGTGCCAGGAGCAAAAATCGCTCCTGTCCCTCACTGAAGGACTGGAGCTTAAAATCCAACATTGCCTTGTCCTTGCAAGATTTCAACAATTTCGCGATTTGAGGAGAACCAAGGAAGTACATCCTATCAGTTGAATATAACTTGGAAATGTCATCATGAGGAAAATTAGACCTAAATGCAAAATCGCTCCTGTCCCTCAGCCAGGGACCAGGGCGAAATTTGATGATAGCTCCCGTCCCTCTCCTAGGGACCAGAGCGAATTTCCTCATAGAGCAAGTTTTGGGGCAAGGATCAAGTAAGTTTTGGGTTTGAAGCAAGCAAAGAAGGTGTAACGAACCCGTTGAAGACAAATTGAAGATTGCAAGACACCGAAGTGAGGCCTATATTTGCCTAGGCGCTACTGTCCCTCAGCCAAGGACTAGAGCGAAATGTTCAAATGTGTCCAAATTTAAGTTGCCACTCACATTTCAAGTGTTCGAAAGGGAGTAAAGAACATCATTCTGCGCCTCAAAGACAATTGCAAGTCAATATGATGAAGAATTTGCACTATATGCCCAAATTCGCTCCTGTCCCTCAGTCAGGGACCAGAGCGAAATCTCTATAAAGGCTTAAGTTTTGAATGATAATCACATTTCATACGTTCAAGAAGGACCAAAGGACATCATTCTACATTGTGAAGGCGATTGCAAATTGATAGGAACAAGGATGAGCTCAGGACACCAAGGATCGCTCCTGTCCTTCAGGCAAGGACTAGGGCGATATTCACTACACTAGCCAATTCCTTCAAAAATCACATCATACCACAGAGAGCTTATCCACACGTAGAGATCCTACATATAAGAACCTTGAAGTTTCTCCGATTGATCCTTTTCGCGATATCTTCAGCATTCGGAAACTTTATTCAAGAGAGGATAAGGTACCCTTGGGTATTTTATTCTGTGTTAGGCTGTGTACAAAATACACGTCAACAGAATTGGCGCTAATAACATTTTTGAATTTTATTAAATGCTAAAATCGATAAAATTTGAATATCCAATTAAAGTTAGCATTTAAAATTTACGCATGAGCATTTAATTAATTATTTCTTGCCTTTAAAAAATCGAAAAATTAATTACAAGGGCATTAATTAATTAATTATTAATTTAAATAAAAATTAAATTGGGGCGCTTGGGTTTTATTTGCTTTATTTTACAAAGTCGGCCCTTGGTTTTTATTTAAAAATTGTTTTAAATTACCTTATTTTGCAAAGTCGGCCTAGAGGTAATTGTAAGGGTGACCGCCTATAAAGGGGATGTAAATTATTTCATTTCAAATCATCATTCAAACATCCTTTGCATGCGAAATATCAAGAAGACAAGGAAGTGCAAAATTATCATTAGAGGGGAGTGCGAACTTAGTTTCAAGTGAAGCGAGCTTGCCATCAAGACATCGAAGACCCCAAAGGTGGTGAAGTTGCTAAGGAGGATGTTCGTTTGAAAAAGATCACGTTGAAATCTTCCAAGCTCCGATTTTTGCCTAGGCGAATTTCTTAATTTTGCATTTTAGAGTTAGCTCTCAAGTAAGGTATGGCGAAATCTTCCTTGTCTTGAATTTTGAATTTTGATCGTCATGGCCTTAAATTTTGAATTTCAGTAGCTCAATCGTTATTTAGGAAATGATAACTCAAAGACTTATCATGAAGTTTCCTAAATTTAATCTCTAATCTATAGTTATACCTTGCAAAATCTATTACTTATTATGAAATGTTGTGTAGGTGTTACAATGGCGACCCCGAAGACGGGAGCATCCACCAGTCGTCCAGCTCTCATGAAGGAAGATCAAAAGAACGAAGAACTGGAGACCAAGATCGTGTCTAAGTGGAGCAACATTGGAGATACCAACTTGGGCAACTTCAGCACGAAGAAGTTTCGAGAGGTCCCTTACATTGGCAAGCCCTCACCTGTCGCCAGGAGGATAATTGAAAGTGGCATCATTAAGGCGGCCGGCTTCCCTCCAGCAGTCCAGTGCCATGAGTTGATGATCGAGTGTGCTCGCCATTATGATCCTCAGTCCAGAACAATCGTGTCCAAGGAGGGAAACACTTTAGCTTATCTTTCAGAGGAAGCTATAAGTGAGGCTTTCCATCTTCCAGAGCACAAAGATATGATCTACAAAAGCATAGAAGGAGCCAGGTCCATGTACGAAGATGATCCAGATGCTTGCCTAAGTATCATCAACAAGAACTGGTTACTCAAGAGTCGTCCTCGCCTGAGCAAGATCCTGAACACACCACATAGGATCGATTTCCAGGAGGAGTACAGAGATTTGATAACGACGCTCAACCGAGTCACAGGAGCCCCGCAAGCCTTCTACTTTGAGAAGTGGATGTTCTACTTCATCCAGGTGATAGTTCAGGGAAAAGGAACAATTCATTGGGCTAGAATGATTAGCCATTGCTTGGACGTACAGTTAAGGAGATTGAAGGCTACCAAGTCCTTCCACATGAGTTCATACGTCATATATGCCTTGATCAGGAGCTTTGACTATGCAGGACTACCTCACAGAGGAGTGATTGGAAGAGGACCCGGTGAGGTCAGAGTTTGTGATTCCTATGTCCATTTGCATCATCCACCAGGAAGCAACTACAAGTTAGTTAATGATACCTTCACGATGAACATCACAAGGACGTTGCAAGGCGGGATTCACAAGAGACTATCGCAGGATGCATAGGAACTAGTAAAGAGGTACGGTGCATGGTTTATCCAATTTCCGAAATTTACTTATATCAGAGTTCATGGATGTCCTTCACCTCCATACATGTTGCCGAGATATCCGACAGACAGAATAGTGTTACTTGAGGTAACAAGACAGTTGGCAACGTATGCGAAGGCATTCAGACATAGACATGGAAATGGAGTTCCTGTACCTATCATATTGGGCAATTCAGTTGAGGTATGTCCTAATGCTCTAGCCATGGATGACGCAGAGAAGGAGTTAGCTTTATATTCATTTTCATTCTTTGCCTTGAGAGAGAGCTTTGATCCACATGGATATATAGAGGAGACAGTCGGTAGGAAATATAAGCATGAGTTCCAGATAGAAGATTTTATGATGAATCTCTTAGATGATCTTGAAGTGAAAAGAAAGATGCATTCTAGATTGCCTTTGGATTTCATCAGGAAATGCAAGATTTACAGAGTGGCAGACCAAGCTCAGGACAGTGGCAGACATCTCCAATTATCCTATGATCGAGAAAGCAAAACAGTGAGGTTAGATTGGAATGAGCCCGAGGTTGTGGATCTAGATACTTTGATGGCTCCAGTCTTGTCTTGTACTCGCAGATGGGTTGATGTGTAGCATCAGAAGTTGAGAGAGCAAGGCATAGCTATGACTTTCACCTTGGAGGAGAGACCAGCTGAAGGTGGAGCAAGTGTAAGCGAAGGCAATCCTAATCCCAGAAATACAAGCGAAGGCAACCTTCGAAGTGCAAGTGAAGGCAATCTCCATCCAAGAGGCTCGAAGAGGAAAGAGAGACCTGAGAAGAGAGAATCTTCCAAGAAGAAGCAAGAGGCCAACCGAGATCGTTCATCCGGTACGTCTTCTCGACAAGAGAAGAGGACATTTGAGATAGAGGAGTCTATGGAGTCAATGGTACAAAATGATAAAGAAGGACAGGCACCAGGTGGATCTCTTTGAGACAATGAGTTGCATGAAGATAGGGAAGATAATGAAGTAACATCTCCTCCCAGAGAAGAAGAATTGCTTAAGGAAATACAGGTTAAAGAGACAAGATCTGCCATCCCAGATTGGTTGAAGGAAAGATTAACGAAGGTGATTGTGATCGAGGACGAAGACAATGTGATTGATTTAGAGAGCCTTGTTGGACATTCCCAGGAAGTGACAGAGAAGAGGAAGGCTACTAAGATGTCCAAAATGATTAGAGATGAGACTGGATCCAGAAAGTTGCAGATAGCTACACCGGCAGTGGACAAATATGAAGGCGAGATCCTCGCAGAAGAATATGATGTAGAAACATTTGAGCTAGGTCCATCCACAGCCGAACAGACAATGGATGATGCCACCGATTCATTTGAGGCATTGAAAGACAAGCTTAAGGAAGAAATGGAGAAAAATAGAAAGCTTCAGACAGAGGTCGGTGCATGGAGAACATATTTCAGCCATCTCAATCAACCTTTAGGACGTCAGGATCCAGCAAGATCACCCGTACAGGCACTTCCCCTTCAATCAATTGGTGAGGCAGAGAGATTCAGAAGTTTGGTCCAGCATATGAGCACTTGGATTGACAAATCTCATACAGTTGCCGTAGAATTTGCAACAAGGATGATGAAGACCATTCATAGGGCTATTCAGGTTCTTGAGATCATCCACAACTTGATGATAACGGTAGCCGGTTTTGCTCATACCAAAGAGGTTATCATTCCTGTCTTGCAAGTAATCAGACAAACATCAAAGAAGGTCTTAGCGCAGGAAAAGATCATGGATGGAGGACCTCACAGTTTACTTCAGTGGTCAACCTTACTCCAGATGAAGGAAGTTCTCTTCGAGGACATCAGTACTAGATGTAGCCATGTTGAGGAGGTTATCCACCCGATCCAGGACAGAGTATTTGAGGTACTACGTACCATTCTTGGCAGGAGGATCGAAGTTGAGACAGATGTGGATTTGCAGGAATTGGAGGAAAGAATTAAGGTTATCTTTTGCAAGGATGCTAATGTTATCATAGATGAGCAACGGGACCAGATGTTTGCTACCATGCTCCTGATTGAAAAGACTAAAGAACTTGAACCTGAATGGGACACTGCTCTTCTCAAGGCATTTGATCAGGTCATCCACTTGGAAGAAAGAATGAGGAATCTTCCCGAGATTCCAATTGCTGAGATCGAAGGAATCGTATCAAGATTCATTGCATATGCTAAAAAAGAGCATTGGAAAGGGAATAAGATTCTAGATGAGAGGTTGTTATAGATGACATGGCACCTTAATTGTCATTGGTCTATGTCTCCTAGGTTTTTGTGCCAAATTTAATATTTGGCTATGCATTTAATATTGTTCAGTAAAAAGGAGGCTATTTGTAATAAACCCTAATTAGGGTTTAGGTGTCATAATCTTGGCCATTGATCTTCTTTCAATCTGCACCGTTCATTGTAATTGAGGATGCTATTTATACCCTCATTTCTTTTCATTTTGTAATGAATCAATCAGAGAGAGTTAGAAATTATTGATGCATTAGAGAGAATAGAGTTTAGAAGTAAGTTATTTTGTAGCAAGATTGAGCTTTGAGAAAGGAATTCAAACAATTGTTGTATATGATGGCTTTGAGATCAATAAAATATTGAAGTTATGGTGTTTTGTTGCAATTCTCTTGGTTATCTTCATGGTTGTTCATTTTTCTTGAATCATTCTCAATCAAAGTAGGGTGTTAATTTGAAGGACAAAGTGTTGGACTTGATCTTTGGTAGGATTCGCTTTCCAAACCACTAGCTTCTTGCTGATTGTAGGAACGCCTTGCGTGGTCGACTGGAGATATTTGAATCGCTTTAAACCTTCAATCGTTGTTGTATCTTGGATATGTACCTTCGTGGTAGTGTCTTTGATCTTTGATGTATTGAAAAATCATTTGTTACCTTAGAAGATCGCATCAATTTCAATTGAGTCGTTGATTTATGGCAATATTGAAGTTGGTAGAATCTCACCAAGTCTTGTCCGCATTAAGTCATTCCTAGGGTTAGACTAGATTAGACCTCTTGCAAACCCTATCCTTTTGATATTTTTTTGAAAAGCTTGTTTAGTTTAGAAAAATCTTCGGCGACGTAAGGCCCCTTGATGACATAGCAATCACAACGACCACTGGTGCTTATCCACACGTAGAGACCCTACTAAAAAGAACATTGGAGTCATCCTAACTGATCCTTCTTGCGATATCTTCAGCAGTTAGCGACTTTATTCAAGAGAGGATAAGATGACTTTAGTCAACACTCCTGAAGACTGGTGGAAGACTTCTTTTATCCCCTCAACTAGGACGCTATTATTCAGAGGTGGGAAATAATATCCCGAGTCTTCAATAGGTTCATTTGCTGATGCCAGTGGAAATTGGGAACCAGGAGGTACCATCGGTCCATTAGCTAACGTTGGCAGAAATCTTCCATTTTGGGCCTGGTCGACCTCTCCTTTTGGTAAATGTTTGTAACTTTCCACAACCATGGCCTGGTCATACCGAGTATTCGGGACCATTTCATATCCTGTTGTAGGAGGATTTTCAGGTGCATCATTGCTACGCATCTCCTGCTGGAATATGTCAGCTGCAATCTTGAATTCCGGACACTGCAATTCAGAATGTTGGTTTGTACTGTGGAGTCTACACCAGCTGGATAAGACCGCCTCTGCTAGAAACACTTTACTGGTAGGATGATTTTCCTGATTTTGTGAGCTTGATGGGTTGTCTAGTGGCGTCACCACATTTTGACATTGACAAAACAGTGGCTCTGGTAAGTGAGAATTACCTTTGGCCTCAAATTCATAAGGATGTAAGGAAATTCGTTCAGAGTTGCAAAATTTGTCAAGTTGCAAAAGTTGGAAGTTAGAATGTAGGATTTTATAGACCTTTGACAGTACCAGAGAGACCTTGGGAAGACATAAGCATGGATTTCATACATGGATTGCCTAAGACACAGAGAGGGAATGATTCTATATTTGTGGTGGCAGATATATTCTCAAAGATGGCACATTTCATACCTTGTAAGAAGACAACAGATGCAGTGCATGTAGCAAACCTATTTTTCAGGGAAGTTGTGAGGTTGCATGGGTTACATAGAAGTATTGTTTCAAACCGGGATACTAAGTTTGTTGGTTACTTTTGGAGGACACTTTCGAGGAAGATCAAGACTGATCTGAAGTTCAGCTCTACATTTCACCCACAAACAAATGGACAAACAGAGGTAGTGAACAGGAGTTTAGGAAATTTGTTGAGATGTTTGGTTGGAGATAAACTTGGAGGTTGGGATTTGATTCTTGCACAAGCAAAATTTGCATACAACAATTCAATGAACAAGAGTACTAGTAAAACACAGTTTGAGATTGTTACTGGAATGAATCCTAAAGGTATATCAGAATTGAGAGACATCAGTCATGAGGATAAAAGAAGCGCTGAAGCAGAGGAGTTCGCTGAAACAACATTTGGAAGATATGAACCAAAAGTATAAGGAGAAGGTGGATGAGAAGAGAAGACATAAGGAATTTGAAGTTGGAGATGAGGTAATGGTGTATCTGAGAAAGGGAAGGGTTCCAGTTGGAACATACAATAAGCCGAAGATCAGAAAATTTGGACCTTGTAAGATCTTGAATAGGTTTGATTCCAACAATGCAAATGAAGTTGAGTTATCGGATACCTTGGGTATATCACCTATATTCAACATAGTAGATCTCTATCAATATCATGAGGTAGAATTCAATGATAATAGTGGACTAGATTTAGAGAGGTTGTTTCCTGAGAAGAAACCGGATGAGATTGAGGAGATTTTGGATAGCAGAGTTGGTAAGAGCACACGAAGAAGACAACACATAGAATAACTTGTGAAGTGGAAGGACAGACCAGTGGAAGATTCTTCTTGGATTTCTTAGGTTGAGGTAGACGGTCTTGGTTTTCCTCCAGCCCCATCAAAGTGGGAGACTCACTTTTCAAATAACCCCAAATGCCTGATGCGGGAGCATCCTTGGTTCTTTGCAATCTTGCACCAACCAAAAATATTTGCTTTTTGTTTTGTTTCTTGTTCAGTTTTGTGTTTCAGTTTTTGTGATTGACTTCGGACCCCTCCAAGTAGCTCATTTTTTGTGTGGAGCTGGATTTAACTTGTAGACATGTTCTTGTATGTTGATCTTGGTTTTCAGCTCATTTGGATCTCTTTCCAGTAGGATTTTGCTTCCGGATTGTCTGGCAATTCTCAGTTTCGAAACCAGTTTGAACTTTAGTAGCTAGAAGATGTTTCCTTACCTTGCAGAGCATCTCCTTGACTTGTGGAGCCGATTGGCACTTCATACAATGTTCCCATACGCTTGGCCAACCTTCCTTTTGGTCCGCGTTTCATTTCAGTTCTTTTCCGGAGGATTTTCTTCATGCTTAGGGCTGACCTATTTGCACATTACACTTTCTCGCCCTGGGGATTGTAATCTTTCTTTGGCCCACCCAGATGTGTTCCAGATGCTATATAATGATGTATTAGATCCTAGATGAGTAGTTAGTGGACAGTTGATGATGATCAGATAGAAATAGATCAAATTTGGACATCTCTTTGGTTTCGGTTGGAATGTGTATTCTGTAATCATTCTTGTTAGCCTGTTTGTAGCTCAGATGTTGCTGGCCAGTTGTATTTGAATTCATGATATAATTAAAGCCCAATCTGGCATTCTCTCTATTCTGTGTTATTGTTTCCGTTGTGTTAATCTTGTTGCATGGTCTGGACCGTTTTCTTTGAGGACCCTCCTATCGTGGCTACGTCACTTTGGTAAGCATTCATCACTACAACAAGAAGAACCAAGTGAAGAATTGCAAGCTGTCCCAGAGGAAGAAATTTCAAGCATCATTGACGAAGATAAACAAATGAACCTTGCGATAGAGACAAAGAATGATTAGTAATTCTAAGGGGTGCTACCAAGAGAAACTATATTCCAAGATCAAATTGGGAAAATTTTCAAAGATATGCTTACAAAGCTACACAAGGATGCATGGTTTATGCAAAGTAGTGAGCCTGGTGTTACCATGGAGGCTGAGTATGAGAAGCAATTCGAAGTGGTATTAAGTCTGTTACTAAAGATTCAAGAGGAACTAATAGGTGAAAAGTTTCATGTTTACAATTTAATATTTCCATTTGAGTTAATTTTCACCACCATATGATTACTAATGAGGGTAATAATGATTTACATGTTTTGAATGCCCGTGGGATAATACATCACCAATGGCAACCTCCCGAGGCTGTTGGGGATCCCTTTTCAAATGATGTGTTGGGGAGTGATAGCACACAAGAATCACCATTCGAACACGAAGCACACTAGGTTGTCTCTTTCCTTGCTCCTAATTTTGAATGTTATGAACTTGATTATGGGCGTTTAGGAAGAACTACTTGCGTTTGGATTGACCATGGACTTGATGAATTGCCATAACTGCTTATCCTGCGAGAAGTGTTTCTTGAGTATGAGAGTTGCATTGTGAGAGCTTGCTTCTCCGAGTTCAAGTATAAGTTTGCTCAACTTTAAACCATCACCCTTGCCATGCTCTTATTGCACTTTTTGAGAAATCATGTCAAGTCATGTTCATATGTCACTCTTTTGAGTCATGTCCGGTTTAGAAGACTTGTAAATAGTCTTAGGGTAGATTTTCTTTTTTGTCTGTTTTAGTTTAGTTGTTTTGTCAAGCCAAGTTGTTAGTTTTCTTTGATTCAATTGGCTCAAGATTGTTAGGTGGCTCAGGTTGATTGCTTTCTTTAGTTTAGTTTTCTTTGGTTAGCCATTGCTTAGTTTAGGTGGTCCTTAGTTGGAACCTTTCTTTGTGAGAAAGGCGTTGTGTTGTTTCGCATATGTTGGTGTGATTCTTATCTTATGTTCGGTCCATTTCCTAGATAACTATTTATGAAGTACTTTAGAATCTGAGGTTGTTCCTCTCTAACTTTATCACTTGGCTAGGATCTATACTTGACTTTGAAAGGAATCACCTATTGTATCTTGATACTGAAATCTTTTGATTACTGTATTTTTACACACTTAGATCTAAGTCATTGTTGTTTCTTAGGTGAAGTCTTGGCTAGTGAAAAATCTTAAATCCTACTTTAATGCCACTATAATTCTCAAACCCATGTGAGCTTCATTGCTTACGAGTCAAAGTGTGAAAAATATGTAAAAAACAAAGAGAAATAAAAAAAAAGAAAAACCAAGAGAAAATACAATAGAAAAAAAATGAAGTGAAATGAAATATCAAAGTATTTGGCTTTGGGGACATGCGAGTAACTCTATTGGGACTATGGATGCCTAGCTGGCAAAGGAACAATAGTCGTGAGATTAAAGCCATAACATCGTTAAGGCTATGGATGCTTGCTGGCAATGAGGCTCTATCCCGGATGCTTTTGAAGTTAGGACTACTCATGTAGCTCGTCACGGTGGATTCTATGAGTCACAATGTTCTTTTTAGATGGAATGAATGTATTTGCACACACCTGGGTAATCAAAGACCAAGTGCCTTGATCCAATTTGGGATTCTTCTTCCCTTTTGAGTACTTCTCCTAGTCATTTGACAGTTTGGGTTGAATTATCCAAAGGTTCTAGGTGTGGATTGAGTCTTTATTTTTAAAATGTTCAGGAGCATTTATTTGAATTGGCACTAGATGTTGTGAGGTTTCACACATAGCTCCACTGCAAATGGGGACCCCACTTTTTTCTTAGTTGTGTCTTAGCTTGGTGATAGACGTAGTTGTTAGCCTTTTCTAGTGAGAGAAGGTGTGAATTGCTAAGTTGCTATGTTGTCATATTGTCAATGTTGCTAAGGTTGCTAGGTTGTTGAAGTTGTTAATGTTGTTTGTGTCCAGGGTGCCATTAGGAGTAGGTTAAAAGGCATGGAGTGGTAAGTTCGCTTGTACTTCCATCAAGATCTACAAGAACAACACATAAGGTCATGTATTTCAAGTCCACATCATGTAAGGCCTAGAGGGGTAAAATCATGAAAAAATTTCTAAGTAAAATTCAACCACCTCCTTAGGGGGGTAAGTTTTGCATTGGTGTCAAACCCTACCTTAGGTTAATCATTCAAAAACGTCTAAGTATGACTTCAAGGAGCTTCAATCAACATTTCGTGCATGTCTACCCTCTATATGCACTCACCTTACGATAGCCTCATGATACGAGATCTCAAGGGAAAAAAATGTGAAAATTTACCTAAGTGAAGGATCAACCCCCTCATTTCATGTATAAGGTTGTGCATTCTAACCCTTGAATGCCGTCATGGCTTTGTGCAAGCCTACTCATGGCAAGCGCTAATGTATTTGGTTGTGTGCCCTTCACTGCCATGTTCACTTGTGCAAGGCATGGCTTCAAATGCGCTCAACATTCATTTGGTAGTGCAAGGGACCCTAGCAAGTGCGTTCACCCATCTTGTTGTCAAGGCCACAAGATGCACTTCATCTCGGAATTCATGCAAACCTACCCCTAAATTCCACCCATGGAGGGAGTGATGAAAGTTTGTCCTAGGAAAAATTAACCCTCCTTGGGCATGTATAAAGATGTGCATACTGACTCCTCAAATCCGCCAATCTTCTCGCCTTCCATTTGCAAGCAAAATGTTGGTTTCCCCTCGAAATTCGCCAAATGTAATTCTTGAAAGTGTTGTTGAAAACTTTCTAATGTTGATCAAAATTGTTGAATGACCCCTTAGATCTGCCAATATTTGTGAAGTATTGCAAGCTTACCCCCTAAGTCCGCCACAAATTGTAGGACTTGTCTCTAAATCCACCAATGTTGGAGTAAAGTAATGTTAAACATGTTACGTATGCTACTTCGGTGAGGTAAATTGTAAAGCTTCCTTTAAAGTTCGCCATTGCAAGTATCAAACAATGTTGAAGGACCCTCCAAGCCCACCAATGTGTTTCAGGCAAAATTTAGCATTTGACCAAACAATGTTGGAGGCTTCCTTGAGTCGGCCAACGAGTTTGGGTATAAATTTTACATTAAGCCAAAAAATGTTATTTACCCTCTAAAATCTGCCATTGTTTTCAAAGAAAGTTTTACAATGCAACAAAAAATGTTGATTTACCTTCTAAGTTCACCAATCTTATGAAAAATAAATTGAATGAATGATTCAATAATCGGATAATCTATTCAACAATATACAAGCGTATATAAAGAGATTACAAGGACGACGTTCTAAATTAAGAACAAGTCGTTTAAAGTGAACTACTAAAAAGCTAAATGCTAAAAAAAGCTTAAAAGCTAATTAACTAAAAAGAAAAAGCTAAATGCTAAATAAAGCTTAAAAGCTAATTAACTAAAAAGCTAAATGATCATTAAACAAGGAACTAAATATAGGTGACTAAAATATAATTAAATATTCTAATACCCTCCCTTAATGGTCATTCTATCTACTAACTACCCTACAGAAGACACTGCAGGTCTTTTGATCACAAAAGAAAAGAACACTCTGCTACAGTGGAGACCCTCCCTAGATCTGAAAAGTGTTAATGACCAAGAATACCAAAATCCATCCAACCTGATGTTGGGTAACCAAACTGAAACCTGAAACCATGATTTTGAGGAAAAATCGGCAAACCCTCCAAAACTGAAGATACAAATCATCATTTTTGTGGAAAAAAAATGGTAAAAACCCTTGAAACGATTTTTGTGGAAAAAATCGAACAAAACCCTGAAACTTCGCATGGCAAGACCCAAAACACCACGTGGTAAGACACCAAACATCACGCGGTAAAACATAAGACATCATGCAGGAAAACACCAGACATCATCACGTGGTAAAATACCAGACATCACGTGGTAAAACAACAAACCTCATGAGGCAAAATAGCAGACATCACGTGGTAAAACACCACTCCTTGATTTTTGAGGAAAAATCAAGTAAAACCCTCCCATGATTTTTTGTGGAGAAAAATCAGAAAACCCACACAAGCTTTGCAGATGACAGATAATAATTTTTAAGGAAAAAATTCTAAACCCTGTGAACAATTTTTGAGGAAAAAAAATGTGAAAACCCTGGGACCTGTAGGACGAGGTCTCGCCTAAATCAATCTGATCAAGGGACCGATATTCAAATATCGTGAACATGCACTATTTCTAGGAGTTGTGGTAGTTGTTGAACTTTTGACTGTGTTCCAACATGATGTTGGTCAAAGATGCCATCACAAAAATGGAGGTTGAACGAGGTCAACCTAGTGAAAGCATGAGACAAAAGAATCCGATTCAAAAATCAGAATAGAAGCAGCTGCACAAAAAATCTGAAATCCTAGAGGAGAATTCTGGCAAGAATTCCAAAGTGAGAATTCTGAGGTGTGGAAGAAACCCTAAAGTTAAAAAAATTCTGCAAACTTAAAACAGCATAAATGGTGCCAAAAAAAAAAACAAATAGATAAATTGAATGAATGATTCAATAATCGGATAATCTATTCAACAATATACAAGCGTATATAAAGAGATTACAAGGACGACGTTCTAAATTATTGAATCATTCATTCAATAATCGGATAATCTATTCAACAATATACAAGCATATATAAAGAGATTACAAGGACGACGTTCTAAATGAAGTTATTAGTAGATAGAATGACCATTAAGAGAGGGTATTAGAATATTTAATTATAATTTAGTCACCTATATTCAGTTCCTTATTTAATAGTCATCTTCTATTTTTAGTGATGGCATCTTTAACCAACATCATGTTGGAACATAGTCAAAAGTTCAACAACTGCCACAACACCTGGAAATAGTGCATGTTCATGATCTCTGAATATCATTGCCTTGATCAGATTGATTTAGGCCAAACCTCGTCCTACAGGTCCCAGGGTTTTCACATTTTTTTCGCCAAACTTTAAAGAATCCCATTGACCCACTCTGATACCATGAAAAATAAATTGAATGAATGATTCAATAGTCGGATAATCTATTCAACATTATACAAGCGTATATATAGAGATTACAAGACGAGGTTCTAAATTAAGAACAAGTCGTTTAAAGTGAACTACTAAAAATAGAAGATGACCATTAAACAAGGAACTAAATATAGGTGACTAAAATATAATTAAATATTCTAATACCCTCCCTTAATGGTCATTTAGCTTTTTAGTAGTTCACTTTAAACAACTTGTTCTTAATTTAGAATGTCGTCTTGTAATCTCTATATATACGCTTGTATATTGTTAAATAGATTATTCGATTATTGAATCATTTATTCAATTTATTTTTCATGGTATCAGAGCAGGTCAATGAGATTCTTTAAAGTTTGGCAAATTTTTTAATAAAAATTCATGCCCTTCTTTTTTAAATATTTTCTAAATTTTTTTTATTGTTTTTTTATAAAAAAAACGATTTTGCTTTTTAGAAGGCTTTTTGAGGGTTTCGAGGGTTTCTGCTTCGTGGGCGAATTTCTGTGTTGGGCAGCAGTTCATGTTTTTTTTTTAGAGTTCTGGAGATTTTCGGGCCTGCAACCCGGAGTTTTTTTTTTGTAGATTGAAAATTTTCCTAGGGTTTATGCAATTTTCAACTAGGGTTTTGATTCTTCAGTTCAAGTCAAAATTTTATTTTGCTTGCAAATTCTTGGTGCGTTTTTCGAGATCTCAACTGCATCGTCGTCAGATTTTTATAGGTGCATTGTTCTCCATGCCTCGATTTTTGAGCCATCAAAGCAAGTCGATGGGATTCTTTAAAGTTTGGCGAATTTTTTAATAAAAATTCATGCCCTTCTTTCTAGAATATTTTCCAGACTTTTTTTTATTTTTTTTTATAAAAAACGATTTTGCTTTTTTTAAAGCTTTTTGAGGGTTTCGAGGGTTTCTAGTTCGTGGGCAAATTTCTTTGTGCTGGGTAGCAGTTCATGTTTTTTTAGGGTTTTGGAGATTTTCGAGCTGCAACCTGGAGGTTTTCTTTTGCAGATTGAAAATTTTCCTAGGGTTTCTGCAATTTTCAACTAGGGTTTTGACCCTTCAATTCAAGTCAAAATTTTATTCTGGTTGCAGATTCTTGCTGGGTTTTTTGAGACCTCAACTGGGTCATCATCAAATTTTTTGGGTGCATCGTT
The DNA here is from genome assembly GCF_030272615.1 of Cryptomeria japonica. Taxonomy (NCBI): domain Eukaryota; kingdom Viridiplantae; phylum Streptophyta; class Pinopsida; order Cupressales; family Cupressaceae; genus Cryptomeria; species Cryptomeria japonica. The sequence continues at coordinate 857,041,993 of NC_081414.1, read as the reverse complement.
TTCCGTGCCTCAATTTTTGAGCCACGGATCTGTATTTTGTTTTCAGATTCTTGGTGGGTTTTTCAAGATCTTTTTTGGGTTGGTATCATATTTTTCTAGGTGCCTCGTTTTTTGTGCCTCAAATTTTGTGCCAACGAATTTGCCTTGGAATTTAAAAACAGTCCACAATTTTTGCTAATTCTATGGACGTCGGGAATTTTGGTGCTTTCTGGGCACCGTTTATGCTGTTTTAAGTTTGTAAAATTTTTTTAATTTATGGGTTTCTTCCAAACCTCGAAATTCGTGCCAGAATTCTTCTCTAGGGTTTCAGTTTTTTCAAAAGCTGCTTCTATTCTGATTTTTGAATCAGATTCTTTTGTCTCATGCTTTCACTAGGTTGACCTCATTCAACCACCATTTTCGTGATGGCTTCTTGAACAACATAATGTTGGAACACAGTCAAAAGTTCAACAGTTGCCACAACACCTGGAAACAGTGCATGTTCACGATATTTGAATATCGTTACCTTTATCAGATTGATTTAGGCCAAACCTCGTCTTACAAGTCCTAGTGTTTTCATGATTTTTTCCTGAAAAATTGTCCTTGGGTTTTCTGATTTTTCTCCACAAAAAAATCATGGGAGCATTTTGCTTGATTTTTCCTCAAAAATCAGGGAGTGTTGTTTTACCACGTGATGTCTGCTATTTTGCCGCGTGAGGTTTGCTGTTTTACCAAGTGATGTCTAGTATATTACCACGTGATGTTGTTTGATGTTTTACCACGTGGTGTTTTGGGTCTTGCCATGCAAAGTTTCAGGGTTTTGTTCAATTTTTTCCAAAAAAATCGTTTCAAGGGTTTTTACCCTTTTTTTCCACAAAAATGATGATTTGTATCTTCAGTTTTGGAGGGTTTGCCGATTATCCTCAAAATCATGGTTTCAGGTTTCAGTTTGGTTACCCAACGTCAGGTTGGATGGATTCTGGTATTCTTGGTCATTAACACTTTTCAGATCCAGGGAGGGTCTCCACCGCAGAAGTGTTATTTTCATTTGTGATCAAAAGATTTGCAGTGTCTTCTGTAGGGTAGTTAGTAGATAGAATAACCATTAAGGGAGGGTATTAGAATATTTAATTATATTTAGTTCCTTGTTTAATGGTCATTATATTTTAGTCACCAACTCAAAAAAGCTCTTGAAAAACCCACAAAGAATCTGAAATCAGAATGCAAATTCGACGGCTCAAAAATCGAGGCACAAATACGATGCAACCAGAAAAATCTGATGACGACCTAGTTGAGGTCTCGAAAAACCCACCAAGAATCTGCAACTAGAATAAAATGTCGACTTGAACTGAAGGGTCAAAACCCTAGTCAAAAATTGCAGAAACCCTAGGAAAATTTTCAATCTCTAAAAAAAACCTCCAAGTTGCGGGCCTGAAAATTTCTAGAACCCTAAAAAAAACATGAATTGCTGCCCAACACAGAAATTCACCCACAAACCAGAAACCCTCAAAAAGCCTTCTAAAAAGCAAAATCGTATTTTTTATTAAAAAAAATAAAAAAAATCTGGAAAATATTCCAGAAAGAAGGGCATGAATTTTATTAAAAAATTCGCCAAACTTTAAAGAATTCCATTGACCCACTCTGATACCATGAAAAATAAATTGAATGAATGATTCAATAATCGGATAATCTATTCAACAATATACAAGCGTTTATAAAGAGATTACAAGGACGACGTTCTAAATTAAGAACAAGTCGTTTAAAGTGAACTACTAAAAAGCTAAACGCTAAATAAAACTTAAAAGCTAATTAACTAAAAAGAAAAAGCTAAATGCTAAATAAATCTTAAAAGCTAATTAACTAAAAAGCTAAATGACCATTAAACAAGGAACTAAATATAGGTGACTAAAATATAATTAAATATTCTAATATCTTATACCTTTCCTATTTGCATTGAGGCATGATAAACTTGTTGCTGGACCTCCCAAACCTGCCAATCTAAAGGCAAAGTAAAACATTTCAAAAGGTGAAAGATTGGCCTCCCTTCATTCAAAAGTACAAACAGATAATGCTTAGGTCAGCTTAATAGGAAGAAGGTGTATTGAAGGTGAGGGCGCATATAAGGTAAAGAGCGAACTTGCTCATTTCAACATCAAATAAATCAATTTTGGGCTTAACATTCCTAGGATTAGATTAGATTTCTACACAGTCATCTCCTTTTGTCTTTATTTTCCAAGCGAGTCAAGTAAAATTGCACATTCTAGTTGTGTTCGAAGTGGAAGTCCCACTGTGATTACCACAAAGATCACATCATATTCACTGAGTCTATCTCAAGCATAAAGTCAATTGTTCGCATTTTAAAACTTGGAGTTATCTCATTTGATCATATTCATTAGCATAATAGGTTTCTTTGTTCAAGAGGATAGAATACTTGATATTTTATTTTGTGGTTTAGGTGTCCGAAAAAACACATCAACAGATCTAACTAAAAAGAAGGAACCCTTGCAATTCAGAAAATGCCTCAAAATTGTCCTTCAACACCACCAATCCTTCTAAGATTTAAACATCACAAAAAAATTAAATTGCACAAATTATGACAATTAAATATTTGCCAGTTCATTTCTACAAGAGTAACTTCATTTACACATGCCAACTGACTTCTGCCAACATGGATATCTGGTCTGCAAGCAAAAATCTGAACCAGAGGAGGGCACATTCAATTTGCAGATTTTATAACACCTGCATGATCAGACCCTGAAATTCTAACATTGTAGTGAATCGACTCATAATATCTGTAGCATCTTTTCCCCATCTTTAAATATCCTTAAATTCATTTTATGTCAACAATTAATTTAACATTTATCATTTCCAATCCCAATTCAATTTTTTAAATTAAAATATTTATATTATTTAACAAACTAAAGATCAAACAAATACCAAAAATGTTTATCTACTCATAGGCTTCCTATGCAATATGCGCTTTTCCTCATTGGTTTCATTCTATTCATTTTCTACTCATATAATACCAACGGTTATGATTTTATGTTTAAAATGCCTTGCATATTTCTAGCTTATAATATTTCCCTCGAGTTTTTCTAATTTCATACATCATGAAATGTCCAACTTATAGAGATGTTCGGGTTAATTACATGGAGATTTTAAATATGGGTTCCTTGAGTAGCTTGATTGAAGAAGAAAGGATAACAAAAATTGCAGATTATTTGATCTAAAGACAAAACAGAAGATCTATAATACAAAAGGAAAGGGAGATAAAGTAGATGTGGTGTTGGCAGTCTATTTGTTTTGGACTGTTGTGCTTATCCGTGTTGCTGGCTATCCACGGCTCCCATAGGCTGTTTGACCTCATGGACATTATTAAAAACATCCATTCATTCATACGCCTAGTATTTTAAGTTTACGGCGACAGTAACCTATATTGAATTTAACACCAAAAATTCAAATATAAAATTGCACATTAAAAAGAGTAAGAAATTCAAAAATAAAAATGAGAATTTGACCAAAATATAGAAACAGACTGCAATCATTAAAGATCATTCTAAGATGAGAGTAAACTCACCATGGCTAGGAAGTATATTTTATTTTGACCAATAACAAGTTTTTCCCTCAGCCAGGGGTTTTGCGAATTTTTTTGCAGTAATCCCCAATCGATTACAATGTCCCAATATATGCTGATAAATGTCGCAATGCCTGATGTTAAAAACGACAGCATCTTCCAAATATCATTTGAATTCTTACTATATGCTGTTCTCATTACAACTGCAACAACTGTTGCAAAATACTTCAAGGCATTATATCCTTGCATTGGATCTCTCTCTTCGACAAGACGCCTAATACTCTGCAAATAGCACCAACACATCATGAATCTCCAATTCTTTCAAAAAAATATATTTTGGTTTCCTGAAATTTGAATAATTCAAACCTAAAAGTTTGAATACTTTAAACCAAAAAAGATTTCTTTAATAAAGACAAGTGCATGCATTATATATATTATGGTAGGAGATATCGAATTGAAATTTTCCATGTTCAAGCTCAAGCTTAACAGAGATAATTACGAACACCCGTTTTACGAGTGCCAAGAAAGTGCCTATGACTGTCAGACATATAGGTAAAGGTAGTTTCTAAGATGAACACCATGAGACCACTTTGGTTTATAAAATCCCTTTTGGAAGTCTAGAAAAGATTTTTGTTTTCCACTTCATATATTATCCTTATTGATAATAATTTTTTTTTAATTAAAAGATATATATTTATGGTGAAAGTTCCTTCAAAAGCATTTCAGTAGTTGAATAAATACATCAGAATGTTGCTTAAGCCCTTGATAATAGTTACCCGAGAGTTTCAAAGGAGCTGTAACAGAAGTATCATTGACAAGTTGACCAAGCTTTTAAACCTGATGTTTTATTCCTGAGGTTTAGATTAAAAAGATATGGTGCACTTTAAAAGGAAACAGAGCTTATCTTAAAGAGCGATTCATCAGATAAATCCGAATTTTTTATCCCAAGATTGAAATATAAAAACATATAATGTGCTAGAATAGTAAACACTGTTTATCTTAAAGAGTGATTCATCGCTCATTGGCTGCATTGGCACTTCATGGATTTTTCTGAAGAGCACAATCCAAGAATGGCTGGGACCACCATCAGCAGGTGCTTACATACTATTTTATACGATTTTTGGTGAGATAATGTGTTCTCACGTATGATGTCATGTATGTTGCTAATTGCACTTTATAATATTAAGATATTTTAATATTTTCTGAAGTGCAATTAAATATTATTTTATTAAAAAAGGAATCTTCTAGAAGGGAAGCCGATTCATGTGTGAAAAAGAATAAATAGGGGATGAGTCTCATGGTTCAGCATCGATTACTTGACATCTTTATTGTATTATTGAGCTTGTGGAGCCTAAGGTTTCTGCAGATCATTACGGTCATTGGGAACAATAACTCCCATTGATAGCGTAACTGAGGGAGTAAAAGATCTCTTGAAGGGTTGCATTTGAGGAGGTGATACTTCAGTCATCTCATTTGTGCTTAATTTGTGGCCAAAGGCCAATTTGCTAAGGTTCGAATTTTGAGGAGTCAATTGGAGACATTCCTGAATGCTAGAGGACTTCATCAATTTAACACAAGGAGCTGATTGCATAGACTTATTTCATTGTGTCAGTCATTTTCAGACTTGCCACGACTGAGGGAAGCCCACGATTTTGCTCATAGAAACCCACATTGGCATCAAATTCACCCCCTAACTGGAGCACTCCACTCCTAAGGTGGCATCAATGGTTTTTGAAGCAAGAAAGGGAACTTAAAGGCTGCAAATTATTTATTCTGATCTGAAACATACCAGAACAGGGGCGGCAGTTAGTGAGCCACGATTTGGCTTGGGGAGGTTTCATTTGCAATTGGATATGGCTTGCTTCTTCAAACTCCAGCATTAAGCCAACTTCCTACCAGGTTCTTGCTGTCATTTTAGTCATATATTGCATTGCCAAATACAGTTGTTGGTATGGCTGCCTTAGTTGGTATTCATAAATTCTGAGTATAGAGAGTATGCATGTATTTTGCAAGCCTAGAGCTTGATGGTTGAAATAAGGATTGCATTAAATAAAAAAATCAGTTGTGAGCTCTATATATGCTGTAATAAGTTTTGTTTCAAATCTGAGGTTGCATGCTATATGTTTGACAGAATGTCAAGTAGCTCAATATGATGTTTGCATGCATTCTTTATTATCTTCATTAATAAATTTATTCTCAGTTCATTGCATTACATTTATATGTTCAAACAAAGCGAAAACAAAAAAAACTACATCAGCATCAATAACACGCAAAGTTATACAAGTCTTTCCTGAGTCAATAACACGCAAAGTTATCAGTCTGAAACTCAGAACAGCAGATTGAAGGTTGGAAGACAACTGTTCAACAATATTCCTTTCATATTTCAGTCATATAACAACAAGGATTATTATTGTGGTATCAGAGCTATCATCCTACCATCCTGTGATCAACCAGTTGTCTGATGAGTGCAAGAGATATTAGGCATTATAAGAGGGAACAAAGAAGACAGCAGTATCAAAATCCACAAGTGCTAGACGTAGACACGTTTTCAGAAGCATTAAGGGAAAGGGGTACCGGCAAAGAAGTTGAAAACATGTCAGAAGGAGAAAGACTTATTGCAGATGAAAAGATGCTAGAATGGAGAGGAAGTTTGATGGGATGATTGAAATGATGTCCCATCTATTAGCAAAGATGGATCAGCTAACAAACAATAATCATCAACAACAACACACAGCTGAACATAGTGGGAATAATGAGAATAATGGAAACTTTGAAGACGAAAGAACTGTACACCGAGCTGCTAATACTAGAGGATCGGCCTCTAGACCTCTCTTCCCTACTTTTACACCAAGAGAAGAACAACCACATGCTACTGCAGTTGTTCCTTTTGGAGACGAAGCAAGACAAGCCTTCTTGGAACATACTACTTTACCTCTTGATTTGCGAGAACAATGGATCTTTGGTCAATTCATGAATCAAAGGAATAGGAGAAATGGCGGAAGGAATGATCATTATGCTCCACCTAGAATGGATTATCAGCAAGCTCTTCGTAGGTTTACAATGCCATATTTTGATGGGAGTAATAAATGTACAGCTAGGGCATGGATGCAAAAACTTGATAACTACTTATCATTGAGACCAATGCTTGAGGAGGACGCCATTAGGTTTGCTACACTACATTTAGAAGGGGCTGCTCATGAGTGGTGGTACAATGGTTTGATTACTCTTGGTCACAATCTCATTACCACATATGATGAATTTACTAATAGATTGATAGAAAGATTTGATGTTACGGACCCTGAAGTAAGCTTCCATGAGTTGGCACAATTGAAGAAACATGAAACTCTTGAAGCATGTGTTGCTGATTTCCAGCAGTTATCAGTTATAGTTCCAAATATTAGTGAAAGGAGATTGGTGGTACTATTTTTAAGGATTGATGGAACCATTGAAGAGCTGGTTGAAGGCCTTTGATCCACCATCACTACAAGAGACAATGAAAAAGGCACAAAGCATGGAGCTTGCTGCACCTTCCAGCAAGTTCTCATCCAAAGGATCATCCTCCTATCGTGATAACAAAAAATTTCCCAAAAAAAGAGACAAGACAAAGGGGAAATCAGCCTTTCCACTTGACCGGGAGACACTTATTGATTTAAGGAAAAAGAAATTGTGTTTCTATTGAAAAGGTCTTTATGATGCAAATCATGATTGTTCTATAAGACCTAAGGGGAAATCTTATCAAGAAATGTGGGCTCTTTATGAAGATTCAGAATCTGATCAGCAAACAGAAAATGATGATTCAGAGTCAGAAAAATTTGAGCATAATGTGGAAATAGAGGCGGAAGTGAAGCTTAAGGAGGCACGTCTCACTAGCATTTAACGCGAAGGTTCTTTTTGGATGCATGGGGTCCTTGCTGGTCAAAAAATCATCACTTTACTTGATACAAGTGCAACACATAATTTTATCGATGCTAGACTTGTTGAGAGACATGGCTTACACACTGAGGACTTTGAAGGGATTCGAGTAAAGGTTGTTGATGGTTACACTCTCAAGTGTGACAAAGTAATTTCAAATCTGCCCATGCACTTGAATAACTTTGAATTCAAGGCTGATTTTTATGGGAATGACTTGGCTTCATGACATAGGAGAGTTTACCCTCAACCTTCATGAGATGGAAATGAGATTTCAGATGGATGGAAAAACACATGTGCTGAAAGAGCTCAGAGATACTAGCTACAGGACTATATCTTTCAGAAGGATGGAGAGTCTCATGCAACATGATATGGTTGAGTGGGCAGCAAGGTGTGTGTTGATGCCAACATAGGAGGAGCAGCAAAAACCTATTTATCCTCCTAATATACAAGAGTTGAGAATTAAGCACACCAAGGTATTCAGTGAGATTCCACTGGGTAGACCTCCAGATAGAGGGATAGAGAATATCATCGAGTTGGAGGAGGGTGCTAAGCCCATGATAGCCACTCCCTACACGCACCCCAAGAGGCTCAAGGATGAGATAGAAAAAACTATTAAGGAGCAGCTAGCTATGGGAAATATCAGACCTAGTACGTCTCCATTTGCGTGGTTTTGGTCAAGAAAAAGGATGGTACTTTGCGGATGTGCATTGACTACAGGTTTCTGAATAAGAAGACTATCAAAAATAGGTCTCCTATCCTTAAAATTGATGAGTTCATTGATGAGCTAAATGGTGCCCAGTATTTCTCCAAAATTGATTTCAGGTTAGGGTATCATTAGATTCATTGTAGGGAGCAGAATATTGAGAAGACAGCCTTTCATTGTCATTGTGGGGATTTTGAGTTTGTGGTTATGCCATTTGGGCTAGCCAATGCACTTGCTACATTTCAATCCACGATGAACAGGGAATTCCATTCATAGTTGAGGACATTTGTGTTGGTCTTCTTTGATGACATCTTAATGTACAACAAAACATGGGAGGAGCATATTGCACATCTTGATACAATTTTGGGGATTCTTGGCAAGTAATCCAAGTGCGACTTAGGCATGACAGAGTTGTTGTACTTAGGCCACATCATCAACGCAGAAGGGGTGCGTATGGATCCTAACAAGGTCAAGGCAATTGTGGAGTGGCCTACACCTATGAATCTTACACAACTTAAAGGGTTTTGGGGCTTATGTGCTTTCTACCATAGATTTGTTAATGGATATTCGCCTAGGTTACCGGTTTGGGTTCGGGATCGGGTTCGAAGATGCGAACCTAGTTCGTGGGTTCGGGAAAAATTCTTTTTGCCTTTTGGGTTTGTTCGTACACACACACACACACACACATATATTATATGCAAAAATTTAAAGAAATATACAAAATTACAAATCTAAATACATTTAATAGTATGCTACTTCATCATTGATCAATGCCAAAAGCGGGTTAGGGTTTTTGGCCTAAAAAAGGCAAAAAAAAATTAGTTTTTTTAATATAAAAATGTCACTTTTTGGCGATTTGACTGGCCCAGCCCAGTGGGTTCACCCAGGTCCACATTTGGGTTCACCCGGGTCCGACTAGGGTTCGCCCTTTTGACTGTGGGTTCACCTCAGTCAAAAGGGCGAACCCTAGTTGTACCCAGGGCGAACCCAACACAGTCCTGGACCCGTGCGGACCCGGTTCGCGTTTGGAGCCCAAACAAGCGAATCCGGTAACTAAGATATTTGCGGCATGCAAGTCCACTTACAGATTTGACCAAAAAGGGAGCTTTTGTATGGACTCTTGAAATATCCCACCCCTGATAGGATATTGCTATGTCCCCTCCTTGATCATTATATATATATATATCCTAAATGAAACAATTATTATTAATTAATATAATAATTACCAAAGAATGACTATTTGAAACTTATTTCTTTATTAAATATTATTATTTATTAATATTTATTACTAATAATATTTTTGAAATATCCAAATAAAAATAAATTAATATTATACTATAAAGATAATTTATATATATTATAAATTATAAACACAATTTATATATATTATAAACACAATTTACATATTCACTGTCATATCAGAAATAAATAAATGGATTTAGAATTTTGTCTTAATTAATAGGACTTCACAATTTTCTAACATTTAAACCACCAGCCTAAATTCTCTTGATTGGCTAGTTTAGAGTCTTAACAATTTATTAAACCCAAACTATCCTCCAAAAGCCACGTAAGATAAAGAGGTTTGTGATTAAGGGAACGGAGAGACATTTACCACTTCGACTATTTACTAAGTCAAAAGGCAAGTCTAGAAGACATCACCTTTAGGAAGCACGTGGCCATGAAGAGACATAACCCTCCAAGGTTGATTGAGGATATTTATTGTAGATTGGCACTTAAAAAAGGGATCGGGAGGTTGATAGGGTACAAAACAAAAACGGAAGAAGTATGGAAGAGAGTCGGGTCTAAATCAACAGGCAATTCACACATGTACGTAATATCAGATATGGGCCACACCGTCCCTAGGTTATATCTGACATAATTTAGCATAGGTAGACATAATAATCGTATCAAGATTTAAAAGGTAAAACTGCTATCAGAATTATAAGATACAGTCAAATTGTTATCAGATTTAATAGGTATAAATGCTTAGGATCGAGGACTAATTAATCAGAGTGTTAAGTACCACAAATTGGTAATTAGAGTAGCATCGCATAGGATTGCTCTGAAGTGATTCAATTGTATTTAGTTAACACTAACAGATTGGTTAAATTGGGAAAAGATGTGCTTAATACGTATGCTGGATGTATGAAGTTTAATAATGATATTATGCAGAATTTAATAATAATATTTATGTAGACTGCAATACGTATGACAGTCATTTAATTTCCTTATTGTGGCAGACCAGGTCTGTCTGCTCTTACAGCCAGAATTATAATAACTAATGTTTTTAGGCAGTGGTGGTGTTAATAATCTATATAATAAGTTATATATATATATATATATATATTCAAATCAGAATAAGGAATAATATAAATATTGTAAATATGGATATTGATAATAATAAATATTAATATCATAATTACTATTAATATAGTACTTTTAGAGATTAGTAATAATTCATATAACTAGTAATTAATAAATACGTAAATGATTTATAAATGAATCAAAACAAGATTAATTGTTAGTATGGTAAGGAATGTCACAGAATGTATATGTAAATAAATATAAGTAATAAATATTTTAATATATATATTAATGAATATAAATAATGAATAGTTTAATGTATATATTTATGAATATAAATAATGAACATTTGAATACATATGTTAATGAAAGGTTCTTAGATATGTATAAACAAAGTAATGAATACATATCAATGAATAGTAGGAATAGATGTTACGAAATACATGTGAATATTGGATAATGGACATTTTTCTGAATATATGTTAGGGAATACATGTTAAATTAGGAATATGTAAATGTGGATTATGGAATGGAAAATAGTAATAAAATGCAAAATGTAATATAAATGTGACTACATGATGGAGGCTATAGGGAGGAAACTCTCTTAGTCTATGGAAGGATTATGATAATCCTTGGTAAGCAGTATATATACTGAATATCTATATGCATATATATGGCTTGGTTGACTAAGTTGATCCAAGAAGAGACGGATCTGGCCGATCCCCTCTGATGGATTTGGATGATGAGATGCATCATCCAAGGCAAAGAATTGACATATGGTCTTCCTTGGATGGCTTGGGTGTAAGAAATTACATCCAAGACAGGAATCGAATTAACCTTCGGTTTCCTGGATGGCTTGGGTGTAAGTAGTTACATCCAAGACAGGAATCGAATTAACCTTTGATTTCCTGGATGGCTTGGGTGTAAGAAATTACATCCAAGACAAGAATCGAATTCACCTTCGATTTCTTGGATGGCTTGGAACCAAGATGGGTTCCAAGAAGGCGAACTTCACAGCTGCCTAAGGACATATCTTCATATGGCATTCGTATCCTTTTTATTAGATAAGAATTATGATTAGTGTTAATTAAGCACTTTAAAGTTAAATTGCAAGTTAGAATATATATATATATATATATATATATATATATATATATATTCGTTGTATATTCGTTGTATTTTAACAATCTGTTTTGCAGGACAATGATCCCTAACTAGTAGGGAGATTACAGATATTTACTTTTCTAAATTTCACTTGTCTTTGGTTTGAGTTTTATGTTTTTTATTTTTATTTTTGCAATGTTGGATACAACAATATAATGCAACAAGATAGAAGATATTGCAATGATAATTTTCAACTTAAAAACTAAACATTACATAGGGAATACATAGCTGAAAATTCCAAATTTTTATATCAGCTGAGACACTTGGTCTTTTCACAAAATATTGACAACCCAGTTCATAAAATATCCCCTATATCTAAAACAACAATACCCAAAAAATTTGGGAGTTACAATTCATGAACTTACAGGTAAGAAATGCCTTGAAACCTTCTGCCATACATGGTTACCAGAATGAAGTATAAAGTTTGCAGCAGTCATATGGTAGAAGGAATATCATCAGATCCCATCCAACATATGGCAGCAATTAAATCATCAAACCATTGAAATTTTCTGTAGATTATCACTTCCAATCTGCACATTAATGATTCCTATGTGCCAATGAAGAAGGCACAATCAAGCAATGAAGAAATTTAATAATGCTTATCTTCAATAACTTCTGATTTGCTCTAAATACCCTTGAAATACTTTGAGATAATCAATTAGATTTGCATAAACTCCATTGATGCTCTGATGTGACCTCTGTATGAAGCTACCAACACAATCGAAGAGAGGCTACATTCTCCAAGATTGAAATTACAGCAAAACCCTAGGTTTCTTCTTCAAAGCCAAAACTTCTTCAGAATAGATAAATGTTGAAATGATTCGAGAATGAATGAAATGAAATCCAAATCCCTTTTTATAATGTTTAATTTGCATTTGTCTTCATCTCTTTTAATTTACTTTAATTTCATTTCTTTTTCCCTCTTTTGGTGCACAACATTAAAATATAAAGTTTACTTTATTAAACACTTATATCTCCCCTTTAAATAACACTTTATCGCTTATTATAAAGTATACTTTTAAAACATTTAAATCTCCCCTTTAAATAAAGTCCACTTAATTTATCAATGATATGCACTTAATAATTAATCATTATTAAAGTATAACTTTGATAATAATTATAACATTATAACTCCATTAATCATTATTTCTCAATTCCGACTGAACCTGGGAGTTAGCCATTGTATCCATTATGCATCCAACTACCTTACTAAAAATAGTAAGGGTCCCTCTCTAACAACCACAGACTTACTATAAATAGTAAGTCCCTCAAAATGGAACCGGAAACCTCTGAATAGCCTAGCCTCAAAATATACCAACAATCTGGAGAGGAAAACACTGTTGTCTACCACCTGAAGAGCTCCATAATGCCCAAACTAGATCCTCTAATCCACCATACTAGCCTATGAGGGTCAAATGATAGGCTAATCCTTCGAACTCTGATGCTCGTGAAAATGGGGACATTACAACTCCTGAGGCAGATGAGTGTTTTGAGATGTTCAAACATCTCATGACTACTTGTCCTATACTTGCATTGTCGGATTTCATGAAACCCTTTGAGATGCAGTGTGATGCTTCAGGTGAGGAAATTGGAGCTTTCCTTATGTAGGAAAAACATCTGATTGCGTTTGAGAGCAGAAAGCTGAGAGGTCTAGAGAGAAGCTATAGAATATATGATAAGGAAATGTTGGCCATCATGCATGCATTGGCCAAATTCAAGCAGTAAATTCATTGTAAAAATAGACCATAACAACTTGAGACATTTCCTTGGGCAGCGAGACCTCAATGACCGTCAGCAGAAATGGGTGAGCAAGCTGCAATCATATGACTTTGACATTTCCTTTGTCAAAGGAATGCAGAATGTAGTTGTTGATGCTTTATCTTGCCGTCCACATTTAAGCTCCATGGCAGAGGTTTCAGATGATTGGAGACATTTGACTGTGGCAAAATATGCCAAGGACTCTTGGGCTTCGAGCATTATTGAGGGGTCGGTGCAGGATGATAGATACTCCATTGTGAATGATCTCATAATTTACAAGGGGAGGATATTTTTTACCCTAAAATCGGAGGTGAAGAACATGGTGATGAGGTCCTTTCATGATACACCTATGGCAAGACATCCTGGCTACTTCAGGACATATCAAAAGGTATGGGAGAGGTTCACTTGGAAGGAGCTGAAATCAGATGTTCTTCGCTGTGTTAGAGAGTGTCCTATTTGCCAGCAGAATAAACAGGAACACACATACCCTACAAGCTTGCTTCAGCCACTTTCGATTCCTGATAGGAAGTGGGAATGTATTTCTATGGACTTCATTACAAGATTGCCGAAAGCTCAGGGTAAGGATTGCATTTATGTAGTGGTTGATCGATTGACCAAGTATGCCCACTTCTTTTCGATCACTACTACATATTCAGCCATGCAGGTAGCCGAGCTATTTTTCCGTGAGATATTCAGACTTCATGGGTTACCTCGAAGCATTGTTAGTGACAGAGACAGCTAGTTCACGAACCATTTTTGGCAAGAACTTTTCAGATTTTGTGGGAATGAGCTCACTCCGAGTACCAGCTACCACCCATAGATTGATGGACAGACAAAGATAGTTAATAAATGGGTGGAGGGATATCTCAGGAACTACATTGCAAGGCAGCAAAAAGGTTGGGTTAAGTGGATATAACTTTGTGAGTATTGCTATAATACCACTTACCATCTTTCTATTCAGATGACACCATTCATGGCTTTGTATGGGTATGAGGCGCCTAGCTTTCTAGATTTGTTGATGAGTGACAGCACAATGCGTAGTGCTGGGGACATGATACAGGAATCATGAGGGCTCTTCGAGAAAATATCCAGAAGGCATAGAATCAACAGAAACAATATGCAGATCAGAAGAGAGTTGAGCATTCATTTGAGGTAGGCAATATGTTATAGTTGATATTGCATCCATATAGATAGTCTACTCTCAAAAGAAGTGGTCTAAGAAGCTTAAGCCACGATACTATGGACCCTCTAGGATTATCAGATGAGTAGGAGAGGTGGCTTATGAGCTCGAGTTGCCGGCAGACAACAGGGTGCATAATGTATTTCATGTATCATGCCTCAAAAAGGCGTTAGGACACCATGTGACTCCTTCCACGACTTTACCACCCTTAGATGATGAGGGTAAGTTGATATTAGTACTTGAGGCTATATTGGATGTCAGGGAGAAACAGTTCAAGAGACGAGTTATCAGGGAATATTTGATCAAATGGAAGGACTTGCCGATTGAGGATGCTACTTGGGAGAGAGGAGATTTTGCAGCATCCAACATTGAGATTGCTTGAGGACAAGCAATTTTAGGGAGGGCAGACTGTAATGTCCCCTTCTCATTAGTACGTAGACATTCGTGGAGTTTGGCTTATTATTTAACCCTCATAGACCAAGTAGTTGATGAGAGGGTCGTTTGGGCAAATGCTTGTGGCTTAACATACTATTTTATTGTAATGTACGCTTTCTTGTCGTACGACAACACCACCTCCATTGTATGGACAACTTCACCTCCACCGTACGAGCAAAGCTACCTCCACCGTACGACCCTACACTCCGTACGCTCCTTGCCTTCCGTACGGTCAATTGACTCTCTATGTACGGACTAATAATCACAGCCTCGGAAAGATGGTTCTGTTATATGCAATATGTTGGACAATATAATTAGTTTAAGACGATTAGGCATAGGAATGAACACACCAGGCAAGTAGAAATTCAGATTCAATAATGATAACACTTCAGATTACAAAAATTTGTGACAGAGGGCAAAGCAGAGTAGGGTGAGGAGTTACTCCCACCGAAACTGTGAATGCCAAGAAGGGAGGATCTTCCACATCCGAAATGGCAGACGACTGAACTCCAACTACACATAGAAAACATCAAATTTGCATACTGTTGACGTGTATTTTGTACACCATCATACACAGAATAAAATACCTAAAGGCATCTTATCCTCTCTTGAATAAAGCCTCTAACTGCTGAAGATTCGCATGAAGGATCAGTTAGGATGACTCCAATGTTCTGGTTAGTAGGGTCTCTACGTGTGGACAAGCTCGCCGTGGTATGATGTGATTTGCTGTATCCTCAAGGGGTCTTACACTCCGAAAGTTCAAGATTTGCTAAACTAAAGAAGCTTTTCAAAAAATAACAAAAGGATAGGGTTTTGAAAGAAGTCTATTCTAATCTAACCCTAAGAAATGACTTCATGTGGACAAGACTTGGCAAGATTCAACCAACTTCAATTTTGCCATAAGATAACAACTTAATTGAAATTGATGCGATCTTCTAAGGTAACAAAATGATTTTCAACGCATCAAAGATCAAAGACACTACCACGAAGGTACATATCCAGGATACAATGATGATTGAAGGTTAAATGATTCAAATATATCCAGTCGACCACGCAAGGCGTTCCTACAATCAGCAAGAAGCTAGTGGTATGGAAAGCGAATCCTACCAAAGATCAAGTCTCACACTATGTCCTTCAAATTAACACACTACTTTGATTGAGCATGATTCAAGTAAATTGAACAACCATGAAGATAACTAAGAAAGTTGCAACAAAACACCATAACTTCAATATTTCATTGATTTCAAAGTCATCATGTACAACAATTGTTTGAATTTCTCTCTTCAAACTCAATCTTGCTACAAAGTAAAATTGCTTCTAACTCTAATCTCTCTAATCTCTTAACTATCTCTATTCTCTATTACAAAAAACATTACAAATGAAATGAAAAATGAGGGTATTAAATAGCATCCTCAATTACAATGAAAGGTCCAGATTGAAAGTAGATCAACGGTCAAGATCATGACACCTAAACCCTAATTAGGGTTTGTTACAAATGGCCTCCCTTTTACTGAACAATATTAAATGCATAGCCAAATATTAAATTTGGCACAAAAACCTAGGAGACATAAACCAATGACAAATAAGATGCCATGTCATCTATAACAACCTTTCATCTAGAATCCTATTCCCTTTCCAATTCTCTTTTTTAGCATATGCAATGAATCTTGACACGATTCCTTCGATTTCTGCAATTGGAATCTCGGGAAGATTCTTCATACTCTCTTCCAAGTGGATGACCTGATCGAATGCATCTAGAAGAGCTGCGTCCCATGAAGGTTCAAGTTCCTTTGTTCTTTCAATCAGGAGCATGGTGGCAAACATTTGATCATATTGCTCGTCTGTAACATTAGCGTCCTTGCAAAAGATGACCTTGATTCTATCCTCTAATTCCTGCATATCCACATCTGTCTCGACCTCGATCCTTCTGCCAAGAATGGTACGAAGTACCTCAAATACTCTGTCCTGGATCGGATTGATCACCTCCTCAACTTGGCTGCATCTAGTACTGATGTCCTCGAAGAGAACACTCTTCATATGGAGTAAGGTTGACCACTGAAGCAAACTGTGAGGTCCTCCATCCATGATCTTTTCCTGTGCTAAGACCTTCCTTGATGTGTGTCTTATTACTTTCAAGACAGGAATGACAACATCTTTGGTATGGGCAAATGCGGCTACTGTTATCATCAAATTGTGGATTATCTCAAGAACCTGGATAGCTTGATGAATAATCTTCATCATCCTTGTTACAAATTCTATGGCCACTGTATGAGATTTATCCATCCAATTACTTGTACGTTGGACCATGTTCCTGAATCTTTCTGCCTCATTAATTGATTGAAGGGGAAGTGCCTGTACTGGTGATCTAGCTGGATCCTGACGTCCCAAAGGTTCATTGAGATGACTGAAATATGTCCTCCATGCACCGACCTCTCTCTCAAGCTTTCTATTCTTATCCATTTCTTCTCTAAGCTTGTCCTTCAATGCCTCAAATGAATCAGTGGCATCATCTAGTGTCTGCTCTGCTGTGGATGGTCCTAGCTCAAAAGTCTGTATATCATATTCCTCTGCTAGGATCTCACCTTCATATTTGTCTACTGCCAGTGTAGCTATCTGCAGTTTTCTGGATCCAGTCTCATCTCGAATCATCTTGGTCATCTTGGTGGCCTTCCTCTTCTCTGTTACTTCGTGTGAGCGTCCAACAAGGCTCTCTAAATCAATTGCATTGTCCTCGTCCTCTATCACGATCACCTTGGTTAATCTTTCCTTCAACCAATCTGGGATGGCCGATCTTGTTTCTTGAACTTGTATTTCTTTATGCACTATTTCCTCTTCTCTGGGAGGAGATGTCATCTCGTTGTCCTCTTTATCTTCATCTAACTCATAATCCTGGAGAGATCCATCTGGTGACCCTTGCTGTGCCTGTCCTTCTTCCTGCCTGTCGTTCTGTACCATCGACTCCATGGATTCTTCCACTTGAAGTGTCCTCTTCTCTGGTCTAGAAGAAGTACCGGATGATCGATCTCTGTTAGCCCCTTGCTTCTTCTTGGAAGATTCTTTCTTCTCTGATCTTTCTTTCCTCTTCGAACCTCTTGGATGAAGATTGCCCTCACTGGCACATCGAAGGTTACCTTCACCTGAATTTCTAGGATTAGGATCGCCTTCACTCACACTAGCTCCACCTTCGGCAGGTTTCTCTTCCAAAGTGAAAGTCATAGCTATGCCTTGTTCTCTCAACTTCTGATGCTGTACGTCAACCCATCTGCGAGTACAAGACAAGACTGGTGCCATCAAAGTATCTAGATCCACGACCTCGGGCTCATTCCAATCCAACCTTATTGTTTTACTTTCTCGATCATAGGATGACTGGATATGTCTGCCACTGTCCTGAGCTTGGTCGGCCACTCTGTAAATCCTGCATTTCCTGATGAAATCCAAAGGCAATCTAGAATGCATTTTCCGTTTTACTTCGAGATCATCTAAGAGATTCATCATAAAATCTTCTATTTTGTTCTCATGCTTAAACTTCTTACCGACTGTCTCCTCTAAATGTCCATGTGGATCAAAGCTTTCTCTCAAAGCAAAAGATGAAAAAGAATACAAGGCTAACTCCTTCTCTGCGTCATCCATGGCTAAAGCATTAGGACATACCTCAACTGAATTGCCCAAAATGATAGGTACTGGAACTCCATTCCCATGTCTGTGTCTGAATGCCTTCGCATATGCTGCCAACTGTCTTGTTACTTCAAGTAACACAATTCTGTCTGTCGGATATCTTGGCAACATGTATGGAGGTAAAGGACATCCATGCACTCTAATATAAGTGAACTTCGGAAACTGAATAAACCAAGCACCATACCTCTTTATTAATTCTTGTGCATCCCGAGATAATCTGTTGTGAATCCCACCTTGCAACGTCCTTGTGATGTTCATCGTGAAGGTATCATTAACTAACTTGTAGTTACTTCCTGGCGGATGATGCAAGTAGGCATAGGAATCACAAGCTCTGACCTCGCCGGGTCCTCTTCCAATCACTCCTCTGTGAGGTAGTCCTGCGTACTCAAAACTCCTAATCAAGGCATAGATGACGTATGAACTCATGTGGAAGGACTTAGTAGCCTTGAGTCTCCTCAACTGTACGTCCAAGCAATGGCTAATCATCCTAGCCCAATGTATCGTACCTTTCCCTTGAACAATCACCTGCATGAAGTAAAACATCCACTTCTCAAAATAGAAGGCGTGAGGGGCTCCTGTAACTCGGTTGAGCATTGTGATCAAATCTCTGTACTCCTCCTGGAAATCAATCCTGTGCGGTGTGTTCGGGATCTTGCTCAAACGGGGACGTCTCTTGAGTAGCCAGTTCTTATTAATTATGCTTAGACAAGCATCTGGATCATCTTCGTACATTGACCTGGCTCCTTCTATGCTCTTGTATATCATGTCCCTATGCTCTGGAAGATGGAAAGCTTCACTTATAGCTTCCTCTGAAAGGTACGCCAAAGTGTTTCCCTCATTGGACACGATCGTTCTGGACTGTGGATCATAATGACGAGCACACTCGATCATCAACTCATGGCACTGAACAGCTGGAGGAAAGCCGGCCGCCTTAATGATGCCACTCTCGATTATTCTCCGAGCGACAGGTGATGGCTTGCCAATGTTAGGGACCTATCGAAACTTCTTCGTGCTGAAGTTGCCTAAGTTAGTATCTCCAATGTTGCTCCACTTCGACACGATCTTGGTCTCTACTTCTTCGGTCTTTTGATCTTCTTTCATGAGAGCTGAACGACTGGTGGATGCTCCCGCCTTCGGGGTTGCCATACCTACACAACATTTCATAATGAGAACTAGATCTTGCAATATATAACATAGATTAGAGAGTAAATTTTAGGAAACCTCATGATAAGTCTTAGAGTTATCATTTCCTAAAAAAAACGATTGAGCCAGGAATTCAAAATTTCAAAATTTCAAAATTTAGGCTATGACGATTAACGTTCAAAATTAAAACAATAAAACCAACATCGCCATACCTCAGTAGAGAGCTAACACTAAAATGCAAAATGAATAAAATTCGCCTAGGCAAAATTGACGTTAGATGGTCTTCAACGTGATCTCCCTTCAAATAGCAACTTCGCCACCTTTCAAGTCTTTGACGTGATCTCTAATATCTTCTTCAAGTTCGCACAATATGAAACTTTAGATTCGCACCACCTTGGATAATCTTGGCGCCACCTTGCTTGAACTAAAATTCGCACCTCAAACACACAATTCGCACTTCTTTTGTCTTCCTCAAATCGCATGTGAAATGGTAAAATAGTAATGTGAAAATGACGATTCTCACCTCTCCTTTATAGGCGCTTATACCATCCATTCACTTAGGCCGACTTTCATAATATTAGGCAATTAAAACGATTTTTTTAATAAATAACAAAGCCGACCTCACAATCCTAGCGCTCCATTTAATTTTTTTTTATTGATTAATAAATAATTAATTATTAAATGCCATCGTTTATTAATTAATAAATTCGATTTTTCTTACAAGGCAAAAAAACAATTAATTAATTAATACCAGGCGCCATTTTAAATGCTTTTAATTAAATATCGATTTTCTTAGCATTTAAATAAATTCAAAAATGTGTTTGAGCGCCAAAATTTAAAGATAAAAAAAATGCAAACCTCATCGCCCTGGTCCTTGACTGAGGGACAGGAGCGATCCATCACCTTGGTCTTGATCCTTGCATTTTTGACGTTCAAAGTCTTCATCTCCACGTTGAAATTGGCATTTTCGCTGGGTCCTTCTATCTTAATTGACTTGCTTGTGCGAATGAATGCATCTCATGACCATTATCGCCCTGGTCCCTTGGAGAGGGACAGGAGCGATCCCTATTCTTTTACGTGAGATTCTTCGTTCCTGATATCAATTCCTCGTTCATTATCCTTCAAACAACGTTTTGAACCCTTTGCAAGTTTGTTTTGTCATGATCTTCGAAGGATGATAAGTGCTTTAGCAAATATCGCCCTGGTCCCTTGGAGAGGGACAGGAGCGAACTTCATAGTTTCTTCTTGATCTTTGTAACTCCGAACTTCAACCTTCATTGTGAGGGACAAACAATGTTATTCTTTCACTCCCCTTTCGTTTCGCTTGAATTCTACAAGACACTTTGATGTTTAGAGGAATATCGCCCTGGTCCCTTGGAGAGGGACAGGAGCGATCTTGAAGCTCTAGCTAGAATTTGCCACCTTTCAACCTTTGTACTTCGATCATCATCTTTCAAATGGCGTCCTCGATCTTGCCCATCCTTGCCTTGTCTTGATCTTCGAAGGATGATAAGTGCTTTAATAAAAATCGCTTTGGTCCTTGTCCAAAGGACAGGAGCGATATAGCTTCCTTATTCAAATTGGTATACTTTGATGTTCGACACCTTTGCATATCACCTTGTTAAGACGCCTTAGACCTTGTGTGATCCCACAAAACCTTGACTTGGCCTAAATTTTACATGAATTGGCAAATATAATAGATATCGCTCTGGTCCCTTCCTGAGGGACAGGAGCGAACTTTAAGATTTTGAGCTTGTCTTTGTTTCCATCCACTTGCCATCGCTTTCATAATGTAAGATGAAGTCCCTTGATCCTTCTTAATCACTTGATACTTGTTTAACTTTTGAAATCTATGCCTTTATGGAAATATCGCTCTGGTCCCTTCCTGAGGGACAGGAGCGAATTAGGTGTCTTGATGTAATTCCTTCAACATAGGCGACTTTGGATACTTCGTCCTTCATTAAGATGCCCTAAAACGTCCTCACCACCTTGTACTTCATCTTGGAGTGTTTTGAATTTGGAAGAAAAGCAACATAATCATTATATCGCCCTGGTCCCTAGCTGAGGGACAGGAGCAATTTTGCTCTTGTAGGCTTCATCTCACTTTGCTAACCTCAAAATTTATCTTCAACAGTCTCCTCATACCTCCTTCCTTGCCTTCAAACTTAAAACTTGCTTGATCTTCGTCCAGTACATGTCCTATGAAGGATTTCGCTCTGGTCCCTGGGAGAGGGACGGGAGCTACAAAGAACTTCGCCCTGGTCCCTGACTGAGGGACAGGAGCGATTTTGGCATTCTAGTTCATTCTCCTTTAAGACGGCACTTCAAGTTATATTCATTTGATAAAACATCTTTCCTTGGACCTCTTCAAATCGTCAAGTTATTAAAATCCTGCAAGGACAAAATAATATTTGATTTTAAGCTCCGGTCCTTCACTGAGGGACAGGAGCGATTTTGACTCCTGGAGGCATTTCCGTGTTCGTGAAATTCTTCAATTTATATTCAACGGAAAGATCACGCCTTTCTTCATCACTTCCTATTCGAAAATTATCTTGACCCTCCAGAGACAGTAAGATTTTTGAAAACGAGCTCCGGTCCTTCACTGAGGGACAGGAGCGATTTTGCTCCTACAGGCCAAAATATCAAGATTTTACAAGTTTAATCACTTCACAAGGCGAAAACAAATCATTTCCAATGCCCGAGATCAAAATCAAAAAGGTCAAAATTTGGTCAAAATTCCTCAATTGGACAAAAATTCACATTTCATCATCAATACTTAGACAAATTTAGACTCTGCACTGAAAATTCCAATTGGAAATAGACCTTTTTGGCGAATTCATTGCATTCAAAATTTGCATCCTATGAAAGGAAGCTCAAAAAGCTCTCAAAACTGACTGGATTCTGGCCTGAAAAGATGGTAACTAAAACCCTAAGGCTTGACCCTAAATCCAGACAATTGACAGACTAACAAAACCCTAAAAAAACAAAGCAAAAGGCGACCGAAAAACGAGCAAAAAAAAGAGGGGGTCCCCATTTTAAATGGGGCGATGTGTGAAATGGTCACAACATTTGGCGACACCACTGAGAAATGTTGAAAAACATTTGGGAATCAATCTTTCTAGAAGAAAACTCAGAAAATCTCCCTCAACAAAACCAGGAGTTAAGAAACACTTACAAGAAGAGACCATCATATTGAGACAAAGTATCAAGTCCACAGTTACCCATGTGTGTGCAAATGCATTAATTCCCCTCAACAAGACAATCATGATCCTCAGGTTCCCCTGTGATAAGCTACGTAGTTCATCTAAACTCCAAAAGCATCCTGGATAGAGCCTCGCTGCCAGTCAGACGTCCATAGTCCCGACGAGGTTATCGCCGCAAGCTCACGAACATTGCTCCATTGCCAGTCAGGCGTCTATAGCCCCGATGGAGTTATTCGTAAATTCCCTTTAGCCAATTTGATATTTCTTTTTAGCTCATCTTCTTTCTTTTGATTTTTCTCTCATTTTTTCATCCTTTCTTTTGATACTGCTTTTCAGTTCCGTCAATTCTTTGGCTTGTGAGTAGTGAAACTCACTAGGGTTTGAGGATTGCGGTGGCGCTGAAGTTAGACTTTAGATTTTTCACTGACCACAGCTTCGCCTGGAAACCATAATGACTCGGAGATTATAAGTGTGTAAAGATATAATAACTGGAGGACAAAAATACGTGAGTTCAATAAGCTAATCTACTTCAATGCAAATACGTCCTGACTCAAAGCTTTATTAAAAGAAACTCCCTTTGTAATTCCAAAAGACCTCATGATTGTCCAAATGCAACCAACAACCTAGCAGGTAGTCAGAGCGTTACATAAAAAAATCACCCAATATCAAATGGATACCCCTCAGGACAAAACAACTAACCTAAAACAGAACACCTAAACTAAAAACGAAAACAAAACAAAAAGCAAACCAAAACGAAAGCAAACTAAACTAACTATGTACAAGGGAAGGCCTTGGGCATTTCAGGACTGGAAATAATGTTTGAGATACCTCCCATTGACAGGCAACGGGATGTCTTCTCCAGTTAAAGTCTGCAACCTGAATGCATTTTCTCCCAATATCTCTGAAATCTGATAAGGGCCTTTCCAGAGCTTATCAAACTTATCATGTTCTCCTCTTTTTTCATGTGCTTTGTCCCAATACAGGACGAGATCTGAAATTCGAAATGCCTTGACTCTTGCTTGTCGATCAAACCATCTCTTCACCACTCCTTGGTGTTTCGCAAAGTTTTCTAACGCTTGATCCCTCTTTTCTTCTAGGTTCATTAACTGCGTCAGTCGGGCTTGTACTGCATCAGTGTCTTCCATATACTCCTGAATGAATCTTAAAGTCGGGATCCTGAGTTGCATGGGGAAGACTGGGTCTTGGCCATAAACCAGAAAATAAGGTGAAGTTCCCAATGCGTTCTTTGTTCTGATTCTGTCCGCCCATAAAGCGAATCTTAACTGGGTATGCCATTCTCTCGGACTTCTTTCTAGCAATTTCTTGATAACGCTGAGTAAATTTTTGTTGGTAGACTCAGCTAACCCATTACCCTGAGGATAATAATTTGATGAGAACTTGAGGGTTATTCCGTATTCAAAAGCCCAATTTGAGAATCTCAATGATGTGAATGCCGATCCATTGTCACAAACCAACGCATAAGGACATCCAAATCTTGTGATTATGTTTTCCTCCAGAAATTTGATTACAACTTCTGTAGAACAAACTTTAAGTGCTTGTGCCTCTGACCATCTGGTATAATAATCTGTAGCTGTAATGATGTACTTGTGTTGTGCCGAGGATGCGGGGTTGATGACACCAATAAAATCCATTCCCCATTTGGCAAATGGTCTAGCTTCAATCACTGGATTCAGTGGCATGGCAGGATTCCTTTCTCTAAAAGCTGCGACTTGGCATGTATGGCAAGTCTTGATGTGATTGAATGTATCTTTGAAAAGCGTAGGCCAGTAATATCCTGCTCTTAGGATCTGGTGAGCTGTAGCGAGGTTGGCTCCATGTCCTGTTCCAAACTTGGAATGGAAGTGTTCAATTATCTGTTTCGCTTCATCTTTGCCAACACACCTCAGGTACACTCCATAATTTCTACGATATAAAACAGATCCTTGAAGCATGTAGTGTTGACATTTCAATCTTAATGCTCTCTTCTGTGTGGGTGTCATACGAGCAGGACATCTGTGATTAAGCAAGTATGTCACAATATCTTTGTACCATTCGTCATGTGTGACGTCTTCTAATTCATAAACTTGCTGGACTAATCCTAGTCCATCAATTGCCAATGTCTGTGCCAAAGCTTGTCCTCGGACAAGTTTCATGGGCTGGATTTCAATATCAAATTCTTGGATAATGGCGACCCACTTACCTCTTCTTTCTCCTAATTCATTTTGCATGAGAAGAGTCTTGACTGCTGCATCAGGTACTATTGCATAAATCTTGGCCCTCAGGAGGTAATGTCTGAATTTCTTCACTGCTTTTACTAGGGCGTATGCTTGCTTTTCAACATTGGGGTATCTAAGTTCTGCATCTTTCAGCGGGGTACTCATGAATGCAATCGGATTTTCATCCCTTTCTTCACTTCTCTGAGTGAGAATGGCGGCACAAGTGTAATCAGAAGTGAAGGAATATAAATAGAAGGGCTTGAGATAATCAGGACTAATCAATACTGGTGCTTCTGAAATTGCGGTTTTTATTTCCTCAAATGCCCTTTTGGCTTGTGGAGTCCACTCAACCTTTGCATCCTTCTTCAGCATTTCATTCAAAGGTCTGACAATCTCGGCAAATCCGGTAATGAACTTTCGAACGAAGTTGATCTTGCCGAAAAATGACTTGAGTTCTTTCTTGCTTGCTGGCAAATTGATAGTGGATATGGCTTTCACTCTTTCAGGATCGATAGATATTCCTTTTTCTGAAATGACATGTCCTAAAAGCTTTCCTTCTGTGACTCCAAATATGCATTTCTTTGGATTAAGGGAGACACCGTATCTTCTGCATCTTTGGAAGACTCTTCTTAAGTCGTCCACATGATCTTTTCTTTGCCTGGAAAAAACTGTGATATCATCCATATATATAACAATGCATTTACCAACTAAATCTCTGAAAGCGATATCCATAGCTCTCTGGAATGTGGCCCCGGCATTTATGAGTCCGAAAGGCATTCTCTTATAAGCAAACGTTCCCCATTTGGTGGTGAAAGCGGTCTTTAGTCGATCTTCAGGTTCTACTAAAACTTGATTGTATCCTGAATATCCATCTAGAAAGGACATCATCTGTGACCCATTGACAATCTGCAACACTTCATCTAATGATGGTAGCGGATAATTATCTTTCTCTGAAGCTCGGTTGAGATTTCTGAAATCAACACACAATCTGATCTCTCCATTTTTCTTTCTAACAGGTACCAGGTTGGCGACCCACGTCGAGTGTCTTACTGGGAAAATGATCTTGGCTGTGAGTAACTTCTTCACTTCTTGGTATATCAAGGGTTCCAATAAAGGATTAACCGGTCTTTGTCTCTGCCTGAATGGCTTGCTTCCTGGTTTCAACGGGATTGTGTGAGTAATAATTGCAGTGTCGTAGGTCTTGAGATCTTCATAACTCCATGCGATGACATCTGGGAAGTCCCTCATGTTTTTCAAGATTCCATCTCTTTCAGTTGCCGTGCAGGACTTTCCAATGAAGACATTCTTAACTTGTATATCATCACCTAGATTGATCGTATCACACATGTTGCCTTCCATGCTGTGCTTTTTCTTTTCTTTCAACTTGTCAGGATCAAAAATTCTCTCTAATTCTACCATTCCTTTTGGAATAGTGTTCGTCTTTAAATTCAGGACACCTTCGGCATCGAATTCCGCTTCTCCCACCTCTTCTTCATCAATGATCTGTGTTAAGAAGACGTCTGTGTTGGTTAAGAAGTCCAGAATGTGCTTGTCGTCTTCGAAAACTTGGAAATTGGTAATATTGTCTGGGACTGAACGAACTGATATTAATTCAACTATGAACTTCTTCAATCCTTCCATTGCTAATGGTATCAAAGAGCTAGCGGCTTGTGCAAGGGAATTCGCCACTTGATTCTGATGTCTATAAATAGAATTGATATTGAAAGCTTCAAAACTTTCAATGAGATCCCAGACTCGATTTCTGTACTTGGTCAATCTTTTGTCATGGCAAACATACTGCTTCTTGATTTGCCTTATAGCTATTTCTGAGTCTCCATATACTTGCAGTATTTTCGCCCCCTTTTGGATGGCTAATAATAGTCCATGAATCAGGGATTCATATTCAGCTACGTTGTTGGTACAAGGGAATTGCAATCTGTGAGCGGCAAGGTAAGTTTCTCCTGTTGGACTAATCAATTCATAACCGGCTCCAGATTCTTGTTTAGATTTAGATCCGTCGAACCTTAATGTCCATATTTGATTTTCTTGATTTTCTATTTCTTGGCCTTCCTGACTTTCAGATGATGTATCGGATAAGACTTCATCTTCCACAGAACTCTCGGTCTCTGTAGAGCTTTCATTCTCTGAATCTTGAATTTCTTCCATAATTAGTGTCTGTGGGGCTCTTTTGTATACTTGCTCCAATGCGGTCTGGCATAAAGCACAAGATAGTTCTGAGTGGACGGCATTGTGAATTCTATACCAATTCGGAAGAAGCAAATCTCGAACGGATGCTAGGTTGCCAAGTTGCACACTTTGCTGGATGTTTCTCTGTACGAATCTCCTCAAATTTTCAAACATGCCTTCATCCTCTTGGTCGGATCCCTGATCGCTTTCGATGACCATCTCTGTTGATTCTATCACCTCTTGCTGGGTATCTTCATCTTGTATGTCTTGTATCATCAAGACTTCCTCCACTTTGGGCTTGTATGTCCCTAGGTCGGACTCCAAAAACAGGACTTCATTGTCTTCCCCATATTCAGTTATCATCAATCTCAACCTTGGAGTGCTATCAATTTTGATTTGGTTCGGGACTCCTCTCCATGGTAACCACGTGTGCAAAGTCAGTCGATACATATCCATTCAATTTTCGCGACCAATCTCGACTTAAGAGCATCCCATATGAATCTGGAATATCCACGACTGATATATCTATGAAGTTTTGAACTCTTGGGTCCGCGGCCAATTGCATGTGGATGTTGTTCAATTCGCCCATGACTGGAACTTCTGTCTTGTCGAGCTGAGTGACTTTTCTCTTGGTAGGAGCGGGAGTTATACCTAGTCTTTGACAAACAGCCAGGGGCATCACATTACTGGAAGCTCCTGAATCATAAAGGCAATTGTGTAGTAATTTTCCAAATATTTTAACTGATAGCAGGAACGGTGCCGGCTCATCTTTTCCTTGGGAAGGGACTGAAGTCTCCTCACTTGGTTCTTGATGTTTGACTTCATTAATCTTTGAATGATCGTCCTTTGCTAGATTCTCCTCTTTTGAGTGATTGACTTTGTTTGTAGATTTTCCTTTCTTGACTACATCTTTCTTGATCACGACTTCCTTTTCTGGGAGAGTCTGGTTGGTGGCGAGGCCCTCTTTGACAGTAGGCTGGGTTTTCTTAGTCTCGCCCCTTTTAAGTAATACTTTTCCTTCCAACATATCTTCCTTTTTAGCTGGGAAGGTTATAGTTTGGACCATGCATTCATTCTGTTCGGATTATCCTTGATCAGCAGCTTCATCTTGGGTCACGTTGATAGTAGCTTGAACATTTGACCTAGATTCACTCAAACTATCGATTACTGCATCTTTAATTTCTGACACTTTGAGTAACTCATAGAGTGGTAGACTTACTTTGACCTTCTTAAGTTCATCCAACACCAGCGCGGCCAATCTTTTCATTTCATTACCTGCAGGGGATGCAATATTCCTTTGTCTGTATTCTTGTGTATTCTGCGGGTACTGTGGAATGTTGCTGGCTTGGGGATCCGGCGGAGTAGAGAAATTGTTTGGAGGGATCGACGTAGTTAGAGGTTCTTGATTTCTCTGATTTCTGTGATAAACTCTCTGATTCACACCTCCTGAAGATTGGTGAAACACCTCCTTTATTCCTTCTACTAGGACACTGTCGTTCAACGGTGGAAAATAGTATTCTGAATCTTCTATAGGTCCATTTGCAGATGCTGGCGGAAATTGGGATCCTGGTGGTACCATCGGTCCATTAGCTGATTCTGGCGGAAATCTTCCATTTTGTACTTGACTAATTTCTTCTTGTGAATATCTACAGGTTTCAATGATCATGGCTTGACCATACTGCGTGGTTGGAACAATTTCGTATCCTGTCATGGGAGGATTTTCAGGTGGATTAGTGGTGCGCATCTCTTGTTGGAAAATGTCGGCCGCAATCTTGAACTCAGGACACTGCAACTCAGAATGTTGGTTCGTATTGTGGAGTCTGCACCAACTGGACAAGGCTGCTTCGGCTAAGAATACTTTACTTGAAGAAGGATTTTCTTGATTCTGGGAATTTGGTGGATTGTCTAGAGGCGTCACCACATTTCCATTGTTGGGAGCCGTATTCCATGGTCTCCTCTGGAAGCCTTGGTTGTTATTTCCTTGATAGTTATTTCTAAATCCTTGATTATTGTTTCCTTGGAAATTTTGGTTGTAATTTATCCTTTGCATGCTTTGGAGTTGATTATTCTGGTTCCTCAGGTGAGTCACCTCAGTTGATAGCTTCTTGACTTGTTCAATCAACTCTTTCATTTCATCCTTTTCTTCTTGTGTCCTTGATGAACTCGTGGCATTCTGCAGGTACACAGGTTGTGCGGGTGGAGCTTGAGAAATTGGAGCTCCGGGGTGAAGGACCAACTGATTTGCCGGCTGTACGTTCGGATATGTTGCTTGCGGAATTGGATTCATGACTAGAGTTTGGTTGGCCAAGGCCGTACCAACTGCCTGCATCTGGTTCGGTGCTGCGACAGGTCCCATGTGTAGTAACGGTCCAGTGATATTTTGTCCCATGTGCTTACTAACTTCAATAGCTTTTGCATAAGCCGCATTTAGATCATTCGGGGTCGGATGCGTCCTTACAAACATAGCTGTGAGATGATCTAAAGCTCCATAGTAAATTTCCCTTGGATCTGCAATGAGATAAGGAGGACGTAGCATTGTGTATGCACGGTGAAATCTGTTGTTGAAAGAAGTAATAGGTTCATGTTCTCTCCTTCGGACCTCCACAAATTGTCTATATAACTCAGCTGGTGTAGTTGGGATACCAAATTTGGCAATGAATGGGTCTTTCATCGCGTCCCAAGTCCGGATTTTCTAATGTGCAATTAAATATTATTTAAAGGGAGCAATTAAATATTATTTTATTTAAAAAGAAATCTTCTAGAAGGGAGGCTGATTAATGCGTGGAAAAGAATAAACTGGGGATGAGTCTCGTGGTTTGGCATCAATTACTTGACATCTTTATTGTATTATTGAGCATGTGGAGCCTAAGGTTTCTGCAGATCATTACAGTCATTGGGAACGATAACTCTCATTGATAGCATAACTAAGGGAGTGAAAGATCTCTTGAAGGGTTGCATTTGTGGAGGTGATACTTCAGTCATCTCATTTGTGCTTAATTTGTGGCCAAAGGCCAACTTTCTAAGGTTTGAATTTGGAGGAGTCAATTGGAGACACTCCTGAATGCTAGAGGACTTCATCAATTTATCACAAGCAGCTGATTGCATCGACTTATTTCTTAGTTATTGTGTCAGTCATTTTCAGACTTGCCACGGCTGAGAGAAGCCCACGATTTTGCTTATAGAAACCGACATTGGCATCGATTTCACCCCCTAATTGGAGCGCTCCACTCCTAAAGTGGCATCGATGGTTTTTAAAGCAAGAAAGGGAACTTAAAGGCTGCAAATTATTTATTCTGATCTGAAACATACCAGAACAGGGGTGGCAGTTAGTGAGCCACGATTTGGCTTGGGGAGGTTTCATTTCCATTTGGATATGGCTTGCTTCTTCAAACTCCAGCATTAGGCGAACTTCCTACCAGGTTCTTGCTGTCATTTTAGTCATATATTGCATTGCCAAATATAGTTGTTGGTATGGCTGCCTTAGTTGGTATTCATAAATTCTGAGTATAGAGACTAGAGAGTATGCATGTATTTTGCAAGCCTAGAGCTTGATGGTTGAAATAAGGATTGCATTAAATAAAGAAATCAGTTGTGAGCTCTATATATGCTGTAATAAGTTTTGTTTCAAATCTGAGGTTGCATGCTATATGTTTGACAGAATGTCAAGTAGCTCAATATGATGTTTGTATGCATTCTTTATTATCTTCATTAGTAAATTTATTTTCAGTTCATTGCATTACATTTATATGTTCAAACAAAGCGAAAACAAAAAAAAACTACATCAGCATCAATAACACACAAAGTTATGCAAGTCTTTCCTGAGTCAATAACATGCAAGGTTATCAGTCTGAAACTCAAAACAGCAGATTGAAGGTTGGAAGACAACTGTTCGACAATATTCCTTGCACATTTCAGTCATATCACAACAAGGGATGTTACAGCATTCTCTTGTCTAAGCTAGTCCATGTAAACAATTTTATTTGATTGCCTACATACAACTTAACACACGTTGATATAAATGCGAAATCAGCCCATGGTCTTCCAATTGATTACATGTAACATGAGGATCAGTCTGCAGAGGGGTTTGGCCTATTACTTGACCCTCGTAGGCCAAGGAGTTGATAAGAGGGGTGGTTGGGCAATTACTCATGGCTTCACATTTTAATTTTATATGATTATTCGTGAGATAATAAATTCTCACGTATGATGTCACGTGTGTTGCACTTTATATTCATAATGATATTTTAATTATCTAAAGTGCAAATTAAATAATAAAGTCACTTAAATAATATTATTATTATTTAAGGGGAATCTTCTAGAAGTTCAATTAAATATTATTTTATTTTCTTCCAGAAGGAGGCCTGCCTCTTGAGGGAAAAGAATAAATAGAGGAGGCAGCCTCATTGTTGGGCATCGGTTGTTTGATATTTGTATTGATTGGTTTTGTGGAACCAAGGGGTTTCTGCAGATCTTTGTCTTTGGGAACGAAAACTCCCATTGATGGCATAGCTGAGGGGGTGAAAGATTTCTCAAGGGGTTGCATTGAGGAGGTGATGCTTCAGTCATCTCATTTCAGATTTATTGGTGGCCTAGGGGCCAGTTTCATTTGAGTTCATATTGAAGACATTTTGGCATCAAGTGTCTTCAACGATTTTGGGAAGAAGACTTCCGCTTATGATCTATTGATGCCATTTTTATATCCGCTCTTTTTGGAGAAGATAGGCGAACTCTTGAGGAGCTATTGGAGGTGATTTTGAGAAGATTTGAAGGAGATTTCAGTCACATACACGTCTCCCATGAAGGTTGATCAGACCACATGAAACTCACATTTATGTTCATGACATTTGATCTACGTTACCCCAAGTTTCCGGGACGGGGGGACGGCGGGATGGCGGGACGAGTTTCCGGGACGGCAAATTTTTTTGCCAAATTTGGGGACGGGGGGGACGGCAAAGGGGACAGCTATATAAAATATAGGGAAAATTTAAAAATATATAGGAAAATTTAAATGTTCATATGAAAACATGGATAAAGCATGTGTATGATACTATGAAAACATGGATATAGCATGTGTATGATACTATGAAAACATTTTAGAATGCAAACATCGAACATACAACATTATCAATAGACTCAATAGTCAATACTCAATATGCACTCATAATTTAGAATTTCAATTCATTCACATTGTCAATATGCATATCATAATAGATATTAAAGAAATTCAAATAACATACAAAATGCCCAAAGGCTACACTGCTGCCATATTGTTTCATTGTCAATTGCGATATGGAAATCAAAATACTGAAATAGTACTAACTACTAAGTAAATACTAAAAAGTAAAAACTAAAAAGCAAAGTATAATGCTGCCCCTAATCTGCATCTCCTAACATTGCATCAAAATCAGAGTCCTCTGAGTCTATGCCACTGTCCTGGTCAATGTCCACTTCGTCCAATGGAATCCCAACCAATCCCTGTGGTGTCTCCTCCTCATCAACCTGGGCCACATCTTCGGGATCAACATCCCATCGTAAAGCTGGAGTCTGTCGATACTCTGGAGTCTGACGATCCTGAAGTTGAAGAGCACTATGCACGGCCACTAGCTTCTCCGCTCGTCTAGAGGTATGTCTATTCCTCTTGATAGAGTGGATAAAGCCATATGTGGACCAATTCCTCTCTGCAGCAGAGGAACTAGCAACCTGCGAAAGTAAGCGAGTGGCAAGCAATTTCAATTGTGGTGTATCCCTCCCATGCCATGTCCACCATCCAATAGGGTCTCTCTGGGCTAATATAGCTATGTCCAACCTCGCCTGTGGTTTACTCAATGTAGGACCACGAAGATTTGTGAAGTCAAGGAATTGTGCACGAAGTATGGAAGCCTGCTCCTCTGTATATATCTTATCAATGGCTCGCGTGAACCCATCTAAAACCTCATCATCGTCACATGGAGGCAACCTTCCATCCTTTGGTGCATACCATTTGGGATTCAATGCATAGGCTGCCATATGAAGAGGGGTGTTCATTATGTTCCACCTCCGTGTCACAGTGGGCCTAATATGTTGCTCATAGAACCCCAAAGTAGGATCCTTGGCCAAAATTGTTTGCTTAATCTTCCCAAGCATACTGTCAAATGTCTCATATATCTCTCCAAGACTAGGAGAGTCTGTATCAGCATATCTAATGACATCTACAATAGGTGAGATGACAGAGCAAACATATCTGCAAGTGCAAAGTTCAAAATATTAAAATTAGAATATGAAAATCAGCAATCTAAAACAATCAACAATTTGACAATAAAATCTTTAAATCAGTGATGTCTTACCTCATAGTGGACCACCAATTGTCATCAAGAATCTTTTGTTTGATAGATTTTCCTCCAGTAGAGTGTGATTCCCGCCATCTACCCCACTCAGGATTCACCACCATCAGTTGTAGAGCATCATGCACCTCAAGCATCCTCTCCAACAAGATGAAGTAAGTGGCATACCTACATTCATTAAAATACTAAAAAAATTAAGTGGCATATCTATATTTTATTCAATGAGAATTAAATTAAAAAGTTGGAAGTTTGATACAAAATTAAGTGGCATTAGCAATTTAGCATACCTTGTTTCAACAGGTTTAAGGAACTCTTTCTTTGAAAATGATCTAAAGAGAGCAAGTGAGGTTTGGTGGTTGCAAATAAACATTTGAATGTCTCTAGCTTCTGCCACCACTTGCTTCACCCAATCTATTTTCCCTATGTCTTTTAATGCATTGTTCAGTGCATGAACACAACATGGGGTCCAAAAGATGTGTTTGTAAGCACCCTCCACCATCAAACCTGCTGATTTGCACACACGTGCTGAATCAGTGATCACCTGTACAACATTAGTAGCCCCAACCTCCTCTATGGCATCTCTCAAAATGCCAAACTGGAACTCTGCATCCTTACGCTTCCCTGAACAATCCACAGCTTTCAAAAAATAAGAACCAGCAAGGCATGTGACAATGACATTGATGAGTGGCCGATGTCTAACATCAGTCCACCCATCCATCACAATAGAGCAACCTGTCCTCATCCAAGTTCGTTTCATATCCTCCATTAACACATTAACCTTGGAATACTCTCTATCTAAGAGAGTAGTCCGTAGCTTATGATCTCCAGGGGGTGTGAATGTGGGACCGAAAGAGGCTATATCCATGACCATTTGTTTGAAGTAAGAGGAACGTGCCACATGAAATGGGATGGCATTAGCATAAAAGAATCTACCAACTGATGACTCTGTAGCTTCACGTCCTTTTATATTAAACAAAGCTTCTACCAACCTTCCCTTATCACTAACCTTCCTCTTTCCTTTTGTCTCAGTTTGACTACTTCCAATAGTGGATGTCATAGGCCCAGATGCTTGTGAAGATGAAAAAGAAGGTGTTAGGACTGCCCCACTTTGTTTCCCCATTTCAGTCTGAGTCTCCATATGCAATCTATGACACTCTATCCTCTCCTCATCTGTTAACTTTGGACAAGCTATGACCCCATGACCTGAAAAACCCAAGAAGTGAGACTTTACCCTTGTGTAGTTGCCCCTAAATTCTTTCAAACAAACATGACAACCCCACACCCTACTCCCTCCAGATTTTTTTTTCCCTTCACCAGTAGGCTTAGGTGTAGCAAATTGGAGAAGAGGTTTGTCTTTATTAAAAGGGCCCTTTGCATATGTGCTCATAATTATTGAAGGGCATTTAAATATGTTAGTTTGCTGCCCACTACTTCTCTCAGTCTCAGCACTTCCCCCTGTATT
This sequence comes from Cryptomeria japonica, assembly GCF_030272615.1. Lineage (NCBI taxonomy): Eukaryota > Viridiplantae > Streptophyta > Pinopsida > Cupressales > Cupressaceae > Cryptomeria > Cryptomeria japonica. Next base: position 857,006,778 of record NC_081414.1, on the reverse strand, counting down.
TCCACCAACCACTTCCACTCCATGGTCACTATTACTGTCAGTCCCACTGCTGCTCATTGTATTTTATTTTGATTCTTTGAATGAACTGATAAAAAAATAAAAAATCAGACATTTATCTCATAATGATAATATAAATATATCAGATGCTAAATGATTCTTTCAAATTTTTTAAGTTTACTGTTTTATTAAAAATTTAAAATAGACAATCATAAAACTTAAAAGTTAAAAGTATCTATTGCTCACATTGGTGTTGGAAAAAAACATTTCTAAGCATTTCCCTTCGATTGAAAACATTATCAGGTTTGCATTATTATTTAAAAATCAGATTGTATTGCTTTGAATGAGTTTGTGATGATTGTATGAAGACTTGTTGTAACCAGCTCATTGTTTCCTATATCATGTTGCATATGTTTAAAGCTATATGAATAATTTTATAATGAATGCAAACCTGAAGCTAACAAACAGCAAACCTGAAAGTACAACAGCAAACTCTTCTCGTTGAAAAAACATTGCAAACATATTCTTTTCAACAACAAAAATCAGGGGTGGGACATTACAACATGTGATGTGGTATTCATAAATTTGAATTTCCAGTCATTTAAAGTATAAATCAGACTTCTGTTCGTGGTCATTTCAGATTTAGGGGCACTTCAAATTTAAAACTATAAATAAAAATAATAAATAAAAATAATAAATTTAAAATAATAAAGTTAAAAGTTAAAACTAAAAGTAAAACCCTTAAAAAAAAATTGCATACCTTGCCAGTTGCCAGACGTTGCCAATTTGCAGCACCCTCCTTAACCCTAGGCGATGGTTATCTCAGATTTCAGATTTGCCTTCCAAACAAAAAAATTAAAAATTGATCAACTGCAATTTTTTCCTCCCTGCGTTTTCGTTTTTTGCTGCGGAATCATGCCTGCCTTAAAGTCCGCACGATATATCATATAGGTTATATGAATATCGTATGATATAAGCACATACGATATATGATTTTATCGTATGTGATTATATCATACGATATAATCATATATCGTATGGTATCCATATAATACTATAATGAATTAATGATATAATAAGATTATAAGAGTAATAACTAATAAGTCTTTTAAGACTTATGAATTAAATTATTAAATTTATAAATTAATTAAATTAATAAATTATGAATATTTTATTATTTTTATAATTTTATTTTCTATTTATAATTTTAAAATTTAAAATTTATTAATTTTAATTTTTTTAATGTTTGCTATGATTCATGAATTATGAAACGATAAAATGAAACATAGATATAAAAATTAAAAATTCAAAACCATTAACATTTAAGTTTTTAACAATTAAATTATTAATTTAACAATTTATTATTTATTATTTTATTATTTTATTTAATTTTAATAATTTAATTTAATTTATTATTTATTAATTATTAATATTTTGATTATTTTAATATTTTAATTTTATTATTTTAATAATTTAATTTAATTTTATTTAATAATTAATAATTTAATATAGATAGTTGTATTTTGATTTTATAACTATTCAAATTTAATAATGAAAAAAAATTAAAATTAAAAATTATTAATTAATAGTCGTTTTTTTAATTTTTTAATTTTTCAATATAGAGGGTCAATGTTTGAAAAATATTAAAATAATAGTTATAACTTATATTTTCAATAATTTTAAATTTATTAATTATTAATTTTTTATAACTAGTTTGAAAAAATTGAATTGATAGAGGGACATATTAGAAAAATTTAAAAAAATTAAAAATTCCCTAGCCCTAGATGTGGGGGACGTCTAGCCGTCCCCAGCCGTCCCCGGGACGTACGGACGTCCCCCACAGCTAGGGCAGCCGTCCCCCCATTTCGGGGACGTCCCCTAAAAAATCTGGCAAATTGGGGACGGGGGGGGGACGTCCCCTAGCCGTCCCCAAGTCCCCGAAACGTCCCCGGGACTGGGACGGGGGTTTTCAGCTAGGGGACGCGTCCCCGGGTTTCCCAGCATTTGATAGAAGGGGCAAATCGTTCTGGGTATTTACCCAATCATTTTCCTCAGACTAGACCATCATTTCCAGCATGTTTTGAAGGCTTTCCTAAGTTTGACCGTTACAATATCTGGGCATTTGTATTGGGTATTGCTTGCTTCTTCACTTTCAGCATTGGGCGATCCCCTACCTGGTTCTTTTTATGTATTTGTAGTGCATTGATGGTATATCAGCCAAAGGGAAAATTGTTGTTGCAGATGTCTTTAATCAGACCAATCAGACCTATCTATGCAATTGAATTATGATTAGTCAAGGCATCTTTATGTTCCATTGTATTTGATGAGTGCATACAATAAAGAAAAAATAAGTTGCAAATCATTTTTTATTGTATGTCTCTAATGATAATAGTATGCATGCCAAGTGTTTGTCTTTATGTCTGTTGGCTGTAACTATACATTTCACCTTTGAAAGTCATGTATATGCACTGGAAGGGTTAAATAGAAGTTATTCATGCATTATACTTCAAGCCTAGACATCACGGGGATCATTTGTAGTTAATTTTGATGCTATCACCAAACAATATTATATGAGACTAAAACTCAAACCAGCAAACTGAGTGTTTGTATGTGAAGTGTTTGACATTATTTCTTGAGTTGGATTCCATCATTTTCACACCTATATTAACAAGGAATAATACAAGTTAATGCTCTTAAATAAGTCTGAAGTTTTTTATGAGTCATATGTCAAGTAAAAACTGCATAACACGCAAGTTATACTAGCTGTCTAGACCACATAACACACAGGTTAGACGAACAGAAAACCAGAACAAGTTGTCAGCCAATTGTTTGACAATATTCCTTGCATTTCTAGTCCTATATAAGCAGGGGATTGTTGTGCTTTGCACACACTCCCCGTCGCCAACAGGGTCCCCTCTTTTTGATTTCTGTCTCACCCCCGGTGTGGGAAACTTTTGATTTGATTCGCAAGGGAGATGCAGCAGTTAGAAATGTGAGGAGATGATCCTGCAGGAGAGTAAGCCCACCCACTTCCTTAGTCCTGAGGAGTTTGTGTCAAATGTCAAGCATGATCCTGTTCGTGAAGAGAAAGATGAATCATGAACCATATGAAGAGATAGGGCATTTTTAATTAAAATTGCAAGGCGAAGGTGAATGCAAAGGAGAAAATGTCAGAAAGTCTTGTAATTTAATGTTCAAAATTCTCACAAAGGAGACTATTTCGGCTAAGTTGCCCGAATTGCAAAAGGAGATGTAAATTTGAAAATCATCTAAGTCCCCCAGTTTGCAAAATCGGCTAAGAAGGCAAAAATGTCAATCATTTATAACTTGCAAAATAGGCCCTTTTGGCCGAAATGTTATAAGTCTCCTTCTAGGTGTTATTCTTTAAACATTGCAAAATGGCCTTTTAGGCCAAAAACCCAAAGGAGTAAGAAAGAGGCATTTAACTTTTTAACTTTGCAAAAGGCCTTTTAGGCCGAAATATCAAGAGTTTCCCTTTTTGCTGAAATTTAACGTAAACTTTGCAAAAAACCTTTTTAGGCCGAAAATGCCAGTGAGGTGGAAAAGGGCGTTTTTATAAATGAAATTCACTCTGTAAAATTTTCAAAATGGTCTCTGTTGATGTGTCTGAAATCGCATCGCTACGGTTCCATCTGGCCAACGCAGAATAGAATACTAAGAATCCTATCCTCTCTTGAAATAAGGAAATCCCTAGTGCTGTTTTTTATTTGATCAATGGGGATTACCTCAATGTTTCGGTTGTCAGGTCTTGACTACAGGATAACTTAGTGGTTTGATGTGTTTTGTTGGTAACACAAAGGGCACTTAAGGTTAGATAACAACTTTCGAGTGGGTTTCCTAAAGTTTAACAGTCTTGTATCGGTTGATTTTAGTTGGATTGATACTAACTCACCTGGACTGTGGTTTCTTCTTGGTTAAAAAAAAGGGAAAAAGAGGAAAGGGGGAAAGAGATATAGAAAATCTAATTAATTAACTAAGATAACATGTTCAGGAAAACAAATAGAAACCTCCAAATAACCAGATTTAACATTATCAACTATTTAAGCACAATGCTCTAAAAAAATCTAGTGCGATCTTCAAGGAGAACTAAATTTTCATGCTATTTAATAACCGAACTGAGCATATAAGTGGGTTCAGACTAACCATGCAAGGGGAATGACAATCAGTCAGTCCTAAATGGTATGAACACCAAGGCTTCTATCAAATGTTTATCCTAAAAAAATGCTATCTGAAAATGAAAGACGTAACAGAATAATTAAATGGTGAAGAAGGAGACCATGCACTCACAAAGAAATGAAACAACCTCCATTAATCCTGCATAAATTTCGCCAGAGCTTCAGCAACAATCTTAAACTTCTTACAAAAATAAGGGAAAACCAGTCCCTTTAAATAGAGTTCCAAAAATAGATGAATGGCCAAGATTTAAACAAAACAAGTGGCCCAGATTCATCTGTACAAAATAATATCCATGCCCATAAATAGGAGGTAAATATCAACAACCACCTAAAGAGGAACAATAACTACCTAAAAAAGGTAATTAATAACCATCAATAACAGCTCAAAAAGTGCACATGCACGGAGCTCAAAATTTACAGCTGACTTGGCAGTCAAATATGAACTTTATGGCCAAAAGTGCCTTTTTAGATTTTTAAAAGAAATATGCATTTTATGAAGGCACTTTTTCCTTTCCTGCAGTAGACTCCTTTGTGATAAATTTGACCTCGTTGCGCAGGTACTCTCCCTAGATATTCCGATCAACTACACGCTCTACCGGAACATAGTCCTGAAATCTTAAACATAACTTGAATAGTTCGATTGTCGGCAGCATAGGAGGATTAAACATTTTGTAATGAATACCCTGCAGGAGGCTATCTAAATTCTCCAGCTCTTCCCTCCAGTATGACTTGTGATTTTCAAAGCATGATATGTCCGCTTGCAGCCCAACAGCAAAATCTAGATCCTCCATGGAGTAGGTGACACTGGGTTTAAGCCTGTCCTCCCACTGTGGTTGCACCTCATTATCTTCCATACTATTTTTCCAACCGAGAACCATTGATTTGAGAATCCCTTCACCAAGGTCCTTTACACTTATCTTGCATTTAGTTGATATTATCCTTCATGTCGTTTTTCATACTGAGAGTCCAATACCATTCATTGAAGGTATTGACATTATAAGGATTTAGGATAATATCAATGGTGGGGATTTGAGAGCAGGTCCAAAATAGGGCCCTAATGAGGGGAAAAGCCCTGACAATCGCCTCATGAGTGTTATAGCATTTCTTCCTTAGCTTACACATTTTGATAATAGTGGATTCCCTATGGAGGGCCATTTCGCGTAGATCCTTGAAAATTTGCTCTCCTCTTTCCTTGATGCTTCGAATCCATTCTTTGATGGCCTTGGGGGTGTCCCGTACTCCTTCAAACTTTGTGGTTGTCCTTGGTGCCAATGCTGATGGGGGAACATGAGATTCGGGGGCATTATGCAATGGTCTCAGCAAGTGAACAACGTACCCCTTAGCCTGCTCAACACGAATTTGATACATGTTTTTCTCAGTAGTTATCTCTTCGAGTTGCCTAAGCATATTCTGCACGGAGTCCTTGAACTCCTCCCTTTCCTGTTCTTTGGTGGCTCGTCCTATTGGGACGGTTGTAATGCTATAATCGGCCAGTGTAATTTGATCTGCTGGCTTATCGACAGGCAGGGTGGCAATATGGATGGTACAGTTCCTTTGTTCATCCTTAGTTATTCAGGAATAGGCTTTAGGCTTTTTCTTCCCTTAGGACTTTGTTTCCCCTATGCGAGAGAAAATGTCCTCTAAGTCGATAGGTGGCTTGGTGGCTGCCAATCGTTGAGCTCGAGCAACTAACCAATCTTGAGGTAGGGTCTGCTCGGATGCTATGGTCAGATTCCCACTCTGCTCTTTAATACTTTTAGCTGGTTCATTGCATATCTATAACTAGTCTGTTATAGGAGTAGAGGAGGTGTCAAGTCCTTTTTTTGCAGCTGAATTCTCTCCTACTTCACTGAGCAATTGTCTGGTAACTCCATGTGATGGTTGTTCCTCAGTTCTATCAGGCTCGTGGTTTTCGTCTACCCTTTTCTCTCCTTCAACAGTGGTGTCATCTTTGCCGGTACCATGCAGTTGCAATTCGTGGCGACTCCCTTGGGTGAGTTCATGCACATCAACCCCTTGATTAGACGAAATTTCTCCTTCCTCAACTTCATTCCTAGGTTCACCAGACTCAATGACCCTCACTTCTGTATTCAGCCTGTCTTGTGCCGGAGGATCATCAACTCCGAATGCATCAACATCGCTCTGGGAAGGCGGAGCAGGTATGTAATCAAGTTCAATTACATCATCATCGGAACTGGGGCCTTTTGATGATGAAGTGACCTCGGGTCTCCTAATAGGGATCTTCTCCCTTCTTGTCCTTTTAGATGTCCGAGTCCCTCTGCTGGCTTTGGGTTTCTTCCTTTTTTCGGGCTTTTCAACCTCTTCCTTTGGTGCGCTTGAGTTTCCCTCATCCTCAGAGGACAGAGAATCAAGACTACCCATCATATGGTAGGTGAACTGGACTCCTTCATGATTTAGCCGTTCAATCTATTGGTGTAACCACTGATCGGTGTACCTTCCCGAGGCTGCCATAACTGCCTCAAAATCAGTGATTGGATCCTGTGACCAATCGATGCCTGGCAAGAGATGTCTTACTGTCTCAAACTCCCAAACTTGTAAGCAATTTCCAGAATCCGTTACCTGATCCGGGACCCGACAGTATTCATAACGTCGCATTTGCTGCACACTTAACCTTGAATATTCGCGTCGTCAAACCTCATAGTCATCAGAACAATTCTTCCAATAGTCTTCAATTGATTCCTTTTCTCTGTAGCGCTTGCCGTAGGCTCTCTTCGCCAAATTGTAATGATCAAAACATTTCCTTGGGAAATATTCTTGTAGGCCATAAGAGGCTAACTCAACAAGTGACTCGCTGACCTATGCTGGATTCTTTAAATGGACATCAAGGTTACCTAAAATCATAGGGAAGGCGAATCCAGACTGCTTCTTGTCTCTGAGTAAACTGTTCGCAGGACGTGCCTGCCTTGCAACTTCTAGAAGAACTATTTTGTCGGTTGGATATCGTGGAAGTCGGAAAGGAGTGCCTTCATAGCCAGCAATTCGGATATAGGAAAACCTTGGGAACTGAATGAACCAAGTGCCATACCTTTGTACCAAAATGGTGGCTTACTCAGAGAGCCTTATGTGTAATCCCCCTTGCATCAGCCTGACTAGGCGCATTGTGAAGGCGTCATTGACACGCTCATACTGACCAATTGCATAAGCAAGGGTGTTCTTTTCCCTCTGAGCTATGTCATGATAATGTAATTGCGGATAGCAATCGTACACCTTTACCTGATTGGGCTCGTTCCCAATTTCACCTTTTTTGATCAACCCTGGCAGTGGTTGGTGTCGGGTGAACATATAGACTAGATAGGATGTCATGGTGAAGTACTTTTCCTCTTCAAGTTCGACCAACTGGGTATGGATATTGTCACTTATGATCTAGGCCCAGTCGAACTTGGATTTCCCAGCGAAGACCTACACTGTAAAATAGAACATCCACTCCTCAATAAAGTTAGATTGGGGGAGTCCCATAACCCGGCTGAGCAAGGTGACCATATCTCCATGCTCATTATGAAAGTCGCTTTTGGGGGTCTTTTTCCCAATTCTGATGCTTGGAGGTCTTCTCTCCTTATACCACTCCTCATTTATTAATGTCCTGCACTTGGCAGGGTTCATATCATATGCCACTTGCGCTTCATCTATAGTTGTTGCTATGGGGTTGTCTGGGAAGGGGATGTCAAATGCGTCGCCAATGGCCTCAGGAGTGAAGTCAGCCAGGACCATATTCTCAAGGACTACCAATCTGGTGTTTGGTTGATAATGTCGGGCAGCCTCTACTACCAGCTCATAATTCTGCACTGACAGGGGAAATCCTGCTGCCTGGGCGATACCACTTTCCATCATTCGCCTCGGCTTGCCATAGGCGTTAGGGGAGAATACTCTGTCTCTGAAGTCTTGAATGTTGATGTGGCCCAAGTCAGTATCACCTACGTTTTCCAATATGCTTTGGGCCTTTGATTCCCTCAATCGTTCTCTCTGATACTGGTATTTCATCTTTTCACCTCTGCGAGCGATATTTGATTTAGAAACTTGGGACATTTCGGCTGCGCCAGGTGTCTTTGAGGACTCTACCGCAGATTTAGGCATCTATCCTGCACAACCGGATGCGGATTACGAGACAAGATGAAGGAAACAAAACGGGTTAGATAAAAAGGATATGTTAGCACACAAGGATCAATGGAAAACCGAATTTGAGGAAAGCATGATACTTCAGCGAAAGAGCTTGATTAATTTGGACATGAACATTATTAAGCTCTTTGATTAAAAAATTTACTATTCGGCTGTGGTTCAAGGACTTAGGCGATTTTGACTGCTAAATTTGCACTTAGTCATTTAAGATCAAATTTCAAAAAATGGATGAGGTTTGAGATTCCCTATGTCTGAAAATTGCATTCCTGGTTAACTTTTGGGACAAACTCTGATTTTAACTGCATTGCCTGATGCCTTTCAAATGGGAAAAGATGCGGTCTAAAGACTCAATCATTTAATCAATTTTGCATAAACACATCTAACCATTTCTGCATATATTTTAAACGATTCCAAGGGAGGCAAAGCAAGCTTACCTGGCAAAATATGGTGTCAATCCGCACAAATCCGGCCTGCAGGATTGATTTCCTTTGAAATTTGAAAATGTGCCCCTCTTATGCCCTATGCTTTTTGAAAAGACAAATGCACAGCTCGCAATTTTTTGTGTAATGGGAGGGTTTCTGCAATTTCAAATTCTAACGGTTAACTCCCTATTTCTTGTTTTACGCCTAAGTTTGGGAGAAGAATGTCATTTTTGAAGACTTAGAATTAGCGATTTACCGTGATTAGAATTCGGCGTTTTCAACCGCTGCGAGCTCTTATACTTTGCGATTTTCAAATGCTACAAACCTCGGGGGTTTGGATGGTTTTCAAACTGTTAACTTCAGCGATTCCTCTATGGCGTCAAGCTTTAGGCGATTTGCTCTCCTTCAACAAATAAACCTTCAAACTCTACGTTTTCTATGCCGTTGAAAATGGGGTTTATGGCATTCTGAAAAAAAACCTTCATACATTGCGCGATATTGCCAAACTTCGAGATTTTTATGCCTTCTGCAAAGTTTAATATTGCGATTTTCAAAAGGCGTCGAGCTTGGGGTTGTAACTCTCTCTACAAACTATTTAACCTCTTCGTGATTTAGCCTCAGGCTACGAACTTCGGGTTTTAAGACCTTTTTGCAAGGTTTTAACTATGGCGTGATTTACCCTCAGGTCGCGATTTCGGGTTTTGGATGGTTTTTCCAAACTTTGGCGATTAAGTTGAGTCTGCAAACTTTCAAAAATTTGTGATTTCCCCCTATGTCGTGAGCTTCGGGATTTAACGTCCCTTTGCAAACTTTACAAACTTCACAATTTCCCTAGGATGAAAACCTCGGCAATTTTCACTTGATGCAAACTTCATATTTCCGCAATTTCCAAACTTCAAGATTTTGACATGGTTTGTAAACTTTATAAATTCCTTGCAATTCTGCCCTTTTATGCTGAACTTCGGCGAAATAGGATCTTTTGAAAACCTTTTAAAATATTTCGCAATTCTCCCTTGGTTGGCGAAAATCGGCGATTTCACATATTTTGCAAACTTTCTAAACTTTGACTTTTACGCCCTTGTAGCGAATTTCGGAGCTTAGGTGGTTTTTGCGAACTTACAACACTTCGCGATTTTTCCTTTTCCATATCGCGAATTTCAGGGGTCTTGGGTAGTTTTTCAAACTTGGACATTTAACACTTTATGCCTTAGTTGCCGAACTTCGGCGATTTTAGCCAGTTTGCAAGCCTTTTAAAAAACTTTTGCAATTTACCCATTGTTGGCGAATTTCGAGATTTTTAGACTTTTTGCAAAGTTTTTTTTTTTTTTAATTTTAACATTTCTCCTCCTTAGTGCAAATTTCGGGATTTTTAGAGCATTTTGAAAAGTTTCGACAATTCTAACATTTTTCCTCTTTCCAATCTCCTTTTGGCGAAAATCGGCACTTTGGGTCCTTTAGCGACCTTTAGACGCTTCATCATATTTGGGGGATTTTGCAAGCTTAAAAAAAAAACACATTTTGAAGCTTCAGACTTAGCATTTTACCAGCTTAAGCGATCTTTTGAAATTTTAATGCCCAAACGTTAAACTCACCCTGCGGACTCCCAAGCTTACGCTCATGACATCATCATCCTTTGGATTGATTATGGGCACGCTCAAAAAAAGACGCGAGACACCCTGCGCAAAACTCAACAGGGTGAAGGCAAAAAGACCAAAAAAAAAGGGGACTCTGTCGACGACAGGGAGCGTGTGCAATGCACAATAGTCTCTTGCACCAAAAAGTTCCAAAATCGCGTCAAAAAGAGAAAAGACGTTTTCGTAAGTTTGCGAAATCCCTCTTAAGTCCGAAATCGCAAAAGTAAGAGGGGGCATTTTAGCTACGAAATTTACAGAGAGTCATTCTTGGCCGAAATCTCCATAGTCGCGCGAGTTCTCCAGAAAATCCCCTTAGGGCCCGAGGTTTTTGCAAGATAGAGTATTTGGATTGCAGAGCGGAGGGGGTCAAATCCGCAAACGCCTTTTCCAAGCCGAGGTTCGAAGAGATCGTGGGGTTAACCCTTTATTTACCAAAGCGTCCAGAGTTTCCAAAATCGCGCAAACATCAGCATTTGGTCGAAAATCATTCTACATTGGGCAAGGCTTTTTCACCAGGTAAGTTCGGATTGCTCCTTTAAGTCATTAAAATTGTGCAAAATGGTCATGATAGTTGGACTAGGGTTAGAATGTAGGTGAAAGAGTGAAAACTTTGTGGGTTATGATTTAAGAAAATATGAGCATAACATGTAACAACAACCAACTAGGGAAATCAGCCTTTAGATTGGAATTTCAAACTTAGAGAAATTTTGGAAAATTCAAGTCTAAACTGAAACACAAAACTCTTTTCCAAGTACATTTTTGAAAAGATCAGCAATTGTCAAAACATTCAAACACTGAGTCGCAAACCTGAACGTTTCCAACTTTTTGCCATTATCGATCAAAAGTAACATTTTGAAGCCCGTTCCAAGCAGCAATGGTTAAGCAAAACCAACCTGACTTTCAGCTTCAAATTACATCTAGTTTCCTGATGATCAGGCTTTATTTATTGAAACGTCATGCTTTTAGCAATATGTTCAAATTCCGATTTCCTCGTTGCTCGTCAATTTTAACGCTAATGTTGTCCTCTGTTTTGGCTAACCTATTTTGTTGCCTTATCTCGTCTCATAATCTGTGTTTGGTTGCGCAGGATAGATGCCTAAATCGGCGGCTGAGTCCTCAAAGGCACCTAGCACACCTAGAACGTCTCAAATTTCCAAAGCTGACATTCCCCACAAGGTCGAAAAAATGAATACCAGTACCAAGGGGGAGGAGTTAGGGAGTTGAAGGTTCAGAGTGTATGGGAGAACATAGGAGACACGAACCTGGGCCATATAGATATCCAGGATTTCAGGAACAGGGTGTACTCTCCATATGCCTATGGCAAGCCTAGATGGATGATAGAGAGTGGTATTGCTCAAGCAACTGGTTTCCCTCCGGCAGTGCAGAATTATGAATTAGTGATTGAGGCTGCTAAACATTATCAGCCGAAAACCAAATTAGTGGTGCTAGAGAGGATGGTACTAGCTGACTTCACGCCTTAAGCCCTTGGGGAAGCATTTGATATCCCATTTCCAAGTAATCCCATTTCTACAACTATTGATGAGGTGCAGGTCGCTTATGACATGAATCCTGCTGTAATGTCCCCACTTTGAAATAGAATTTAATAATAAATAATAATAATGAAATTAAAATATTAAAAATTAAATTATAATATAAAGAATATAATTAAATATAATTAATTAAAATTTAATTAAGTTAATAAATGGTTAAAAGACATGGAAGGAAAAGTTGTGACTCCCTCAACAATAAGATATAAAAGGGAGAAGAGAACCTCATTTGGGAGGGGGATAAATTGGAAATCAGAAGTGCAGATCTGATTTAAATAAGAAGTGCAGGTCTGATTGTGAAAGGTTGTGTCCCTTTCAAAGGGCAGAAATAATGAAGAGTTGCACACTTTCAAAGGGTGTTAATGGTGAAAGGGTGTGTCTCTTGCCAAAGGGCATACATGATGGAGAGGTATGACCTCTCCCTCACATTGAGAGATATAAAGAAAAAGGAATCAAAGCATCCAGTAACATCACCATGGATCAGATCAGATCAGAACTGCTATTAAGTTACAGGCAGTAATATCTTTGTTCTTGGTGGTATGCATGGAATGTGTTTAATAATTATGCTTAATATATGAAGCTCAATATTGTTCTTATGTGGAATTGATAGTAATTTTAATATGGACTGCAATATGTATGACAGTCATACATTATTTCACATATATATTCATACTACATAAGAAATATTTATACTTAGTCTAAATCATGTTATTACTGTCCGTATTTAAGAAGAGGGAATGAGATGTTCCAAAGAGGGGCAGTCTAAATCCAAGCAATAGGTTAAGTCCCAAGATAGGGTGGGGATCAGCGACCCATAAGCCTTGAGGGTATAGACCCAAGATAGGTAAGGGCTTGGATCTGTAAACTTTGAGGGAACCTATTGTAGTTGGTCTCTAAGCGCTTTGGTAACATACGTAAACCCTTCTCCCTTTAAAACTGAAGTAGTAGCAAGGTCTGATATCTATATTAAGAACTATGAATAATGAGATTAATCATTTAATAAGGAAAATAGATAAGCACTTGATAATAACTAATTGAAGAATATCAATCAATTTTAATATATTGAAATAGATCAAGTAGGGGACATTACACCTGCTAAGTGCAAAACATTGATAAACAAAGAATGGTACAAAGAAAGAAGACCCCCAAGCATTAGAATCAGTAAAAAGACCCCCAGAAGCGATTTTCACAACGAGTACGGTGATATGGTTACCTTACTCAACTGGGTCATGGGACTTCCTCAATCTAATCTTTTTGAGGAATGGATGTTCTACTTCACTGAGCATCAGCGACAATATCCATGCACAACTCGTTGAGCTTGAAGAAAAAAGGTACTTTGCCATGACTTCCTACTTGGTCTACATGTTTGCTTGACACCAGCCGCTGGTGGGGTTAATTAAGAAAGGTGAGATCGGGAATAGGCCGAATCAGGTGAAGGTGTATGAATGCTACCCTCAGCTGCATTATTATGACATTGCCCAAAGATAAAAGAATAACATCGCATATGCAATTGGTCAGTATGAGCGTGTTAGTGATGCCTTTACAATGCGCCTGGTTAGATTAATGCAAGGAGGATTGCATATAAGGCTCTCAGAGTAGGCTATCACTCTGATTTGGAGATACGGTGCGTGGTTCATCCAGTTTCCCAGGTTCACTTACATCAGAATAGCAGGCTTTGAGGGAACACCATTCCGCCTTTTGCGCTATCCATCAAATAAAATAGTCCTCATGGAGGTAGAAAGTCAAGCACACCCAACAAGAAGTCTACTCAGAGATAAGAAGCAATCCGGGTTCACCTTCCCCATGATTTTGGGTACTCTTGATGCGCACTTCAAAAATTCGGTGCAAGCTGAAGAGTCATTTGCTGAATTGGCATCCTATGGCTTACAAGAACATTTCCATAGGAAATGCTTTGATCATGACAATTTGGCAAAAAGAGCCTACGGCAAGCACTACAGGGCCAAGGCGTTGATAGAGGACTATTGGAGCAACTGTTCTGATGACTTTGAGGTCCGTCGGCGTGAATATTCTAGGTTGAGTGTTCAACAAATGCGGCTTTATGAGTACCGCTAGGTCCCAGATCAAGTGACAGACTATGGAAATTGCTTTCAAGTTTGGGAATTTGAAGGAGTCAAGAACCTCTTGCCAGGCATTGATTGGATTAGGACCCAATCACAGATTTTGAGGCGGTTATGGAAGATCCAAGAAGGTACACCGATTACTGGTTATCCCAACAAATTGAGAGACTGGCCCATGAAGGGACCCAATTCACATACAATCTAATGGGGGTAGTCTCGATTCCCAGTCTTTAGAGGATGAAGGAACCTCAAGCGCACCAAAGGAAGAGGTTGAGAAACCTGAAAAGAAGAGAAAGAAAGCAAGGGCCAATAGAGAGACTCGAACATCGAAAAGAACAAGGAGAGAAAAAATCCCCATCAGGAGGCCAGAGGTTACTTCATCATCCACGAACCCCAGTTCAGAGGATGATGTGGTTGAACTTGACTACATACCCGCTCCACCTTCACAAAGTGATCTTGCTGCATTTGAGGCAAATAATCCTCAAACACAAAATGAGCAAGAAGGAGAGGTAAGGGTCGTTGGCTCTGATGAACTTGGGAATCACGTTGAAGAGGGAGAGATTGTACCTTAACAGGGAACTAGTAAGCATGAGCTCACGCAGGAAAGTAGGCATGAGTTGAAAATGAATAGCGACAACAAGGATGACACCACTATTGAGCGAGAACAGAAAGGGGATGAGACTCAAGAACCCAACAAAACTAAAGAGCAACCATTACAAGAGGATACCCGGTAGTTGTTCAGCGAGGTAGGAGAGAACTCAGCCATGAGTAAGGGATTGGATACTACATCCGTTCCTTCTATGCCCGATCAATTACAGAGAGGTAGTGAGTCAGTTGAAGCCACCAAAGAGCAAGAAAGGGAAAAATACAGAGATGCCATGCAGAATATGCTCAGACAACTCGACGAAATGACCGCTGAGAGAGATATGTACCGAGCTCGTGCTAAGCAAGCCAAAGGGTACATTGATCACCTGTTGAAACCACTGTAGCACGCCTCTGAATCCCATGGTCCCCCATTGGCACTGACACAAAAGACTACAATTGAATTTGAAGGAGTGCGTGACACTACCATGGTCGTCAGGGAATGGGTCCACAACATTAAAATTTAAGGAAATAAGATTATTAGTGATGTATTCGAAGTAGCAATCGGAATACAAGCAGCACGGATCAAAATGTTGGAGGTGCAAAAGGAGTACGCCAAAATCCAGGAGGTGGTTGCCTTAGCTCAACCACTCATGAGGGCTCTTTTCTGGACACACGCTCGGATTCCAACAATCCAGTCTATCCTAAATCTCCATGATATCAATACTTTGAAGGAGTGGTACTGGATTGTTTGCATGAAGATGGACATAGCGGATACTGTTAAGAGGATTCAGGAGGAATGTGACATGGACCTATCCCATATTAAAAATGGCGGAGAAGATGTTCATAAGGCATTGGTCATTGGCTGGACGGATACCATGAAGGATTCGGATGTATTTTCACAATGGGACGTCAGGTTGAGGCTCAATAAAACTGGATACTCTGTGGAGGACATAGGGTGCATTAGCAAGCTGCATTCAGATATATTGTGCTTCGAAGATCAGCAATCGGATTAGTGCGAGCGACTAGGGATAGTCGACTCTAATCTTGAAGGAACAAAGTTCAAAATGCGCAATCCTCTTTTTCCCCCTAATGAGGAATTGTTTCCCATTTGTATAAAAATCCAAGAGTACGTTTGGGAGGAACGTGCAGCACACCGGAACATTTGGGAAGGTTACCTACATGAAGAGGACGAATTTGTGGAGAAAAAGTCCATCAAGGGGAAGGAAAAAGTGCTTTTCTAAAAATATATGTTTCTTTTAAAATTTAAGTGAACTTTTTCAAACATAAAGTTTCTTTCCCAATTGCCAAAGTTATTGTAAATTTCAAGCTCCGTGAAAGTGCACTTTTTGGAGCAGCTTTATGTTTGGTAGTTATTGTTTACTTTATGGTTGGTGTTGATATTTTGCTTCCCATTTATGGGTATGGGCAGCTTTATTTAGGGGATGAATCTGGCCCACTTGTTTAAGTTTAATCATGGCCATCCATCCATTTTGAGAACTCTATATAAAGGAGTTAGTTTCTCCTTTATTTCAGGCAGAAAGTTAAAGATTGTTGCAAAAACTCTAGCAAAATATATACAGATTTTAATGGATATTAAAGCTGTGTCTTTTTTACTGTGAGTGCATGGTCCTCTTCTCCACCTCTTTTCAATTTCTGCAACTGTATTTACTTTTCAGACAGTTTCCACCTCTTTTAAATTTTTGCAACTGTATTTACTTTTCAGACAACTTGTTTATACATGTATTTGATGTAAATCTTGGTTCACGCCATTAGGAAATAATTGATTATTATTCCCTCTGCATGGTTAGTCTAAGCCCAATTTTATGCTAAGTTCGGTTGTTAAATTTGAATGAATGGGTGTAAGAGTCCAACATTTGTATTCAACAGCTTGAAAATTCAAAGTTCCTAGATGATTGCACTGGTTTTTACCTAGTTGTGCTAGTTAGCTAGCAAAGTAATTTCTGGTTATTTTAAGATTTCCGTCTATGTGTTTGAATATACTGTCTTCGTTAAGTTAGCTAGCTGTTCTTATTATTCTGTATCCTTATCCCCCATTTTCCCCTCTTTTTTTAAAAAGAAACCCGCAAGTCAAGATGAAGTAGCATCATGTTAACAGCAAATCAGATGAAATAAGACTGTAAGATTTTAGGGAACCTATGCGAAACCAATTCCGTCTAACCGTAAGTCCCCTTTGTATTTCCAGCAAAACACATCAACTGTTGAGCTATCCTGCAGTCAAGACCTGACAACCGAAACCTTGAAGTCATCCCCCATTGATCAATTTAAAACAGCATTAGGGATTTCCTTATCTCAAGAGAGGATAGGATACTTAGCATTCTATTCTGCGTTGGCCGGATGAAGTCGTAGATCCGCGATTTTAGCCACGTCAACAAAATTGGCACTAGAAGGAGGGCAAGATGGAACAAATTGGATCCTTCTCTCTGAAGAGGTTCGAAAGAGTTCTGAAGTCCAACCCAGAACGAGAAAGATTCGCTGGATTTCAGTTCTATAGGCATAAAAATTACCGCAGGGTTGCAGACCCCAGTGAGCCCAATTCGTCAAAACAGCAATTCGTTGTCCTAGAAAGCATTGTTTACATAGTCCCAATTGTTACTACTCTGGTTGCCCCTTTAATTCCACTAATTCAGCCACAAACGACGTGAAATCAACCTGCTCCAAATGGTGCGACCTAGTTGGTGGACAACCCATCCCCAATAGTTTTCACAAATTACCATGATATGCCCAAAAGTCCGGATAGGTTCTGTTCAATCTTTCATGTAAATGATCTAAATAGGACAGCATAAGAGCATATCAAAATATTTGAGGATGCGTTGCGTAACAAACGGATCGAGTATGTAGACGTTGCATGTAGGTTCTTCCGTTACTCCTTAGGAGAAGACGCATTTTACTGGTTTATCCACTTGCCAATATCGTCTATTGATTCTTGGGAAAAGCTGAAGACAACTTTTACAAGAAAATATGGTATTCCCACAACTCCCACCGAGTTGTACAAACAATTCGTAGAAGTGAAGAGACAAGGCCACGAACCAATTAGTTCTTTCAATAACAGATTTCACAAGGCCTTCACCCAGTTGCAAGATCCGTATGTGGTGAGTGATGCTTTGGCAAGGAAGATTTATTAATCAGCTCTGGATTATCTGACAACGATGTTTGTCCGACAATCCCAACCTGCATCGACTACATTAACAAAGGTGTATGCTAAGGCCATGGAGATCAGTAAGGGTTTAGGCAAGAATATTGCGGGACCATTGCTGCAATTGGGACCACCCGCAATGCCCAATCAGATTCAAGAGATCAGTCAGACCTTAGCCCATCAAACACCTATTCAAGAGATCAGTTAGGCCAATTGGTGGCATATGAATTCAGGAAGGTTAAAATCAGTTTGTCCCTCGCTGAACTAATGAAGGTTTTTGAGGTCAGAGATACAGTCTTGGGCAGCCTTAGGGAGGGATCACCGATTCAGACGAAAGGAGGCGATGAGAACCCGGGGCAAAGAGCTCCACCAAAGCAACCTACAAAAACCAACAATGAAGTAAGAGAGAGAGGACCAGCAAATCCTAGAGGTGCAACAATGAATTATGTTGCACAAGCGGAATCCTCAGCACATCAGTCCTTGGGAACTGGTTTTGAAGTTCGTGCAAGGGAAAAGCTCAAGATAATTCAATAATGAACAATGATATAGTCCCAATAGAACCCACTATCAAACTGTTCATGGAAAAGTTGGAACCCCCATCTTTCTTACTGACACTTAGGATCTTCGGCAAAATCTACACAATTGTCTCATAGATTCAGGAGCTTTAGCTAATGTTATGCCCCTATCTGTGTACACTGCTTTAGGCCTAACCCCCACCGAGACTAACAAGAAAGTGACACAATTGGACAAATCTGAGGAAAATGTGGTGGGCAAATTAAATAATATCCATATGCAGCTGACAGCCGATCCGCGCATCTAGATGTACATTGATATCCAGGTAGTGGACATTCTAGGAGCATATGGTATGTTGCTAAGCCGAGAATGGACCCGCATCCTCAACGGCTGGCTGCATTCAAGCTTTACCCACATGTGGCTGCCATGGAGAGGGGTAGCAAACCAAAACCTTGAAGTCATCCCCCATTGATCAATTTGAAACAGCATTAGGGATTTCCTTATCTCAAGAGAGGATAGGATACATAGCATTCTATTCTGCGTTGGCCGGATGAAGTCGCAATTCCCCGATTTTAGCCATGTCAACAAGGATATTACATTACACAATTGGCAAGTATTAATGATTATGTCTTGGATGCAATTCGTTGATCTCAATACTTATCTGCCATGATATATTTGCTTTAATTTAAGAATTATTAGTATTGGGTTATCAGTTAGTTATCCCTTGCAACAATCTTGAAAATAGCAAATGGACTCTTTTTAAGTGAAAGGATGATCAAGCAATACTCAACAAAAAGACACGAGAAATAGACCCTAGGAATGCAAATTTTTGGTGCTTCAGTTACCTAATGACTTGGAACATGTATGTCTATGTGGAAATAAAACAATATGATTAGATTACCTGAAGGCAGCGAATCCAATAAGGAATTACAGCTACAACATAGAAAAAGATTTCATACACATTGTTGTCGACAAATTCAGTATCTCTATTCTTGAATGCCCCCAAAATATAGTAGCAGAAGAAATATTGGCATTCTCTTATCGCTTGTACCTGAAACACATTAGATATAGTAAATATTCTTAAATGCATTTTAACATCTAAACACTAAATTGACTTAAACTAATATTAACTTGAATTCAAAAAAAATTCTAACAGTATGATTTCTTCTTATAGAAAAAGTTAGCAGAAGAGTGGATTACACTTGTGGAGAGTGCTAGCAATGAGAGCCCAATTGCATTTATCAAATTTGGAGCACTGTTCCACATTGTTTTGGAAGGGGGAACAAGATTTGGGATCATGAGAACGAAAGGCCTAAATTTGGGAAGAGTGAGATAACAGTAGGAGGGCAAAAATGCAAACAAGAGATATATTGCATCTGTGTTCTAGTGATTTAGTGAATATGGTTAGAGTTAGAAATGATGATGATGTTGATTTGTTATGTAAATTGCAGTTAGCTATATATGTACAATGATATGGTTATTACAATTCAATTTTATTTTCAAAATCTATAATAAAATGTGAAGGAACATATGTAGTTATGGTTATTAGAAGGGGCAATAGAATTGCAGTTAGGAGTGATGATAGATTTTATCCTGATTCTAGTAGTTACTATTGATGGGGAAGTTTACACTTCTGTCAACGCAGAATAAAATATACGAAGTATATCCTATCCTCTTGAATAAGGAAATCTCATATGTTGTAGGACTCGATCAAATGAGATGACCTGAAGGTTTCGAATGTCAAGTCTTGACTGTGCTTGGATAGACTCAAGAAGAAAGCAACGTCGCATTCCTCCAACAAAGTGTCGAGTTTTACTATAAGTGAAAATACATCCAAAAGGTCTCGCACTTCTAGTCTAAAATCCCAAGGTTTGAGGAGAGTGTCTATAGGCCATGGAATAAAATCGCACATTTAAACAAAAATGACCAAATTTTATAAAGACACTTTGTTTTCAAAAGTGAGATCTCACATTTTAGGTGAAATGTCCGAAATTCAAGAGGAGGGTTTTTTTTAACATAGCTTAAAATCTCTCATTTTGGCTCAAGCACCCAAACTTTGCAAAAGAAGGCATTTTGAACTTAAACGTAGTCTCTCAAAGTTTCTAAAAGGTCTGAAAACCCAAGCAAGTTAGACATTTTACTTGAAAGTTGGAATCGCTCAAAACATGTAGAAGGCCCGAATTTCGTCTAAGAGAGAGAATCAAGAGCAAAGACCGAACTTCATATTGGAGAAGAGGGGCATTTAAAGATTTCTTTTTATTTTTTTTGTTAAATTAATTTATTTAATTTTTCAAAAACGGTTAATTCAAAGTGAAATTCATTGTTTGCAGATTGACGACAACCTGAAACGCAAATTGGAGATGCAATCGTGAGCGACGCTAGGAAGCAAGAATGAGGAACATGGTGTAGAGCGCAAGACGAAGCACAGGGGGGTGCGCCACCAGACCACAAAGTTGAAGTCCACCAACCAGACCGAAGACAAAAAACACACAAAATGCTACAAAATGTGCATTCTCAGAAAGATACACAGCTGGAAGAAATTCCAAAAAATCAATTTAAAAAAATGAATTGTTTAATTGTAAAAGACTGCCTATGGGCCCTGCCTAATGAATTCAAAGTTAGGGGACATAAGTCAGCTATTTCCAACTACCGGATAGACCCAAATTGAAGCCAAATTGTTGTCGGTAGTTGAGATAGTGGTTGGGTGGATAACTGAGGATTGAATGGGCATGGGTAAAAGTTGTCAGGTTTCTAGAAGGCAGATCAGGGCTATTGGATGCAATCAATCCTGACCCTCGATTCAAATTATAAAATCTAAAAAAGGCATGATGCCTCTCATTGTAAAGGGTAAGATTTTTTAGGGTTAGATTTTGTAGGGTTAGATTGTTAGATTCTAGTTAGATTTCTAGAGTTGACAGTTTTAAGATTAGGAGTAGCATAGAAATACTGCAAATTTTTTTGTAATAGCAGCTAGAATCAATATAATGGACATTGATTCGGTGTTTATCATCTTGGTTTTATTCTGTTTGCATGGTTTCCTTCAGCAGATTAGATAGATCCTTTTGGTCTGCAGGTATTTAATGGATTCAAGCTCATACCATTGAGGATATGTTGATTGTGTATCCCTATGTATGGTTAGTTGTAGCCATTAAAATTGTGTTTAGTTCAATTGCAGATTGTCCGTCTGAGCTGTGCCAAAATTGGATGTTTGGGCATGCACCTGCAGTCTAAAAATCTTCTAACTCCCCTTGAAGATTGCATCGTTCTTGCGAGGTTGTGAGTTATTTTGGCCAAGAATGGATTGGTTATGTTGAATCCGTCTACCCGCATACCAGTCTTGTTAATTTTAGGTTTCCTAAACCCTTCTCCTTTGCTTTTATTTCCCAATTCGAGAATCAGATACAAACCAACTTGTTGCAAACGTAAGGCCCCTTGTGCTCCCCGCAAAACACATCGACCGTTGAGCTATCCCGCAATCAAGAACTGACATTTGGAACCATGAGGTTGTCCCCTTTGATCAATTAAAAACGGCATTAGGGCTTCCTTATACAAGAGAGGATAGGATACTCGGCGAGTAAATTCTATTTTGCATTGGCCGGATAGAGTCGTAGCAATGCAATTTTAGTAACGTCAACAGAACCGAATAGTGCATATTGCTGTCCCACCAGAAGGCAAATCAGTCGAGGAGATCACACTCGCCGACTACAATGTCATGTCCATCCCAATGGGAAAGGTGACAAAAGGACAAGAAGTGGAAGAGTTCAAGGATTTCGTGCAGACAATACCGAGCCAGCTGGAGAGAATGACCACAGAGACATATATGTATAAGGCTCGGGGTCAGCAAGCCAAGAATTATATAGATCATCTACTAAAGTTGCTGCAGCATGCTAATGAGGCCTATGTTTCCCCTTTGGCATTGGCATAAAAGACAACTGCTCAATTTGAAAGTGTGAGAGACACTGCTAAAACGAAAAGGGAATGGATCGAGAATGTAACAAAGATAGGAAACTGGGTGATTAGCGATTCGGTTTAAAACTGTGAGCTAGATGCAAAGAGGACCTTCAAAATAGTCAAGGCACTCAGGAGCAACATTGAGGCAACACGAAAATCAGTTAATAAGCTACTTTCCATCATGAAGGCACTATTATGGACTCACTCCTTGATTCCAACAGAGCAACAGATCTTCGAACCTCATGATTTCGGCACCTTTGAGAGCTGATTTCGGGTTATGGTATTGAAAGGTGACATCATGGACCTCATTAATGAAGGATAGGAGGATAGTGAGGCAATCCTGCTTCGTACCGGGAATAATTGCACAGATCTCCTGAAGAAGTTAGTTGGTGAATGGAGACCAAATATGGGGTGTGACGAATCTAGGTTGCTCTGGAAAAGCCAAATGAGGAAGGATGGAGCTCCATATACTAAAGATGACATAACATGCGCCAACAAGTTCCATGTTGCTATACAGGATTATAAGACCAACAAACTTGATTGGCTTCAACAACTAAGCGAGGTGGACGATCGCTGTGTAGAAACTAGCTTCTGGATGGATACCTGTTGAAGTGTATTTTGTACACCATCATAAACAGAATAAAATACCTAAAGGCATCTTATCCTCTCTTGAAAAAAGTCTCTAACTGCTGAAGATTCGCATGAAGGATCAGTTAGGATGACTCCAATGTTCTGGTTAGTAGGGTCTCTACGTGTGGACAAGCTCTTTGTGGTATGATGTGATTTGCTATATCCTCAAGGGGTCTTACGCTCCGAAAGTCTCGAAATTTTACTAAACTAAAAAGCTTTTTCAAAAAATAACAAAAGGATAGGGTTCTGAAAGAAGTCTAATCTAATCTAACCCTAAGAAATGACTTCATGTGGACAAGATTTGGCAAGATTCAACCAACTTCAATTTTGCCATAAAATAACAACTCTATTGAAATTGATGCGATCTTCTAAGGTAACGAAATGATTTTCAATGCATCAATGATCAAAGACACTACCACGAAGGTACATATCCAAGATACAATAATGATTGAAATTTAAGTGATTCAGGTATTCTCCAGTCGACCACGCAAGGCGTTCCTACAATCAGCAAGAAGCTAGTGGTTTGGATTACGAATCCTTCCAAAGATCAAGTCTCACACTATGTCGTTCAAATTAACACACTACTTTGATTGAGCATGAGTCAAGTAAATTGAACAACCATGAAGATAACCAAGAAAGTTGCAACAAAACACCATAACTTCAATATTTCATTGATTTCAAAGTCATCATGTACAACAATTGCTTGAATTCCTTTCCTCAAACTCAATCTTGCTACAAAAAAACAAATTGCTTCTAAACTCTAATCTCTCTATTCTCTTCACTATCTCTATTCTCTATTACATGTTCCCTTCTATTACAAATGAAATGAAAAATGAGGGTATAAATAGCATCCTCAATTACAATGTATGGTCCAGATTAAAAGTAGATCAACGGTCAAGATCATGACACCCAAACCCTAATTAGGGTTTGTTACAAATGGCCTCCTTTTTACTGAACAATATTAAATGCATAGCCAAATATTAAATTTTGGCACAAAAACCTAGGAGACATAAACCAATGACAATTAAGATGCCATGTCATCTATAACAACCTATCATCTAGAATCTTATTCCCTTTCCAATTTTCTTTTTTAGCATATGCAATGAATCTTGATACGATTCCTTCGATCTCAGCAATTGGAATCTCGGGAAGATTCTTCATACTTTCTTCCAAGTGAATGACCTGATCGAATGCATCTAGAAGAGCTGCGTCCCATGAAGATTCAATTTCCTTTGTTCTTTCAATCAGGAGCATGGTGGCAAACATCTGATCATATTGCTCGTCTGTAACATTAGTGTCCTTACAAAAGATGACCTTGATTCTATCCTCTAATTCCTGCATATCCACATCTGTCTCGACCTCGATCCTTCTGCCAAGAATGGTACGAAGTACCTCAAATACTCTGTCCTGGATCGGATTGATCACCTCCTCAACTTGGCTACATCTAGTACTGATGTCCTCAAAGAAAACACTCTTCATATGGAGTAAGGTTGACCATTGAAGTAAACTGTGAGGTCCTCCATCCATGATCTTTTCCTACGCTAAGACCTTCCTTGATGTGTGTCTAATTACTTTCAAGACAGGAATGATAACATCTTTGGTATGAGCGAATGCGGCTACTGTTATCATCAAATTGTGGATTCTCTCAAGAACCTGGATAGCTTGATGAATAATCTTCATCATCCTTGTTACAAATTCTACGGCAACTGTATGAGATTTATCCATCCAAGTACTCGTACGCTGGACCATATTCCTGAATCTTTCTGCCTCATTAATTGATTGAAGTGGAAGTGCTTGTACTGGTGATCTAACTGGATCCTGATGTCCCAAAGGTTCATTGAGATGACTGAAATATGTCCTCCATGCACCGACCTCTCTCTCAAGCTTTCTATTCTTCTCCATTTCTTCTCTAAGCTTGTCTTTCAATGACTCAAATGAATCGGTGGCATCATCTAGCGTCTGCTCTGCTGTGGATGGTCCTAGCTCAAAAGTCTGTATATCATATTCCTCTGCTAGGATCTCACCTTCATATTTGTCTACTGCCGGTGTAGCTATCTGCAGTTTTCTGGATCCAGTCTCATCTCGAATCATCTTGGACATCTTGGTAGCCTTCCTCTTCTCTGTTACTTCGTGAGAACGTCCAACAAGGCTCTCTAAATCAATGACATTGTCCTCGTCCTCTATCACGATCACCTTGGTTAATCTTTCCTTCAACCAATCTGGGATGACCGATCTTGTCTCTTGAACTTGAATTTCCTTATGTACTATTTCTTCTTGTCTGGGAGGAGATGTTATTTCGTTGCCTTCTCTATCTTCATCTAACTCATAATCTTGGAGAGATCCATCTGGTGACCCTTGCGGTGCCTGTCCTTCTTCCTGCCTATCGTTCTGTACCATCGACTCCATGGATTCTTCTACTTGAAGTGTCCTCTTCTCTGGTCTAGAAGATGTACCGGATGAACGATCTCGGTTGGCTCCTTGCTTCCTCTTGGAAGATTCCTTCTTTTCTGATCTTTCTTTCCTCTTCGAACCTCTTGGATGGAGATTGCCCTCACTGCCACATCGAAAGTTACCTTCACCTGAATTTCTAGGATTAGGATTGCCTTCGCTCACACTAGCTCCACCTTCGGCTGGTTTCTCTTCCAAAGTGAAAGTCATAGCTATGCCTTGCTCTCTCAACTTCTGATGCCGTACGTCAACCCATCTGCGAGTACAAGACAAGACTGGAGCCATCAAAGCATCTAAATCCACGACCTCGGGCTCATTCCAATCTAACCTTATTGATTTGCTTTCTCGATCATAGGATGACTGGATATGTCTGCCACTGTCCTGTGCTTGGTTGGCCACTCTGTAAATCCTGCATTTCCTGATGAAATCCAAAGGCAATCTAGAATGCATTTTCCGTTTCACTTCAAGATCATCTAAGAGATTCATCATAAAATCTTCAATTTGGTACTCATGCTTAAACTTCCTACCGACTGTCTCCTCTAAATGTCCATGTGGATCAAAGCTTTCTCTCAAAGCAAAGGATGAAAAAGAATACAAGGCTAACTCCTTCTCTGCGTCATCCATAGCTAAAGCATTAGGACATACCTCAACTGAATTGCCCAAAATGATAGGTACTGGAACTCCATTGCCATGTCTGTGTCTGAATGCCTTCGCATATGCTGCCAACTGTCTTGTTACTTCAAGTAACACAATTCTGTCTGTAGGATATCTCGGCATTATGTATGGAGGTAAAGGACATCCATGCCCTCTAATATAAGTGAACTTCGGAAACTGAATAAACCAAGCACCGTACCTCTTTATTAATTCCTGTGCATCCTGAGATAATCTGTTGTGAATCCCACCTTGCAACGTCCTTGTGATGTTCATCGTGAAGGTATCATTAACTAACTTGTAGTTACTTCCTAGCGGATGATGCAAGTAGGCATAGGAATCACAAGCTCTGACCTCGCCGGGTCCTCTTCCAATCACTCCTCTGTGAGGTAGTCCTGCGTACTCAAAACTCCTAATCAATGCATAGATGACATATGAACTCATGTGGAAGGACTTGGTAGCCTTGAGTCTCCTCAACTGTACGTCCAAGCAATGGCTAATCATTCTAGCCCAATGTATGGTACCTTTCCCTTGAACGATCACCTGGATGAAGTAAAACATCCACTTCTCAAAATAGAAGGCGTGAGGGGCTCCTATAACTCGGTTGAGCATTGTAATCAAATCTCTGTACTCCTCCTGGAAATCAATCCTGTGCGGTGTGTTTGGGATCTTCCTCAGGCGAGGACGACTCTTGAGTAACCAGTTCTTATTAATGATGCTTAGACAAGCATTTGGATCATCCTCGTACATTGACCTGGCTCCTTCTATGCTTTTATATATCATGTCCCTGTGCTCTGGAAGATGGAAAGCTTCACTTATAGCTTCCTCTGAAAGGTACGCCAAAGTGTTTCCTTCATTGGACACGATCGTCCTGGACTGAGGATCATAATGACGAGCACACTCAATCATCAACTCATGGCACTGAACAGCTGGAGGAAAGCCGGCCGCCTTCATGATGCCACTCTCGATTATTCTCCGGGCGACAGGTGATGGCTTGCCAATGTAGGGGACCTCTCGAAACTTCTTCGTGCTGAAGTTACCCAAGTTGGTATCTCCAATGTTGCTCCACTTCGACACGATCTTCGTCTCCACTTCTTCGGTCTTCTGATCTTCTTTCATGAGAGCTGGACGACTGGTGGATGCTCCCGCCTTCGGGGTCGCCATACCTACACAACATTTCATAATGAGAAACTAGATCTTGCAATATATAACATAGATTAGAGAGTAAATTTGAGGAAACCTCATGATAAGTCTTAGAGTTATCATTTCCTAAAAAAAACGATTGAGCTAGTTGGAATTCAAAATTTCAAAATTCAAAATTTAAGCTATGACGATCAACGATTCAAAATTAAAACAATAAAACCAATATCGCCATACCTTACTTGAGAGCTAACTCTAGAATGCAAAATGAATAAAATCGCCTAGGCAAAATTGATATTAGATGGCTTCAACGTGATCTCCTCTTCAAGTTAGCAACTTCGCCACCTTTTGGGATATCCTTGACGTCCTTGGCAAATTCGCTCAAATGGAAACTTCAAGTTCGCACCCCCTTTGGATAGTAGTTCGCACCACCTTGCTTGAAATGAAAGCTCGCACTCTCCAAACACAATTCGCACTTTCCTTTGTCTTCCTCAAATCGCACTTGAATGTAGATAATAAAATGATAATGTGAAAATAACGATTCTCACCTCTCCTTTATAAGCGCTCACACCTCAATTACCACTAGGCCGACCTTGGTAAAATTAGGCAATTAAAAATGATTTTTTTAAACAAATAACAAGGCCGACTTCCATAAACCAAGCACTCTATTTGATTTTAAATTAATAATTAATAATTAATTATTAAATGCCATAGTTTTTAATTAATAAATTCGATTTTTTTTTTTTACAAGGCAAAAAAATAATTAATTAATATCAAGCACAAATTTTAAATGCCATTTAATTGAATTTTCAAAGCTTATCGAATTTAGCATTTAAAAATAAATTCAAAATTGTTTGTTTAGCGCCAAAATTAGAGATGGAAAAATGCAAACCTCATCACCCTGGTCCCTGACTGAGGGACAGGAGCGATCCATTAACTTTGTCTTGATCCTTGCACTTTTGACGTTCAACATCTCCATTCTTACGTTGAAATTGCCATCTTTGCTAGGAATTTCGAACTTGAGTGTCTTGCTTGTGTGAACGAGTGCCCTTTTGATGTGATATCGCCCTGGTCCCTTGGTGAGGGACAGGAGCGATCCCTATGTTTTTACTTGAAATTCTTCGTTCTTGATATCAACTCCTCGTTCATTACCTTTCAAGCAACGTTTTAAACCCTTTGCAACTTTGTTTGTCATGATCTTCGAAGGATAACAAGTGTTTAGCAAATATCGCCCTGGTCCCTTGGTGAGGGACAGGAGCGATCCTTGTGTCCTGGCTCAAATTTGCAAACTTCTAATCTTTGCTTCTTGTTCATCGCCTTCCAAATGGCGTCCTTGATCTTGCTTATCCTTGCCTTGACATGATTTTGACAGAAAATGAAGGATCATGTGAAAATCGCCCTGGTCCCTGACTGAGGGACAGGAGCGATATAACTTTCTTGTTCAAATTGGTATTCATTTGACGTTTAAAACCTTTATATATCATCTTCAAAAGACACCTTAGACCTTTATCATCTCGCATAACCTTGACTTAACATGATTTTTGAAGGATTTGGCAACTATAGTCAATATCGCTCTGGTCCCTGCCTGAGGGACAGGAGCGAACTTCAACGTTTTGAGCTTGTCTTTGCGTCCATCAACTTACAATTACTTTCATCGTGTAGAATGAGGCTCTTTTGATTCCCTTGGACACTTGATATTTGTTAATCCTTCAAAATCTAGGCCTTTATGAAAATTTCGCTCTGGTCCCTTCCTGAGGGACAGGAGCGAACTAGGGTATTTGGTGCAAATCTTTCAATGTTGGCGACCTTTGATACTTCGTTCTTCATTGAGATGCCTTAAAACGTCCTCACCACCTTGTTCTTCGTCTTGGAGTGTCTTGAACTTGGAGGAACGGCAATATAACCATCACATCGCCCTGGTCCCTGACTGAGGGACAGGAGCGATCTTGCTCCTGTAGGCTTCATCTCACTTTGCTAACCTCAAAATTTATCTTCAACGGATTCGTAATGTACCTTTTCACCCATCCATGCCTTGGAATTCATTGTAACTTGGCAAGAAATTTGTCTAAGACAAAAATCGCTCTGGTCCCTGACTGAGGGACAGGAGCGAACTTGGGCATTTGGGTCCCTTGTTGATGTTTGATAATCTTCAATTTGTCTTCAACGGGTTCAATTCATCTCCTTTCTTGCCTTCAAACATAAAACTTGCTTGATCTTCGCCTGAATTTTGCCTTGTAAGAAATTTCGCTTTGGTCCCTAGGAGAGGGACGGGAGCTACAATAGACTTCGCCCTGGTCCCTGGCTGAGGGACAGGAGCGATTTTGCAATTAGGTC
Source organism: Cryptomeria japonica (assembly GCF_030272615.1). Taxonomy (NCBI): domain Eukaryota; kingdom Viridiplantae; phylum Streptophyta; class Pinopsida; order Cupressales; family Cupressaceae; genus Cryptomeria; species Cryptomeria japonica. The sequence continues at coordinate 856,977,364 of NC_081414.1, read as the reverse complement.
CATTTTTCTTCATGTTTGTGCCTTCAAATTATATTCAACGGGTAAAGTGCACCTCTTTGGACTTCTTCAAATCATCAAGTTGTTAAAATCCTGCCAGAACAAAGCAATATTTGATTTTAAGCTCCGGTCCTTCACTGAGGGACAGGAGCGATTTTGACTCCTGGGGCATTTCCGTGTTCGTGAAATTCTTCAATTTATATTCAACGGAAAGATCACGCCTTTCTTTATCACTTCCAATTCGAAATTCATCTTAACCCTACAGAAACAGTAAGATTTTTGAAAACGAGCTCTGGTCCTTCACTGAGGGACAGGAGCGATTTTGCTCCTACAGGCCAAAATATCAAAATTTCACAAGTTTAATCACTTCACGAGGCAAAAACAAATCATTCCCCATGCCCAGGATCAAAAATCAAAAACTCAAAATTTGATCAAAATTACTCAATTGAATAAAATTCCCATTTTCATCATCAACACTTAGACAAATTTAGACTCTGCATTCAAAATTCCAATTGAAAATAGACCAATCTAGCGAACTCATTTCATTCAAAATTGCATCCTACAAAAGGAGGCTCAAAAAGCTCTCAAAACTGACTGGATTCTGGCCTGAAAAGATCGAAAAAGGAACCCTAAGGCTTGACCCTAATCCAGACAATTGACAGACTAACAAAACCCTAAAAAACAAAGCAAAAGGCGAGCGAAAAACAAGCAAAAAGAGGGGGTCCCCATTTTAAATGGGGTGATGTGTGAAATGGTCACAACAATACCCTACCCATTCCTCCTCTTCATGAGATAAAAGACGTCTGCGTGAAATTCCAAGATAAAGTTCGGGCAAAGCGAGTTGCAGACCGGGACATTTGGAAAAGGTACCTAAATGAAAAAAATGAACTTTTATTGCGAAAGGGGAAAATATCTACTTTGGGATGATAAAAGTGTATTCCCAAATTTAGTTCTTTCTCCCCAACTACCAAAGTACAGTTTAAGTTTTTGAGTTTCATGCATTGCACTTTTGGGGGGTAGCTTTATGGTTGGTAGTTGATTAGTTAGTTGAAAGGTATGCTCCACATTAACTAGGCATGGGTATTATGTTGTATGGATGAATCTGGGCCACTTGTTTTGTTTTAATCTTGGCCATTCATCTAAGTTTTGAAACTCTATTTAAAGGGGTTGGTTTTCCCTTATTTTTGTAATAAGTCTAGAATTGTTGCTGAAACTCTGCCAAAATATTTACAGGATTAGTGGAATTTCAAGTTGTACATGTTTCTTGTGAGTGCATGGTTCCCTTCTTCCCTATTTAATTTTTGTTATGCATTTTATTTACCAATAGTCTGTTTGGGTAGATATTTGATAGAGATTTTATGCTGACTGTCAATCCCCCTATATGGTTAGTTTGAACATGTTTATGAACATAGTTTGACTGTTAACTGCTTGTATGAATGTATATTTTAGATTCAACACTTGTGTTTAAGAGTTTGAAAATATAATTTTCCTTTGAAGATTGCACCAAATTCTGCTTAGTTGTGTCTAACTAGCGAGGCAGAATATGTTAATTTTAAAGTTTTTGTCTATTTACTCAGATATGTTGTTTTAGTTATAGAGTAGTTAGTATCTCTTCCCTACCCTTTTTTCCTTTTTTTTAAATCTGCAGTTGATACTTGTCAAACAACATCATGTTAAACGTAAATCTAATGAAAAGGAGACTTGCAAAGTCTTAGGGACACATTGTAGAACCTTGAAGCCTATCCTACCCATTAACGTATGTCCCCTTTGTGTCTACCAACAAGGCACATGAACCATTGAGCTATTCCACAGCGAAGAACTAACAAGTATGAACCTTGTGGTCGCCTTCTTGTTATCGTTTTAGTAGCACTAGAAGCCTCCTTATGCAAAAGAGAATGGGATTACCTCAAAATTCTATTTTGTGTTGACCAGAAAGAGTTGAAGTACAATTTTAGCCACATCAACACCTAGTTGGACTGTTTCGACCGCTAAATTCCAGTGCTTTCCTTGCACTCTCGACTATGCGAGTGTCCTCTACATGTCCACATCCAACATCCCAACACTCTGAGTACATCCAGGCTCTAACTCATCCCTATGCCCCCTTCGACTGAGGGTTGGCCGATCACCTAATCGCTTGGTCTTGACCACCTTGCGGCCTCTTCTCACCTTTATTGGGGTCTACGAGCATGAATCAATCAAGGCTGACCCAATTTATTTTAAGGCAACAATGCCAAATGTTTACTACTATATCTGATAAATCAAATACAGGATATAATAATACAAATAAGAATGCATACCGGATACAAGAGTAAAATATATCTTTATTCGCACATGAAATTATTACAGAGAAGAAGACTAGAGATGGTTGGCCAAGGATTACAATAGACTTGACTATACGATACTACCTTCCTTGGCGGTACTCAAAATTTTTAAAGGACCCAACGGTTACTGAGAGGAACACAATCGTCAACCAACCGACACATTAACTACCGAGGGTGACAACCCATTTAATACATTGGCCGATAACAAATATAGTCAAACATAACAATAGGCATTTTATGCCGACTACAATTTTCTTCCTCCAATTTTTGGATAATCCATGAGGGTTTTCGTCCTCAAGAAAAGATGCTAAACCAAAGCTCTACGCAAGGGTTTTCTAAAAAAAATTCACAATGATGGAATGAATTGTCTTTTCCAATATTTTCTTTTTATTTTATGTTTTTTCCAACTAACCATAAAAGTAATTTTAAAAAAATAATGTTATTTTCAATATTCATCCTTTTCTCTTTTTAATTATTGCTTACCTTTTCGTTGAATAATTTTCTTTTTATTTAAATATTCATCACTTTTCACATTATAATTTTTGTTTGTTTTTTGGCCCCATTTAGTTATAATATATTGTCATTTTTCCAAAGTCATAACTTAAGGTGCCTTTTGGATGACTTATAAGTTATCATTATTGATGCAGGGGCATCGAGGAAATTCATCCGATTGGAGCAGTTGACCGTGAAGTTGCTGATTACCGATGTGGTGACCTTGGAGATTGTTGTGTTTCTTCATATTTGAGAATTTAGAGTTGCAGATTCGGATTTAGCATCTAAAGACCCTTAACTTAAACATATTTGAGATTCATGGCATTTGGATTTGATTCTAAAGAGATATCGATTCTGGTGTTGGTGCATTCTTACCGATTGGTCTTGTTGTGGATGAAGCAAAGAAGAATTGGGTTGCAGATGGTTTTTGTGACTTGTGGATCATATGGGGGTGTTGTTTTGGACCTGGCCGATGTTCGTAGAGGTCCGTGCGAAGTTCTAAGCATTTTTTGGATATGTTCTTGGTGATTTGGCTGACGAGTTTGTGTTTACACGTTTCATCATAAACTAGTGCATTTTGGCCGACTTGATTATGTTGTTAAGGCTTGCGGATGGTATAAAAGGGAAGTAAGGAGATTCATTTGATAAAGAAAAAGATCCGAAAAGACAAGATTCAGAAAAGATGTAGATTTCGAAGGCGCTGAGGTGTT